>NC_134542.1:63136035-63766035 GCF_050624435.1 Tenrec ecaudatus | reverse complement strand
TTGTATGGTTGGGGGGTCACCACAACATGAGGAACTGTATTAAAGGGTCACGCATTAGGAAGGTTGAGAACCACTGCTCTTACCAGCAAAACTAGTCTTTCTGATGATGTTAAGTTCTGGTCCACATGTTACTCCCATCCTATCCTGGACCCTCTAATGCAGGCGTCCACGTGCAGCCTGCCAAGGACATTTATCCCACCCGCCGGGAGTTTTTGACCCGTTTTGTTTGTTTACTTCAAAATAAGGTATGTGCAGTGTGCATAGGAATCTGTTCATAGTTTCATTTTTAAACTATAGTCCGGCCCTCCAACGGGTCTGATGGACAGTGAACTGGCCCCCTGTTTTAAAAGGTTGAGGACCCCTGCTATAGTGCATTCGCTCCCCAAAATCTTTTCAGTACAAAATAACTGAATGCCACCTCCCACTCCCGCAATGAAGAACTTGTGTACTGTACCCCAGGATGAAGTGTAGGAATCTGCGTTTACAGCCTCCACCAAATCATTCCTGGGTGCCCCAGGAGGCAGTATCAGCCGCTCTGGGAAGCACTGATAGGTTTCGAGTGTAATCTGATCCCTCCGTCCAGAGTGGTTAGTAGCTGTAGCCAGGCACCATTCTAGTTCTTCTGGTTTCAGGGTTGTGGAGATGATGTTGGTGTGATCCACTAGACCAGGGGTGTCAAACTGGCGGCCCGTGGGCCACATGTGGCCCCGAGGTAATTTTTTATGGCCCACGATGCTCTTAAATAAAATGAAAATAGAAAAAAATGGTATGAAGAAAACAGCGCTTACGGGAGATTGAGGCAATAACATACCCACAATTCCCTCCTTATAGTTTATTTCAGAACATCATGAGCCACAAAAAATTACCTTGGCGGCCGCATTTGGCCTGCAAGCCACCAGTTTGACACCCCTGCACTAGATGGCTGAACTGATTCCTTCCATACATCTTCTATGTTCCTCGATCTCCGTTGATTCAGGTGAGGAGACCAGCAGCTAGCTGCACAGGGCTGTGCAGAAGCCTTTTCAGCCCTGTTGGTGGAGTGGTTGAACATTGGGCTGCTAACTACACGGTCAGCAGTTGGGAACCCCAGCCACTCCTTCGGAGAGAGGTGAGGCTCTCCAGTACAGATTTCCAGTCTCGGAAATCCATAGGAGCAGTTCTATGCTGTCCTATAGGCTCACTAGGATGATGCATCCGAATCTGCTTTGAGGGCAGTGAGTTTGGTTTTGGTCGGAATCCGTTTAGCAAGTTTTTAAATGGCAAACTAACCTGCCAGTGTCCTACAGACTTGGGAACCCACCAGCGACTAAAAGGGAGGTTAAACAAGAAAGAACTTCCCTGATCACACAGATCAACCAGAACCTCCTCCTAGGGGGACAAATAACAGAAAAGTAGGTAGGGGCAACGGAGGATGATGTTAGATATGGAAATAATCATCTATAACTTAAGGGTTCGTGAGGGAGGGCAGGTGGGGGAGGGAGGAGGAAGAAATGAGGAAGAGGATGCTTTGAAAATGATGATGGCAGCATGTGTGCACATGTGCTTGACACACTGGAGGAATGTATGGATTGTGATAAAACATGTAAGAGCCCCCCCCCCAATAAAAGTATTTTTAAAATAAATAAAATGACATGTAATTCCATTTAAAAAAAAGGAAAGAAAGAAATAGCTTCCCTTCCCCACCTCCTGCTAGTGGCATGAAGACGTGTAAAAGGACCGAGCGCCGTTATGAAACCGTAACCACCATTTTTCTTCGCTTCAGCAGAGTGGGGTCTCTCAGGAGAGGGGTTGCATTTCTCAGTGAGTAAGGGGTCTACAGCGACAGTCACCAGCACGTTTTCATTTCCTGTCTCCGCTTTGACAGTTGGAAGGAAGGAAAGGGCTTTTATAAGTCATGGAACAATTTAAATCTCACCAGAATTTCATCAGAAACGTTTGGGGGGGAAAGGGTTCTTTAATTGATGAAAGTAATTAATGTAACTGCACATGTATACCTACCTTTGGCATGCAACAATATTGCAGCTGATATGTTATTTCCTTTTAAAGACTGAAAATAAAGGACTCCAGCAACAAGAAGGAGCTCCTGAGATGTGTTAACTCTTGCTCCTTTGGTTAAAGCTGTGGTTCTCAACCTGTGGGTTGCGACCCCTTTGGAAGTCGAACGACCCTTTCACAGGGGTCGCCTATGTCAGAAAACACATAAATATTTCACAATATATATAATAACATATTGTTTTGTGATTGATCACTATGCTTTAATTATGTTCAATTATTATGTTCAATTTGTAACATTGAAAAGACATCCTGCATATCAGATTTTACATGACGATTCATAACCATAGCAAAATTATGGTTATGAAGTAGCAACAAACATAATTTTATGGTTGAGGGTCACCACAACATGAGGAATTGTATTAAAGGATCCCGGCATTAGGAAGGTTGGGAACCACTGGGTAAAAGCATTACAAAGCTACAGGAAAACTTAAAGACTACTTTATATTTCCATCCTAGAGACTATTAAACTACAGAAACTACTGTGGCTAAAAAAAAAATCTGTTCTTTTAACAAACTCTTTTTGAGCAGCGACTCTCTGTAAAAAGCTGAGTCCTATCCAACACACAGACTCCCTGCCATTGGGTGCACGCAGACCCACGGCGACCCATAGCCCTGGGTAGAACTCGCCCTGCGCTCCCGAAACTAGAAGTCTTTACAGGAGCAGAAAGTCCTGTCTTTCTCCCAAGGAGCAGCTGGTGGTTTCCAACTGCTGACCTTGGGAACAGAAGCCCCATTCGGAACCATCATGCCACCAGCGATAATTGATAAGGAAATGAGACGAAGAATTCATCTTACCTTCAAAAACATCAGCCTAGAAAAGATGAAACATAGACTAGTTGCTTCAACTCTAAAAACAGAATATGTTCATAACCACATTCACAGGAAAGTCCTAGACAAAAAGACAGTGGCTGGCGTAGGTGGATGAAAGGATTCCTCCTGAAAGGGTGGGGGGATGGGTACCGGAGGGAGAACAGAGCCATGGCGTTGAGAACACGGAGAAGGGAATACGCACAAAAGACGGGTCAATAGTCCGCCTCAGGAGTTAGCAGCTGACTGGGTGTCGGGCAAGGGAAGAGGGCAGAAGAACGAAATCCAAGGATATGTGGAGTCTGAAGGACCTGTGAGAAATGCACCTAGCGACTTGGAATGCAGAAGAAAGGGCTGGAGATGGAGGGCTGGACATGATCCACACAGTGCTTGCTGCTGACGATAATCGACTTCCAAGTGGGAACGGCCAGCCATTTCTTGAAAAGCCGTGACATTTCAGGGAGCAAACGGGGGAAACTGAGGAAGAAAGGAAAAGGAGTCGAAAGGGAAGACAATGTCTTGAAAGCGACAAGAAAAACGTGTGAGACTAAAGGCCAACAAAATAACAAATGGTGCAGAAAGAGAAAACCAGCAGACCAAGGAAGAGTCACTAGGTACAGTACTAACCACCACTTCCTGTGAACGTAGGATGGCGTTGTCAATCTGTCTTTTCGCGAGAGACGAATAACATTCACAAGCGCCCCAAACTATGGACACGCCTCAGAGAAAATTAATAGCCATTCTCTCTCTCTCTCTCTCTCTCTCTCTCCCCTTCTCCTTCTATCGTTGCCTATGCACATGCACAAAGCACATTAGAATACCAGCGACTAAGAATGACATTAGAGTGGGAATTCACCACGTGGAGGCCACATCTGGCTACAGGGAGAGGAGGACCCAAGACCAACAGCCACAAAGCAAAGGTCAGGCATGCCTCCAGCCTCCACCTTGCTTTATCTATTCTGATACCAGCCTTTGCTCCCACGACTCTCTACTTTTCTGCTGGGTTTGAGAGTCCATTGCAATGGGCTCAACACAGTTGCGGGAGTTGATTAAAGAAGTGGCTAGGTTACCACAAGCCAGGATCAGCAAACAGTATGGATCCAGCCCCTGAGGCACACAGTGCCCCTGAAGAGCCAGCAGCCAAGCCTCTCCCTGTTCCTCGGCTCCTAGTCAAATGGCCCTTTGGCTTCGGAGGAAGTCTGAAGTCTGGAAGCCCCCCTTCACTGCCCACAGACCCATGTCCCCACACCGCTCCTTTGTTCTGTCCTTGGTCACCTTGCCCTGGCCTCTGGTCCCATGGTCGCCATGCTGCAGCCTCTGGTGCTTCTGGTCTTGGCCTCTGAAACTTTAGCCAGAGGTCTCAAACGTGCTGCACCGGCGACTCTCCTTGCTATGGTCCTGGGAATTCTCTCGGCATTTCTAACGTGGCTCTGTACACAGAGGAGAGGTTTTTGTCTCTCAGCAGATGTCTCGGCAAGGAAACAACAGGTGATGATGACTTGGTTCACACTGTCGAGTCAGGTGAGACTCAGAGTGCATCCCACCTGAGTGCTGTAACAGTGAGTCCCCTCCAAATTGAGATGACAGCCACGGGCATAAAGGCTAGAATTTATAATCCATCATGAAAGGGGCTGTGGCTGGAAGGGCCATATTGACCGACGACACCTCAGAGGGATAACTCTAAATCATTTTTTAATTAAAATCACTTTTAACGTGCCGCCTAACTACGATAAAACACTGCTCTCCACAATAGCAAAAGGCAGAAATAGCCCAAATGTCTGTAGCAGACGACTGGGAAAGCTAACCGTGGTGCATGCCTACGAAAATTATGATTCAGCCACGGACAGAACTGAAACTCTGCTAAAAGCTATGACACGGATGAAATGTGAAAGTGTCCCAGTGGGTGAAAGGGCAGAAACAAAAGGACAGCTATGTTGATCCCATTTCCAGGAAGCCTCTAGATTAGCCAGAGGTCTGTGCGTGGGTACCCAGAGCGGGCAGGGGGAGGGAAAGGGAAGGGCCGCAGAAGCAGGGCTGCCCTGTTTGCCTGCCATCAAACTGTACCCTTAAAAACGGCTCACGTGGCCAGCTGTTCACTACAAATAAGTCACCACAATAAACTATTTAAGACAAAGCAGAAAGACTGCTCCGCGGAGTGCAGAAATGGTGCTGGCTAGAGTTGATGGAAAATAAGGGCGGCAGGAGTGAGGGTGGGGCGTAGAGACTGCTGCCGGTGGGGAGTAGAGACTGTGTTTGAGAAGGTTCCAACGTGGAGAAATGGCTTCGCCATCAGGAATGGCACATCAGGGTCTGAACTGAGAAAATCTAGTTCCCACGTGTATTTCAATGTCCTTGCTCTATATATGCTTTTGTAATCCACTTCATGCTCTTTCTGGAAACACTGAAAACTAGTCATAAAGTACAGAAATAAAATTGCTCTTTTCTCCATTTTACAGTACTGGGTCCTGTGGACTCTTCTAGTAGCCACGTGAAAGCCAATTGGAGCATTCATGGGACACACAAATTCATTATTACAAGAGAAAGGTTATGTCGTTTTTCCTTCTAGACCCCTCAAAGGTTAAGTTTGCCATTTTCAGACTGAATTTCTATTCATTTTGATTATGTTCCCTATGGTGAGTGTAAAACATGAACAAACTGAGCTGATTTAGGTGCAATTCTTTGGTGTTACTGAAATGAACAGGAACAATAGACTAATGAGGTGCAATTTGTTACGTAATTAAGCCAAATAATTTAGAAACATCTGCTGGTGATTAGCAATACCATAGTTAAACCTCGAAGAATTTGTTCCCAGGGAGATTTCCAAATTATTCGAGGCTTTGTGAGTTTCTAGTTGGGAAGCCATATTTGTGTAAGGAACCAAGGGATTACAAAATGGTACATTTACTGAATTTTTTTAAAAGGGGTCCAAAAAAGTGACAAAAGGAGACTAGAGGGTATGTAACATAGAGATATACATAACATATAACATATATATAACATATGTTAACTCTCAGACTGGCGAAATGCAAGTTTCCACCTTACTAGCCAACACTAACTCAGACATTTGCTGGGCATCGATGGGGGTCAGATACTGTGGTAGTTGTTAAGGATACAAAGGCGAAGGCCCGGAGGAAGCGCACCTAATGGAGAGAGGCAGGATAATATACACTAACCATCACATCACTGCAGGTCCAAAAGGGGAGAGGTGACTAACTCACAAGGGCTGGAGAGTCTTGAGGGAGGCGACTCAGAAGAAATGACGATTCGAGCTGAGTTTTGCAAGATGTGTCTAGAACTGAGGGAGGCAAAGAAGGACTTGAAGAAACATGAGCCAAGGGCAAAACTCACCACAAAGCCTGTCCAGGCTTCAGCCTCAGCCTAAAGAAGGCAGTCGGCCCGTCACGGGGCTGCCCGTGGAGAAAATGCTCATTGGCACAGGTTCCTTAGGTCTATTTTGACCATAATTCCAGCAAGAGGGCAGCCTTTTCTGGAAAGGTCAAGTAGTTGCATAGGCTTGAAGCCTGGGCTATAAAGAAGAGGTGACAACAGGTGAGTCCAGACAGATAAGCAAGGGTCCCGTCTTGACAGCTTTTTATACACAAGCGAGAGAGGAGCAGAGAAGCAAAGCGCTAAGACAACCACTTTCCAAGAAGCAGGCACAAGGTTCCAACGATGGGCCCCAGAGTCATAAGCAAGACAATGAGAAATGATGAGTACAGGAGGGGTTAAAAAAACCACAAATGAAAGCAAATTTCTATTTTTAAAATTTTTTTTAAATGGTCATGGCACACATTTAATTGCAAGAGCTTTGTGTAGCGCGCTCAGGCCTTCTGGGTTCCAGGAGCATCACACAACTACTCTGGGTCTGCTGGGACCGGTCGGGGGCCTCGTGGAAAGCCTCTGTCCCTGAGGCCTGAGGTAGCAGGGAAGACACAGACACCAGGGCCAGCAGCCCTAGGCAAGGACAGCTCGTTTGAAAGCAAATTTTTAACCAACTTCAGGTTTCTCACAGGATTGCATGAGAGTCCCTTGTTACGTATTGATTCTCCGTTCACTTATTCACTCAGTGAACTCAGGCTGAGCAATCATTATGCGCCGGACATCTAGCTTACAATCCTCGCTGTATTTTGAGTGCCACGAGGACGGAGGCTGCATCTGATTATTCATAACTTAATCTGCACAGCATTAGTTTCTGGACCCTAAGCAGGGATCAAATCAATCACCCTTAAATGAAGATGTTAAATAAACCAGTGCCTGCAACTCAGGAGCTCTCGGGCTGACGGGAAGGCCACGCAGAGAGAGAGAATTGCAGGATTATGTGACAAGGCATCTCGGCACCGCAGAGAGCCACGGACTCCCTCGGCAAGGAGGGCTTGGAGAAAGCACCCACATCGTGGGGGGTGGTCTTTCTGAAGAGAGAGAGCCGATTGAAATTACAGCCACAGGAAGGGGGTTGGGACCTTTGAGGAATTCAACCCAAACCGAACCAAGCCCACTGCCATTGAGTGGAATCCAACTCACGGCAGCCCTGCCCAGGGTTTCCGAGATGGTCAATCTATGGGAGCCCGTGGCTTCCTCTCTCTCCTGCAGAGTAACTGGTGAGTTTGCACTGCCAACTCTGAATTAGCAGCGCAGTGGCTACCCCACCACGCCACCATGCGGGGGTGTCTATGGACTTGGTTTTTGAGCCTTAAGGGAATCGGTGAAATTTTCTGTTTTGTTTTGTTATGATCAAATCAATAGCTCCCTTAATACTGGATGAACTTACTGGGCACTGCTTTCTGGGAATCATTACTCATACCCCCTATTTGCATGGCTGCCGTGGGACCTGCCCTGTTAGCACAAGTTTATCCTGCCTCCCCCCTTTCCCCCCTCCCCACCCTCTCACCAGAGCTGTCTGGATCACGAATAGGTACTCAATCCAAATCACATCTACTTCATCCCTCGTTCGGTACCTGTTTTCAAAGCTGAGATAGTACTCACAGTCAGTCTTCCTTGGAGTCCTGGACTATACCATATACACGTAGGGAGTTATTGATCACCTAGTATTCCACGTGGACTTAGGTAACCCACCGTGGAGAACAAAGAAAATGCACAGAGAAGCGGCGACGAGAGGGGGCTTGTCCATTCCCTGGTCTCAGAGGCTCAGTCCCATATGGCCCAGAGGAGTAGGAGGTGCCTCACACACACTCCTCTTCGGGCTCACACCGTTTGGTTTGGGCCTTTGTTTCCTCCAACTTCAGTCCTTTGGTCCCAAGCAAAACACTCTACAACCACAAAAAGAACCCAAAAAGTGTGTCTCTTGGGATCAGTTCTAGTCTACAATGTATTTTGAAAATCGCTGAATTTTAAAAAGCACAGAACTGAGATAAAACAAGAGAATTTTCTAAATTTGTTTCTTTGACTACATGGAAAGCGACTTGATACATCATCACCCGGATAGGAAAGCAAGATATCCTGGAAACCTGTAATCAGGGAAATTTAAAAAAAAAAATTTTTTTTTAAAAACCCTGTTCCAAGGCCGAAAAACAGAAATTTCAAACTTTGGGAAAAGTGAACCCAGAAAAACTAGCAATAACAAAAACCAAACTCAACTCCAACTAATAGATTCTAACTCACACCGATGCTGACGCATACCGACCATACAGGACCGAGTAACACTGCCCTCTCCAGCTTCCAATGCTGCAACTCTACAGGAGTAGAGTGCCTCATCTGTCTTCCTAGGAGAAGCTGGTGGTTTTGAACTGCTGACCTTCCAGTAAGCAGTCAATCCATAATCCACAATACCATAAAATAAAGTTCTATGTAGAAAATTACAAAATAGAAAGAATATGATCTTAAAGGATGAAGGTCTGTTGCTAGTGGCAAAGATGGGGAAATCAGGAAGTATCAGAAGTTTTAAGAAATGAACATGTTGTGGACTAAGCCGCTGGTGAACCCCCTCTGACAGTGGTGCATGGATGTGAACAGCCTCCCTCTCAGGCTGAGCGCACTGGGAAGTGGATTACTGCAGATGTAGTGAAGTTAAAATTTAGCCCCTATTTGATCTCCCTTATGAGCCATTTTAATTTGTTCTAGCTTTAATATCTTCTGCTTTCTTTTCCATTAAAGTCTTTATCTGTTTTCCTTTGTTATTCTTGTTAGCTTTCTTTTATGCTTGTTTTTGCTTTCATGTTTTTCTGCATATGAATCCGGGACAGGTACATCAATGGAGACAGTAACTGGATTAATGGTTCCTTGGGAGTATGGTAAAGGAGGTTGGCGGGGGGGGGGGGGGGGGGCGAGCTTAGCTAATAGCAATGAGTACAAGAATGAGGAAAATCTTCTAAAACTGACTGTGGTGATGATTGTACAAGTATTCTTGATGTGACTGAACTACTGAATTGTATGGTATGTGAATTAGATACCAACAAAACTGTTGGAAATAAAATGGAAAAAGAAGAGAATGTGTTGTCTTTCAGATGTCCAGTGGATAGAGAAGTCTATTCAAGTACCAAGCAATCCACCGAAATTCAAAGGTAAAAAGTCAGAGTGGACAGGGAAAGGACCCACCTTCAGTACATCTGGGCTGCAAACAATGAGTGGCCTGGGGCCAGGCACTGAGCAGCTGGCAGCAGGCCTGGCTGACTTAGCTTTCCTTCCCCCACCAATTACTCAGTTGTTGGCTTTAACTCTTTCCAAAAAGTGCTCGCCTTTCTAAATTTAAAAGAGCCACTCAAATTGGGAAGAATAAAAAATTTTACCCATCCACTTTTGTTTCCTTTTTGTCCCTTAGAGGGGAAAAATAACTTCTAAAATATAGATACGTTCTAGAAGGTTCCTGGATATAAAACTAAACAGATACGGCACCTTTTTTTTCTTATTTTTTTTTTTTTAGCAATTCAACTGAATAAGAAGCATGAAGTAAAATATCTTTGTATTCAATCTGTTTTTTTAAAAGCACAAACCAATAAGAGTATTAAAGAAATAATTCAATGACTTGTTATGGCTCTTTTATCCACAGTTTCCATCCCGTGAATGGGCGGAAGCATGCAAATAAAGTGTCGAGGGCTCCAACTCGGAGATCGGTCAGCTTCGCCATTCCTCTGGGTATCAGAGTGTACCATCTCAGATACCAGGAAAAGGAATCCCGCAGCTATCAAGAAAGAAGACTGACCAGTGGGGTGTGCACAAGATCCTTGTTGGAGGCTGTAGAGGCGCCAGAGGTGCAACATTGAGACCATGAGACAAAGCCGAGGAGCAGCAGGGCCAAGGCCTGGGGGCACAGAATGAGTTCATCTCAATGCCTTTGAACAAAAGGATGGTCTGCAGAGTGCGGTGTCCTTTGGGGCATTTATTAATGCTAAAGGCATTGTAACACTTGCCCAAGCAGTTGGTGTCAGAATAGGATACACAAGGTCAGAGAGTGGAGCCCTGTCTGACTTCTGTCTCATGGGAATCAACCTTGGGCAAATACGGAGTTGGAGTCTCCTGCCCCTGTGTAGCCAAAGGAGGGCAGATGTCCATGCAAGAATGGTGTGGGGGAAGAACTTCCAAAAGGGAAAGGGGAGTCAGCCCAGAGTTAGCGCCTGTGAGGTGGAGGAGGTCGGGCATGGCTCCACTGTGTCAATTCTGACCCCAACTGCCCCTCCCAAGAGTGCTTCTCCCACCCTCCGCCTCTCTGCTGGGTTTGATAATTCATTGCAATGGCCACGCAGATCTCACAGGCCAGACTCACTATCAGGGGGTTGATTAGAGAAGCCAACAGGTTGCAATTTGGAATCAGAAGTGCTCAAGACGCAGATCTTGCTGTTAAGAGGACCTCCCCTCAGCCACGCCCACAGGCATGCCCCCAGGTCTAGCCGAGTGGCCACTGGGCCTTTGCCCTGCTTCAGACCATGTTGCAAAGCTCTTTGAGCACTGTCAATAAATGCCCAAAGGGTGGTGCCCTAAGCCTCAGCACAATGTGCTCAGCTCTGACTCCACGGGTGGTAGCCTAATTAAATGGCGGCAACCTACTCCCAGAGGGAGCCTCCTGTCCCAGAGCACTCCGCTTCTCATCCATGGGTGCCCACAGCCCTGTCTCCCTCTGCTGCAAGCACTTCTCCCTCCACCCCATCTCTGGCTCACAGACCCCTGTGTCCTGGGTCAAAGTAGCTGAAGCACAGAATCCTGAGGTCCAGAGGACAGGCACCCTGACTGGCTCTTCTTTCCTGAGGGCAGTGAAATCCCTCATGCCTGTTTCTGGTGCTTCGTTTTAGACCCAGCCCAATGGCCAAACAGACCAGCCCCCTTAGGGGCGTTTAGGCATCTCATTTGCATATGTCCCCCTGGTTACTGGTGGGAGTTACAAAGCTAGGGTGAAAAGAGCTGTGTGAAATCATTCCTTGCACCACAGACTTAAGAGCTTAGCATTTGGTTGGAAAGTCAGACTGGAGGATTTGCCTTAAAATTATCCCAAGAAAGTACAGTGATTTCATTTATTTTGTATATTGCAGGTTAAGTAAAAATAAAGTTTCCTAAATTGGTTCATAATTTACATAAAAGCAAGTATCACTGATGCTCCTAATATTAGTTGGACTTTGGGGATTAGACAACACACCTGCCGGCCCCTGTGAGCTGTTCTTTATCAGAGCTGCTGCCAAGGTGATTGTAAATTTCATTTACTTACATTAAGCCAATTTGATGAAGAATCTTTAACCTATTATATATCAGTGTCCCTCCTTCAGAACTATCATTAGATACCAAACAAAACATAGCTGAACGGGATCTTTCTGCCTAGCTAGGTCTCCTAAGATGCCTTTGCTGCTGTTGCTATTGTTAGGTATTAGCAAGTGGGTTCCAAGTCACAGGGGCCCTGTGTACATCAGAATAAAGCACTGCCCCGTCCTGAGCAATCCTACTCTACTAAGCATGGTGTCCTTTTCCAGGGACTGGTCTCTCCCAATAGCATGTCCAAATCAAGTACGATGAAGTCTCACCATCCTCGCTTCTCAGGAGCATTCTTGAAGATACTCATTCCAATAAAGACTTAGACTTGTCTATTCTTCTGGGAGCCCACGGTACTTTCCATCTTCTCAGGCAGCACCAGGACTCAAACGCACCAATTCTTCAGCAGTCTTCCTGACTCGATGTCCAATGTTTACCTTCACAGGGGGCAGCTAAAACTGCCACGGCTTGGGCCAGGTGCAGGTGCTGAATGCTTTATGTTAGTACACAGCACACCTTCCCATTGGGTGATACTCATCCCAACAAGGTAGAACTGGCTCTTGGGGGGTCAAAACATCTCACTCTTCATGTATAAAGACGGGTAAGCTCAGGAGGATGCAAGAAGTCCTGCTGGCACAGTGAGTAAGCACTTGGCTGCTAAGCCAAAGATCCGCATTTCAAACCTACCAGCCACTCTACAACAAAATAACACCAACACCAAAACCAGCCTGGGGAAGTCATGCGGTCATTCGCCTCTGTCCTGGAGAGGAGCCATGAGTCACAACCAAGGAGAGGGCAATGGCTTTATAATCAGACACAGAGGCTATCCATGTGTTACAGCGTCACGGAGGGGGCACAAATCATGATTGAAATGTCTAAAAAGGCTCCTAGGGATGGAGCAATGAACTAAAAGGAACTTGAAACGCTTACCGGGACATTTGTGTCCAGTTTCATAATTGCACATCTTCTACCTTCAAAGAGAAGGATGCTCAACGGGAACCTAATTGGCTGTGTAAATATCACTGGAAACGCAGCATTCTTAATTAAAAGAAAGAGTTAAGCTGCTCATAGGACGGCTCTCGGCAGAGGCAGACATGACTCAAAAGGCTGCTTCACCCCATCCATCCACACAGACACTGCTGGTGACGAGCGGAATTCAAAAGCTACGATTTCGTTCTCTGAACAGTAAACATATGCATTATAAAGCTGAAAGAACAGGACGCGTTCGAAAAGGCAACGTGATCGCCGCTGAACCACACTGCTGCCTAGCAAACTCTCTCTCGTTTTCTCTGAGGAAAGAGCCAAAATCTAAGAACGTCCTCAGAGAGTGTTTTCGAGTGGAGGTTTATGATCAGACCAGCTTCCCATCAATTAAAGCAACAAAAACCACACTGCCTGCCATCAAGTCGGTGCCGACTCACAGCGACCCTATAGGATGGAGTAGAACCACATACTAAAATTGTTCGGTTGACTTTTTTTTCCTTTTAAAGACCACAAGATAAGATCACAATTCTCAATAATGATATATTTCAATTAAAAGCATATCGTTAATGAAATTCTGGGTGCTATCCTGTGTTTTTCCCCCATAGTCATAGGGGAAAACAGTTCACGTCCTAATTGCCTCCCAAAAGAAGATGCTCTCCGAAGGCTCTCTGCAGAGGCAGGTGATGGGAAAGCAAGAGCAAGGTAAAGAGGTGGAATGAGCTTCCCCACAGGGCGGTGGGAAACTACAGTGAGTTCAGCAAGTTTCAGGGGTGACCTGCAGAGGCCCAGGAGGCCTGCTTGGGTAGTGGTTGTGTGTTGACCTGCCATCCCCATGGTCTGCTGGTGGGAGAAGGACAGGGCTTTCTGCTCTCATGAGCAATTAGTCTCAGAAACCCCCAGGGGGTCGCACTGAGTCGGCCTTGACTTCATGGCACTGAGGGTGGGGTTTTTGTTTGTTTGGTTGGTTGTTTGGTTTTTATGGCGCCCTGGTGGTACTGTTGGGTAAGCAATGGACTGCTTACCACAACATCAGAAGTTCAAACTCACCAGGTACTCTGCAGGAGAAAGATGAGGTTGCCTGCTCCCATAAAGATTTACAGCTTCTATAGCGTCTGGGGTCTTAAAGGTTTGAATATAAACAAGCAGCCATCTAGCAGGGAAGCAACAAAGCCCACATGGAGGAAGCACACCAGAATGTGTGATCACCAGTTGTCGACATGAGGCAGCAGAAGAGCCGAAACAATCATATCGACGCGAACAAGGGGGTGGAGTGGAGCCCCAAATCTCATCTGTAGACACAATGGTCAACCCTTCACAGAAGGGTCACAAGGAAGGGGTGAGTCAACCAGGTTGTAGTATAGCACCGATGAAACACACAACGATCCTCTCATTCTTTAATGTCCGCCCCGCTCCACTATCATGACCTCAGTTCTACTCACAAATCTATCTAGACCAGAGTATGTACACTGGTAGAGATAGGAGCTCGAGACATAACCCAGAATCCAGGACAGATAAGCCCCTCAGGAACAATAATGAGAGTAGCGATACCATGAGGGTAAGGAGAAGGTGGCCAAAGAAGGGAGACAAAGGAGGAACCGATCACACCGATCAATGTATAAACCCTACACCACCACCCCCAACCAAGGAGATGAACAACAGAAACCAAGGAGGAAGGGAGACAGGGGTCAGTGTAAGATATGAAAATAATAATAATTTATTATTTATCAAGGACTCAAATAGAAAGCAAATGTTTAGAAAATAATGGCAACATATGTACAAATATGCTTGATACAATTGCTATAGGGATTGTTATAAAAGCTGTAAGGATCCCCAATGAAATGATTTATTAATAATTTTTAAATGATGTACAGCCCCAGAACCCCTATGCGTGGTCACTGTGAGTCAGAAGGGACTCAATGGCAGCAGGGCTTCTTTTTTTAAAAAATCATTTTATTGGGAGCTCGTACTACTCTTATCCCAATCCATACATACATCCATGTGTCAAGTACATATGTACATTTGTTGCCACATCATTCTCAAAACATTTTCTTTCTATTTGAGCCCTTGGTATCAGCTCATTTCCCCCTCCCTCCCTGCTCCCTCTCCCTCATAAATCCTTGATAATTTATAAATTATTATTATTTTGTCATGTCTTACACTGTCCGACATCTTCCTTCATCCACTTTTCTGTTGTCCATCCCTCAGGGAGAGAGTTTGATGTAGATCCTTGTGATCGATTCCCCCTTTCTACCCCACCTTCCCTCCACCCTCCAGGCATCGCCACTCTCATCACTGGTCCTGAAGGAATCATCTGTCCTGGATTCCCTGTGTTTTCAGTTGTTATCTCTACCTATGTACATCCTCTGGTCTAGTCAGATTTGTAAGGTAGAATTGGGATCATGATAGTGGGGGAGTGGACGCATTAAAGAAATTGAGGAAAGTTGTCTGTTTCATCACTGCTATACTGCACGCTGACTGGCTCATCTCCTCCCTGCGATCCTTCTGTAAGGGGATGTCTAGTTGCCTATAGATGGGCTTTGGGTCTCCACTCCACATACCCCCTCATTCACAAGGATATGGTTTTTTGTTCTTTGATGCCTGATATCTGATTCCATCGACACCTCATGATCACACAAGACTGGTGTGCTTCTTCCATGTGGGCTTTGTTGCTTCTGAGCTACATGGCCGCTTGTTTATCTTCAAGCCTTTAAGACCCCAGACACTATATCTTTTGATAGCCGGGCACCATCAGCTTTCTTCACCACATTTGCTTATGCACCCCCTTTGTCTTCAGCGATTGTGTCGGGAAGGTGAGCATCATGGAATGCCAGTTTAATAGAACAAAGTGTTCTTGCATTGAGGGAGTACGTGAGTAGAGACCAATGACCATCGCAGCAGGGCTTTTCTGGTGTGATGATGAGAAGCAGAGCTGGTGCACAATGAAGTACCCTGTCGGCAGACAGATGGGCCACTCAGAGGGAGAAAAGACTTGGTCAAGCTGCTCCCATAAAGGTTAGTTAGGGTCCAACTCACAGTGATCCTGTGCACAACAGAAGGAAACACGGCTCGGTCCTGCACCACTGTCACAGTCATTCCTGTGCCTGAGCCCATTTTTGTAGCCACTGTGTCAATCCCCTCGCCCAGGGCCGTCCTCTGCTCCACTGCCCCTCTACTTTACCAAGCAGGGTGTCCTTCTCCAGGGACTGGTCTCTCCCGACAACATGTCCAGAGTACGTGAGATGAAGTCTCCCTACCCTGGTCTGCAAGCAGCTCTCGGCTGTACTGCTAAGACAGATCTGGGTGTTCCTTGGGCAGTCCACGGCGCTGTCGATATTCCTCGGCAGCACCGTCATTCCATTGACTCTTCTTCGGACTTCCTTATTCAGTGTTCAACTTTCACGTGCATTTGAGGTGACTGAAAATACTATGGCTTGAGCCAGGCGCACTTTCGTCCTCAAAGTAATCTCCCTGCTCGTCCACACGTCAAAGAGGTCTTGTGCAGCAGATTGACCAACGCGATGTGTCGTTTGACCTCTTGACTGCTGCTTCCATGACCACGGATTGTGGATCCAAGCAAGACGAAATCCTTGACAACTTCAACCTTTTCTCTGTAGAAGCCACTCCCTAGGAAACCCTAAGGGACAATTCCATTCTGTCACCTAGGGTAACTGTGGGATGTAATTGACCCAATGACACACAAGAACAAGGCAATAAGGATGGTGACTCAACAGTTATGCGAGGAAAGAGAGAAAGGGAAAGGGGTGCTAAGAAATGACAGGGTTCATTTTCCCCACAGAGACAAGAGAGCTCTTCAGTGTTCAGCCGGTCCAGCTGAATGATCAGAGGCCTGCGTCATACCAGCTGGTCTGGGCTGTAAGCCACAGCCCCACTGAGCTACATATGACAGGAACCCCTGCCACGGGATAACCTGGCAGAATGCTTATTCATGCAGCCAGGCCAACTTGGGCTCTGTTGGTGTGGCCAGTCTGTCAGCTTGGGTCAGCTGGGGAGTGACATATCCGATGGCCTGCAGCTAACCTTCTGTCCCAGAGAGCGTGGCTGCCCTGCTGGTGACACAGGTAGTCAGGTAGTCTGGGGCGTCCACTACAACTCTGACAAAGACGGAAGTGGCTCCTGGGACATAAACTCTATGAGGGAGGGGCTCGCGCCTCCAGCACGCTGCTGTGGATGTTGACTGAAAGGATGGGTAAGGCTAGTGTGCAGAGGGTGAACTACATTGGGGCTTTTTAAATTTTTTAATTCAGGGATTTTTTTTTAAGTACATCAAGGGTGGCTACAGAGAGCTAAGTCATACGAAAGGTGAAGGGTGGGGAGGGATTATTTATCAATGCCCGAGCTTACAAAAAATGGACAGTTCTCACCAAGCACGTGAGGTTGCAAACTCAGGAGGCACCGGGGTAAAATCACAGAGTAAGACAGACACCTGCAGGAAGGAAACCCTGCTAAACAGCAAAGGCAACTAAGAGGGAGCTAGAGAGACGGGCCCCTCTTCACTCTGCGGCTTAATTTGACGGGCATTTTCATTGAGCTTTTACAATGAATTTAACAAGTGGAGAAAAAAACAGATAGACAAATGTACAATTGTGTGATTTCAGAGGCTGTCGCTGTTTAAAATAAAGCTAACATCCATCAGCTTTCTAGAAAACAAAGCGTCTTTACGATTAGGAAATGCCTGAATGAAGTGTCAAGTACAAAGAGCCAACGGGGCAGGACTGCAGTGCTGGCCTGCACCCACCGAGTAACAGACAAGAGGATGCTGCCAGCGCTTCTGGGAGCCGGGAGGCCAAGCTCCTCCACCCTCCGCCTTTCATAATTGATAAGTCACATTTGACTGGTTTCTTGTCCCTACCTTCTCCTCACCGCAATCTCAACGGCTTCATCACCTCCCTGCTTCTCGGAATATTCTAAGTCAGTCGTGACGAGTAAATAGAAGAGAAATGAAGTCTTAATACATGCCACAGATGGGTGAACTTTTAATATGCTCTGCTGAGTGAGAAGAGCCAGTCACAAAAGAAACGCTGTATGGTCTCACTTCTGTGAAAAAGGCAAACACACAGAGACCACAGGGGTCCTGGGGGCTCAGTGGTTCAGCACACAGCACCTGCTTAAAGCCCCCAGCCGTTCCGTGGGAAGACACAGCAGACTGTTTGCACAGATATGTCCAGCCTTAGAAACTCTATGGGGCAGTTCCAGTCCGTCCTCTGTGGTTGCTGACTGGGAATCAACGAGGTGACAGTAGGGATCGTTTTTGTGGTATAGCAACCAAAGAGCACTAGGGCTGGGGCAGGTGACAAACAAAGGAAGGGTTTTGCTTAGGGCACTGAGTTTATGCTAATTGACAAAGTAACTCAGAGTGCTGATCGCCCCACATGAAGCACATCATCAACATCACGGAATTGTACACGCAGGAACTGCTGGATGAGCCAGTGTCTTGCTTGTATTTTTAACACAATGATTCACTTTTTAAAAAAAAGAGACAGAGAGTAAATATAAAGGGATCCTGGGTCCTTCTCTTAACATCTACACAAAAAGCTTTTCTGAATGGATATGTTTGATCCAATCTCCTGTTCTTTTTTTTTAAATAAATCATTTTATTGGGGCTCATATAATTCTTATCACAATCCATACATATATCAATTGAGTAAAGCACCCTTATACATTCGTTGCCCTCATCATTCTCAAAATTTGCCTTCCACTTGGGTTCCTGGAGTCAGCTCATTTTCCTTTTATCCCTCCCCTCTCTCCCTGCTCCCCCCTCCCTCACGAACCCTTAATAACTTATAAATGATTACCCTATCTTATCTTACACTGCCCAGCGTCTCCCCTCACCCACTTTCCTGTTTCCCATCCCCCAGAAAGGAGGTTACATGTAGATCCCCTAGATGGGTTCCCCAATCTCCTGTTCTTGGTATGTGTGCCAGTGGTTCTCCAAGTTGAGTGTGCCCAGGAATCCTGGGGCAGTCCATGTAAAATGCCCTCCAGTCGGAAGAGCAGATGCTGGAGGTCATCCCGGCATTCCAGAGTGCTGACAGCGTCTGTGCAGGACACTTTTGAGGGCAGCTGCAGCTTCAGTGCCACTTAAAATACAGTCTCTGTGCACATGTGTGCTTCACCTTATAACTCGTTAGAACATGTTCTAAACTGTGGCGACCTAACAGAATTTCGTAGCCTAGTGCTTGACCCAAAATGTTAAAGAGACTCTATTTCCATCTGGCCCATCTTACACTTTACTTCAAGAGCAAGTGTTTTCCTTTTCCCACCTCTGCTTCAGGGAAAGATTGGAAACGTAGGAATCCTTTCAAGGAGCCTCCTCACACACTCCCCGTCGCCCCAACATTACCCAATTCACCTCTCTCCCAGTTCTTCAGTATTCTCGAAGTGGCTGAAGAAGCGGCTCTGGTGACATGATGGGTCACGCACTGTGCTGCAAACCACAAGGCTGGTGGTTCAAGCCTACCAGCTACTCTGCGGGAGAAAGATGAGGCTGTCTGCACTGGTGAGGACTAGGGAACCCACAAGAATGGCCAATTCAACTCGGCCCTATAGGGTCCCTAACTCTTCACGGGAGTAGAAAGTCTCTCCTTTCTCCTGAGGAGGGGCTGCTCGTTCTGAACTGCTTTCCTTGAGGGTTTCTACCTGCGACCCAGCACGTAACTCACTACACCCCAAAGAGCAAGATAAGTATGTCTTCAAAAGAAAATATCACCTGTGAGTCAAGTCCTCCCCCATTTTAAATTTTGTATTAAAGAGTCCTTATTTAAGGAAAACAGTTCTACCGGATAAGAGATCTGAAGCAAGATACTGGAAAACAGCCGCCAACTTTTATTATTCCAGACAAAGAGGGGACATTTTAAAAACCCCTTCGGAGAACCAAAAAGAGATGTCACTTCTAATGCTGTGAACGTGCAATGAAGAGACGCTAGTCCTGGGAGAAGGGCAGTAGGCTTGGGAAATCGGAGGGCAAGTGACAAAGAGGAAGGCCCTGGACAAGATGGACAGACACAATGACTGCAGTAATGGGCTATAACACAGGAACAACTGGAGATGGCACAGTGTGTTCTTCTGTCCTTCACAGGGTGGCTGTCCGTCAGAAGCCATTCAATGGCGCCCACGACAATGACACTATGGGTGTGCAGAAATGATAAATAAGCCTAGTTCCAGACTGAAGACTGGCAAATGGTGTTCTGTATTTGGGTGTCGCAACAAAAGAACCTCGAGGCCTTGAGAACTAGCCTCTTTGGGTCCAATTTTAGTTTTTAAAATAAGATAGTCAAGTAAGGTTAACTCTTGTTTCTAGCAGCTTGAGTCATTGAGAGCTATTTATATCAAAGCACATTTGTGGCATGTGATGCCTAAAATGTGCTTGATCACATGGCATAATTAAAACTTAACTGGAAACGTAATACTTTCGAGTAATTTACTAAGACGGTCCTTGGAGCTATCAGTTACCAGTGTAGGATTATTCAATAAGCAAGCTAAGCGCTGGCGTATTTGTGCGTATTTACTAATCTGTAGGGACATTTTTCACATTTTTCTTCACCACATCGAAGATGTCGCTTATAGGTCTGGCTGGCACATGCCCCGCTCCCAACTGGACCACCCCTTCCTACAGAATCAAAGCCTCTTTTCAAATGTACAGTCCCGAGCAGGGACACAGAGCTAGTACATGGGCAGTTCTAAATTGTTCAGTACAGATTAGAAAATAAATGTTTGCTTCTTTTGCTTATTGGACACTCCTCCCGTGTCAGTTACATGTAACTGTGAATTTACTTTATTGAAAATTTGAATGCTTTCAAAAGCGAAACTTTCCCAGATTTCCTAGAAACACTGAAAGGCAACACAATCTTCTCAATGTTTCTTCCCAACCCACTGTCACTGAACCCTGGAAAACCCACACAATATCTTGAGGCCACTGAAAATACAACAGTAATTACGGCTCAGAAGTATCATTTTCTCCCCTAAGGAATAGTAACTGCTCCTGAGTAGGTTTTCCCCCCCCAGGAACCAACTTTCTTCTGTCTGCTCGCACTCACTAGAGCAAATATTTTCAATTTTAACAATTATTCAATTGAGTTCACCATTTACTCCTCTCTCCAAGTGTATGCCATTTGGCTCCCTCCAAAATTCTCCAGGAACGCAACAGGAAGCAGCACAGGCAGTTTGGCAATACCGGGGAGAATGGGATGCGACAGACATCATGGTCCCAATAAATAAACTTTCAGGATCTTTATTTATCCACTTGAAGAATGCAGGTTCGGACACTGCACGCTAACTTCTCTCCCAAGTTGGCATGTGAGAGATGCCATACATTTCCAAAATACCTAGGACCCTGGGGGAGTCTCCGGGCTCGGAATTGGCCAGGGAGCACACGCCCATCGGCCCTGCCGGGAGAGGAAACAATGGGAGAGGCGGGAGGGAACCGGCCGGGCGCCCCGATTCCACCACCCGCATCCGCGCCCGCACCCGGGATCGCGCGCGGCGTCCCCTCCGCGGGCACCCGGGTCCCTCCGTCCCCAAGCGCCGGGGCGCGGCCCCAGCTGCGGCGGTGCAGGCGGAGGGGGCACTTACCAAAGAGGGTCAGAGCCATTGTCAAGGCGCTCCTGTCGCCGCGAGTGCACGCGCGCCTGCCAGGCCAGCCAGAAATCACCGCATCGGCCCGATGCGCTCACCCCTCTAAAGGAGCGGGTGCCGAAGGGGCGTGGCGCGGGCGCCGGCGCGGCTGCAGGCCGGGGCGCGGGGGGCGGCTGCAAGGAAAAGTTATTCCCGGGTGACTGTCAGGCGCACCCAGACCGCGGGCGGGGGGGCGCGAGCCGGCACTTGTCGCGGCCGCCGGGTCCTCGGTGGGGCGCGCGCAGGCGGCCGTCCCTGCGGGGCGCGGGGCGCGGCGGCGGGCGGGGAGGCGGCAGCGCGCAGTGTCCCCGGCGCGCAGCGCTCACTCCGCATCCCGCGGCCCCGCAGTCGCCATCTTGCGATAGCGTCTCCCACCCGATCGGCCGCCGCACCTCCCGCCAGCCCCTCCGGGCCGCCGGGCCGAATGCGTTCCCATAGCAACGGGGCGGGGGTGGCGCTAGGGCGCGCGGCCCGCCCTCCCCGGACCCCTCTGGGGGCGGCCGCCGGAGCCGGGATGGGGCGAGGGGCGGTGCGCGCGGTAGCTGCGAGCCTTGGCTGTTGTTTTTTTGTGGGGGTTTTTTTGAATGGGATTTGGGGGAGGCGCCGTAAGGAGGAAAACTGAGCTGTTCCTCGAATGGGGGATGCTCCCTGCAAAGGGAGCCCGGCAGCATCGTCCGGGGACGGGGCTCCTTGGAGGATGATGCATCGCTTCTCCTGGGCCCTGCGAGATTAGCGGACTTTGTGGAGCCCGAGACCCAGAGCTGTTTGCCGCAGGACGGAGCTACTAACCGAGCCAGCCCTTCCTTCCCTCCTGCATGTGGGAGCCACTAGCAATAGTTCTCATCAGGCTCTCAGATGGGAAGAAACAAGGGATTGCCGTCAAGTAATTTCCGGAAAAGCCCATGTTTAGAACTAATTTTCTTCCCTTTACATTGATCCCTCATTGATACTATCACTGGGAAAATTAGTCTCTCTCACCGGTTGGCACTTCTTTAAACCACAAAAGGTTGTTCTCCGGAGCTCTTTGCCTTTCTCTGATGATCACCTGTGATAGCCTCTCCTTGCCTCTGATTTTGCCTTAATTCATGTAGAGCCATACAACGCCTTGAGATAATCAACCAAAAGGTGTTCTTGAAAAACTCACTTGTGGTTTTTTTTAAAATCTTTTCCATATCGTGTATTCAAAAATTAAGCATTTTTGGAAACTGCCATGTTTGTTCCCTGGTAAAATTGTGGCGGTACTCCATTCTGTTTATTGCGTCTCTTCTTAGGAATGTGATGCCATGTGAGCATCAGGTCGAATTTCTCTTTGGTTTTCATTTCTCCCTTCATGTTCCTTTCCTCAGTCACATCCTCGGGTTCCCTAATATCATTTTCCTCTTCTCTCTAATTTTCCACTAATTTGTTTCCAGAATATTATACAGATGTCTTCGATTTAATTTATCTTGGGAATCAGAACATTATACAAATGAGAATTACTACTTCCAATAGACCCACAGTTAATTGATCATCATTTCACAGCTGACTCCAGCGTCAGAAGAGCAAGGAAAGTGGCTTGGAAGGAGGGGCCAGACCTTTTGTTCTGAAGTCAGTGAACAACGGGGAAATATGGAAACAAACCGGTGTGAAGGCTCAAATTTTCTTGAAATACTTCAAATTTTGTGATGGACTACAATGGCTCTCCATTAGCCACTGAAAAGAAAGTAGTTTTTAATCTCTCATCATTTTAGATTTTTAATAAAAATGAATCTTGACTTGTATTTCCACCCTTCCCTTTTGAACACCTTTTTTTGTTTTTTGCTCATGAAAATTAGAAACACCACCCACCCACTTATGAAGCTACAAGAAAAATTTGGGGGGGCTTATGAGACAGATTCTCTAATCATATAAAGATTGTAACCAAATCCCCTATCCATACAAAACCACCATCTATCCAACCTTCAGTGGTATTTAATATATTGCTAAGACTAGTGAAAGTACGGTCCTAATTCCTAGAAAAATGCATAAATACATACATACCCTCACAAAAAATCTTGCCACAGTGTCAGGGCCGTGGTGGCAGAATGGTTTATATGCTGGACTGCAAGGGCAGTTCAAAATCCGGGGGAAAAGACTGCTTTCTATTTCCATGAACCAACCGCTACAGTGTCCAGAACCCACAGGGGTCACCATGAGCCAGCATGAACTTGACTTGGCTATGAGTTTTAATGGGGTGGGGTTGGGGGGAGACTAGGGTAGCCCCTAAGGGCCCTTGGTAATCTCAGAAAGTGTGATTTTTAATTTTTTTAACCCTTTCACAAAGAACCGGGTTATTTTTAACGGGAAAGACCTAAACTCCCTCTATTTATAGATAAGGGAAATCGTGGCACCAGTACTGAAGAGGATTTCCCCAAATGTGTACACCTAAGTAGTGGCAGAACTAGGAAGAAAAGCACTGTCTTCTGATGTCCCTGACTACCTCCCCCCACAGTCCATCCCCCGCCAAAGTAGAAGTGTATGGTTTGAATTTTGAAAGAGAAATCTGGTTTGTGTTAGAAGCCAAGTCACATGGCAGAGTTGTCCTCAGCTCTCACCCATGTGTGGGACTTCTGCTGGTTGGTGAAGCTTAATTTTGTCCCAAAATCTTCTTGAGGCTGTTTGTCTTGTTTCCTCCTTTGTTAAGCTCAAGTGAAAGAATGAGGGAGCCCTGGTAGCTCAGTGGTTAAGCACCCACTGCCAAGCCAAATGTCAGCAACTAACCCACCAGCCCCAGCCAGGTAGAAAAAGATGCAGCTGCCTGCTTCTGTAAAGATCATAGCCTGGAAAACCCCACGGGAGGCCCTACCTTGTCCTATGGCCTCTCTATAGGTTCACTGAGGGGTTGGAATCAACTAGACAGCAAGGAGTTTAGTGTGGGTTTGGGTACCAAAGCATCAAGGTTTGCTAAGCTTAGTGAGTTTAGCTCGGTCCCTGAGGTTGCCCTGGGACCAAGTCAGAGAAAAATGAACTATCCACCATCTTACCTCTGGCTCGAAACCCTCAACAAGCCGCCATCCTAGCGACATGACTCCCAGCGACCAGTAGGACAAGGTGGAACGGAACATCCCTGTGGGTTTCTGAGACTGTAAATCCTTACAGGTACAGAAAACCTTATCTCTCATGGGGCGGCTGGTGGTTTCAAACAGCTGACTTTGAGGTTTGCTGACCAGTTCATAACCACTACACTGCCAGGGCTCCCTTTAGGGCAGCCTCAACTGGGAATCTTTTCCCCACACATCCTTTTTGTTTGGTTTTTTTTCTAGAAGTCCTCAGTACTGCTCCCCTCCAAATAGTTCTATACTATCTTCTATTTAGATAAAAGTGCTCTGTGTTGAGATCAGTTACTGGTCCTTACGATACCGCTTATCCACTGAGGAATGGGGTGTGCGGCATTTCTCACTTCGCTGGAAATCAAGTAATCACTCGATTCAATGTAAGGAAGGGCGGTCACCACTTGTGGAGTGATTATTACGGGTGGTGCTTTGGAGTGTTTATAAAAATGAGGTAAGAGTGAATTGACTTTTCAAAACATTTGTGTTTTCATTCAGAGATTTATGTCTTGCATTTGACACACGAGCACTTGGAATTTGGGCCAGATGTATTTGCTCTTCCTTAAAGAGTCTTGCGTTCCTGACTCTTATCATCTTTCCCTGTAAAATGAAGGAAGCAGACGAGGCTGTGTCTAATTTTCCCTTCACAGTTACCTTTCTCTCTGCAATCTTTTCAAACATCATTCTGTGTGGTTTTAAATGAGCAGGACTTTAACGAAAACATTTGGGTGTTCAACAGATTTAAAGGTTGGGGACATTTAGATCTGAGACCTGAGAGTTTAGAAGTCCTACTTTACAGTTGCATAAATGCACCACGTAATAAAAAAATCATGTTTTAATAAAACATTGATATTGCTATTTCATCTGCAATCTGTTGTACTAATGATGATTTATTTACTGTGTGGAGAAAAAACTTTTTCCATTTTTTCAAGTCGAACAGCATTAAAACTAGAAGCATGCACTGAACAATCCATCTCAAATGGACCAAAATGACTTCTTATTTTTATTTATGTTTTGTTGACTAAAGAGAATTTAGGCAACATTTTTTTTTGCCCTGCATTTTAAACTAATGACTTATCACATGTTTTCAGTGTCCTTTGGGGGTACTCATTTAGCTCCATTTCCATTGGTAAACATTGATTTGTTCCTTGGTTTTGAATGAAGCAGAAATTAATGAGGCAGTTTCTGCCTCACAATCACAAGGTAAAATTATAGCCCTTTATCATGTCAACACAGCTTTAAACACTAGGTATACCAGTACTATTAACCCTCTTCCCAAAATAGTGTAGCAGTTTGCTGCCAAAGAAAAGCTTACGCAGCGCATTTCTGTTAATACAATAGAAATATATTCTATCCCTTAGATTCACCAGTTGAGAATGCTAAAATTATTCATTTTTAAATAGTCCTGATTAAAAAAAAAAACAAAACAAAACAAAAAAAATAGTCCTGATAGGTGCCATATCTACTATCCGATATGGAGTATTTGTTCCTATGGTTTTCTAGAGTAGGAATTTATTAAGGTGAATTTGGTCTTGTTAAAAAAATAATTTCTTTTAACATTTCATCTGTATGTGGATTTATTTTCTTTTATCTTGTGTTTCCTAAATGAATATCTATTTTTATATTTATATAGCATTTCATGATTTAGATATCCCATTTTCACAGTGCAAAGTCAGAAGTATATGAATTACTGAGAGAGACTCTTTCGCTTTAAACATAAGAATTTAGGCCAAAAACTATCTAGGGGAGGGAGGAAAAAAAGGATATTTATGTCAAACTGTAAAATCGGCCTCTAAACGTAATCCAAGTTAATGTTGAGAGAATTCTGTTCATTTGACCACAAGAGGGTGTCCATGACGTGAAGTTACTGAAGACAGTTTAAGAACGGGAAACTTTCTGTTTCTCTACCTGATAGCACAGGATGCCCTCACTAAACTAGGAGGTTAGCTGGTTAGTCAGTGTAAGCACATATGATTGAGAAAACACTGCCCAGCCCTGGTCATGATCACTTCCAATGTGACAAGAAAATGTGTTGGGAGAGAGAAGAATCGGAAGAAAAAGAAAAGAGAAATGTGAAATTCCAATTGAGAATGAGAGGATTTTCTCTCTCGCCCAATGCTGATGGGTGTCTTGTGTGATGTTCAGCTTGAAGAAGAAATGTTAGTTGAATGGATAATGTGACTACAGATTAGAATCTTTTGGACACCGCAGGTCCTTTGGTTTTGTTTATTTTAATGTGATAGGTCTGTCAATGGGCAGAATTTATGTTTACATTGTGTCAACAATGGTCAATACACAAGAAAGGGGTGAAAAAAATCTGTTTTCGATTTATTTTGAATTCGTGTGTGTGTGTGTGTAATGCTTATTTCCTGGCAAACAGTACAGCAGAATTTTCGGAGATTTTTTTTTTAAACAGTTGTAAAGTCAAGTCACATGTAGTTTCAAATTCGCATCAGACACAGGAGCAGCAGCCATCCAGGGTCGCTCTCAAGTACATGCTTTTGTTCAGAGCGACACTCATCGTTCTAGCACTTTCCGCCGGCATTTCCATTTCAGCCCACTTTCCTGAGGTCTTCAGGCCTATGTAATGCACAGTGCGGCTAACTGTCTATTTAACTTGATCACTTGGATTTCTGCCAGCTTTTGTCTCCAAGGGAGTGAAAAGGGATTTGGCTACAAATCAAATCTCCAGAGTTTTCATTGTTAATGTGGGTGTCCACAGCGAGGATGACTTATTCAAGCTGATTACACTGGAAGCTATAAATCCGCAAACTATGAACTCTGAGATTTAGATAATCTCTGATTAATGCACGGAGTTAAAAGTTAGAGAACTGGATTTCCATGATTCAAATCACAACCTGCCCTCTCACTTTGCCTACTCCTAGGATGGATCTTTCAGGAAGCGCCTTTACAGCACACCAATGGAAATTTGTCCAGCCAACAAAAACGTATCCATTCAGCAAGTATTTCATGAGTACCTACGCCAGACCAGCCCTTGTGCTAGATTCTGACAACGGAGTCATAGATGAATCAACCACGTATCCAGATCTTTTGAACACTGCAGTTTGCGAGGGTAGATAAGACTTGCAAAGGGGCAGAGACGTGTCATAAGAGGGGTACAGACTGAGCGCTGGGGGAGCGCAGGGAAGTGCGAGGTTATTTGCATCTGAAATGGGGAAATGCCTCATGAAAGATTAAGCTGGGTTTTGAGGCATGGATAGGAATTAATTCACTGCCATCAAGTCGATTCAGACTCACAGCGACCCTACAGGACAGGGTAGAACTGCCCCTGTGGGTTTCTGCAACTTTAAGTCTTTCCAGTAGACCAGCTCGTCTTTGTCCTGTGGAGCAGCTGGACTCCTTATGGACAGGAATTAGGCAGGGCTCTTTAGGACAGGAATTGGGCAGGGCTCCTTATGGACAGGAATTAGGCAGGGCTCTTTATGGACAGGAATTAGGCAGGGCTCTCTTTGGGCAGGAATTGGGCAGGGTTCCTTGGGACCAGGAATCAGGAAGACAGAAAAAGGAAACAGAGAGGGGGGCTCAGGTATGAAGGAAGAGCAGGATGAGCATGAAGCATTTTAAAATTCTCTTAATCGTTTCAAAGTTTTTGACCAACTTCTGTTCACTTGTGATAGTATCAGTGTTATTTTACCGCATAATATAGGTGCCTGAGTGGTGTCAGTTCCTTTACATGTCCTTGTGTTTGTATTTCTTAGGATAACTTTCCATGCATGGTTTCTTTGCAAGGATCTTTCTTTCTTTTGTTTTTATCATTTTATTGGGGCTCATACAACTCTCATCACAATCCATATAGACATCATTGTGTCGAGCACATTTGTACATTTGTTGTTCTCATCATGCTCAAAACATTTGCTTTTTACTTGAGTCCTTGGTATCAGCTCCTCATTTTTTCCCTCCTTCCCCGCTCCCCCCTCCCTGATAATTTATAAATTATTATTATTTTGTCATAGCGTACACTGTCCAACATCTCCCTTCACCCACTTTTATGTTGTCATTCCCCAGGGAGGAGGTTACATGTAGATCCTTGTAATTGGTTCCCCCTTTCTACTCCACCTTCCCTCCACCCTCCACCCTCCACCCTCCCAGTATGGCCACTCTCACCACTCTCACTCAAAAATGCAATTAAGTTGGCTGCATAAACGATTGTTGCAACAGATCAAATACAAAATTAGATACATACCTATATAAAGACTCTTTGTCAACTCTACCTTGTTGTAGAACACCTATTCTTCCCCTACACTAACTTGCTCATAATGCAGGGGATGCAGGGTTTTCCGACATAGAAACTGAATGAAGGGAATCTGTGATCATCTATATCAGAAACAGTAGCAAGGCTTAGTTTTCTCTTTGTTTTGTTTTTTAAACATTTTTAATATGAGAACATTTATTGCACAACTAAGTGTTGAAATCCTTAACATACACTGGGTGCTGCAACAACTGCCCTCTTTTTGAAAATCATTTTATTGGGGCCTCTTACTCACACCTCTTATAACGATTCAAACGCCCACTGTGCTCTTACAGCTCCTGTAACAATCCATACGAGCACATTTGTACGTATGTTGCCATCATCCTTTTCAAAACATTTCCTTTCTACTTGAGCTCATTTTTTCCTCCCTCCCCCTCCCTCCCTCATGCAACCTTCATAACGTATAAATTATTTTTATATTTTGCACCATCTGCTGTCTCCCTTCACCCACATTTCTGTTATTAGCCCCCCACCCTTAGTGGGGGGTGGTTATTTGTGGATCATTGTGATTAGTTCCCCATTTATCCCCCCACCTTCCCCCTATCCTCATGGCACCGCTACTCCCATTGTTGTTCCTGAAGGATTTATCTGTCCTGGAGTCCCTGTGTCAAGAGCTGTTATCAGTACCAGTGTACATGCTCTGTTCTAGCCGGATTGGTAAGGTAGAATTGGAGTCATGATAGTGGCAAGGAGGAAGCATTAAAGAAGTAAAGGAATGTTGTTTCATCAGTGCTGTGCTGCACCTTATCTGGCTTGTCCCTTCCTTGTGATCCTTCTGTGAAGGGATGTTCAACTGTGTGCAGATGGGCTTTGGGCCTCCACTCTGCCACACCTGACCCCATCCCCTCATTTGAATCGATATGATTGTTTGTTCTGGGTCTTTGATACCATATACCTGATCCCATCTACACCTCAAGATCACACAGGCTGGTGTGCTTTTCCTATGTGAGCTTTGGTGCTTCCCAGCAAGATGGCCGATTGTTTATCTTCAAGTCTTTAAGACCCAGTATCTTTTGATAGCTGGGAACCATCAGCTTTCTTCACCATATTTCCTTATGTACCCATTTTATCTTCAGTGGTCATGTCGGGAAGGTGAAACAGCTGCCCTCTTGAGTTTAGGAATAGTTCCTTCATGAATCCATGCCTGAATCTGTGGTACACAATGTTGAGGTGTCTCATTCAATCATTACCAGTGGTGATTCGTCTTTTAGCCTTAGCCCTTGTGGTAGTTACATAAGCTGGTGTCAACCTGTGGAGAGGGGGAGTCTCACCTGTCAATCAGGTCGCAGCTTGATGACCTCATTTGGAGGCACAAAGGAAATAAGGAACACTTGCTCACTCCCTGGGAGACATTACTGAAGACTAGCCTGATGGAACTATGCTGATGCCAGAGCCCTGGAGCTAGAGCCATGTAAAGACCCCTGCCAGTGCTGAGATGCTCTACCACTGGATCCACAAGACTTTCTACCCACTGACCTGTGATCTTCCTGCATTCAGCATTGTTGCATGTGTTTTGTGAGTCTGAAGAGGAATTTATAGACTGGTATCGGACACATGGGCTAATATCGGGCTTATGGACTTGATCTGGACTGGGCTGGGATGCTTTCTCAATGTTCAATTGTTCTTGTATATAAAGCTCTTTCTTATACGCATATGAGTGTCTCTGGATTTGTTTCTCTAGTCCAATCTGACCAACACAGCAGTTCAGTTATACTTTCTTTTGCACTTGGCAGGGGAGCTACATTTGCCGCAAGTCGACTTCTATGGATGATAGGCCTTGAAGCCACGGGATTTGGGGGGGGGGATTGGGGGGTGGGGGGGATGACAAGGTGTGCTTCTTATTTCAATGCTTTCAGAAGGATGACATTCCCTTCGTCATCTCACTTCTGTGGCCAAGACTAAAGAGCTCTCCTATATTTTAAGAGAACTAGCAATTCCACATAGTTTCTTCCCACAACATAATAGCAGTCTTGGGATATACACACTCTACTTTGGAGACTACTCAGACAGGTATTAGGAAACCAGGGCAAATATGTGTGCAGTGATATGACCAGAGAGATGACCTTCAGAAGGCAGAATCTGGTATCTGGGTTGAAGGGAAAGAAATGGGCTAGGGCTCAGTGTAAGCCCTCCCTGGAATTCTCGCCCAGTTCAAAGAACTCTTACCCAAACTTTACGTAATCCTAGATCTGAAGCAGTTGCAGGAAGACATTAAGGAGAGGAGTTCAATTTCCAAGTCAGAAATAAAGAAAGAATACTAACCATAGAGAGAAAAACGAAAATTGAATAAAAAATACATATTGGAAAAGAAGAAGTAAAACCATTTCTATTTGTGGATGATATGATCCTGTATATAGAAAAACCCAATGAGTCCACTAGAAAACTTCTGGCGATAATAGAGGAATTTAGCAAAGTTACAGGGTACATGGTCAACAAACAAAAATCAGTTGGGTTTCAATATATCAGACATGGTAAATCTGAAAGGGAAATTGGAAATGATTCCATGTATAATTGCATCTTTAAAACATGGTCCGACCATTTTGGAGAATGTGTGGTGATTCTTCAAACTAAAAGTAGAACCATATGCAATTCCACTCTTGATCTCTACCCAAAAGACTTAGAGGCAGAAGCTCAAATACCAATGGTCATTGCAGCATTAGTCACAGTATCCAAAAAGTGAATACACCCTAACAAGTCCAGCCTCCGACATGAAGGACGCATGCACTGGACATGTAAAGCATTGCTGGAAAAGATTAAAGAAGGCTTACATCGAAAGATGCTTCACATCCATGAACTGGAAGATTTGAAATTGTTAAGATGTCAGTACTACCCAAAATGGTCTACAAATTCAATGCAATCTTCATAAAAATTCCAACAACAATCTTAATAGAAATGGAAAAACCAATCTTCAATTTTATACAGAAAGACAGGAGGCCTCAAATACCTAAAAAAAATACCTAAAGCAACATTGAAAGAGAAGAATAAAATAGTAGGACTCACACTTTCTGATTTTAAAACATAACAGACAGCTATGTTAATCAAAACAGGCTGGTCCTGTAAACAATAGATATAGAGACCAGTGGAATAGGATTGAAATTCCAGAAATAAACCCACACATCTATGGTCCACTAATTTTTAACAAGGATGCTGAGTCTGTATGGTAGGGAGAGAAGAGACTTTTCAATAAATGGTGTTTAGGAAAAACTGGATTTCTACATGCAGAATAATGGAATTGGATCCATACCTCATATACAAAAACAAACTCCAAATCGATTAAGGATTTAAATGAACCATCTAAAGCCATTAAATTCTTAGAAGCATCTGCGGGGGCAACTCTACCAGGGCTTCCTTTTAACGATGGATCAGCTAAAATAATGACAAAAGCACAAACAGCAAAAGACAAAATAAACAAATAAAGCCTCATGAAAATTTAAAACTTTTGTTTGTCGAAAGACTTTTTTTTAAAAAATTGGGACAAGCTACGATCTGGGGGAGTATTTTCAGAAACCATATATCTGATAAGACTCTACTGACTAGAAAAAAACCCCAAATATATATCTATATATATATATAAACTTTGCCAACTTACAACAACAAAAACAATCAACCCCATCAGTGCCCAGGACTTCCTTTATTTGATTGCAGTTGGCAAGCAGTAACTCCAATTGGTTTAAACAACCAGAGGGAATGCCCAGGTTAAGGCTGGCTGAGCTTCAGAGAAGGCTGATCAAGTGATGCAAAGGTCCCCATGGACCTAATTTCTCTCCGGTTCTATACTCATTATGGTCACACACCAAGAAAACCCCTAAACCACTACCCCCTCTACTCTCCCCTTGCTGTAATAAAATTATTTCGGAGGCTATTTCATATCCTTCCTCTCAATCGAAAGGAAGAGAGAGTCTTGCCCAAGGTGTGCAGTATCCCCTGCCATTGGCTTGAATTGGATTACATGCCCATGTGTGAGTCATTGATGTAGCTAGGGATAAATGGTGAGCACAGCCAATCATAGGTTATCCTGAAAACTGGGTGAGTTAATTTGTCTGATCTCTTGGGCAAGGTTAATCTCCCAAAGAAAACTCGGGTGCTTTTGTAAGGAAAAGGGGGCACTGGTTATGCAACTAACCCAGCTGCCTTTTAGAGTCAATCTGAGGATTAAATTAAACACAACATCAAGAACACATGCAACAGATGTGGGTTCAGCTTCCACTGAAAATAGAAGTCTGAGTCTTAGATGAGCCAGTCTTCTTATTAAATCATCTTTTCTCAACAGCATCCTCCTTTTTTACCTTATAGATACTTGACTCCCGTACTAGCTGCACTCACAGAGGCGCCACCAACACAATCTGTTGCAAAGGAAAGTTGCAATCAATATTTTAAAAGTGTTTTTGCCTTTTCGATGCCAGCCAAACAGTTGGGTCAGTTGTTTTTTTTCTTCTATTAACTTGGTAGCATGTTATTCAATTTTGAAATAAATTGAATCTCTTTCCAAATAGACAATTGACTCCGCATCAGGACAATTATTTTCTATGTATGAGTAGTTTGTGATTTCCAGCTGATCCTCCAGGAGCCCTGGTGGCAGAGTGATTACACGTTGGCCTGCTAAATGCAAGGTTAGAGGTTCAAAGCCACCAGCTACTCCACGGGAGAAAAATTCCTTTGTAGAATTACAATCTCGGAAATGCGCAGGAACAATTCTGCTCTGTTCTGTAGGGTTGCTATGAGTCCCAAGGGACAGGACGCCGGTGAGTTGGGTTTGGTTTGGAGTGAGCTTCATCCAGGCTCGCCAGCATGGCTGTGTTAAGTGCCGTGCTCCACCTCAAGAGGAAGAAAAACAGGAGCCCATCTGAGAGACACTCTTTTATTATTATATTTTATTGTATTTGGGGACTTACTGACTAGGATGACAGCACTGTTTCTTCCAGTGAGCAGTGGGCTGGACAGAAAAGTTTCTGCTCAGGAGGAGCACTGGTCTGGGACTACTTTTTAAAATCTTTTTTATTAAATACTTTTCTTGGGGGGCTCTCACAGCTCTTATCAAAAGCCATACATTCATTCATTGTGTCAAGCACATTTGCACGAATGCTGCCATCATCATTTTCAAAGCACTTTTTTTTCTACTTGAACCCTTGATATCAGCTCCTCATTTCCCCCTTCCTCCCCCGCCCACCCTCCCTTATGAACCCTTGATAAGTTATAGATTATTATTTTCTTTTTTATAAGCCCCCCACTCCCTCCCCCGAGATTATTATTTTCATATCTTACATCATCTTCTCTCGCCTTTCACCCACTTTTCCGTTATTTGTCCCCCCTGGGAGGGGGTTATATGTTGATCCTTGTGATCAATTGCCCCTTACTCCCCGCCAACTTCCCCTAATCCTACTGATATCTCATGCTCATTGTTGGCCCGGGGGGTATCTATCCTGGATTCCCTGTGTTTTCGGCTCTTATCTGTAGCAGTGTGCTCTGGTCTAGTCTGATTAGGGGTTCTTTTTTCTGTTGATAGTGGGCTGGGCCAAGAGTAGAGTAGAAGGCAGGGTAGGTACTGAGACCCCATCCAAATTGTGACACTAATATGCATCAAATTCCCACGACTTGGGTAAGAGGTTGGAAGTCACAAACATTCCCAATGTCTCTGACTATGCTGTAGTGCCTGGGCTATCTGTGTGGTCAGGGTCTCTTACAAGCAGGCCCAAGGACACACGGGAAGTGCCCACTTAGTTGCAACAGCCATTTTTGGAGAGTTAACGGGTGTCCCTACCTGTGTCTAATGCGCTAGTAAACTTTATAAGGCATGTACAGATGCAAATGGATCCCCAAGGGTAGGTAGATGCTGTGCTAATAATAATAATTGGCTAATATCTATAAAGCTTATCATAAGATAAATAAATCCCAGGATCCCAAATGCCTACATAGAGTTCAGGAAAATTGTTCAGCCATGAAAAACGATTGGAAATAAATTGTAGTCTCTACTTACACAAAGAATTTTGCAAGGGACCCAGCTTATCAGAACTGCTCAGAAATCTTCTGAAATGCCCCTTCCCTGTGTTTCTGTTAACCAACCCCCCCCACCCCCCACCCCCACCAGCTGTTCTGGAGTGGTACACTCAAATTCCCCAAATTCTCTCCCACAGCTCAGCCTACAGCCTTCCTGCTGCTCTTTCTCCAGCTGTGATAGGCCGGTTTGCATCAACTCGGCTGAGCCAGGAGTGTCAGTGTGATCTAGCACGATGTAATCATCTGCATGAGGGATCTGCTGTCAGCTAAGCAGCTACTGGGCTCATAGCCCTGATGACATTTCCTGAAGGGTAATCAAGTAGAGAGCAGTGGAGAGTTTCGCTCCTCTTGCTGGCCTGGACTCCTGACTCTGGGTCTTGAGCTAACAGCCCACCGCATTGTCTACTGGCTCTAGAATCCATTGCCTGTTGACCCTGGGACCCATCAGAGCTTGCACACCTTAGACTCGTTTGACTTTGCCAACCACAGGTTTCGTGTGCTGATGTCCATCAGCTGGTGGCTTTTCTGCTTCATCAGCCCTGGCAGCTGCACAGTTCAAAGCCTCCAGCTTGACATCGGACTCATGGGCTTGAACTGGACATACAAACTTCTCTCCTTATAGGGCTGTGATTTTATCATATTCCGACCCACCAAAATAAACTTGAGACGTGCAAACCCCATGGACAAGCAGATGGATTCTAGGCTCCTACTAAACTCTCGCCCCAACTCAAGAACACTTCGTTGTGATAACATGGCTCTGCTTGATACTCACATTCATGAAAGGATCGCTGAAGATAAGGGTGCTACTGCAAAGCATGGGGAAGAAAGTAGATGGTGCCCAGCTATTGATCGAAATAGTGTCTGGGGTCTTAAAGACTTGTATTCAAACAAGCAGTCATCTAAGCGAGGCGTCAACTAAGTCCACACAGAAGAAGCACGCCAGCTTGTGTGAGCCAAAGATGCAAATCACAAAATTTGAATATGGTGAAGGGAAAAGTACCAGAGCTAAAATTATGTAGAAGGCCACAAAGGATAGTAGGAGCCCAAAACCCATCCGCAGAGTATCTGGTCAGACTGAGCCACTGACAGATCTGCTCTAGCCACAGGCAAAAGTCTCGAACAGCTTTGTTGTCAGGCGGAGACCATTGTAACCTTGAATATGCTGAATCTAACTTGACGCTTGGCCAGATGACTTCCCTATAGACCAGACCTGAGTTGGTTCTGTGTGCAAGTATCTCTTATTTGTTCCATGACAGAAATTTCTTCCCTGGCTTTTGGAATGTTGGTGGGAATCTTTTCTTTCTTACTCATTATTTGTATTTTGGTCTTTATATTATATTTATTTTATCCTTACCACCTTATTTAGACTTTGGTTTTTATTGTTTCTGTTGGGTTTCCCAGTTTGTGGCCCACAGGAGGAGTGGTTGCATAGCGATAATAACGGATACAGGGTTGTTAGGGGATGCGGGGGGCGCAATAGGGAGGGAAGGGGCACTTCGGGAGTGGGAAATGAAAATGGGAACAGGAAGGGAGCACTAGAAATGACTGTGATTACACAACTCATTTTAAAGGTGATTTAGCCATGGGGGAGAAAGGGTGTTCCAAAATTGGTATGGTAATGATTGTACAATTCTCCTTGCTATGATTGAATAATTGAAGTGTATGCTATTAAATTATGTGCCAATAAAACTGTTAAAATTTCGTTTTCTCCGTATATACCTGTAGAAGTACCACCAGCTTTGCTTCTCTAGAGAACCCAATCTAACACACCATCTCTTGTTCTGCTTCTTATTCTACTCATATAGATTGGCCTCTATCAATGCCGCCTATTTCCCTCCCCTTCAATTGTTGCCTCTTAGGTTTAGCCTCTTTTTCCCATGATCTCAATCCTGCACCACCAGAAAGAGGATGCCTAGGGGGAGTAGTGAGTTATGCGCGGGGCTGCTGACCACTAGTTATTCAACGGGAGAAAGATGAGTCTTTCTGCTTCCATAAATATTTACAGCTTCAGAAACCCAAAGAAGTTATTCTAGTCTGTCCTGCAGGCTCATGAGGGGTCGACTCTACTCAATGCAGTGTGGGTTTTCTGTGTTGTTGTTATTTCACACTGAGAAACCTAGCTCTTTCCTTAGTGGACATACTGGGCTGGATAGAGTGAGATGTTAAGAAAGATGGCAAGAGAAATTCCTATAAATTTCATTCCCACTTCAAAGTACCAGCCCAGGACTGAGGCGAAGTGCCTTAGAAATTTTCTCATATTAACCTCCAAGCAAACTAGATAGATAGGTCTTAAAGCACAATACTTTTGTCTGTGAACTCCAGTGCTTGATTAACTAGTGCCCTTCACCTTTCGATATAAAAAGACTTAGTTACAGACAGATTTTCAGCACCAGTGTGTTCGTAAGCATTGATTTAATTTGTTCATTGAATATCCTTTATTGTAAAAGTTACCCTCGTACCAAAAACCCCAACCCAACTCACTGCCATCAAATCAATACTAACTCATAACAACCCTATAGGACAAGGTAGAATTGCCCCTGTGGATTTCCAAGACTGTAGCTCTTGACAGGAGTAGAAAGTCCTGTCTTTCACCTGCAGAGTGACTGGTGGTTTCGAATTGCTGATATTGCAGTTACCAGCCGGAGGAGTAACCGCTGTGCCACCAGGACTCCTATTACCCAAATACCATAAATAAATATTTCACTAAAAAATAATTGATTTTAGAGTTGATACTTCAATTTAAACCCCAGTTTCGAAAATTCAACATTCATTCACTTCACGGAACATTTAAGGGTAATAATGTAGCAGGCACTCAGACACACGTAAACATGAAATCCAATCGGTACAGCACACAGACACATTTACAAAACATTTTTATGAAAGAAGTGTTATGCAAAGTGCTTTCACAGAAGATTTTTACATATATTTTGGTCAGCAGACATTATGTAATTAGAGGAGGAACATTAACTCGCAGCCCATGCCCTCAAACCTCTCTGGGCAATGGTGCCCTCTGGGAAGCAGCGGACCAAGCAGGAGGAAGAGGAAGAAGGGAAAGGGGTCTTGAGAATCTGTCTGCCCTTGGACACCACTCACTCACAAATTACCAGAGACCCAAAGATAGAGGTACTCCAGAACTCCAGAGGTACTGTAGCAAGAAGAAATTGACTTTACTGAAAAGTATGGTTTTAAAATTCCAATCTGAAGCAGAATGAATGACTTCCCACGAGGTGTTCATCATTAATATTCTTTTATTTCTGATTGGGTTAGCCCTGAGCCCTAGTTTTAATGCAGTTTAAGCATCTAGTACCTTTTGAGTGGTGAAGGGAACCCGGCTGTCTTGGGCAGTTTTCCTGTGTTTCCTGTGTTTCTTCGGAGGAACAATACGGAGCGGTGAGATAACCTCCAGTGACAGGGTGAACTAAAGTGCTGCTCTCAACAGAAAGAAGAAAATGCCCAGAAAGAGAAAAAGCCGGTCATCATCCGGTCTTGATGGCAAGGCCATGCCTCCGTGGTCTCCACCCTGTTTCCATCCTCAGGGCATTGGCTTGCATTTGTCCCCCTGCACCGCAGCCAGATCTCCTTTTAGGCCAGACGGCCTTTCCTCCACCCAACTGTGACGGGAAACATTAGGCTTTCTACCAGTCCACATATAATGGAATAGCTCATTCCTTTCTCCAGCCTTTAAAAATTATTATTATTGTTTTCACAGCACAGTGTTCTTTGGGGAAGAACTGGTATTGGCTTATTTTACTGGAACGGGGCAAAAGTCCTGCTTCTCCTTACCTGAGGGAGTCCACCTCTTAAGACCACCTGAGTTCTACAGCCCCTCCCACCCTCCTGATCTCTGGGAGCCTCGAACCCCTCCCCACAAGGTCATGAGAGTCTTGGGCGATTGTAAACGCCAGCTCAGTCTCCTTATTGTGGTGTGCCAAAGAGTTGATTCAAACTCTACAAGACAGAGCAGAACTGGCCCATTGGTTTCCTAGGCAACAATATTTATGGAAGCAGATCTACTGGTCTGGTCTAAGGTGGAGAGGTGGAGGGGTAGGCGGGGGCCAGGGGTGGGGAGAGTGCTACAATCTCCAGCTTTGGTTAGCCACTTGGGGCTTAACCGGGGCACCCTAGGGCTCCTCAGTCTTCCTAGAAAGCCTCCTTTTTGTTTGTCAAGCCCATGCAGCACGTGGCCATGATGGTGATGGGGATATATGCTAATTCAGATGCAGGGTTAAAACAAAGCAAATCAAGTGAACTACTTATTTGTTTGCATACGATATTTTTTGATACCTCAAATGTTTTTTTAATTTAATAAATCTTTTTATTGGGGCTCATACAACTCTTATCACAATCCATACATACATCAATTGAGCAAAGCACCCTTATACATTTGTTGCCCTCGTCATTCTCAAAATTCACCTTCCACTTGGGTTTCTGGAATCAGCATAATGATATTATTAAAGACCCTTGGTGGCACAGAGCCCTGGTGGCACAGTGGTGACAAGATTGAACAACAGTTCAAAACCACCAGCTGTCCCTCCGGGTGACAAAGACCAGGCTTTCCACTCCCATAAAGAGCTAATCCAGCAAATGGGTGCATAAGAAAATGTGAAGAAAGCTGATGGTGCCCAGCTATCAAAAGGTATAGCGTCTGGGGTCTTAAAGGCTTGAAAGTAAACAAGCGGCCATCTAGCTAAGAAGCATCAAAGTCCACATGGAAGAAGCACACCAGCCTGTCTGACCATGAGGTGTAGAAGGGACCAGGTATCAGACATCAAAGAACTAAAAATCATATCATTGGGTGCTCACCTTCCTGATACGATCAATGAAGACAAACGTGTGCATAAGCAAATGTGGTGAAGAAAGCTGATGGTGCCCGGCTATCAAAAGATATAGAGCCTGGGGTCTTAAAGGTTTGAAGATAAACAAGTGGCCATCTAGTTCAGAAGCAACAAAGCCCACGTGGAAGAAACACACCAGCCTGTGTGACCATGAGCTGTCGAAGGGACCAGGTATCAAGCATTAAGGAACAAAAAAAATCATATCATTGTAAATGTGAGTGAGGGCAGAGTGGAGACTCAAAGCCCATCGGTAGGCAACTGGACACCCCCTTGCTGAAGGGTTGTGGGGAGGAAATGGGCCAGTCAGGGTGCAGGGTAGTGATGATGAAACATATAACTTTCCTCTAGTTCTTAAATGCTTTCTCCTCCCCGCCCCACTATTGTGATCCCAATTCTACCTTACAAATCTGGCTAGACCAGAGGATGTACATTGGTACAGATAGCAACTGGAAACAGGGAATCCAGGACAGATGACCTCTTCAGGACCAGTGGTGAGAGTGGCGACGCCTGGAGGGTGGAGGCAATGTGGGGTAGAAAGGGGGAACTGATTACAAGAATCTATGTATAGCCTCCTCCCTGGGGGATGGACAGCAGAGAAGAGGGAGGGAGGAGAAATCGGACAGTGTAACATATGAAAAAATAATAATAATTTATGAATTATGAAGGGTTCATGAGGTAGGGGGGAGTGAGGAGGCTGGGAGAAAATGAGCAGCCAATATTAAGGCTAATGTTTTGAGAATGATGATGGCAACAAATGCACACATGTTCTTGACACAAGAGATGTATGTATGGATTGTGATAAGAATTGTATGAGCCCCCAATAAAATGATTTTTAAAAATCAAATCATTGTGAATGAGGGGGAGTGAGAAGTGGGGACCCAAAACCCATCTGTAGGCAACTGGACATCCCCTTACGGAAGGGTCTTGAGGAGGAGAGGAGCCAGTCAGGGTGCAGGGTAGCAACGATGAAACAGACAACTTTCCTCTAGTTCTTCAATTCTTCCTCCTCCCCCACTATCATGATCCCAATTCTACTTTGCAAATCTGGCTAGGCCAGAGGATGGACACTGGTACAGATAAAAACTGGAAACATAGGGAATCCAGAACAGATGATCCCTTCAGGACCAGTGCTGAGAGTGGCAATACTGGGAGGATGGGGTAGAGATGGGGAACCGATTACAGGGATCTAAAGATAACCTCCTCCCTGGGGGATGGACAACAGAAGAGTGGGTGAAGGGAGAGGTCAGACCGTGTAAGATATGAAAAAATAATAATTTATAAATTATCAAGGGTTCATGAGGGAGGGAGAAGCAGGGAGGGAGGGGGGAAAATGAGGAGCTGATGCCAGGGGCTTAAGTGGAGAGCAAAAGTTTTGAGAATGATGAGGGCAATGAATGTACAAATGTGCTTTATACAATAGATGTATGTATGGATTGTGATAAGAGTTGTATGAGCCCCCAGTAAAATAATTTTTTTTAAAAAAGAGCTAGTCGAGAAACTCACAGGCACAGTCCTGCCCTGCCCTATAGGGTCACTATGAGTCAGCAGGACTCGATGGCGGGGTGTTTGGTTTTGATTTAGAACTCTGAACTTGGTGGTTCAAAATGACCCACTCGAGCCAAGAGGTAAAAATATAAATTGAAGTAAACCCAGTGGATCTGCTTCTGTAAAATGATAGCCGAGGAAACCCTATAGACTGGCTCTACTCGATGATCCACGGGGAGCTGCAGGTCACCTCACTCGAGGGCACATGATAAGGCTGTTCAGCTAAAATCTCAAAATCCGTTCTGGGAGTGAAGAGTGGCTGAGGGTCATGGTCTTGGATTCCAAGTCTCCATCAGACCAGTAAGCCTCGTCCAGTTTATGATTTCGGGTTTGTTCCACTTTGTTCTCTCACTCTACTCAGGATCCTCTTTCTCAAAATCCTTAATCAACTGAAGTGAAATTCTCAGTGAAGCTACCCAACACAGAAGGATGTAGGTCCTTCTTTTAATTCCCAGGATCTCTGCATAACAAACACGGGCCTGAGGACAGTTTACATTGTGAACATTCTGTGACAACTATTTGTGTGTGTACACACATAAATATGCAAATGTACTCATGTGTATATAAATATATGGACCTATGTGTGGTGTATGTGTACATGTGTACATGTGTGTATACATATGTACATACATGTAGATGTATATATATTTGAACTCCTGGATTAGTAGCTCATTGAGTAGGATCTCTGTCGTTCTGTTATTTATACTTTTCTTTCCCAGCATACAGGTACAAGGTAAATGTCAGATGAATAAATACATGAATGTATTAAGGTAGCATAAGAGCGAATACCAGAGTTTCAACTTGGCTGGCTATGTGCTGGACCCTAGAGAAGGAGGCATGCTGGGATACGGATGGCAGTCTGGCCAGTGGTTTACATGACTTAGTTCTGGTTTGTCTTTTGGCAAAAGCCAAACGGAGCTTTTTGAAAGGTGTATACCACCTGGAGCCATTGTGATGGAGGACGGAGGCGCACCAGGAGGCAGGAAGGTTAATTAGAACTGCTGAGCATTTGCTTTTCCCTGTTTTTGTTTGTTTGCCATTCAGTTCCATAAGCTTTGCAAAGTCGAGCCAGATGTCTCTTCCCATCAACACGTTCCAGAAACTCCCACTTCCTGAGAACCATCCTTCTAGAACCTGTGCCAAGTGGCCCTTTTTGATGTGAAGGGCCAAAGGTTCATGGCTGTTTTTCCTTTTTAAAAACTCTTTTCAATTTCAAAACTATTAGTATGCTACCTATAATAATTACAAATATGTTTTTAAGGAAAGGAAACCATTATTCATTCTACTACCAAAAATAATCACTGCTCACATTTCAGCTTATGATCTTTGAGATTTTCCTTCCTGACCGTACAAATGCGGCACATACAAGCATGGATTTGTTCCTTTCCCGACGCCCTCAAGTCCAGATGGTTACACAAGTGCCACTACATTAGTCCCTTGTGGTCTCACCTCCAGCGCAGCCCTGGGATTGCTCCCAGGATACACCCCCATGCTGGGCCATTCAAAGTTGCCCACAGCCAAAGATGAAGGTGTAATGGTCAAATTGGAGGCGGCTTCTGCTACGTGGGTCCCTAACGTAGCTCTAGCTCTCAATGAGCCTAGTACTTTAGGTGATGTGATGTTTCTAAAATTCATCTGTGCCTTGTAATAAGTTTCCTTTTTTCCTTTAAGGTGGCCAGAATAGACCTCTTTTACTTGTAACCAAAGACCTCTATTGGTTGTCGGTAACTCTTACTTGTATCTGGGCTGCGAACAGAAAGGAGAGTGATGGCAACTCCCCAGTGGCTCCATGGGAGACGGACGTGGACGTCAGCTTCCACAAAGCTCACCAGCCCCGGGAAACCTGTGTGCTAGTTAGTTCATCTCTGTGCTAGAGAGTCACTCTGAGTCAGAATAGTCCCAGTGGCAATAGATGAGATTTGGTTTATTTACATCTATCTGACTGGCTTTCTCTCATCTCTTTTATTGGTAGCAAATCCCATTTCATCTAATTTAAGTCATGTTTCTTTAGCTTGCAACCAACTTGACCTGTAAGTATTCAATTTCCCCCTTCTGGATCCTGTACATCACATACCCAGTACCAAGCTTGATGTTTAGCAATTAGCAACTTAACAATAAACAAACCAGTGCTTTGAATTGCTTCTTCCCAGTTTAGTTGTGGCCAATGAAGCAAAACTGGAATTCACAAAATGTGGGTACCTGGAACAATAACTGGAATGGGGAAATTATGGGTGAAAGTGCTGCTAGAAACCTAATCTTCCTCTGAGTTTAAAATCAGAGTAATATCTAAGAACAGTTAGTTGTTTTGTTTTTTTTTACATCATCCTGCTTGATGCTTGGCCTACTGAAGATATGGCTGCTAGAGCTGAGTGTGGCAGGGAAAAGAAAAACCAGATGGTGTGCTGCTATCAGAAAGAATAGCATCTGGGGCCGTAAAGGTTTTCTTAAAAGAAGCAGCCAGCTAAGTGAGATGTCACCTAAGTCCACATGGAGGAAGCACACCAGCCTGTGTGATCCAAGGATTGTAAATAATAAAATCCAAATCCAAAGGAAGGAATGGCATCAGAGCTTAAATTGGTTTGCAGAAGGCTAAGAATCACAATGAAAGTCTAAAATTCATTTGCAAGGTCCCCACATGGGTTAAGCTTCTGATGAATCCCTCTGACCGTGGACCAGGGATGTGACTAGCTTGCTTATCAGGCAGAGTGCATTGGAAAGTAGATCACTGCAGATGCAGTGAGTGCCTCATTTGATCTGCTTTATGCCCTTTTAAATTTGCTCTCGTTTTCAATAGTTCTTCTTTCTTTTCAGTTGAAGTTTTTCTGCTTTTCTTTGTTGGGTTTTAGGTTGGTTGGTTGGTTTGGGGCGGGGGAGTGTGTTTTTCTATATATGAAATACAGGCTAGGTAAATCTATAGTGACAGCAACTGGTTTAATGGTTTTTTGGGGCCTGGCAGGAGTGGTTGAGAAAAATTAGAGGGCTACTAACAATGAGTACAAGAAAGAAGAAAAAAATGTTCTGAAATTGTGGTGGTGATTGTACAACTGTCCTTAATATGATTGAAGTATTAAATTGTATGATAGGTGAATTATATGTCAATAAAACTGTTTAAAATAAAGCAAAACAGGAGCAGTATACATGTTGATAGTCCACCTATCTCTTGACTATCAAAGTTAAAAACAACGTTCCCCACTTAAAGATGGTCACTGATTGCCACACTTCGAGTATATCTGTGTGCCTCTCTCAACAGTCCTGGAAATAATCTACTTCTTGCAAGTCTCCCACTGCAGGGCAGCGGCCTATAATTTTCCTTTGCTCCTAGTATAGTTGCAGGCACCCACATGTTGCAAATTCTAGTCCATACTGTTTCTTGAGTTGTCTGCCATGACTAAACTAGTTGGGATGAGTCTGAAAACTTGAAAGAAATAAATTGTGTGTTACACAGGGTTCTCTAGAGAAACAAAACCAGGACATTTATGATTATATATATAATTAAATATATGAGAGATCGAGACATAGATACAGCACGAAAGAATATAACAGCTAATTAGTCCACACAGCAGTTCAGAGGGCTCAGTTCAACTCACCTCCCTGGAACAGTTAATATACTAGAAATCCTTCAACTCATGACGGCCGCTGGGTCCAAGGTGACAAAAGCAGACAGCTGAGTCTTCCATAGGGCAATGCAGGCAGTCTGGCCACAGGCAGCAAACAGCAGGGCGGGTCACCAACAGTCAGCAAGACAACAGGTCTGACAGTCCCAAGCTCAAACAATGTATACACAGCAGTGTGATGAAGCAGGTCTCAAAAGAACCTCAAGCTCTAGCACCACGATCCATAGGTTGGCAGTCCCACACGTAGCGTAGCTCACAAGTTGAGGCAGAGAATGAGCAGCCCACATGCTGGTTGGATCACCAGAGAGCTAGAGAGAGAGAGAGGCAGAGCTTGGTGAGCCATTTATCTCTTTGCCCTCCAATCAAATTGCGACCTTATTAATTCCACACGTTCCTATTGCCCAGGTTGGCACAATAAACCTACCTATCACAGTCCACTCCTTGCCAACTTGTCACCTGGACACAATTCTTTAGCCATATATAATTTCCAGACATTAATGAAATCACACTTACACCTAACATCAAATATCTATCATACATATAAATGAAAACACACCTAATTTAATTGTATCTGGTACATCATACATGAACAAAGGAAAGATATTCAATAAGCACATATAAAGAAGATAAGCTGATAATCGCAAACCCCTCTTTTGCAATTGATCACATGGTCATAACTGGTAAGTAGAACTATCATTTTCTACTACCCATTCTGTATTACCTTTGCCCTTGGCCAGCACCTCAGCCGGCTGTGCAGTGACCCAGACCTTCATTCCTGGGTGGTCTGGGTCATTAGATGTCTTGTCTGGATTTGGTTGCTATGGTTTACAATTTACTTTAATCACAGGGCATAGTAGTATTCAGAGATGGCCTACTGGATCTCCTGGATTCCAGACATATTATTCTTTACCTCCATTATATAGCACCAGTCCAATTCTCTTTGGTAATCAGGATCAATCACACCACTCAGTACAGTGACTCTCTTCCTGACCTGTTGATCCAAAGGCATGAAAAGCTCAAAGTGGCCAGGGGCCATTCTCAGCTACCAGTTCAGTGGAATCCATGATGTGTTTCCAGGTGGGAGAGTTCCTTACTTCAGAACTAGGACCTCCAGGCCTGAAGCAAATAGGGTTGCTGGGACAGGAAGCAAAAATGGTGCAAATGGATCACTAGGAGTAATAGCGAGTGGTTCCACTCCAACTTCCACCCCTTGGTTCCTGGACCCAGGCATCCTGGCTATTGGAGACACAGCACCATATATTGGCCGCTGGTTTAGAGCATATACAGCGTCCTTGAGAACATTGCCCCAACCCCACAAGTTGTTGCCACCTAGCTGGCACTGTAATTGTGTCTTTAGGAGGTCATTCCATCATTGTATCATACCAGCTGCTTCAGGATGATGAGGAACATGATACAACCAGTGGATTACATGGGCACGGGCCCATTGTCACACTGCATTTGCTGTAAAGTGATTTCCTTGATCTGAAGCAATGCTATGTGGGGTGTCATGCCTGTGGATAAGGCATTCTGTAAGTCCATTCAGGGTAGTTTTGGCAGAAGCATTCCATGCAGGGAAGGTAAATCCATATCCAGAGTATGTATCTATTCCAGTAAGAACAAAATGCTGCCCCCTCCATGACAAAAGTGGTCTTATGTAATCAACGTGCCACCAAGTTGCTGGCTGATCTCCCTGAGGAATGGTCCCATATCTTGGATTTAAGGTTGGTTTCTGCTGCTGGCAAATTGGGGCACCCACTCAGCAGTGGCAGTGGCCAAGTCAGCCTTGGTGAGTGGAAGTCCATGTTGCTGCACCCATGCACAACCTCCATCCCTGCTGCCATGTCCACTGTGTTCATTGGACAAACACAGGAATGGCAGAGGAAAGAGGAGAACCAATCTCCACAGTGCGTGTCATCTTATCAACTTGATTATTAAAATCCTCCTCTTCAGAGGTAACCCTTTGGTGAACATTCACGTGAGACATGATTATCTTTACTATCTTGGCCCATTTAGAGAGGTCTATCCACATGCCTCTTCCCCAAACCTCCTTGTCACCAATTTTCCAATCATGTTCTTTCCAATTCCCTGACCATCCAGCCAAGCCATTAACTACAGTCCATGATTTAGTATACAATCTCACATTTGGCCATTTCTCCTTCCAGGCAAACTGAATGGCCAGGTGCACTGCTTGAAGTTCTGCCCATTGGGAAGATTTCCCTTCACCACTGTCCTTTAGGGAGATCCCAGAAAGGGGCTGTAGTGCTGCGGCTGTCCACTTATGAGTGGCACCTGCATATCATGCAGAGCCATAAGTAAACCAAGCATGAATTTTCTGTTCTTAAGTTAAATTATCATAAGGAACTCCCCAGGAGGCCATTGGTGCAGACTGGGAGAAAGGAGGCAATGTGACAGGAGTGGCGACTGTGGGCATTTGGACCACTTTTTCCTGCAGCTTACTTGTCCCTTCAGGTCCTGCTTTGGCCCAATCTCGTATATACCACTTCAATTTAACAATGGAGTGTTGCTGCGCACGTCCAACCTTATGACTCTGAGGGTCACAAAGAGCAGCTCAGGCCAACAGCTGTTTTTCAAAAGGGAAGTAGTTGTCTGCAGCGGATGGCAGGACTTTATTCCAAATTCCCACCAGTCTACGCTGTGGTTCACCAATAAGGGTCTGCCAAAAACTCCACACTGCATCTCTATCTACAACCGAGACCTCTAGCACCATCGCGTCAGCTGTATCTTATAGTCCCAGTGGCAAAGCACTTGCAAGGCAGCCTGAACCTGTTGAAGAGCCTTTTCTTGTTCTGGGCCCCACTCAGAATTGGAGGCCTTTCATGTCACTAGATAAATAGGTCAAAGTAGAACACCCAAATTAGGGATATGTTGCCTCAAAAATCTGAAGAGGTCCACTAGGCGTTGTGCCTCTGGTTTAGTTGTTTGGGGGGGGGGCAGATATAATAGCTTATTCTTCACTTTAGTAGGAATGTCTCGACATGCCCCACACCACTGGACCCCTAGAAACTGTACTGAGGTGAAGGGTGCCCGAGTCTTGGTTGGGTTGATTTCCCAGTCTCTTGCAGACAGTTGTACCAATGAATCTAGCGTCGGATACATCCTCCTTAGTGGGTCCAATCGGCATGATGTCATCAATATACTGGACCACTGCAGTGGTTCTCAACCTTGCTAATGCTGCGACCCTGTAATATAGTTCCTCCTGTTGTGGTGACCACCCCAACCCTAAAATTACTTTTGTTACTACTTCATAACTGTAATCTTGCTACTGTTATGAATCAGGCAGCCCCTGTGAAAGGGTCGTTTGACCCCCAAAGGGGTCAGGACCCACAGGTTGAGAACGCTGAACTAGTGTAACATTTTGCAGAAGAGACAAGCAATCAAGTTCCATTCAGACGAAATTATGGCACAGGGCGGAAGAGTTGATGCACCTCTGGGAAAAAGTTATGAAGGTGTATTATTGCCCCTGCCAGCTGAAGGCAAACTGCTTCTAGTGGTCCTTCTAGACTGGTATTGAGAAGAAGGCATTGGCCAGATCAACAGCTGCATACCTAGTACCAGAAGTATTACTTTGTTCAAGAAATGAAATCACATCTGGAATGGCAGCTGTAATTGGAGTCACCATCTGCTTAAGTTTACAACAATCCACTGTCATTCTCCAGGATCCATCTGGGTTTCTTACGGGCCAAATAGGTGAGTTAAACGTGGCTGTGGTAGGAATCACCACCCCTGCATCCTTCAAGTCTTTGATGGTGGCACTAATCTCTGAAATAACCTCCAGGAATTTGGTATTGCTTTTGGTTTACTATTTTCCTAGGCAATGGCAGTTCTAATGGTGTCCACTTGGCCTTTCCTACCTTAATAGCCCTTATTCCACATTTCAGGGATCAAATACGGGGGTTTCTGCCAGTTACTAAGTATGTCTGTTCCAATGATGCATTCTGGAACTGGGGAAATAACCACCCAGCTTCCCTATACTTCTCATCCTGACAAAACTGCTGGAAAATATCAAACACCGATCACCCAGAGCCTCTCCTCCCACCAGCACTTCATCTATTAGTGGTGGTGCTGTGGATATTAGCTTGGCTACCTCACACCATGGATGAACACCACCCACTCGAGTAAGAGTGGCAGACTTCTCCACGCCTTTAGGGGTAGAGACAGCATCATCAGTGCTGTTGAGCCTCATCAGACTGGAGAGCCAATGTGAAAAGCCCATATTTATGATCTTGTTTCTCTAGAACCACTCCTGATACCAATTTTGTTAGACAGGGTTCTCTAGAGAAACAAAACCAGGACATTTATGAATATATATATAGATAGATAGATAGAGAGAGAGAGAGAGAGATACAGCATGAAGGAATATAGCAGCTAATGAGTCCCTGCAGCAGTTCAGAGGGCTCAGTTCAACTCACCTACATGGAACAGTTAATACACTAGAAATCCTTCAACTCTTGACAACTGCTGGGTCAAAGGTGAAGGAAGCAGACAGCTGAGTCTTCCATAGGGCAATGCAGGCAATCTGGCCACAGGCAGTAAACAGCAGGGAGGGTCACCAACAGTCAGCAAGACAATAAGATCTGACATTCTCAAGCTCAAGCAATGTATACACCAGCAGTGTGATGAAGCAGGTCTCAAAAGAACCTCAAGCTCGAGCGACACAATCCATAGGTTGACAGTCCCAAACATAGTGTAGCTCACACGCCGAGGCAGAGAACTAGCAACCCACATGCTGGTTGGATCACCAGAGAGCAAGAGAGAGAGAAGTGGACCTTGCCATTTATCTCTTTGCCCTCCAATCAAACTGTGACCTTATTAATCCCACATGTTCCTATTGCCCAGGTTGGCTCAATAAACCTATCTATCACAATCGCAATACCCTTAGCAGTCCTCCTGTCACTATAGTTACACACCTGGTTACTAATTTGTCAGAGGAAGCCAGCCTCTAACATCCGAAGGGCCAGTAGTCATGATTGTATGGGGATAATATATAAAGATCATAGAGAATAGAAAAGATAGAAGAAAGACTAAAATAAAAGAGTCAGACACATTTTATAGTAGCATGCTCAGACCCTCTTGGTGGTCCACATGGAGGTGGGAGAAGAAATAGCATCAAGGTAGCTAGAAGACATGCATAATAAGTAGCTTGCATAATCTTGTAGCATGCATATTCTTGTAGCTCTAGGTAGCTACAAGACATGCACAACAGTAGTTACATATGTCACCAGGTGGGTGGAATCTACAGTAAGGTCCCTGAGCTCACAGGTGATGAAACCTAATACTTGCAACGAGGGAAGGTCTGAAGGGGTCTGGGCGACGCTGCGGGAAGAGATAGCAACAGGATGTCTGCTTCTGTAGGGGATAAAATCCACCCTGTGCTCACTTTAAAAGAGCTTAGCAGTTAAGGGAGAATCTGTGGGAACGATATTTAAAGCAGGATAATGTACTTGGACTTTTTCTCTAACTTACGAAAGTGGAGGCTTTCCTACTGTGGGGTACCATCTTTCCAGATTCCTTCTGTTATAATTTAGGGAATATAGTCCTCGTCGTATCCCCTCTGTTAGTTTCCCACACTGATGGGACGGTTGATGGTTTCAACGTTTCCAGGAGCTCCACAGGAGAAAGACCTGGTGACGTGATCCCAAGAACCCCCTGGGAACAGCTCTGCTCTGTCGCACAGGGTCACAGTTGGTCAAAACTGACTGGATGGCATGAGCCCCACAGCAGCAGAATGCTCTTTACATCAAAGGCATTTTCCGAGTTACCAAATCTGTAGATGTACAGAAAGCTAGAACCCTTTCTTTGAAGGCAGCAGAATAGTCCAGCACACTTCTTCAGCCAGACTGTCGTGGCGTGAATTAGAGCCTTGCCTCTTATCCACGCTCTGACCTTGGATAAGCCACTCTAACTTTGCTGTGTCGCAACGTCTTCAACCCTGGAACACGGTATAGAGAATAGGGCACTCTCCCGTCAAGTGTTATGAGAACTAAAGGGGTCATTTACCAAAAGTACTAAAATAAAGGCTACAAAGTGAGGTGGTGGTGGTGGTTGGTTTGTGGTTTTGCTAATAATTTTAAGTGATAGGGTTGGGATTGAAAAAGACCTTAATGGAACTCAAAACACAGGGAATCCAGGACAGATGATCCCTTCAGGACCAGTGCTGAGAGTGGTGATATTGGGAGGGTAAAGTGAGGGTGGGGTGGAAAGGGGGAGCCGATTACAAGGATCTACATATAACCTCCTCCCTGGGGGATGGACAATAGAAAAGTGGGTGAAGGGAGTGGGTAAGATATGACAAAATAATAATCATTTATATATTATCAAGGGCTCATGAGGGAGGGGAGCAGGGACGGAGGGGGGAAATGAGGAGCTGATACCAAGGGCTCAAGTAGAAAGTAAATGTTTTGAGACTGATGAGGGCAACAAATGTACACATGTGCTTGACGCAATGGATGGACAGATGAATTGTGATAAGAGTTGTACGATCCCCCAATAGAATGATTTTTAAAAAGAAAAGAAAGAGACCTCGGTGGTTTGGAATGCTATGCTAGAATCTCTGCTGTGGGGCCTTCAAGGAAATGCCTGCTTCCTCTGAGAATACTGTCCGTGGATGCTGGACGGCCACTGGGACAGCTCTTGAACCCAGGGCAGGTGTAACCTGGTGTGAGCGGAACTGTGGGTGTTAGGATAGGTAAAGGAGGCTCGGATTCCTGCTTCGTGGCAACAGGAAAGGTGAGCTCTGTCCACCTCCACTGCTCACCGCAAAGCTGCTGCAAAGGAAGACCTCCAATGCAATGTAAGGAAGACCTCCAATGCAATGTAAGGAAGACCTCCAATGCAATGTAAGGAAGACCTCCAATGCAATGTAAGGAAGACCTCCAATGCAATGTAAGGAAGACCTCCAATGCAATGTAAGGAAGACCTCCAATGCAATGTAAGGAAGACCTCCAATGCAATGTAAGGAAGACCTCCAATGCAATGTAAGGAAGACCTCCAATGCAATGTAAGGAAGACCTCCAATGCAATGTAAGGAAGACCTCCAATGCAATGTAAGGAAGACCTCCAATGCAATGTAAGGAAGACCTCCAATGCAATGTAAGGAAGACCTCCAATGCAATGTAAGGAAGACCTCCAATGCAATGTAAGGAAGACCTCCAATGCAATGTAAGGAAGACCTCCAATGCAATGTAAGGAAGACCTCCAATGCAATGTAAGGAAGACCTCCAATGCAATGTAAGGAAGACCTCCAATGCAATGTAAGGAAGACCTCCAATGCAATGTAAGGAAGACCTCCAATGCAATGTAAGGAAGACCTCCAATGCAATGTAAGGAAGACCTCCAATGCAATGTAAGGAAGACCTCCAATGTGGGGAGGGTTTGCCGAACACATGTTCAGCTTGAGCATGCTCAGCCACCACCCACCTGTCCGTGGAAACTTTCTGGGTTACCATAGCGCTGAGCAGGTCTTGGCCGGACTTTCAGACTAAGATGGACTGGGAAGAAGGTCCTGAAGATACACTTCCCAAAATTAGCCAGTGAGAACCCTTTCGATTCAATCTCTCTGTTTTGCACGGGGCCAGCATAAGTCCAAGTAACTCAACGGCAGCTAAGGAAAAATGTGGTAGATATATAATTGTCAACTCAAGGATTAAGCGTGTAGGGGTGGAATCTAGTCTGTCAATCAGGTCATAGTCAACGAGGCTTCTGTGTGGGCATAGCCTTCCCCTAAGGATTCTGGGAATTCTGGTATTTCTTCCTTGGAGGTGGGAGACTCTCTGCTCACACTCTGGGAAACATAGCAGCTGACAAGATACATGGACCCAGCTTGAGGCAGCCCTTTCTGCAGAGAGCCATGCAGAGACCCCTGCCTGCACTGAGATGTTTTCACTGCCACTGGATCCAAAGACTTTCTACCCACTGGCCTGTGATCTTCTACATTCAGCATCATGACATGTGTTTCGTGAGTCTGAAGAGGACTTTATAGATTGGTATCAGAACTATGGGCTAATTTTGGACTTATGGACTTGATCTGGCCTAGGCTGGGATATTTTCTCAATGTTCAATTGCTTTTGTATATCAATCTCTTTCTTATACATATGTGCGTCCATGGATTTGTTTCTCTAGTCTACCCAGAATAACACAGAAATCATGACAAGGGGTCTGATCCTACAACTCTCAAAGAGTTGCCTACATTGCTACAAGTAGGGTGCCTTAATTAAGGAGGGTTAAACCCCCTCAGAGGAAACCTGGCTAGACAACGGTTAAAATCAAAACCAAAGGTAGGCATTTGGGCTCTCTGCTCCTCCTCATGTGACAGACAGCCACACCTGCTACTGCAGCCTCAGCTGCATCCCTGAGACCCAATGGTGAAGGTCAGAGTAAATGGATTTGGCCAGATTGGGTGCCTGGTCACCAGGGCTGCTTTCAACTCTGTCAAAGGGAACGTTGTTGCCATCCATGACCCCGTATGTTCCAGGGTGATTCCACCCATGCCTGGCAAGTTCAGTGGCACTGTCGAGGCTGAGAACAGGAAGCTTGTCTTCAGTGGGAAGCCCATCTCTATCTTCCAAGGCGGAGATCCCGCCAACACCAAGTGGCGTGAAGTGGGTGCTGAGTATGTCGTAGAGCCTCTGGTGTTTCCACCAGCACAGAGAAGGCTGGGGCTCGCTTGAAGGGGTGGTGCCACAAAAGGTGATCAACTCTGCCACTTCTGCTGAAGGGCCTGTGTTTGGGATGGGCGTGAACCACGAGAAGATGACAACTCACTCCCTCAAGATGGTCAGCAAGGCCTCCTGCACCTCCAACTGCTTGCCCCCCCGGCCAAGGTCATCCATGACAACTGTGGCATTGTGGAGGGACTTGTGACCACAGTCCATGCCATTACTACCACCCAGAAGACTGTAGACAGCCCCTTTGGGAAAGTCTGACTGGAAGGACTAGGGCTTCCCAGAGCATCACCCCACCTCTACTGGTGCTGCCAAGGCTGTGAGCAAGGCTATCTGGGAACTGAATGGGAAACTCATTGGCATGGCATTCCATGTGCCCACTCCCAATGTGCCTGTCGAGGATCTCACCTAGTGTCTGGAGAAAGCTGCCAAGTACGATGACACCAAGAAGGTGGTGAAGCAGGGCATCCTGAGCTACAGTGAAGACCAGGTCATCTCCTGTGACTTCAACAGTGACACCCATGACACCCACTCTTCCACCTTTGATGCTGGGGGTGGCATTGCCCTCTTGGCCAAGCTCCTTTCCTGGTATGACAGGCTACAGCATCAGAGTGGTGGCCCTTGTGGTCCAGGTGGTATCTAAAGAATAAGAACTCCCGGAACCACCATCCCCAGCAAGAGCACAGAGGAAGAGAGAGGCCCTCCACTGCTGGAGAGTCCTAGCCCCAACTCGGTCCCTAACACACTGAAAATAGTCCATCCTTGGGGGCTTCCATCCAGACCCCCACCCCACCCCCCGAAGAAGAGGGAGAGATTAGCAAGACCAGCTTGTTATGTACCATCAAGATAGTACACTGTACCCAGACCAAAACAGAGAAGCAAACATAGAAGTAGTTTGAACCCACCAGCTGCTGCACTGGAGAAAGATGCAGCAATCTGCTTTCATGGAGCACAGCCTCAGACACCAGTCCTGCAGGGCGGCTCTGCTCTGTGCAATAGATAGAGTCACGCGAGTTGTAATCCACCCTTGCATGACTCCCGCGTCCTCCACTCAACACGCAGCGCCTACAGACTGTATGTTCAGCGCCCTACCTGCTGGAGAAGCTCCAGCCGGAGGTGGAAGACAGTGAGGTATGTGAAAATATTGTAATTGCAAGAGCAGTTCAGAGTCTTCCGTTTCTTTGTTCTGACGGAAAAAGGGACACAGAGAAGACGAAATAAGGGTCTACGGATACTTGAGCTGCCATCCTGTGGACGAGAGTGGGAATTACATGTGTCAATGCCCTTTTCTTTTTTTTTTAATTTTTTCAAATCATGTTATTGGGGGCTCGTACAACTCTTATCACAATCCATACATCCATCCATTGTGTCAAGCACATTTGTACATATGTTGCCATCATCATTCTCAAAACATTTGCTTTCTATTTGAGCCCTTGGTATCAGCTCCTCGTTTTTTCCCCTCTCTCCCAGCTCTCCCCTCCCCCACAAACCCTTGATAATTTATAAATTATTATTATTTTGTCATACCTTACACCATCTGATGTCTCCCTTCACCCACTTCTCTGCTGTCCGTCCCCCAGGGAGGAGGTTATATGTAGATCCTTGTAATCTGTTCCCCCTTTCTCTCTTATCTTCTCTCCACCCTCCCAGTATTGCCACTCTCATCACTGGTCCTGAGGGGTTCATCTGTCCTGGATTCCCTGTGTTTCCAGTTCCTATCTGTGCCAGTGTACATCCTCCGGTCCAGCCGGATTTGTAAGGTAGAATTGGGATCATGATAGTGGGGAGGAGAAAGCATTCAAGAACTAGAGGAAAGTTGTATGTTTCATCATTGCTACACTGCACCCTGACTGGCTCCTCTCCTCCCCGCTACCCTTCTGCAAGGGGATATCCAATTTCCCACAGATGGGCCCTGGTTCCCCACTCCGCATTCCCCCTCTTTCACAATGCTATGATTTTTTTTTTGTCTTTGATGCCTTATACTTGATCCTTTCGACACCTTGTGAATGCCCTTTTCTCATTGTAAACAGGGTACATGAGTCTCAATAGCTTGTGGATGTATGTATGGTATTTAATGTGCTGGGACGTAGTCTCAAAGAGACAATATTTAGATCCATATCTCCACGTTTAACTTTTCTGCCTCCTTTGTTGGCCTTAAGAATTGACTAGATGGCATTGAATTTGGTTTGGGTTTTGTGTCTACAGAGACCGGGCTACCAGCTTGGATGATCAATCAGACAAGATTATGAGCCAAATACATGTTTGATTCATTTGGATTAAAACTGGCCTCCTTGGGCTTCCCTTCTTTAAAGGGCCCCTTAACACTTACTGAGGACCCCTGAGCCCAGGAGTTCTCTAAGTGTGGTCCCTGAGACAAAGCATGGAGTCCACTGGTCCTTGTGAGGGGCCACCGAGTCAGAGTGAACTCACAATAGAATGACAAGCACTTCCTAAGCCTTCCTTAGCTTCATCATTAGGTCTAAGCACCTGCTTGCAGCCACTGTGAAATGCAAATCACCACCCAGCCCAGTCCAACAGAATGGGAGACTCCAGGCGTGGTGGGGCCCAGCAGCCTGCATCTCAACAAGCCCTCGGGGGATTGTGATGCAAACTGAAGTTCAAGAACCACAAAACCAGGCATCTCCCCACAAAAGGCTAAAACACAGGAGAGATGTGGCCTAATTGACTGGCACCCTCACATTCCAACCACAGGTTCCCGATCTGCTTCCGGGGTACACAGGAATGTCCTCCAAAGGATTGGTGACTAGTGCCTTCAGCTCTATGTGATTATACCTGCATGTTTGAAAACTCACAGCCAAATTTCATTTGTCTCTTTGTATGAGGGCAGTCAGACCCAGGAGCTCCACCTCGGCAGGGGCCTGTCCTCTAAGCAGTGAGGGGTTGGACAGACAGGGGTTATCTGCCAGGGAGGGACCGTTCTTCTCCAGCAGCCCCAGCGAGGAATTGATGTCTTGCACCAGCCGGTTAACCCTCAAACAAGAACCAAGTCCATCCAGGTGCCTGTCTCTCCCTGTTGTGGTGGACAAGCACGGGAAGTCTGGGGGCAGCACCACAAGGTGGGCTGGCCCTGCAGGCTCAGGGAGGAAAGCAGGAGGAAGCTGGGAAGCGGTGGTCAGTCTCCGATGAAGGGGCCTGCTCAGACCAGGCTTTGGGTCAGGGAGAGGGCAGTGGCTGAAGGCCATAAGATAAGGAGGCCAATATGGGCAGGCCTGCTTGGGCAGTCTCAGCTAGGCCTACAGGTGCCCGCTCTGCTCTTCATCAGCCCCAGAGGAGGGTCAGGAGGGACCTGAGGCGACCAGGGCTCCCTCCCAGGTATCTGTCCACTGTTCCGACTGAGGGTGAGCCCACACCCAGGATGCCCATCGTACTCCCAGTCTCAGGACCGTGGACGTCCCGGCCCTCGGCACGGACAATAGGAAAGTCTGCTCAGCAAGAGTCCATGCTCCTGTGCAGCCACCCACCCCCCAAAACTACCCCTCTTCTTTAAGTCGGGGTGGTCATTGCCCACTCCCCGGCCCCATTTTTGTGACTCGCTGCAAAGACGCTGGCAGCAGGGAAGCCGCGGCGCCAGCAGGTGGACCCAGAGTCCGTCTGCAGCGCGCTGGTGAGCGGAGCCCGGGCCAAGCCCGAGCCTGGCGGGCGCTCCAGGCTGCTCTCGCTACTGCACCGTCTGCGGGCAGTGTTCCGTCCGTCCCCTGCCAGTGCGCGTGGAAACCATGTCCAACCGTTTCCCTTCGTTCCCAGACCCTTTTAGCCTGGAGCGCCGTCCTTCGGTTTCAGCTTTATTTCAGTGGCTTCACTGTTAGTGGCTTCGTGTGTGTGTGTGTGTGTGTGTGTGTGTGTGTGTACGCATGCGAGCGCACATGGACGTGTTAGTTCCTTCGGTGGGAAAATCCTGCCTCCCAGTGTGAGAGCCCTAGGGTCACGCAGATAACCCCCTGTGTTAGTCTGGGTGGACTAGAGAATCAATTCATTGACACTCATATGTGTATCAGAAAGAGCTTTATATTCAAGAGCAGTTTGAGATTGAGAAAACAGCCCAGCCCAGCCCAGATCAAGTCCCTAAATCCGATATTAGCCCATATGTCTGACAGCGGTCTATACAGTCCTCTTCAGACTCACGAAACACATGCATTGACGCCCAGAGCAGGGAGATCCCAGGCCAGTGGGTGGGGAGTCTTGTGCACCCAGTTGAGTTGTAAGCATCTCAGTGCTGTCAGGGGTCTCTAAGCGGTTTCTCCAGCTCATGTGTCTTGTCAGCTCTAAAGTCTCCCAGGGAGTGTCTCTGTGTCCTGCCTCCAGCAAGCTAATTATCTCCTTAGCACCTCCAAATGAGGTCATCAAGCTGAAACCTGATCCACAGGCTAAAGTCCACCCCTTCCCTCTAAGTTTCAAATTGACCACAGATTATGGAACGACCGTAACAACTATTTTTTATAAGGTAAAGGACAGCACATGAAGGCGTCTTCCTGATCATAAACTGAAAAGACACTGTAAGGTCTAATTTGATGAAGCTCCTCTTTGACCCCATCTCTGGCTCACTAAGCAGAAAAGTTCATGTTGCTGTCAGAGGTTGAGTGGGGTCTCTGAGAGTCCTGAGGGGCTAGAGGATGCTCCTGCAGCAGCAAGAAGGTGACACAGGGCAGCTGCTTTGCCCAGCAGGGCTTTGAGAGCTGCAGGCCGCCTGCTCCGCAGAAGGCAGAGTTCTTTATAAACAACAGCTCCCGGAACTCCCGAGAAAGTTCCCACGTGATAGTGCTTCTCCAAGGTTCTTTTTCCCAAACGGTAGCTTTGCCGGTCAGTTCTACACCGGATCTGATCCTAACCGTGTGGACCTCTGTCCTCATTCCCTGGAACACGCGAGCCAGACATGGCAGCTGGATCAGAAGCGTGGGCCTCCAATGGCAGTTAGTGCGATAACGTCGCCTCTCTGTTGAACAGTGCTTCCAGGATAAACCATCAGAATATTGTGAGTCTTTTAGTCTGAAGTCATTGATTATTTAAAAACGCTAACCCAGGGTAGAACCAAACGCCAAACCCACTTCCCTCGAATCCATTTCTCCTCATAGAGAGCTGTGTAGCGTTCCTAAGACCACAGTGAACCATCACGGGTTTCAGTTACTGACCTGTGGTGAGCAGCCCAATGCCGAATCCACAGTGCTACCAGGGGAGAAGGAAGGCTTAAGTAACTTAAAACAAATTCTATTTTCAGTACTCGGCACTGGGATGGGGGGAGGAGGGCTTCTACAAGTTAGGCATATAAAATATCTGAACATTCAGAGGCGAGAGCAACGCTTTTGGAATTGTAAAAATTAGCTAGGTCAGGTAAACGCTAGTTCTTGGTCTCGTCTCTTTATGGCTACGTTCAGGTATGTCCTTAACACATCACGAGCATTCCAATGATGTTATAATCATCACCTACCAGGTGCTAAGGATTTTGTCATTCTACCTCAGTAAATCTGAACGAAATCCCCAATGCAGGCATTTGCTTCTCCCATTTCACAAAGAAGAAACTTAAGATACGACCCTAATTCAGTGGAGTGGACACCAGCGCTCGTGAGTTTTCTACGACAGCCTGACTGCCTAATAGTCGAACACCAGGCCGAACTTACTTTTTTGACCTAAGAGCTAACAGGTCGACATTCTAAATTCAGCTGAGAAGGTTATGGAGCAAAACAGTAATAGGACGGTTGACCCGTGCCCAGCTCTGTGCCCCTGGGAAGACGGCTTTGATGACTTATGAGACAATGGTGCTAGTACTATTTAGATACTCTCATGTTCAACACATTTCTCTTTGCCAGACTATTATCACCACGGCTTCAAACCAGTCCATCCCAGTGTGCCCCTCTGCTGAGAATTTGTCTTGCCACCTCAGATATACGGAACCAGTGTGGACAGTTTAACAAGATCCCAAGGTGATTCCTACGGGCACATGGAAATGTAAATTCTTAGCGGGGGGAGTGGGGGGTGTCAACCCACAATAAACTAGTTCCAAGCCTTAGTTATTATCCACTGAAATCTTGGCAAAACAAATTACAAGCCAAACCACTCCCACACTTTCCCTAGGAGCCCAAGTAGCATAGTAGGCTACACTTTGAACTGCCAAACTCAAGGCAGTTCAAGGCCCCACTCTGAGGGAGAAAGATGAGGCTTTCGGCTCCGGTAGCTGTCCTATGGACTCGCCATGAGTCAGAACGGACAGTCGGGTCTTTCCCCAGAAAGGCGCCCGGATGGCACAGTGGGTACGCATGGAGCTGCTAACCACAAAGCCAGTGGCCTGAACCCACCAGCCACTTGCAGAAGGAGAAAGGTGGGGCTGCCTACTCCCAAGGGGACAGTTTGACTCTGCCCCAGAGGGCCCCTGTGAGTTGGAATTGACTTTGACTATGTGGTAGTGAGTTTGATTTGGATTTGCTGCCAGCTAAGCTTGGCACTGCTAATTCCAACGTCTATTGATGAAACCCGCCAGCCTCTCTGAGGGAGAACATAGAGGCTGTCTGCTCCCATAAAGAAGCAGGCTCTGAGGCCCCAGGGAGACAGTCTATGCTGCCCTATAAACTCCACGGCTATGGTTTTATTTTATTTGGGGAGGGGTGTCCTAACAGGGGACGGGACATGCCCGTGTCCTGAGTAATAGATGAATTCGTGGAATGGTACTTGTGGAGAGAGGAGGCTCCCTGGGTATCACAAACAATGACACTCTCCATTACGAAACGAGAGCTTAGCCACTTGGTCCCATCCAGAGGCACCTCCAAATACAGCCCCAACACTCTGCTTCCAAGCAGTCATCGTCCTGGACAGAGTGCATTGGACAGTGGATTATTTCTATCCCTTTGAGCAGCCCAGGGAGAGGCAATAACCCTTAGAGGCTTGCCTGTGTGTGTTCCTGATGGAGAGCACTGGATTGGGGGTTCCCATAGTTGTGGACCATGCTCTGACTGCCTCGGGAATCCCCTGGACACAGCGTATGATCCTCTGTCCAGCATGTCTGTGTCCCAGTCCTAGCCCCACTAGCCCACTTTGGGAATTCCACCAGTCGCTAGGATGCTAACCACGTTTTTGTGAGTTTTCTTTGACCTCCCATGTCCTTTTTAAAGGTCTGTATTTTAGCAAACCCCTGGACACCACTATGCCTTGAGCTAATGAGCAATCTTATCTGGATGATATGCTTCTGTAGTAAACTTGTCCTGGTCCCATTGAAGACATCATGAATGTTCTCTATAAATTAAAAGAAAAAATATCAAAGTCCCCCAAGCCCCGTGGCATGCCGTTCTGCTTTGACCCACTCCGGTTGACAACAATCCGAATCACCTTGATGGCAACTAGCACCCAAGATGTTCCATCCCTCTTTTGATTGCTTTCTTTCTCTCTCCTTCGTAATGAAGGGGGCTTAGAGGGACGTTAATAGGCTACCACAAGTCAGATTCCGTGAACAGTAAGGACACAGTTCATTGGTCTCCTTAGCCAACAGGTGCATCTCTCTCCAGGTCTCAACCTCTCAGCCAGGTTTCTCTCCGGTTCTTGGTCTCTCGGCCACACAGGCCCTTGACCTGGGCCTCTGTGGGTGTGGGTTCTTAATAAAATGTGTAGTTGATACCCTTCTGTAGTTGTTAGGGGACCCTTAGTGGATTCTGACTCATTACAACCCCCTCGGGTAAAACCCTGCCCTGTGGGTTTTCTAGGCTATATTCTTCTGGGGAGTTGATCTTTCTCTAACCACCAAATTTCAGATGGGCGCCCAGCACCACGGCCCTGATTCTTACCCCAAAGATAAAACAAACGCGCACACAAATGGAGAGGATAAGTTTAGCTGCAAACTTAATCAGCAAACGGAGACAATTCCAACGTAGGGGGCATTTCTTTAATGACTCGACAAGCTGGGGACGTGTGGGCTATCAAACTGCTAGTTCCATTCCCCACTGAGCTCTTGTGACTTGTCTCCAACTCCACCCCACTGCTCCCAAGTCTCTACCAACGTCACACAGGCTGGACGCAGTTAAATAGTAACACTCTTCCTGGAACCAAGGTTCCTTGGGCCCAGGGTCTCCCCTCCTCAGCACTTGGCGGGCCCAGGAAATGTGTGGTGGGGGCTGACCTGTCTGTGGCAGGGTGCTAGCAGCACCTCTAATTTCTATCTCCTACATGTCCCTAGAACCTCTCCTTTTGTCACACCGAACACGCTTCCAAACACGGTTCCCGAAGGGGCAAAGTCACTGCTGGCTGGAGATCTAATTATCTAAACATTTGGGGTGAAATGTCTGTTAGTGTTGGTGCCATCGAGTCAATTCTTACGCACAGTGACCCTCTGTACAACCTAAGGACATGCAGCCCCATCCCGTGCAGTGCTCACGACTGTTCGGATGGGGGAGCCCCTTGTTGCAGCCACAGTGTCCGTCTGTCTTGCTGAGGACCTCCCTCTTTTTCGCTGTCTTTCTGAAGTACCTGCAGTAGGCCAAGATCCTTCCATGCCATGTGAAGTCATGCGTTCATGGATTTTGCGTGGCGCTGTGATATGTTGAAATGTTGACCTCTGGCCTTCATAGTGCATGCATGTTCTCCTAACAGATTTTACGTGGTACTATTAGGCATGGAGCGACCTCCAGGGGCAGAAAGTCAGTAATCCTTGAACTAAATGGCCCTAGAATCCATGTTATTTAAGGTCTGGAGTCTGATTTTTATTGCTTTCCCATATTCTTTCTTTCTGCAGGCAGTCAGGAGCCCTTTCCTTCTCTCTCTCTCTCTCTCTCTCTCTCTCTCTCTCTCTCTCTCTCTCTCATGTGTCAAGTGCTGACCTTCAGGTAAATGGTGCCTGACGCTGTCCGTCATGTCCTTCCTTCTAATCACTGTTCTGCGTCTGGTACTGACTGATTAACCAGATTCTGAGTAAAGTGTATTCCAAAGGCACTCCGAGTCCACAATTCTGGTTGTCTTGGGTACCCCTTGTATATTCAGCAGCTGGCATATATAATATGCATGCGTGTATATGTGTGTGTGTGTGTGTGTATACAAGGGGGTAAAAAATGAAAAAAGTTCCACTGGGCGGAGCTTTTATAGTCCAAAGTTTTTCTGCTAGGTGAGCCTCGGGCAACTGGAGCTGAGTTAGTGCACCCAGTAGGTTCACCTGGGAAGGTTTCCTTAGGTCACAGTGAATTTCTTTGTAAAATCAGTTTCTCTCAATCCTGTTTTGCTGTGATGGCCGATTTAAGAGAACAGTGCGCAGCTGTGAAATTTTGTTTCCTGTTCAGGGAGAATGCCACCGAAACTTTCAGGATGTTGACACAGCTAACAAGGACAGCACTATGGGAAAAATTCAAGGGTACAGGTGGTTTTCTCGTTTCAAAAAAGGGGAAATGTCGACTGATGATTAGTCGCATTCTGGATATCCCTCAACTTCCTGAGCAGATGAAAATGTCGACTCATATTGCATTCGGAGTGCATTCCACCAGGTCAGACTGTTAAATAAGCTTTCTATCTAGAGATTCTGAAAAGATTGTGCAACAAAAAAGGCCTGATTATGGCAGATGGGGGACTGGGTTTGCCACCACAACAGTGCACCTGCTCATGCAACCTTCTCAGCGCTCCAGTTTGGGGCAAAAAGCAGCAAGCCCCATGCACCTGACTCACCTGACTCCACTCCCTGTGACTTCTTTTTGTTTTCCCAAATGAAGAGGGGCATGAGAGGACAAGAGGTGAAGAAAAAAAAAAGGGAGGTGTGATCAGCCATCCAAACATGAGTTTGAAAAATGTTTCCAAGAATGGAATCACAGATTTGGCAAATGTATTAAATGTAATAGAGAGTACTGTGAAGGCAATGGCATTGTTTTGTAAAACAAGTTAAATACATAGCGTTGAAGAAAAAAACAAACGGTTTTTTGGTTTGTTTTTTTGGTACCTCCTCGTGTATAAAATGAAGATCCTGAACAAGAAAAATGGAGTAGGTCTCATCTAGTAACTGAGCCAGTCAAGGCTTTTAAAGGGGCAGCAGCATGGGGCGTGGTCCAAGGCCGCAGAAAGCTTGAGATGCAGCATGGCCACCATCCTCTCACATTGACCAGCTCAGATTTGGAATTGGCTCAACAGCCAACTAGTTGGTTGGTCCAACCTTGATAAGACCCATTTATTCTGTTCAAGAAATACTCACTCAGCACAGACTGGGTCAGGTCTTCAGAATCTGAGGCCACATCCCTGCTCCCATAGACGCTACACTCATGCAGAAGCAGACACAGTGTGAGAGGACCGCTGGGTAGCGGCTGAGGGTCCCAGGAGACTGTCAAAGCGGCTTCTCAGACCCACTGCGAATGGTTCTGCAGGTTGTCTGCGAAACACGTCTTCTGGGTCGGTGCAATGCCCAGTGTGTACCGCCACCTGGAGCCTGGTCAAGGACTTCTAGAGCAAGGGGCCTCTTAACTGAGGGATTGGATGACGAGTCCTAGGGGTCTCCGTCTAGCACATCTGGGCTCCTCCTTTGGGGTCCAGGGCCTCTTTGCTGCATCCCCTGCACCATTTTGAAGGGCATGGGTTTCTGTGAAGCCACACATCCAACCTGACCAGCTCTCTCATGTACTGCTAACCCACTCCCGGGGCCCTTGCTGATGCCACACACAGGGCATCTCTACGTCTTTACCGTGCCTTGAAACAAGCCCATCTGCTGTACATTTCTCCCAACCTATCTGCCAGTCACCATCACTCCATCAGCATTTTGGCCCAATGAGACGGAGAGTTCAAGGAGCAAACTCGTGTCACATGACACTTGTGTCAGGTACTCAACCTCCCCAAATCTCCATGTGCCTTTTCCCACCCAGGAAGTATATGTCACATTCTGCAATTTCTCTCCTTACTTGTTGATGGAGCAAATCTCCGGTTAGTTTTCTGGGTTAACGCGCATGTTGGGAGGATATATCAAACATCCTTGTAGTTGTCAAAGGCTATGTTCGTGCGGTAGAAGCAGAGAGTTTTACTCCCAGTCTTTTAACTTTGATTATCAGCCGTGAGTTTTCACCCTCATGGTCCACCTATATGTTCTGTAAAGTGGTGACTGAGACGTAAGTAACCAATGGGCAGAGTTGGTTGGTGAATCTTCATCATTACGTTTCTGGACAACCGTACGTGAATGTGGTAGAGGGCATTCCGTATTCCTTTGTCTGGATCCTGGTTTCAGGGTGTACATCTGACACCCCGTCTCCATTGAGTGCGTTCGGGGCACACTTCTTGACGTCCACTCCACGGGTGTGCTTAGGAGTGTTGATGGTTACTCTCTGGTCACTACTGCTCCGTTGGCAGAAAGCTCTTTATTTCCCCACCCTTCTTCACAGGAGCTGTGGTGCCAACGCGACTGGAAGCTACAAGACAGGCATTTTATTATGATCTTCTGTAGATCCTGAAGACAGAAAACCGCTATTAGTTGATAGTTAGGGCGAGAGGGCAACAGCATGCATCACTTAATTTTGAAACATGACCCTCAGTGATTTCATTTACAAAGTACAAGAATTCAAAAGCACAGACTTCACGAGTGTGCTGAGCAAATTCACAGGTCCAGCATTTCTCATAACAACCCTTGCTTTGGTAGGCACAGGGCTCCATGCCTCCCAACAAGGCAAGGTACGAAGAATATACCTGGAAATGATGAACTAGACCTTTGGAGTAATAATGCGGTGATATATGAAGCAAGCACTACGGAACTGGCATGGACAGACCCTCCTGGGAGAATGGATAAACAAGCCCAAGGCCATCTTCAAAGCATCCAGATGCTGGCTGGTTAAGGAAAAGCTGGCGGACGGCAAGTTCTTTCCCTATTTTTAAAAAAGACAATAGGGCTGAAGCTGGAGACAGTCATCAACATCAGTTTGAGGCTTGTCGGATTTGAAGAGGGGAGATCTACCAGTGTTTAGCCAAACTGGGGATGGGCCCATGGGGAGGGGAAGCAGACCCAGACAGGAACCTGGGAGGCAGTGGGCAGTTAGAAAGAGACGTCCTGCAGAGGCTTGAGGAGTGATTCCCAGGTTCAGCTGGAAGTGTGAGGAGGGAGCTTCCACCAGAAGAGGGAACCTTCCCTGTGGTGTCAGGAGGGAAGAAGATGGGTCTGAGCACGTATGTAAACTGACTGGCAAGGAGTTGCATTCCCATCTAATGGCCTCTCTTTTCTAGGTGAATAAGCAGAGCCACCTGCTTCAGGAAGACAGGGGTGTGGCTACAAGGGTTGAAGAGCATGAAGGTGACCCCCTGAGGCTCTGCAGAGAAGGGAGCACCCATGTGTGGCAGAGCAGGACCTCCAGGCGTCATACGGGGGTCATCAGGCCTTCCTTCAGCAGGGACTGGTGGGCTGCCACATCCCCCCTTTCCGTTGCACCACACCGAGGTCAGCATGAGTCAAAGTCAACTGAACAGCCACTTTTTTTTTCATCAAAAGTATAATGAGGTTTATTAAATGAATAAATTTCACAAGCATAGTTCCATCTAATTTTAAAAAATAATTTTATTGGGGGCTCATACAACCCTTATCGCAATCCATACATCCATCCATTGTGGACAGCAACTTTTTGTTGTTGTTTTTCCCCAGGAACATGGCAGCCAGCATGAACACAGCTAACAAAGTAAATGGGCTTGGTACTACAAGTCTCAGCAGTGGAACTTCTGCAATGTGGGCTATTTTCTCCTTGAGTTTCGGAGCAGAGACTGTACTTATCCCGTTGGCAGCACAGAGGGCCATGTGCAAACAGAAAGGCGCAGCCAAGGGTGTCTGGCGCGGCTGGCTTTCTTTATCTGCTCAGCTTTTGACAGTTATGGTCAAATAACGAAACTCGGTGGGCCCTTTAATAGTTTAACATTAAACCAGAGCGGCCTGGGAAAATACACTGACAGTGAATCGATTCCAAAATTTCTATAAGAAACTTATGCTCTCTTCACTTTTGAAGTATTTTCAGCTACCACTAGGTGGGATTTTGTTCATTGAATTCAAGAGGAAAAAACAAACTTTCTGGCATCTCTTTCCTAAGGAAATGTACTGAAAAGGAACCATCACCTTGTCTTCAGACTTACTTCCCGATTAATTCCCATTTTCTAGCCCCGCAATGGTGTAAAAGAGAGTGAAATGGGAGTGAATACGTTTTCTTTCCTCCTCTTAAGAGGAATGATGGGGTGGGGGCAAGATTCAAGTGCGCGAGAACTATGGCTGTGCCCTTGGCTGAGAAATCACTCACTCTGGGCTTATAATTCTTAAACTTTTCTTTTGGAACAAACGTTTCATCTGGAAAAAATAAAATTCATTTTTAAGCACACTGACTTTTTAAACATCTCCTTATTTAATAGTTTTTACTCTTACACTGGACATACTAAGACAAAAATTTCAGTGAGCAACATACTTAAGTATTTTCCACAGTTTTTTTTTTTTTTAAACAAAGTCTAACCTCGGCTAAGACTGGGTTCTTCTCTACTCGGAGGTGCTTCTGGAACCAGTGAGAAGGTGGGAAAAGACACGGAGCCACGGAAATCGCCTCCCAAGGCTGGGGGCTGCGGACCCCGAGGGGGGCTTCCCCGCTGCAGGGAGGCTGCGGTCTGACCTCCTCCACACTCGCACTGTGGGGTTAGAATGAAGCCCAGAAAGTGTGGAGCAGCACTGCTTTCCCCAGGGGCACCCCACGTGGTCGGATGGGAAGTGGGTGGCTAGCAGAAAGCCAGTTCTCGGTCACCACAGAAATGCCTTTCTATACTGGTTCTCCTCCCCTCTTTGTCTGCCTTTTCCCCGGAGCAACATTGTTAAAATCATTTGCTGCGATTCATGTCCTGTGAGTAATCCCAATACCGACCCCTTCTGAGGACGCCTATCATCAACTCTAAGTCTCGGCCACCGATTCTTCTTTCTCCAAGCAGTGCTACTATGATCGTGGGTCAGGGCGGTGAAGAAGTGGGATCGTGCACCTGCCTTCGTAAACAACACGGACCCCGGGAAAGCCACTGTTCTCCAGGGACACGAAGCCTGGGTGTTTGCGTTTCCTCTGCCCGCAATAGTAACCCTCGTTCCTTCCCAGACTGGCTTCCTGGCCCAACTGCCGTTGGTGGGCAGCTTTCTCGGTGGGGGTGGGGGGGGGTGGACAGGCTTCATATGATTGTCCAATTCTTAAGCCACTCTCGGCATGTCCCTTGTCTGAAACAGTCAATTGCTTCCTGTGGTTTCTAGTCCAAAGTGACTTTCAAGGCCCTCGACCCCCGCTGACAACCTCCTTTCTCACTCCCAACAAGCTTCCTCCTTTCTCCCAACAAGTTTCCTCCCGTTCCTCCACAGTCCTCTGAACTTACTGCAGTTGTCTTTACAAGCTTCGGCTGCTACCTGTTTTCCTTCTAACCAAAGCCCATTCGTAGTCAAAGGTGCAGTTCCCATCTCATGGACTCTAAGCCCTCCCTTTCTGAATGTAAGCCTGTTGTAGAACTCATCCCACGATTATTTCCTGCAAGACTCCTAACAAGTATCTTGTTTTTCCAAATGGATTCTACTTGAAAGGAGGATCTTAGTCTTTTGCTCTATTGTACTCCTAAGGTTTACAAGCCCGTAGAACAGAACCAGTGATCAACAGGTTCTTTTTGACCCAATGAGTCTCTTTCATGGCCTGTCACTAATATTAATACTTATAAGCATGCGCAAGACCTAGAGAAATAAAATATTCTCACATCAATGTATCATTTTATGTGCTAGGAACGCTGGTAAAAGATTTATTAGGGGGACATTTTAAACACCAGGATAGGCTATTTCTAAATTATAAATGAATTTTAATTATGCATGCTGATATGCTTCTAAATAGTTATAACAGGAATATAAATATCTTCTATTCAGGTTCTTAAATTATTGATCAATGTCATTTTCAAATATAGTTCAAATATAGTTCATAAACTATAAGTTTTTGCAGAACTTAGAAGTCTACGGATAAACATGGCACTCCATAATAAAAACGAGGAACCTATCTTTGCTATTTCAAGATGGTTGTCTGTTACTTTGCTAGCACCAAACCCCCAGGATGACTGCAGCCAGTGTGACTGGAATTGTACTTGTCATGTCCTGACAAGACCTGAGGGGCTTTACTTGTAACACGCTCAAATCTAGGCTCTTGACATGGTTGTGATTCAGCAGTGTCTATAGTTCTGGAAGCACCTTCAGAAGTCATCAACCCCAAACCAAATCACTGTCAGCGTTGATTCTGACTCACACTGAGCCTACAGGAGTGCCTGATAGGGTTCCCAAGACGGTACACCTCTATGGAAGCAGAGTGCCACGTTTTCCTCCTGCCAAGCACTGTAACTAGAGCACTACCAGGACCCCTGAAAAAAATGACTCGAATTTTAAATGAAGATGTAATGCAGGATCTCACTTTGGTGAGTAACATCCGGGGTCTGAAAAGCTTATGAGCTACCTTCTAGGGTGTAACTGTGGGTCTCACCCTCCCCGGGGGAAAGAAATGTGATGCAAATGAAAGACACACAGAATCAATTAGTCCTAAGACGCATGGGCCACATAAGCATCAGTGTCCATGACCCTGAGATCGGAAGAACTAGATGGTGCCCGGCCATTATTACACCCTGCTCTGAAAGGAATCAAATCAGAACAGGTCTGCGGAGCATCCAGCCTGCGGGCCATACGAAGCCCATGAAATCATCAATACAAGCCAACATCTTGTGCTTCACCGTAGAGAAGACAGTCCAGCATCTCTATTCAGTTAACTAAATATGTGACCAGTATGGCCCATGAATGATGCTATAAATATCCAAATGGCCCTTGGAGAAAAAAAGGCTCTCTACTCCAACATTAGAAGGATATTGGATAGAGTGGAAGAAAATTGTAGAATGAAAAATCAAAATCATAAAAGATACCAGGCTTATTGTTGGATCCACTAGTGGAACTCTTGAGAGTCATCTTTCAGATGGCTCAATTTTCAGCCAAACTAGGCCTATCAAGGGAATACGAACAGTAGATAGGTATTCACATCTTAGAATAATCAATTACTTGAGGCCCAAAGATCATCATCTGTCCAAGGACAAAGTTCAGAAGGGTTGGAATAGAAGGTGGAACGGAACCAGGAACCAGGAGTAGGAAAAATTACAGTACATTGTGAGGATTGCAAGCAAAGACAAAAAGTATGTATGAATTGTTGAATGGAAAACATATCTGCTCTGTAAATCCTCATCCAATTCACAATAAGAAGTTTTCTAAAAATGTAATGTAGAAGATATTAACCCAAGAATTGTGCAATTGGAGGAAACAGTAATCTTTTGCTGAATAATTTTTTAAATGCCCAAATTTGTTATGCTAAAAATTTGTATCATCTAACTCATTCTTGCCTTGCTATTATACCCTGTGATAATGAATTTTAATAAGCTTATTTTCAAAAATGAACAGAAGTACTAGCCACCTGTTTAAATACAGAGGTAAAAATGAATTGGTGGGGATAATATATTTTTAAAAATACATATTATAATATTAAATGAACAATGTAAGAGAGCTTATTTCTGGAGACAATGGGATTGAAGAAGTCTTTCCCATTTCCTCATAAACATCATATTGATTTCCATTTAGGAGAAACTCATAATAGCCAACTCCATCATTTAAAATGTAGCAAAATAAACCCCATCAAATATTTTTTTCTTAACCTTTGCATCAGGCTATGACAAACAGCATCTTCTCTTAACTTATATGCTTTTAAAAAATGAAAACAAAAATAATTTTTAAAAATACAAATTAAATTTTAAAAAATTTTAAAGGAGCTTTTTTGGGGGAAGAAAATTTCTTGCTTTCCCCCCTGCACTTCAAGATACAAACTTGAGTGGGAAAAGTACACAAACTTTATTGGACATAATTAACATCTTTAAAATTCTGATTTAGAGAGGACTTCCGGCAAGATGGCGACGGAGTAACACATACCAGAGGGACTCCACAGAATTCAGCCAGGAGAGTTGCTTAGAGAGAAATTCAACGCGGCTGGAACGCAGGAGGAGCATCATAAAGATAAGTAGGCACAGAATCATGGAGTTTTAGGGGCTGGGGGATTTTGGCTTACCTCAGTAAGCCCCGCTGAGGCTTGACCTTGGCCCTGCCACTGTCTGCCGGAGCTGGGACCATTTGGAGCCTGTAGGGAGGTTTGGCTTCAACACAGCCACAGTTTGTCACCACCCGCCTCGGGGCAGGGACTAGACCCTTGCGTCACCTCTCTGTGCACCCCTCGGTCCTGGAGGGCTGAGCAGGGGCCTTTTCTCAACACAGTCACAGCTTGCCGCTGCCGCCTCGGAGCAGGGACTAAACCTTTGCAGCTCCACTGGCTGGGATCAGGGCTCAGCTTCATTGTTGCTTTGTTTCTATCTTTTCACTATACACCCCCAACCCCCTCCTCAGCCCCAAGAGGCTCATCTGGCTTGCTTTTTAACTTTTTTCCTCCTCTTTCTTGGTCTCTCACACTCTACTGCTAACCTCCAGACCACTCCCCTTAGCCTAGGGCATTTACCCCTGTGGCACATCCATCTAGGTGAGCTCCCCCTGTGTAGCTAGAGAGGCTGGACAAAGCCCTGCTGACCTCCACCAGGGGATTCTCTGCTCAACTTCTTACTGGGGAATTCATGCCAGTGTGCCTGGGGGCATAAGGGAGCTCTGCCAACACTCCTCAACAAAATCTTCTGCAGGAGCCTCTGCCCAACCTCTGCAACACCAAAGCAGGCAACCCTTCTGGGTCACTCCCCTGAGAGGGAAGCCACAGGAGGATAAAATGGTAGGTTAATTCCATAGTGAAATAAGCTATAGGCAGTTTGAAGAATCACTCCTCCAAGTCTCCCAGAGAGAGCCAGTGCTCTTTGACTCCCTGGAAAATGGCTCATTGAAAACAACGCAACGCAAACAGCCATCAGCCCCAACGACCTCAATGAAAAAAATAGGAGAAACACAGGCAATGATAGAAGATGTCCTGAACATAATGATATGCATAGAGGAAGAAGACATTGAGCTGCCACAGAAAGAAATTTTCAGAATGCTACTTGAAGTCATAGAGGATATGAGGGAAACAATACAGAAAAAAAGGATGAAATGATAGAAGAGGTAAAAGCCATAAATCAAAGAGAAATACAGGAGTTTAGGGAGGAGATAACAAAAACCAGTAGCAGACTCACAGACCTCGAGAAGTGACTGGAGGAATCAGAGAACCGCATCAGTGATTTGGAGGACAGCCAAGCAGACTTTAACAAACGTGAACAAAAATCTAATAAGATCACCAGAGAAGCTGAAGAAAACTTAAAAGCTATGTCTGATGCTATGAAGCAGAACAATATTAGAATTATTGACTTACCAGAGGAAGACACAACAATGAAGTCATCTGAAACAATAGTGAGAGAATTCTTGGAGGAAAGCTTCCACAGCCCAGAGAATGACAACTATTCAGGAGGCTGAAAGAACACCAGATAGATTGAATCCCAAGAAGAAGTCACCAAGGCACATAATAGTTAAATTATCCAACTTTGAGGAAAAGGAGAAAATCATGAGAGCAGCTAGAGGGGAAAAAAAGCAATCACATATAAAGGTTCCCAAATAAGAATATGCTCAGACCAATCAGCAGAAACTATGAAGAGGAGGCGAGAGTGGAGTAAGATATTCCAAAAATGGAAGGAAAACAATGCAAACCCAAGAATCCTCTACCCAGCCACATTATCGATCAAGACAGATGGAGAAGTAAGAGTCTTCCCAGACAAGGACAAACTCAAAGAATACGATAGAAGAAACTCAGCCCTACAAAAGATCCTTGCTGACCTAGTATGGGCAGAAGAACAACACTCATCAAGCATAAATAAGAGACCACCACATAAAACCTCACCCTGAGGGCAAAAAAGAGAAAACAGACCTCAAGATAGTATTGACTTAAATACAGAAAGACTTGAAAGGCTGCTGAGGTAAGATTTTTTTTTCTTAAAGGCAAATGGGGCATAGGGAAAAAGCTATGGTATACAAATATTCCTGGGGTGAGGACCAGGTAATATGGCAGGGACCAGACCAAATACAGAGATACACATGGTAGACAACTAAAAAGGTGGAGAAAGGAAAAAAAATTAAAAGGGTAGCGGGGGCACAGGGCACTACCCACCCAAGGGGAGGGTATTGTTTGTGTCTCCACAGGGAAAGAGGGACAAGACTTCAATCCGATGCTCCAAGATGTGAATGCAACATGTGGCATGGAGTAGGGAACCAGTGGAGAGGTCTGGGGGGCTGGCCCCAATCCCAACTACTAAGTGGACACCTGGCCCTCCCCTCAGAAGAATTTATTTAAAAGGACAGCACTGAATCTGCAGCTCTGGAAGAGAAACATGTCTGATTGGAGCACGCGGGAGCAGATGAAGGGGGAGGAGGAAAGAGTGGAGTATATCCTGGACCACTAGGCCAGGAGGTCGATGTTCCCAGTTAGAACAGCCAGTTGACAGAGAGGACCAGATGGCCGGCCCCACTATGAGATATGACGCTTCTCACTGACCCATAGCCCTACAGGGGACAACACCAAAGACACAGTGAGGGAATTGCACCCAATTGGATCATGCCACACCGAGGCAAAACATTAAGGGGTGCAACAGAACAGCAAGGGAATGGAGCGGCAAGCTCCTCAGGGAAAGCTGAAGGTGGACTTTGGAGCCAGGGCATGGTGCCCCAACAGACTGGACTGGAAAACACTCGTAAAAGCCAACAAACAATCCTCGAACTAACTACAAGCTTTTCTTTCTTGTTGTGTTTTGTTTTTGTAATTGGTTTGCTATTGTTTTGTTGTATGTTGTTGCTTGGTTGTGCTCTGTCTTGTTTTTGTGCATGCTATTATCTCTGTAGATCTGTCTAAATAAGATAGGCTGGATGAACAATTGTAGGAGGAAACAAAGGGACCGATAGTTCCGTGGGGACGTGGGAGATGGGGTGGTGGGGGGAAAGGTAGTGGTGTTAATAAACCCAGGGACAAGGGAATAACAAGTGATCCAAATCAGTTGTAAGAAGGGTGTGGGAGGCCTTGTTGGGCTTGATCAAGGGTAATGTAACTAAGAGGAATTGCTGAAACCCTGGTGAGGACTGAACATGATAGTGGGACAGGAGGGAATTCAAAGGAAATAGAGGAAAGAGCTGGGAGGCAGAGGACATTTATAGAGGTCTAGATAAAGATATGTACATATGCAAACATATTTATACATGTGGATGGGGAAATAGATCTATGTGCATATATTTATAAGGTTAGTATTAAGGTAGCAGAGTACTCCCTCAATGCAAGAATACTTTCATCTACTAAATTGGCATTCTATGGTGCTCACCTTCCCGACACAACCACTGAAGAAAAAGTGGGTGAACAACTAAATGTGGTGAAGAAAGCTGATGGTGCCCGGCTATCAAAAAAAAAGATAGCATCTGGGGTCTTAAAGGCTTGAAGGTAAACAAGCAGCCATCTGGCTCAGAAGCAATAAAGCCCACATGGAAGAAGCACACCAGCCTGTGTGACCATGAGGTGTTGAAGGGATCAGTTATCAGGCATCAAAGAACAAAAAAAAATCATATCATTTTGTGCTTACCTCCCTGATAGGGCCGCTGAAGACAAATGGGTGCATAAACAAATGTGGCGAAGAAAGATGATGGTGCCCAGCTATCAGAAGATACAGCATCTGGGGTCTTAAAGGCTTGAAGGTAAACAAGCGGCCATCTAGCTCAGAAGCAACAAAGCACACATGGAAGAAGCACACCAGCCTGTGTGATCACAAGGTGTCAAGGGATCAGGTATCATCAGAACAAAAAAAATCTTACCATAGTGAATGAGTGCGGAGTGGAGACCGAAAGACCAATTGTAGGCCACTGGACATCCCCTTACAGAAGGGTCTTAGGGAAGAGATGAGACAGTCAGGGTGCGATATAGCAACGATGAAAAATACAACTTTCCTCTGTTCTTAAATGCTTCCTCTCCCCAACCCCCAGTGCTGTCATGATTCGAATCCTACCTTGCAAGTCTGACTAGACCAGTGGATGTACACTGGATGTACAGTGGATGGGAACTGGAAACACAGGGAAGCCAGGGTGGATGATCCCCTCAAGACCAGTGATATGAGTGGCGATACTGGGAGGGCATAAGGAGGATGGGTTGGAAAGGGGGAAACTTTTTCAAGAATCTACATGTGACCTCCTCCCTGGGAGACATACAACAGAAAAGTGGGGGAAGGGAGACGTGGGACAGAGCAAGATATGACAAAATAATAATTTATAAATTATCAAAGGTTCATGAGGGAGGGGGCAGTGGGGAGGGAGGGGAAAAATGAGGACCTGATGCCAGGGGCTTGGGTGGAGAGCAAATGTTTTGAGAATGATGAGGGCAAGGAATGTACAAATGTGCTTTACACAGTTGATGTATGTATGGATTGCGATAGGAGTTGTATGAGCCCCTAATAAAATGATTTTTAAAAGATGAGCTGATACCAAGGGCTCAAGTAGAAAGCATATGTTTTGAGAATGATGATGGCAACAAATATACACATGTGCTTGACACAATGGATGTATATATAGATTGTGATAACAGTTGTACGAGCCCCCAATAAAATGATTGAAAAAAAATCAGATTTACAATCAGATATACTTTCCCACGTAACTGAGACAATGCATGATAAAACCTGGGAACCTGCGTATTTAAATGTAAAATCAAATGCAAGTTAAAAAGACAAGGGAAGGTTCAGGATGGTGACAAGAGTGTCCTAAGGAAACAACCACAAAGATGAGGCTGGTGCCGGCCTCTCCTGGGAAAGGCCGCAGTGCAAACTTGCACAGGTGCCTCTGATGAAGAGGCTGCCCGACACTGGCCCATTATCAAGGATAGAGAATCCTTCGAGTGTGACTGTGGTACTCTGTTTAACAATGTATTTATGATGTGATGGGCTGCGTACAACAGAATAAAATTACTCAAGCTTTTTACTGTCATTTCAAATGTCACCTGGTGTTTGTTGTCTCAGAACTCCTAAAAGAAGCCCATCGTGTGTAGACATTTTCAATGATTGCACTTGCTCTCTGCCAGTGCATTCTTTGCAATTCATTACTTACGTAAACCTGCGGTTTTTTCATAAGGTTTTCAGTGGCTGCTTTCTCAGCAAAGCTCTCCCTCTTCATTCTTCCAGGTCTGCTTTAATCTGGAGGCTCTGCAGAAACCTGCCCATTCGGGGTGACCCTCTTGCTACTTGAAGGATCAGCATCTGTGTAACCCAGCAGTCACGACAGTACAACATACGGGAGAGACAGGAGAGTGGACATCAACAGCGGTGGAACATTGCCTGACACAGAGCCACAAGACGAACGCCTCAGATCAGAAGGTACTCAAAATATGATTGGGGGAAAGCTGTCTCATCAATATGGAGTTGACAAATGCTTTCAGGGCCTTCATCTGCTGAAGGGGCACGACTCCAAATGAGAATTAAATAACTGCAGACATCCATTAGTCATCAGAACGTGGTACGTGTGAAATGTGACTCGAGGAAAACCGAGAGTTGTCAAAATGGAAGTGGACCACATAAAGCTCAGTCTCCCGGGCACCCGTGAGTTGGAATGAATGGCATTGGCCGATCCGAGTCAGCTAATCATGGAGGAGTCTATTGGAAATGACAAACTGAAGAGGGATGGTGTGACATTTTATCATCAAAAAGAACATTTCAATATTTATCTTGCCATACACTGTTGTCTGTGATAGGATAATGTACATGTACCTATGAAGAAGAGCAGTTAATTAATCTATTATTCAAAGTTTTACACTAATCATGATGACATTAAAGAATTCTACTAACTTTTTCAGTCTAAAATTGATCAAACCTGTGATCAAGAAGCATTGGTAATTCTTGGTAATCAGAATGCTAAAGTTGGAAATATGTGAAAGTTAAAAAATAAGACATTGGTCATAAATGAAATTATCATCATACAATATTTTGCAAGACCAATGACTTATGTTACAAATATCTTTTTTTGCAACAACAGAAATGATTACTGTACATGTGGACCTCCCAGGATGGAACACATAGGGTATCAAATCTCTTACATCTACGGAACGCAATGATGGAGAGGCTCATCGTCAGTAGCCAAAGTAAAGCCATGGGCCAACTGTGGAACAGAACATCAGCTACTCAGAAGTTCAGGCTGAAGCTAAAGACAATGAAAACAAGTCCACAGGAGCCAAAGTGCAGCTTTTCAGTACATCCCACTTGAATTTAGAGACCATGTCAAGAACCAATTTGACCACGCTGAACACCAATGACCAAAGATCAGATGAGCTGTGGGATGACATCACACATCAAGAAAGCAAAAACTCCTAAAAGACAGGAAAGAAGGAAAACAAGAGCCGAACAGAGTATTTCAGAGAGCAGCTGGAGAAGACGCGGGGGCGTAATGACATGCACACACGGAAACTTGGAAATGGCAATCCAAAAGGGATGAGCATGCTCACAGTGTCTCCATTTGAAAGCCCCGAAGAAACCTTGCATTGTAACATGGGCAAACTAGTGGAGCCCTGGTGGCCTAGGGCGTCACATGTTGGGCTGCTAAGCGCATGGACATGGGTTGGAAAACACTAGCTGCTCTGCGGGAGAAAGTCGAGGTTTTCTACTTTCTTTAGTCGTGTCAGAAATCCACAGGAGCAATTCTGCCTTGTCCTCTAGTGCTTCTCTGAGTAGAACTGACTCGATGGCAGTGAATGAGACGGGTAAACTATTGACTGATCAGGAAAGAATACAGAATCATTTTGTCGACAAGAATTGATTGGCATTCAGTCATTTCAGGAAGCAATGATATTGAAGGAAGAAGTCCAAGCTGTGTCGAAGGCATTGTCAATAAACAAGGCTCCAGGAATAGACAGAATGCTAATTGAAATCTTGCAACAAACTGATGTCATTCAGGAGGTGCTCATTTACCTATGTCAAGACGTTGGAGTACAGCTACCTGGCCAACTGATGGCAGAAACCAGTGTTTGTTCCCATTACAAAGAAAGGACACCCGGAAGAATGTGAAAATTATCGAATAATATCACTGATATCAAATGCAAGTAAAAGTTTGCTTAAAATAATTCAAAATGATTGCAGCAGTACAGTGACAGGGAGCTGCCGTAAATTCAAGCTAGATTCAGAAGGGGACGTAGCGCAAGCTCCATCCATCTGACATTACGGACATCAGTGATGCCAGACGGATCTTGGCCAGAAAAAAATAGCAGAAAGATGTTTCCTTGGGTTTTATTGACACGTGACTGTGTGGCTGATAGCAAATTCTAGATGGCGATTGCAGGACCCTTCGCTGTGCTAATGTAGTACTTGTACGTGGACCCAGAGGTAGTCATCTGAACACAAGGGAAAACTGAGTGGTTTAAAATCAGGAAAGGTGTGCATCAGGATTGTATCCTTTCATCATACTTAATCTGTATGAAGCTGGACCACCTGAAGAATAATGTGGCATCAGGATTGGAATAAGCTTATTAAGAAACTACAATACGATGAGTCCCTAATAAAATGTAAAAAAGAAAAGAGGAGGAAAAAAAAGAAAATGATTAGGGCAAAGAATGTACAGATGTTCTTTATACACTTGATGTATGTATATGTATGGCCAGTGATAAGAGCTGTATGAGCCCCTAATAAATTGTTTAAAAAAAAGAAACTACAATATGCAGATGACAAAACCTTGCTTTCCAAAAGCCAGAACTTAAAGCACTTGCTGAGGACGATCAAGGCCTGCAGCCTTACATATTTACATTACACTTCAATGTAAGGAAAATAAAAATCCTCGTAATTGGGTCAATGAGCAACATCATGGTAATTGGGAAAAGACTGATGTCAGCGGTCATTTGACGCGAACTCAACGTCAGTGTCCCTGGAAGCAGCAAATGACCCCACAGTGGGCAGAGGTGCTACATAAGCAAGTCTCCTTGAAAGCAAAGAGGTCACGCTGCGGCCTAAGATGTATCTGGCCCAAGCCGTGGTGTTAGAAATCGCCTCAGATGCATGTGAAAGCTCAAAAATGAGTGAGGAAGATTTGAAGAACGGATGCACTTGAATGATGGAGTCAATGAAGCGTATTGAACAAATGTGTCTTGGAAGTACAGTGAAAATGCTCCTTGGAAGGGCACCTTGGACATGCAGTCTTTGGGAAAAGAAGACTTGGGAAAGTCGATAGATGGTCAGTGAACAAGAGGAAGATCATCAATGAGGTGGTTTGCTTTGTTGTGCACTGGGTCTGCACGTGTTGGAACTGACCGTGACAACTAACAGAATTCACTTAAATGGTAGAATTGTTTATTTCTCCAAGAAAGCCTTTATTATTTATCTTGCGAGGGTTTTCTTTTTCTTTTTTTTCACATAGGAGGATGCTTCCAGGATCTTAATACTTTGCCTTTATAAACTCTAATTCTCAATCTCTATCTCGAAAGACATGCAACATTCTTAACCATGTGAGAGAATTATAGACAAACTCCATTTGTATTTATTCAAAGTATAAAGGTGAGCTTTCAGAACTGTATCAAATACAAGAGATTTGGGAGAAGGATAAGGCTCTCTATTCCCACAAGGATGCATTCAGTCCCAGCAAGCCAGAGGGGCATCTGTCCTCTGTCCTCTAGGGTTGCTGTATTGGAACTGATTCAGTGGCAGTGAGTTTGGTTTGGGGTTATATCAAATACTTCCAGTTTTTTTCAAAGGTAGTATTTCTCGATGGGGATGATATTCTAAAAACACATTCTATTTTAAATGCATTTCTTCTAAATGCCTTTATTCTGGAATTGCTGGTACAGCTCTCTGTTCTGTAGGTTTTTTGTGAGTGTCTCTGTGTGCCTACACATCTTGATGTACGATAAAGGCCTAAGAGTAACTGGTCTCTCCAATGGCTATATCATCGCAAATATGTTCACATCAATCATCAAACTCTACAGACTCACAGATGTAGAACAAGCCAAACTGTCACACTACGAACATTGATTGTTCTCACCTTCTGGAAGATGACAAATCAAACATGAATTTGATCTCAACACAGCCTTCCTTTGTTAAGCCTTACTGGTTACAAGCTGCCCTGGTGGCACGGTGGTTGGACACTCAACCGCTCACAGCAAGTTCAGCAATTTGAATGCACCGTCTCCCTATGGGAGCTGCTTCTGTGAAGACTACAACTGGGACACTATGGGGGCCGGTCAACTCTTGTCTTACATCCACAGAGCTACTAGGCGTTGCAGAAATGTATCAACATTGCTTCATGAGATCTCTTATCTAATGGCACACGGAGCACCTCAGAAACAAAACCAGCCCTCTGTGGGATCCTGTGTCTTCTCAGGGTTGGCTGTCCAAAATATCACTGCCCAAGCACTCCAGTAACTTATATCCTCCAGGTATATTTCTTCACCTAGCACTCATCTGTAACAGAATATTCAATGTATGTATTGGGCTAATTATGTTTCCCAACCCTCCTTCCAAGAGAGGCCTGGAAGGCAGAGGTGTTTAGTGGGGCTACTGGGTGTATTCATAGTACTTGCCTGTTGTTGTGTGGCTCGGAGTTGATACTGACTCACGCTCCACTGCAGCACATAGAAGTGCCATGTGTGGCTTCTGAGGCTGTAACCTTTACAGGAGCAGACTGCTGGGTCTTCTCTCCCGAAGAGATGCTGGGAGGTTTGGATCACTGCCCATTTGGCGAGGGCTTAACCACTGCACCTCCAGGGACCCTTGCCTGGCATCTAGCAGCGTTCAAAGTATCTAAATAAAGCAAAGTGGTAGGAGCTGCGGTAAGAGACGGACGGGCAGAGCACAGGGAGGAGACAGGCCGGCCCCTGGCAGAACTCCAGGGTCACTGAGGGAAAGGGGAGCCGCCCCAGAGCTTCAGGAGGCCTGCGACCTGACTTCTGCTTTGAAAGCACCATCCTGGCTGTTGTGCTGAGACGGTGGCAGACCAGGGTGGAAGCAGGGAGAGAATCACAAAGTGAGCAACACTAAAGAGCTTTTTAAAATCCTTTTGACGAGACAGTAAACAGGGTTTCCTGCCAGATTAGCTGTGCGGTGTGAAAAGGGAGAGGAATGAAGAACGACAAGGTGTTTCAAGTGTAAGCACGTGGCGCCAGTGCAATTGTTTGAAATAGGAGGTTATGTGTGTGGGGTGGGGTGGGGGTGTGTATTTGAGGGTTGAGAGGAGACCAGGAGTTCAGCCCTGAGCAGATTATGTTTAAGATGTTTTGTTAGGCAGTCACAAAGAGATCACAAAAACAGGTGGCTCTGGGGCTGAAGTTCAGGAAACATTCCGGGCAGAGAACATAACTTAAGTTCACTGCTTATGGATGGGGCTGAAAGTGAACGCAAACTAGTGGACCAAGGTCTGAGCGCCCAATTCATCTGATCACGGAACTAGAACCAGTCCTAGGTTCTCCTCGGGACATTTAAGTGGGGATGCGGGGAAGACCAACTCTGATGATCAGGTAACGTAACTCAAAGAAAGAAAGGTAAGAACAAGTACATTATGAACATAATTTAAAGATAGAATTTATTCTCTGATGGTTTACTCATGCAAACTGCACATAAAGAAAATAGTACAGTTTGTGTAACATTGCAAATATAAGGACTCAAAATGCTAGGTACAGAAGTAGTGTGACGTCTTGAGAGTCAGAATGGAGTTTGTGTTTACACAACTAATAATGATTTTTATTTGCTGAGTACAGATTGGTTTACAATGAAAGTTTTGCTAACCTTGGTAAGCTCATTAACCGTTTACATCTATGTAGTTTATTTTACAGTTGCAAGAATTCTGTTACCAAAGAACTTTAACTTGCATAAATAATACGATGAAAAAAATATACACTGAAAGACCTAGGAGAGTGAACCAACGAGGCTTTCCCTAACTCATCAAAACTACAATAAAAATAGTTTTCCTCCAGAATTCATATTTTGTGCCTTTGAGATCAACTCCTTAGCATAATTGTGGCAAAATCATGATTAGAAATTGGTTACTTAAAACTTATAAAATCAGTTAAAAATAAAAAAAATTTAGAAGTAGAATTACCAACTAAAATCTCTCTCATTCTTAATAAGCCAAACAATAAAATTCCTATTATCTTCATACTTAAAAATCTTGAAATGTCATTTGTAGAACTTGAATGTTTCCCAGTTTGTAACTTAGGCAGGTGGGACATATCCTTGAATTAACAAGGATGTTCCATCTAGGATTTTAAAATGTCGGTCTCATTAAGAGATGGCACTGAGACGTTAGCAAATAGTGTAGCATGGATGAGAACACACTACACGACTTACTATCTATCGGTGCATGACAGGTATTTACACATTGGAATCTTGCTAGAATGCCAGAAGTTGCTACTGGGTAGGACTCAGGACTATTGTACAACATTTTTCATACACACATCTACTACTTTTTAACTTTTAAAAAACAATTTAGGCTATTTTAAAATATTGTACTATCGTTTGAACATAACTTCAGAATAAAAATCGATAATGGCACATTAGAAAACTCAGTATCCCACAGATGATTGGATAATGAGAAAAGTGTACCTACAATCATCTCATCAGAAACAAACTACATCATGGAATGTTAGTTATCCAAGCCTGCACAGAAATGACATTTTAGACGGCAATCACCTATTGGCCAGCATCACACGGAAGGCATCGTTAAACATTCAAGCAAAAATTGCTGGCATAAACTACTGACAGACACATACCCATTCACACACAGCACACACACACACACACACGCACGCACGCACATGCATCCTCGCTTCTCACATTATAATTACATTGTTCTAAAGATAGATACTGATTTTTTTCCACGAGAAACATTATCAAAATTTGCTACTAAAAGATGACAGTGCTTTCACAAGAATAGGTACGTTAGCTCACAAATACAAGACAATGGGGAGAAACAGTCTTAAATTTTCTAAGTAGTAATTTTAGGCTTTTCTGGCAACCATACCATACTTGATTATGCATAAACTTTGCAGTTTGCAATCTGAAATATGAGGAAAAAAGTCTAATTTCCAAAATTGTTAGGTGCTGGATAACCCTGTATTGTACACTCTATAATTTCTTTTTCTTTTTAGGCTCAAAACTTAGGGTAAATACTGAATTCAAGACTTTCAAGATAAAGTTGTTTTTGAAATGATGAAAGATTCCACAATTCATGTTACATAATGTCTTACAAAAAGAAAAACTCTCGTTTTACTGACCTTGATCAAGTGTAGAGAGTGCGCATGACAGCACTGTATACCTTTGACTAAGGTTTCACTTAAAAAAAAATGTTCCCCAACGTTCTTCCTGTTGCATAATGTGCAAAATAAAAGGCAAAAAGATCAAAAGCAAATTTCCACCTTTCTCTTGCCTAGTGCTTCTGACCTTGTTAACTTCACAAAGTCAACAGGGACTATGCAGAACTTTGGTATAAATGACACAGAACAACACCAGCATCACAGTCGAGGGAGGTGGTTCCTAGAAATGGAAGCGGGAGGAGATTCAGTAACACCTCCATTATTAAACCACCACCAAATGAAAAGTGAAATAATTCACAAAGAATTATAATACAATTTACACCTTGAGCACAGAAAAATTAATAAATCTGACAATATTTATAAAAAAAAGCATAAACAGTCTTTTCCCAGAAACTTTGTCCAGTCTGATCATCAACTGCTGCTACACCAACTTTAGAGCCAAATTTAATTTCAAGTAAAAAAAAAATTTACAACCACAGATTTCGCATAAATGGAAACTGGTCTTTCCTTGATTTCCCTTTGAAGTCACTAATGAGGATCTAAAACGAATGCGCTGCGGGCTTGGTTTCTAATCAACTTCCTGAGGGCTGTGACTGGGAGGAAGGCGCCATGACAATCTGCGACAGCGCGGGCTCCTCCGTGCTCTGGTCTGCCATCTGGGTGAGAAGGGAAGGGGCCCCCGCTTCTGCCTTGGATGCTGCACTGACTCCGTTGGATGTGCTGACGGAACTATGCTGGATAGCTTCAGTACGTGGGCTACTCGGCACAGAAATGTCTTCTGAGCTGTCATCTTTATCAGCAGCTGCGGGGAAAAAGAAAAGCGACTCATTTCCTTAAATGAAACACGGTACGCGCGTATGAGAAGGTCGATGGCGTCTGCTGGGCCAGGTCTCTTAGGTAAGGCAGTGTTAAGGCCATGGAGTCACTGAAGAAGGGCTCGGCTCCAGCAGGAGGCAGTTTTCCTTGCAGGCAGAGCCACACACATGGAAACTCTCAGGGGACCGACAACCTCCTAGAACAGAGCTGGAGAACCGGTGCTAAATAACCTTCAGGGAAAAAGGGGGGTGGAGTAAGAGATGGCTTCTTACAGATGTAACCAGCCACTTCCCAAGCTCTTACAACATTTACATAACCCAGTGCACTTAGCAAAACTAGTGCCGTTTGTCTACATGTCATTCTTATTAAAAGATTAAAAAGAATTTATAACTACTACGTGCATAAACAAAATGGAATCTTACATACATATTATATTTTCAAATTATTCCCCGTGCACTCTCCAGAACTCTATTTATTCTGGCTGACTTTCCATCCATTGCAGCAACGGATGATTACCACACCTGATCCCAATGATGCATACACATGAGAATAAGCAAATTGAGAATTTAAATGCCACCAGCTGTTACAGTTGCATGAATTAATTGGGACTCAAATAAAAATTCCAAATAAAACCCTAGATGCTGCCATTGGAAAGATATTCAGTAAAGGGCATTCTAAATATTTATGAACACGAATCTACCAATTCTTATGTCTGAACAACAGAGCTCCTTCCTCCTCCTCATTGTAGCAAATTGGAATCCCATTGTTTCAGTGTGTGAAAAGGCAGCATGACAGGACAGGCACCCAGAGTTCATAGCACATACAAGTTAGGAAGTCCAGCGGTAATGGAACACCTGTGAACCCGGATCCCAACGGGCACGGAGCGAGGACGCCTCCTTTCGGGGAGCTCTCCCTGCGCACCCAAGGGCGGCGCCGGCTGGATATTATCGTCGCCAGTTTCATGGGCATTCTTTGTAGTTTTAGCCTATTAGGTGTGTCTTAAGTGGCATAGCTTAGTTTTGTTACATTTTTGAACATTCTAAAAATAGTACCATCCTGGGTATCGCCTCGCACACCTGGCTCTTTTTTCACTTGGCATTAAGAATAATCTGTATGTAGTTGTTTCCGAGTGACAGTACGCAGGCTTTCTATCAGCCTTGAAAATGTACACGTTTGCAGAGGGGAGATGTCCTTTCTGAGAGCCACTCTGTGTAAGGCTGGGGTCTTAAGAGAGGCTCATCCTGTGATGTCTGATGATGATGAAAGCAGAGGGGATGCCTAGCAAGTACAGCTTGGCACATAGTTGTTCTTACAGATTGTGACACATTTGTCTCAGATCCATGCACTTTTGAAAAGCAGATTTGAAAAATGCATTAATGAAATATCACCCCATCTTCAGTATAAACTACCACTGTATAAATATAAAACCACACCCCTGGATAAAACCTTGACCTCAAGAGAAGACTTAAAAAATCACAATTAGTAATCCCTTTCAAATTACATAAGGTAAGAAGTAGTTGTTTTTTTTAACCAAGCAATAATGGAAGTTTTGAAATATTTACAATTCAGTTATTTAAAAAGCTCACGCAAGTTCTTTTTTTCAAAGCAAACTAAACACTAGCTATGACAATGTCTCAGGAGAGGTTTCTGAAGAAGCCCTGAGAACCCCCCCTCCCGAGAACCCCCCCTCCCGCGCCCCACTCCCCCTCACCCCGGCCCATGTTCTAAGGCCTTCTCTTGAGGCACACACCGGCTCTGAGGAAGAAAGAGGCTAGTCAAAGAGTGCTCTAGGGAAACGCACAGGCAGAGGCACCGACTCGGAATGAAGCGGTGGCTCAGAGAGGGGAGGGAGGAAGGGCTAACCTATAGAATTTCAGAATTAGGTAAAGCAAATCCGGTACTCACTCACTTATACATGACGTCATTATAAATTCCAGACAGAAATACTTTACAATGTACCGCATTACTGCACTAGTTCTACAGAGCGAGGGGAGAAAATTATTGATACAATAATCACAAGCACTAGAAAGTACAGGAGATGTTACTGTACTCAAAGAACCACTTTGAGTGAGTCAGATTAAAGCTGAGAGAAACCAGCTGTCTTACAATCGAATTCTCTCTGAAGTTCTATGTTCAAATACATTGTTGTTGTTAGAGCAATCCAGTTGATTCCGACTCAAGAGCACCTCTAAGCACAACAGATTGAAGTACTGCTTGATCTCACACCAGCCGCACGACTGTTGTTATGTCTGAGCCCCTTGTTGGCGCCACTGGGTCAACCATTTCGTTGAGGGCCTTCCTCTTTTTCAATGACCTTCTACATCAGCAAGCATGATGTCCTTCCACAGACATTGGTCCTTCATGACATGTTCAAATTATGTGAGGCTGTCATCTTTCCCTCCAATAATATTACTACCTGCAATATTCCTTAATTTCTAGCACATCTTGGTTTCCTTTCACAAATGGTTTTTAAAGTGAACTATCACTACAGCTCCCATTAGCCATGACTGCCGTCCACACCACGGTGAGACGTGCGTGGCACTGCTCAGAGCTTCCGTCAGCCTGCAGTGATGCCTAGGGACATCAGCTGGAAGGAGGAAATGAAAAACAAGGCAGAACAAAACTAAGATGCCAAGACGGACAGCCTCTGCTTCCCTTAGAACCTTGTATAAACTCTGCTATTTAATGTTAAATATTGGAGCCCAGCTATATTCTACAACATGATGAAATGTGAATTTACCCATAATTTTCTCCAACCTACGTTCACTTCATCTCTGTATCAAACTTGAGTATTAAATAATAGTGAATTTGTTTTTATATTACAGTGCCTACACTACACTTTGGCCAATTTGAAAATCTATTTGCCAAGGAAGGACAAAGGTAGATATAGTTTCAAAAGGCAAAACTGTCATTCATTTCGTACCTTCTTGTAGCCTGACACAATATGTACTATTAGTGTATTATTAATGAATTGTTAGTCTGGGTTTCCAATTACTTCGTTTAACTTTAAAAGTTCATATGTGACCCTATGATTGTTTAAAGTAGAAAGCTGGCTTTTATTGACTGAGTCTGGACACGGGGATCAAACTGTTGGGGTCACCCAGGAGCCGATTTAAAATGCAAAAAGTACAGGTACATTAGGACTAAATGCGATTTGAGTTGTTCCCTTTGAATCTTATAGAACTATTACTCTATTTCTTTTTGAATGATCAGAATTCAAGAAAGCTTTCCCATTTAGGAAAATCAAGTATGCATAATGCTGTCCTTAGTAGCTTCTCTAGGACACTGTCTTGTATGTCAGGTGGAAGCCATAACGGTCTCTTCCCTGGCAGCGATCGGGCTTAATACAAACCCCCCACCTATTTCTACACGGCTCCAAGTTACTCCACAATGAGCCTTGCTGTCCTGTCAAAAGGACTAGATATCGAAGGACAGAGTGAGATTTATAAACTGACAAAAATCAGTGCTCTAAATATATATAGCAAGGGAGAGTTGCTAAATCTCCTGAATCTTTTAAATTAAAAAATATTGCCCATTCTGATGAAACTGCTTACAATGACTACAAGTAAAGATGGTGGCCATTAAGTTTTATCGTGAGCACCTGAGGAACTGTTTGCGTCCAATACAAACGGTTTCTTTCTTTGAATTACTGACACTGGCAAATTAAAATGAAGTGGATACATATGGCGCACACAATCTTCACATTTACACACATCCTGAAATCTCACTAAATCATCAAAATGAAAGCTGTGGGTTATAGATTATGAATGTTGCCTAATGCATTCCCAGCTCTGTTATTTGTTACAAATTTGTGTACGATGGACAAAATTGGCCATTTATTCAAGAGTAACAGCTGGTTCTAACATGGTGCATCTTATCAAAAAGAGGACATTACAAGAAGGGAAAAAAAACTCAATTAACCTCTAAAGTGCTGAAAACAAAAGAAACCCATTTTGGGGAGGAAACATTTATGAAGGCATCTACAAGCAGATAATTTAAATGAGATTCTGCGTTAGCATTCTTATGAGTAACTAACTAGGATGCTCATCAGAAAGGCTGAAAATAATAAAAACACTGCACATCATCCTGATGTTATCTAAGAAAGGCGATTAGCATCTGGTACTGGACCCAGATACTAGATAGCCTTAAATGAAGGTGGCTGATTTAAAACAACAACAACTAAAACCCCATCATTACTGACAGGGGCTGGAAAGGAAGCAGGGTCTCACTCTAGCCGCTGAAGGTCAAGTGGCACCCTGAGAAACACATGAAGTACCATCAGCACCCACAGCCCACTTTCAATTATAACCAACTCTTTCTGCGAGCCTACGGTCATGCCTACCCCAGAGCTGGAAATATAGACAAAACCCCAAACCCCTCTGCATCCTAAGACATAGCTCCTCCGGTTCCATGAAAACCTGGCAGAAGTGCTGGTATTTAATCTTGAACATTAGAGCCCCAGCCTCCATCGTCTTCAGGGCAGCTTGGCTCTCACTGGCAGTGCATCAGTGCTGCAGCCCGAGGCTACAGGTAATGGGCCGTTACTCACTGTGATAGCCGGATTTCTTCTGCATGGCGGTTACAGGGCAATCTTTATGAGCCAGAAGAAGCTGCTTCAGCTGTGCCACTTCATTTCTCAGCAGGGTGACTTCACTCTGGAGAAGAAACAACTTATGTACCGTCTACCAGCAACAGACTCCACACACTTTTTACCATTTAAAACAAGCAATGATTAAGATAGGGAAATCAGACTTCGTTAACAACATCAAAGAATAAACACTGGATGTGGCTTAAATATATTTAAGTAGTTCATTTCAGTCTTTACAGTCCACTTATTTGTCCAAAAGTATGGAATGTTACATTAACACAACTGGTTTTGACATTACCATTTGCCTTGGGACTTACATATGACAGATGACCTGGCCAAGGTGCTTTGATTTTATCAGAAGTGTGACATGCTCTTGTGGTTATTTGAAAGATTAGAAAGATCGAGTGACTCAGATGAATCCTAGGACTCTTTTCACTTGAAAACGAAAACATTCATCAAGCAAACTCAGACACGTCTGTAGTTTCCCAGAAAGTAGGATACGTTCCACTAGGGTGGGGGTGACCTCCATGAACTACAGAATCATCCACACACCTCAAATGGACAGCAAGGCACACTGCACCCCAGCATATGCAGTGGGGTACGTAAATAACTCAGATGTCTTGATCAGGTAATCTGGACACATCTGGATCTGAATGACAATGGTCAATCTGCCCTATTCCTTATGATGGAATGAGCACTTCAGCCTTTGTCTGAGATACATTAATCTGATAAATTCTATGAAAAGTTTCAAATCTACTCAGTCGAAAACTATGGGTCACTGCCAGATATCAAAAACAAAAAACCATACATATAAACTGATGATTACCAATACTTAAAAAAAAATCCTGGGGCAGGGAATGTATGGATGTGCTTTATACAATTGATGTATGTATATGTATGGATTGTGGTAAGAGTTGTTGGAGTCCCTAATAAAATGTAAAAGAAGAAAAGAGAAAAAAATGATTAGGGCAAAGACTGTACAGATGTGCTTTATACAATTGATGTATGTATATGTATGAACTGTGAACAGAATTGTATCAGCCCCAATAAATTGTTAAAAAAAAAAAAAATCCCTCACCGCCATCGAGTCAATTCTGACCTGCAGCAACCCTATAGCTAGAGTAGAACTGCCTCCGTGTGTGACGGAGACTGTAACTCCCGAGGAGAATAGAAAGCCCCCCTTGGAGCGGCTGGTGGTTTGGGACTGACCCAATTCGCAGCCATTATGCCACCAGTAGTCTAACCCCTAAGCATTAGGAACAATGTGTGTGTGACCACTTGAAAACATATCGCTGATTTACAAATGCCGCCACTTCTCTGGACTTAAGTTTGACTACTCAGCCTTCATCCAAGAACACAATAGTAGAGGATGCAACACATCAACGATGGTTGCTCCCGTTCCAATCACAACTCAGGGCGACACGGTATGAACTCACAGGTCAGAGATGAGTGAGTGCTCCTACTGTCTCTGAGCCATAAACGAAAAGGCTAAGCAGTCAGGATACTGCACGTAAGAGAGTGAGTGTGTGCAGAAGTGGGTTGGGAGGTAGTATGAAAGGGTGGAGTTTCTGTTGGGGTGATGAAAGATCTTTGGATGTGGTGATGGTTACAACATCAGGAATGTACTTAATGCCAGTGAATTATACACTTAAAATTGGCTAAAATGCACCAGTCTCCAGCACTAGGTCGATGTTTTCCAAAGTGAGAGCTACTGCCCCCTGGGGAAAATGCAAGACTGATCCAGGGGGCTGCAACACAATGCCTATACTTTATCCTGGATTATGGGCAATAGTACGTTTTTAATTGGCAGAGGGGTACAGATCAATTTTTTTTAACTGAAAAAGGAGTAGTAGGCAAAAATAAGAGTGGGAACCTATGATCGAGATGGTGCTAAGTTACTACAATAAACTGCTCTGAAAAAGATCAGAATAGATGATGCTAGAGAGGGCGGGGGGGGGGGGGATTCATGGAACAGAACTCCAAATCATAAAGGAAACCAGGCTTATTGGTCAAACAGCGACTAGTGGGACCCCCCAAGGCTATGGCCCTTTAGTCACCTTTTTGGGTCTGGAACTGAACTCCCCCCACTCAATTTTCAGCCAAATAATACATAAGTCTATAAGGGGGACAGTAACACTGGTGAGATACACCCATCTTAGAATAATCAACCAATTACAATGAAAACCAAACCAAACTCCCTGCCATCGAACAGCAGCAGTGATGCCGGGACAAAATTCCGACGGGTTAGGAGAGGAGGAGGGATGATGGGAGGGAGCAGGCGGGAGGTGGGGCTGATGATGTTCTCTTGAGGGAGGGAAAGCAATGGACGGATTCAAACAGTATGTGTAGGAATTGTGTACGAGTGGAAAACTGATGACCTGCTCTCTAAGTCTTCAGCTGATTCACACTACTGTTTGTAAAAGTAGTTAAGATGATCAATCATATCTACATTCCTACAACAAAAATGAAAGAATGAGTATATAGTGAGTGAAGTACAGAAGACTCAACTGTAGAGTGGGCTCGCGGTCAGGGTGAGAGGTTGTGTAGAAAACGCATCTCTGTGGAACACTGCAACTTCTAGTCTTAGTAGGCTCCTTACAGCTTTCTGTCAACAGGACCCTGAGGAGAGAGTTGGTCATAAATAACCTAACATTTCATCATCCAAAGCCTTCTTTCTCTCTCTGCCTGAATCAAGATTTTGAAATTTCTATAGGTTGCTTTCCCTAATCTTGGTAGTATGAGACAGGATTGGAAAAGTATTTGTAGTCGAGAACAAAATTTTCTTCACCATCTGGTACTTGTTAACTGCCTTGATTTTCAACTCTCTTCACTCTCCAATAGACTCTCCCCTTTCAAACTCACTGCCTCTGAGTTGATTCTGACTCACGGAGACCCAACAGGACAGGGTAGGACTGCCCCTAGGACACAGGCTTCTCAGACTGGAATTCTTAATGAGAGTAGAAAGCCTCATCTTTCTCCTTAAGAGTGGCTGGTGGTTTCAAACTGCTGACCTAGTGGCTAGGAGCCCAACTTATAACCACTATGCCAGTACCCTCAAAATACAAGTAACAGATCATGCTTGACATACTCCTGCTGCCTTCATATTTTGAACAATATAAAAGAATCAGTGTTAAATCATTTTGACCTATGAAAAGTTATTTCACATAATACATAGTGATCTCTAGCTAGAAAACCCTTTCCCTTCCCCTTCTATGCACGCACCTTTGAGTCAACTCACCAGTGTCCCATGACATCTCGGACACAGTTACACTCTATAGTGGGCTGTAATTTGTGGTTCACTTATTTGACCCTTCTGCCCACTGGGAAGGTGCCCTGGTGGCACAGTGAGTACACACTGGGCTGCTAACCACAAAGTCAGCAGTTCAAAAACCAACAGCTCCACAGGAGAGATAAGGCCTTCCAGTCCCGGAAGACCGTCCGTCTGGGAACCCCCCGGGGCAGGCAGTTCTGCCGGTCCTGCAGGGTCACTGCAAGTCGGAGCTGATGCAAGGGCACTGAGCCTGGCTGCCAGAGCTCACGGTAGCTCTGCAGCGCCCTGGGAACATAGTGGTGATGTGGGGAGCTGCTGACCACCATGTCCGCCACGATTACAGCCTCACAAACCCAAAGAAGCAGTTCTACTCTGTCCTGTAGGGTCACTGGGTCAGAATCAACTAGAAGGCAGGGAAGAGTCCTCCTACTTATGATAATTCACAGGTGTCCTGGCGGCTCACTGGCTAAGCACCTGACTGCTAACTGAAAAGTTGGTGGTTCCAACCCAGCAGGCACTTTGTGAAAGAGAACTGCGCAGTCTCCTCTTCACCCAGATGGCAGTGCGGGGATCCCTACCGCTCTGTTAGGGGCACTGTGAGTGGGAAATGACTCGGCAGCATACATCAATGAGAATTTGGAGTCCCGGGGATGGAAACACCAAAGAAGTGAATGAAGCACTCAAATAATTAGAACCAGTGGTTCTAATCTTATTATTCATGCTAACAACTTTACCTACAAAACAACATTGCTTATTTTTGGTTAAGAAATGAAACTATTTTACATTGCCATCTCAATGAAAGAATTTTAACTCACAGCTGCCTCTTTTGCTTATAAATAAATATACTATATAAAGATTATAAACCATATTATTAAATAAATGCTAAATTAAAATTACTGGAAGCAGTTATAAGCTGATGGTAGCAACTGTACAATTCTTCTTGATGTGATTAAACTGTGGAATGATATATTAGCTTCCAATTAATAATAAATATGCATTTATGAATAAATCTTAATGAGATAAAATAAAACAAACAAAAAGCCCTAAAAGGAGCCTTGGTAGCATAGTAGTGACAAGTTTGGCTGTTGACCTCCAGTCAGCAGTTCAAAGTCATCAGCTTCCCCAAGGGAAAAGCACATGGCAGGCTTTGTACTCCTCTAGAGTTAGTCTCAGAAACCCACAGGGGCAGGGTACCCTGTCCTACAGTGTGAAACGGGAGCCAGAATCAATTTGATGGCAGTGAGTTTGTTTTCTATGAGTATTAAAAGTAAGGTAAAATAATATTGCTACAAAGATTCTATTATATACATGCACAGGTCAATTCCAAATGAAGCCTGCTTAGGCTGAGCTCTGTGATAAGTGGACGGCCGCAGACAATACACTTGTCCTAGTCTTGTGAGAGCGAGCCCCTTAAGCAAAAAAGAGTCCATTCAAACAGTGGCTTCCAAGGGGATCTGCTGGGCAAGTTGAATTCAAGGTCAAGGTCAGCTCAGAAGGTTATGATGACTGAGTGTGTGGGGTGGAAGTGGAACACCCAAGGGGTACTCAAGCCTTGCTAGGTCTTTTTTGAAGGACCCGTGACTGTCATTTTAAGAATGAAAAACTGTGCCACACACAATCTTGCAGTAGCAGTGATCTATAAGCAGATGTATAACTAGACACACAAACTGAACAGGTGTTGAAAGGACAGTGGGTTTATACCCACAAATATATATATTTACCTTTATTGCAAATATATCCATGACAGTGGTGCTTACAGGGGCAGAGCAATAACAACCAAACTTTTGAGTGAATGAATCACTGAGCCTGAGGGCTCAGGACCATAGTCTTGGGGAATGCTGAGGTCAACTGACATAGCATAGTTCACAAAATTCATGTCTTACAGCCTGCTTTGGTGAGTAGCAATGGAGGCCTTAAAAACTTGTAAGTGGCCATCTGAGGTACAGCTCTGGGTCTCTCTCTCTCCTCACTGAGGAAAGAAGAGTGATGAAAACTGAAGACACATGGAAACGTGTCCAATGGACTAATGGACCACACAAACATTGGTACCCACAACTCTGTGGTCAGAAGAAGTTGATGGTGCCCAACTAATACTATCAATTGCTCTAAAAGGGATCACATTAGAAGGTCTGGAATAGGGTGGGAGAAAAATGTGGACAAGAACTCAAAATCCTAAGAGACCAAACTTACTGGTTGGACAGAGACTAGCAAAACTTGTGAGACTATGACTCTGGTCCCCTTAAAGTCTAGAACTAAACTCACCTCAGGGACTCAATTTTGTCTGGAGGGAAAAAATACCCTTAGTGAGTTACACCATAGAATAATCAACTGTGATCAAATGGGCAGAACTGCCCAAGGAGAGAGTGTAGAAGGGCTCGGAAAGGAGGAGAAACAGAAGTAGCAAACACATGACGCAAGTGGGAGAATTCTTCAAGGAAGGAGATGAAACAAAGAAATCTAAATTATTTTGGCATTATCTGTACGATTGTTTCACCCTATTAATACGGCTACTCAGAGGTCCATGACGTACTGTTGGGGCTGCTGGGTGCTATCCAGCTGTGGAAGTGGACTGGCAGGCCTCTCTTCAAATGTCTTGATCTGCAAGCCCCACTGACACCTGCTCAGCATGCAGCAATTGGAAAGTCTCTGCTGACAGAGGAGTGACGGCTACTTGAGGTTGGAAAGTGAGAATCAACAACTGAGCCACCTCCACTGAGGTGCACCCTAGTAAACCACGTCGTGTTCTTCACCGTGCTCTGAAGCAGATCAGCCAGGGGAGGCTGTGCCACAAAACCAACTGGTTAATCTGACCTGGCTGTGAATTGATAACCAGATATCGCCATAAGTTTATGACGACCTTTGACTTTCTAATTCAGCCACCACCCCCAACATTAAAGCGACATTAGATAGTTGCTTCCTGTGGGGGCTTTCTCATAGCTATAGCTACAACCTTCTCATAGTCAGTCCTCATCAAAGTCAGTGACCATCAACACTGCAGCCACACAGTCCAGGGGTGAGCATGGAAGCAAATTCCCATGAGATGACAGCGTTCTTGGTAGAGGTAAGCAATAATCTAAAAATACTTTGCAAAACGAATGGGAATGAGCCTGGTCCTCCTCTCACACATTATTGGTTTGTTTTATGTCTGTCTTCTGTGAGAGGTAACAGAATCCATAGCGTAGCGGTTCTCAACCTGTGGGTCGCAACTCCTTGGGGGTGGGGGAGGGGTGTCGCACGACCCTTTCACAGGGGTCGCCCGATTCATAACAGTGGCAAAGTAGCAGTGATGAAGTGGCAACGAAAATAATGTTATGGCTGGAGGGGTCACCGCACATGAGGCCCTGTATGAAAGGGTGATGGCAGGAAGAAGGTGGGGAACCGCCGCCGCAGGGCAAGCCGCACAATGACAGGAGGAGTAACGAATAAGCAGTCTTGATCATGGCACTCATTCTATCAGTGTGAGCAGGGAGCAGAGGCTCAGAGTGAGTGCGAGCAAACACGGATGAAATGCACAGGTGGCGGCAGCAGTACTTCCAAGTCTTTCCCTCTATGATTACATGAATCCAACAATGACATCACAATAGTCTCATTTCCAGCAAATAAGACACAAAGCAAAAACCCCAAGCATTTTGTGGCATTTCGTTTCTCCTACTCCTTCCCATTTCAAGTGATAAACACTGAAACAAATGATTGCTCTAGCTACCAAACACAAACGACGTGATCCTGTTCTCAAGGGCAGTGGAGCCTGTTCGACAGGGCTAACGTAGGCGTGAGGAGTCCTCACTTCCCCAGCTGCCCAGACAGGCTTCTATACTTCTCCTGAGCTCTGACCGCCACACTTCCACCCTTTACTATACATGGTGTGTGTGTGGGGGGGAGGGGTTCTTTGCCTGCTGTATATATAACATTTATATTCTCCCACCCCCGTTTTTTAAAAGAAAAATTCATAATAATATTTCTGAGTTTTATCTACAGAGTAATTGTTAAGGAACTACTGTTAGTAATATAGACTCTGCCTCTCATTTATAAAGTAAACATGCTAAAATAATAAACTAAACACTAACCCCAAAATGAAAAGACTGCCACAAACAAGTTAAAAGATAACAAAATCAGATACCCACTTAAAAATATAATGTGTAACTAACAGAGCCTCATGCTTGGTCTAGGTTACCATAAATGTCTCATACAATTTGATGAAAAGACAATCTCTTAGCAAGAACTTAAAAACTGAAACAATGGAGCCATAAAGTTTAATAATAAATAGTTCCTAAAACCTGATATTTATTTGGTAAAAGTATGGGTAGTCACTCCCCCCAAACTTGCATGTTTTAGCTTGTCCATACTGTGCGGATCACCAATGCTCACTACACTGATCAGTTAAGCTTGCAGGTGGCACGAAGACTCGGGAAATGCAGAATGGCAACTAGTTACACAGAGCAGAGTCTAATGACTGCTCTGGAGCCCAAGCTTCCCCCCAAGACATTCTGTTCTTCTCACTGGATGGCGCTGCTGCTGACAAACCACACCAGCCGTTTTTGTTTGAATCTTCACACTAAAAATTAAAACAGTTCACTTCATCGATACGGTTTTAAACTTACTTGACAAATAGCTACAAATAGAGAGTAAGAATTATAGATTGTTAGAAAGAAAAATTCGAGTTAGAACTGAACTACCCCTGCTTCTCCAGCAGTCCTTGCGCCCTCCTCCCTCTCTCATCACAGTTCGCATCTGGATACAAGTCATCGCTCAGTGTACCTGCACATACATGATCTCCCTTTGCTTAGGTCAACCTAACTAGCTAGAAACTCTTTCTCAATGAAAAGAAGTATGCTATATGGTTTTAGTTACATTTGTCCATAACAATTACAGACATTTCCTCAGGTTAATACATTCGGATGGACCTTGTTTTTCTTCTTTGATGGAGTATTTTAAAGCAAACCTGTGATATCACAGATAGTATAGACTCGTGTATAAGTTGAGTTTTTCAGAGCATTTTTAATGCAGTTTTTGGGTAAAATTAGGTGCCTCGGCTGATACTTAGGTTGGCTTATCCTTGAGAATATACGGTAACTTAATCTCCTCACACTTCAGTATGTTTCTCAAAAAACATACAGGGCTATTAATATTCAGTTTTTAATGCTTAAAACACTATCATTTATTGTGTTTTAATATAGGGTATTGAACAATCCAAACCACACCCACTACCATCGAGTCAAGTAAGACTCATGGTAAAACTATAGAGAGGAGTAGAATGGCCTCGATGGATTTCCAAAACTCTAACTCTTTTTTATTTTTAACTCTAACTCTTTACAGGAGGAGTAGAAGCTTCATCTTTCTCCCAGTAAGGACTATGTTCAATTTATGTTCAATTGTAGCACTTAATTTAGTGATAGCCTGAATTTGACTCTATTTAAAAGTCTCGTGCTTCAAAATGAAGTGTCACACAAAGCTCAGTCTCCACAACCCCGAGACCAGAAGAACTAGATGGTGCCGGCTACCACTACCCACTGCTCACATGAGAAGGCCCCGGACAGAGTAGAACAGAACACAAATCATAAATGAGACCAGGCCTACGAGTCAAAGAGCAGTGGAATGAACGCTTGTCACTCGAGGTGTGGGAGGGAATTCTTCCCGTGTTAGAACAACCAACCATTAAGAACAAGGACAATCACCCAATGACGAGCGATGGAGGGTCAGGAAACACAGAGAGGAAGTGGGATACGTGGTGATCCCTTCAGGGGATTGCAATGGATGAACTGAAACAAAACACGTATGAATTATTGAATGTAAAACTGATGATCTGCTCTGTAAACCTTCACTTTATTCACAATAAAAAGTTAAAAGGAAAAATAAGTGACACCTGATTTTTATTTAGAACCTAAATCTTGCCTTCTATTCCCCTAATTAAGAGATTTCTAGTCAAATTGGGAAGTATAAAGCGGCAAACTGATGCAATGACGTTTCTACCTCAGTCCTGCATGAAGGAAGAAACCCCGAGATTAATGAAGACGAAAAGATGTTTATTTGGAATGCAGAGTTTCTATACATTTCTGAACCAGCACAGCGCTGCTGCCACTGACAGTGGCGGCTAGTGTCGCGGAGCAATCAAGGAAGTTGTATTACATTTTAAAGCTGTTAATACTGAATCCATTCTTCTACAAAGCTTTTGAGGCCCCCCTCACGCTGATATACTCCATGTCACAGTGGGTTACATGTTAGGACTGCTAACTTGAGTTGGTGGTTCACGCACACCAGGCGTTCGGGGGGATAAAGATGAGACTGCATGCTCCGGAAAAGATTTACAGTCCTGCTCTGCCCTACAAGGTGGCTATGAGTTGTAATCAACCTGATGGCAGTGGTTTATGGATTTCAATTTCTTAAACAAGGTAAAATAAGCCAAATTATAAGGGAAAATATTGAATGAGAAATTTATCTTAATGATGTGAAAACTTTCCGTATGAAAAAAAATTGCGCTCATATTAGTTAGCCTGATTAAAATAACATCCTGAGACGTTAGGATCAGCAGGTGTTACTTTCCTAATTCTAAAGGCCAAACAACTGGGGTTCCTGGGGCTTGCTATGCGCTGAGGCGCTCTCTAAAGAAACAAGGTCATTCCGAAGACGTTACTGAGAACACGAACGGATGGACTAAATCACCTGGTAACGTAAGATTAACATTGGAAAATCTAAACCAGTATTATTGTTACAAATGTATAGCTGACATTCTAGCAGAGAGAACTGGTGAAATAAACAGTCATTTTGACAGTATATAAATATTAGTAGATTAGTACATAAAATGCTTCAACTTATTTTGTAAATAAAAACACTCAGGTTTTTTTAGAGACCTGTGAAAACAGTGCTTAAATGCATCTATCAGGTGGTCATATGGTTAACAGTTCTTAACATCTTCTATATAAGTGCATATTTCTAGTCTTTATGATATGGTAAGCAGTGTTTAATTTTTTTCTATGTGGTAAAAAGGGTTAAAAATAAGTCTTACAAGACCATTTATTTGTTCCAGAGCTTCCATGTCAATATTCTGAGCACAACTGAGTTTTGAAGATGTCTGCCTCATCTATGAAAAAATCTGAGTTGAAATTGGGCTTATTGCTAAAAGCGTTTTTCTAGGCGTTTAAGCAGATACTGACGGATGCCATCTCTACTGAAGAAAGGTTGAAGAAGAGCGCGGGATCCTTGCAGCAATTACAATACACAAAACAGACTCATTTTAACTGGGAATGGTTAGTCAGAGATTGAACTATAAGAACAGGCAATTCATTAAAATCAATTTTCTATGCAATATATTCGCAATTGTTATTTTAGGAAGATTCTAGTGAAAAATCTTCACAACATTAAAAACAAAGCAACAGAAACAAATGGGGGGGGCACACACGAAAGGATGGAAGGGGAATAAAGAAAGGAGACACACTTGATGTTGCTTGGTACCATCACTGTACATCTTACCACGGGAGTCAAAGGATGATGGGGAGGGAGCCTGACAACCTTTGGACCTGATGAGGTACCTAGGAAATGTATTTCAGGCACATTGGCAGGGCAGTATGAGCCAATAAGTACTGCCACTGGCCAGATTGTACCTGGTCTGTGGCTTAAGAGAGCTCTTCAGTTTCCAAAGCTGTCAATCTGGCACCTTTCACGAGCATTATAGTCACTTTGAATAAAACAAACAAACAAACAAACAAAATACAATTTATAATTAAAAGGACAAAAGGACATAAAAGTAAAAACTGCTACTGATACTTTTTAGTTGTGATATAAAGCAGAAAATAAAATAAACAAGAAAAAAGTGAAATACCGGAATTATTTTTTTAATTCTTTATTTGAATTTCTATATCACAACATATAAAAGTTGAGGCCAGAGATTTTAGTTACTTTTGTACCTAATGGGTGGACAATTTAAAATTTCCTCATTGTATCAATGCTGAGTTTTACACTTATCTCTCTACTCAAGACTATAAAAGTATGATTTATCAAAGATTTCATAAATTCCCAATAATATACCCAAACATGGCTGGATAGCTAACTAGGAAAAATAGGGGAAAACAAAGTTCATAATTCTTGCCTACAAGTGAAACAAAATGCACATCTGTGCGCCATACCTGCAGTTGACCATTGAGTGAACTCAAGTCTTCTGCTTTCTTCTCTAAAGACTGAACCCAGACTTTTCTTTTTTGCCGGCATCTGGAAGCTGCTGCTCTATTTCTTTCTAGAAACTTCCTCCTTTTCTCATCAGGATCTTCATTAGCTGCTCTTCTTCTACGACCACTTGTATTCTGAGTCTGTGGAGTTGTATGAGCTGGAGAGGACTATCGTAAACAAAAAGGAGCAATTGTGCTGAGTGAGTAAATTAGGAGGGAGCAGGGGGGGGGCTACTGTTTACTAAGTCTCTTCACATATAGCAATTATTGTAGTGCAATATGAGGATCACTTTGTGGTTTAACTCTTTCCTTGAGATAAATAAGCTATTTAAGATATTCACTAATGAAGTTATGGTAAAGGCATTGTTCAATCAGATTATATATATTTTAAGTAGAAACCTTATGAAGACATTAACTAGAGTAAAATCGATCATTTACAGATCTTACATATTTCCAAGTATACCTTTTAACAGACTTTATGACATTATGCAATTCTTTAGAAACTACTGATAAGTTACTAAGTTGAAATTTTTAATATTTAATTAACTACGAGAAGCTATGTTTTCCATGCCATTCTGAAATAAAATATTTTACATTTAATCTGTAGATTGTCTTTAAGGATTTTTAAAAAATAAAATCAAGGAGCAAAAGCATCAACATATTCTGCTGTGCTCAATTTTCATTAGTTTTGAGATTTAGCTCAATCCTTTTCTAGGAGTAAGTTAATATAATTTTTAATATTCATCTTCATGGGGAGGGGAATTAAGAGTCCCACAGTAGCCCAGATGTTCATTTAAATTTGTTCCCCTCAATGAACTAGTCTGTTTACTTCAACTCAGCCAGACAAAGGTCTTTACTCTCCAGTCACAGTCGTGTGCCGAGGACTGCATGCAACCTCTCAGGGCCGCCCCGTCGTGCCAACAGCACGGAGTCTGAGACACACCAAAGGAACTCCTGGAGATGGTGAGGGAAACAGGAGTCTGCATCCATAAGTATTAGAACCCAACGGAGAAACAAACCTCTGGGTTCTAAAACACCCATTTACTTAGTTAACTATATTTTAAAATGTTGCTGGGATGCTTAATTTTGTGGGTCAACTTCATGGGGACAGGTGCATACAAGGGGGCTTTAAAAAGTTCATGAAATTAAAAGATAACGCAAAAACTCTGTGAACTTTTCAAACTCCCTTGTAGATGCTTGGTGAAACACTGGATCACATGTTGTTGTGGGTATATATATGTGATTAGATCTGTTGGCCTTAAGTAAAGCAGAATACAATCAATTAATCTCCATCAAACCACTTAGTTCAAGGCTTTCAGGGCAAACAGGGAGCTTTCCTGAGTATTCTGTTTCCAGACTACAAACAAGGCACCTTTCTAGAACTCTATGACTTTTAGGATACAAGATGCCCCAAAATGTTAGCCCATCATTTAAAAACACAGATTTTGGTTTTGGTAAGTTGCTAAACAGAAACTACAACAGAGTTATTGTATTTGTTTACCATTACCATGGTTTTGAAGTCCCAAGATGTGCAAATGGTTTGTGCTTTACAGGGAGGTCAATTTCACTACAGGGCTGGTGATTCAAATCCACTGAATGGTACCAAGAGAAAAGGAAAGGCAATTTGCTTCTGAAAAGATCACAGCTGAGAAAACCCTACGGACCAGTTTACTTGTAACACAGATTTGCACTGAGTAGAAACTGACCCCATGGCAACTAACAAGCACAGCAGTTAAACAAGGATTTAAGGTTACTTAGGAGAAAATATTCCTCCCTCTTAGATCTCTCCATCTTTCCATTCATTCATTGACTCAGTTCAATTTCATCAAAAATATTTTAAATAACTATTTCAGAAATTAAGGACACATAAGTGAACAAAGTAGATAAAGTTCTGCCTTCATTGTACGTAGTTACACCCAATACATTAGAATATACAACATACACAAAATTAGATTCAGCATTAACTGAGGGCTTCAACATTTTTATGACATATTCTATTACTCTTCAATTCCATTTTTCCACGAGCTTTTAAAAGCCTCCTTATATAGTGAGCATTAGAAAATAAAAGCTTAGTAAAAATAATTGTATTATAGGGATCAGCAAATTTCTGCAAAGGTCTGATAGTAATTAGTTTAGGCTGTAGGGGGCCATATTCCTTTTTTAAAAAAATTACTCTTTAAAATACAAGATGAAACCTAGTAGGTGAGTAGGTTGGGCATTAAGCTGTTAACCATAAGGTCAGCAGTTTGAATCCACCAATTGCCTCATGGGAAAAAGATGAGGCTGTGAGCTCCTGTAAAAATTTAGTCTCAGAAACCCGAAAGGCCAGTTGTACTGTTCTACAAGGCTGCTATGAATCAGAATAAACTCAGTGGCAATGAGTTTTCTGTTCTGGCCCAAACCGTAAAAACTATTATGAGCTGACACACCATTTAAAAAGAGCTATTAAAAAAAAAAAAGAGCCATCAGCTGGATCTGGACCATGAACAAATTTGTAGTCCTTGGAATGATATCATTAAAGTGTGCACACACCACACTTTCCTTTTGTCACCGTACTTGCGGATTACCTGTGCTCCTTTGATTAGAAAGCTTTTTAATGCAAATACTTAAAACACTGTAGAGAAAAGGTCTACATAGAGTGCTGAAGTACTTAACAGAAAAACCCTGACCATTCACTACAGGAATATGTTGCAGACAAATAGAAATATCAATCATTTGATACGCAGTCACAAACGAGAGATTAAGTAAAAAGTGCCTCTAATATAAACAGCTGTCAAAACACGTTATCTGTTCCTTTCACTGTTTTAATTCAGGAAATGTTTGATTTATGCTAGTAAATGTAATACATACATATTTGAGGGGGCTTCCAAAGGGTCATGGGAGAAGTCTATAATCTACTAATTCCACTTTTCCCATGAACTTTTGGAAGCCACCATAAATACATACATATATCTACGTGTGTATCTCTAAACCCCTATCTATCTATCTATCTATCTATCTATCTATCTATCTATCTATCTATCTATCTCTTCAAGATTTCTGATTTCCTAGACATAAATAGAGGATGGATAGTATAAGTAGGCAGATTAAAAAAATAAAAGAAATAAAATGAAAAAGGAGTATGTTGGACAAATGAGGAAAAAAATTATTAAAAGCGGTAATCACTAAACAAACAAAAATCTTTTTCTTTGGTACATTCAGAAGAGTCCCTAACTGTTCTACACACTGTAATGACTATAGTGGGCTTTAAAATACTAGAATATAATAAACTCAGTAGTATCGAACACATATACTTTAGAAAACAAGCGTTGTAATTTTAAAAAGATTACAATTTTTTAAAATCTTAGTCTTGCTACTTCAAAGAAAATATAATCTCGAGCTACTGACATTTCTGAAGAGTCCTGGATTCCTCAACAACTTCAAATAAATTATGATTTATAAATTATATAATCAAAACTTAAGTCTATTAAAATTTTCCATGACTTAACTGTCCAGTTTTACAGACACATCGTTCAAATAAAACCTATTTACCATTGCAGGGAAATTACCTACCTATTCCCTAAAATGCCTATTGTCATATTTTTTATTTTATGATTAAGTTAGAAACTTTGAAAATAATTAAGACCATTAAAAGAAAAATTTCTGTTCTCCACAATCTAAGACTCTAATATTAGTTTTCTAAATATAGAACTAACTTTCCAAAGAGGCAAGTCACTATTCCACATAAAAGATCTTCAATAAAACAATTGAGAACAAAACAAGTTTCTGCAAGCAGCATTCAGTTTCACGGTTCTGGAAAAAAAATGTGTTGCTTAGACTATTACTGATGGGTACAGTGTCATTTCAGACTCAAAGATGGCGGCCCCCACACAAACATTTACAGAGTGTCATAACAGTAACAATTGTTGGACTGTTTTTAATAGCAATAGTGTTACATTGAATACGGGATCCCAGGGTGGCACAGTGAAGTGCTAGCTGAAAGACTGGCAATTCAAACTACCCAAGAGGCACCGGGGACAATAGGTCTGGTGATGTGCTTCCAGAGGGTGGACACGAAACACTCGCTGGAGCGGGTCTACTTGGCACACATGCTATGGCAGTGAGTGGCAATCAGCTTGAATGATAACTAACAATAATAACTACAACCTGTCCGTACATTTTTGGAATAAAAAATACAGCAGGCATAAATTTTTCCAAGTACGTAGTCATTTAAATGATACTGTGTTTGTCTGGCGAGGGGTGCTGACAGAGGGCTATCATAATGACACATGAGTGCAAGCGCTCTGTACACACCGGAGTTTCGGTAGTGGACGTGGCTGGCTGCTGCAATGACTGTGGTCGAGATTCCTCTGACTGAGTCCGAACCAATCCACTACCATGGCCTTTGGCGGTATCTCCATTGGCGACTGCAGGAGGATGTTGCTGGGTCAAAGCAGCTTTTAATCTCTGAAATACAAACACCAATGAAAAAAATAAGTCCCCTGTTGAAATTTTCACCTCCATCTGATTATTCTCAACACTTTAATAAACAAAAAAGATAATAATATAAACACAGCTCTAAAATTAGAATGATAAATTATCATATCTCCTTGTACCCCTAAAAATCACTATAAATATCAACAAACAAGCATTAGGAACTTTGGAAACCTTCCTCAAGTCTTCGATACTATTAGAAGACTTTATATTTTGTTGTTCCTCCTCAATTTTGGGAAAAGAGTGAAAAACGAGCTGATTGTCAATAACTAGTTTCATTCAACTGAAATAAGCAGCATGCGCTGCTTACTGAGACACTTTTGTCTGTTCCCTTCCACCCACTCCCCTATCCATTGTCCTCGTCTTTTGCAGGCCCTGCCTATACTCAATCTAAAACTTGTCTTTGCTAGATTTGGCCCCATGTAATATTGGCATGTTTGAGGCCACGTGCTTATCAGGATGATGACCTGTTGTTGCCATGTTTAGGTCACTATGCTGCGTGTCTGACAGCACCTGCTAGAGTTTACAAACTGGGTCTGCACCTCTCTTGGGTCTTCCCTGCTCCCAGTAAGCAGGGGCGTTCTAGGCCTATCACCTCCTTTGTGGCTATTTTGCCAGTTAACTAAATTGTACCTGACCTACTTCCAGAGCATGACAGATCTAGTATTAGAATAAATCCAACATATTTAAGGAAACCTCTTTTTAAGGTACAATCTGAATGAAGCTTACTAGTCCATCAGCAAAAATTTATGATAGCTGATTATCTTGGATCGCCAGACAGACAGTAAACTCCTTAAGAACAGTGATTATTTTATGCAGCTTTGCATCCCTCTTAGCAACTGGTTCGATGATTTGTAACACGGCAGGTACCCAACAAAAAGATTTGCTAATTGAGGGAAAATGGTTTCTCTGGTGCAAATACATGTGATCTATAAATATGACGCAAATTGCACAAAATAATCGGATGTTGGTACAAGGGACCTTTGGGACCTAAGAGACTTGGGGCTTGTAGTGTCGATTTCGAAAGGCACAGGGGCAGTTCTACTCTGTCCTATAGGATTGCTATGAGTGGGGGTCAATTTGTTGGCAATGGGTTTTTGAGTGAGTGCTGGTTTTGTTTGTAAGAATGGAAATGTAGTTCTTGAGCCCCAAATAAAGTTTTAACATAAAAATCGGATTCAGAGCTAATTCCATTGCACTTTTCTAAGGATCCAGAGTCAGGTGCATATTCAGGGGGAAACTCGCCGTCATCAAAGTGCCCTGGACTCACAGTGACCCTGTAGAACAGAGTTGAACTGCCTCAACTTTCTCCCCAGGGGCACCTGGTGGGTTTGAAGCCCAGGTGGTTCTGCCACAAAAGACCCTCATACCTGAGGGAAGCCTACAAAACAGAACCGTGCTGCTGTCTATGAAGTCATCCCCAGGTGTCCTGGAACTAAGTGAACACCTGGGCAGAGGTGTTACAGACACACGTTCTTGGCAACTCCCCACCTCCTCATCCTTCCTCTTCTTCCTCCTTCCCTCCATCCTTCCTCTCCTGGTTATCTCAGCCAAGGACTGACTGGGAGAAGAACTTTTGAAAAAGGCCGCCTCGTGACTCAGGTAAAATTGCTTTCATTCAGTTTTCATAAGCATATGTACAGCTGTACAATAAACTCCACAATTAAGATTTATAACTGGTCCAAATTCCGTCACTGCTTTTGCTGTCAAGTTCTTCTAATAGACTGCTGTGTGCTATTTCTTGTTTTTCAGTACACCTTTAATAAGACAAGATTCTCATTTTCTAGATTAAGAAACAGGATATTTGTAAATGGTCAATCTGGTTAATCCCAGACTTATTCTTAAACTGCCTAATTTCCCAATGGCACCAGATTTCATGTACTCCCATTGATCCTAACCAACCAACCTCAGAGAAGAATTGTGGGAGCAGGGCTTTGAACCAGTAATTCTTGTTCCACCTCCTGCTGAGAATTTACATTTCTACACCAGATACATTGAATCAGTATCTATAGTCTAACAAGGTCCCCAGGATTTTGCATAATCTTAAAGATCTTGTTAAAATGTAGGCTCTGATTCAGTACATCTGGGGAGAAAGGGTATTTCTCAGCAGGGGGGTCCAACTGACCGAACTAGCACAAAGTCCTGAATCTGAGATTGTTGTTGTTAGGTCCTATTGGTATATGCTTGAGCCCTTTCCTCTAATAAAGAATTGCTTGCTTTTGTGGCAGCCCATAATATTCCACTCTCAATATTCTTTGGCAACCCTCAAATTCAGATGCATCAATTCTTCTTCAGCCACCTTATTCGTTGTCCAGATTTCACATGTATTTGAAAGGAAAATACCATGGCTTGGACCTGGTGCACCTCAGTCTTCAGTGACTTCTCTTTGTAACACTTTCAAAAGGTCTTTGGAAGGTTTGCCTAATGCAATGTGTCACTGGATTTCCTGACTGCTGCTCCCATGAGCACTGACTGTAGATCCAAGCAAAACGAAGTTCTTGACAGCTCCAACCTTCTCTTCCTTCATCATGATGTTGCCTATTGGTCCAGTTGTGAGAAATTTCGCTGAATCAGAGACTAAAAAACAGAATACCAAAAAACAACCCCCAAACCTTCACTGCCACCAAGTCAATTTTGACTCATAGTGACCCTATAAGACAAAGTAGAACTCACCTGGTGGGGTTTCTAGTCGGTAAATCTTTACAGAAACAGAAAGTCTCATCTCTGTCCCTCTGGGCAGCTGGTAGTTTCAAACAGCCTACCTTGTGCTTACCAGCCCAATGTATAACCCATTACGTCACTAAAGGCCCCCGAATCTGAGACTACATGGCTTAAAATAATTCAAAAGGTAAGCACAAAGGGCTGATAATGCCCAGCTTAATTCTGCAACTGCTAAGTCATGCCATCTTTCTTTTCTGGTGGATTACTTCTATATGAATGAAAGCAGAACCAAACGCTAAACTCCTAGTATCCTCGCTGATTAGTAAGAGTGCGCTTTGAAATGTTGATGGAGAAATGGAAATGAAAGGCAATGGAACTGTTCCAGGAATGTTTTGAAGCCATGCATACTTAATGTTTTGTGAGGTCTTAAAGTTCTAAAACTCGCTGCCTTTGAATCACTATTGACTTGGAGGGACCCTCCAGGGCAGGGCAGAACTGCCCTGTGACTATACCTCGCACAGTAGCTGAAAGCTGTGTCTTTCTCCCTCGAAGCAGCTGGTGGTTTCCAACTGCTGACCTTACAGTTAGCAGGCCCCAAATGAACCTCTATGCCATCAGGACTCCGGAATATATAAGGAAAAGTCTCAGACACTCTGCTCAGATTGTAACTCTGCCTCATATTACCTGTGTGGCAGTGAACATCATCTTAAAGAATTTAGCTTCCGTTTCCTTATCTATAAAATTGAGAATGGCCCAGTGGGCTGCTTGGCCCACTCCTGCCTTGACCTTGCTCCTGCCTTTCCCTGCGTGTGGGCACAGCAAACACTGTTCAGTGTCTCCTCAGGGCTCTTTCCAGGTGTGCTTTGTGCACAAGTACAGGTGGAAAAAAAATTTTTCTCTTGCAGGCAAACATTTACAGAATTGGTTTTATGGATCTGGTAACATGGCAAAAGATGCTGGTTATAATTGAAGCCAATGGAGAGATAAAGACCTTTATAGGTCAGAATCTTAGTCTTGGATATCGTTAGTAATTGTTCATCCTTCTACGGAATATACACTTGGCAAAAAAAACTCCTACCCCAAACTTTGGAGAGTTCAGTGTCAACACAGCACAGCAAGTGGAAATACAAGAGAATAGGAGAAAAGAATGGCACGGGTCTGAGGCATTTTTCAATGGGATTTGGGCGATGGTTCTGAGAAAAGGACTGCTTCTTGTAACAAAGTCGCAGGTGAATGGGTTGTGAAGTTCAGTGCTGCTGAGAGAGATAGCCACATTTTATCAAGAGAAGTCAGCTTCCAACCAGAATAGGCCAGGAGCCTACAAAGCTTTAAATGGCTTAATGTCCATCAACATTATTTCTAAGGAGGGGGAAAAAAATCAAATGCATCAGACTGTTTACTAACTTGGCTCAGGAATGTCAAAATTTAGAGTTAGAGAGGCAGATTCGAAAGAATAAAACAGAAACAATCTCAACTTCAAGAACTTTTTCTATAGCAAATTGCTTTCAAGAACCTGGCGCAGAGAAATCGCCAAGGATAGCAGGAAGCCAACCGGCTACCTCCTTTCAAATCTGCCATTCACCTATCGTTCACCATTGTGAACACCAGCAAGAAGAACATGACCAACTGTAGTATTTCTGAGGGAAAATGAGTGTCTGTGAAATGCTTGAAATCCATGATGATACAGAAGTATTAAAGCACACAGGCACGACTTGTGGACTAGAATCAGGAATCTGCTCAATCTAAGTCCTTAACACCGCAAGAACTTTGGTACCCAAATCTCTGGAACTTTACGTGAAAGAGATGGCTCAGGGATCAATCGGTTCAACTTCAATGGCACAAAACTTCCTGCCTGTGACTTGAGCAATGGCGTGCACCGGATGTAGGTCACCAGCTCCATCGACACCCCCTCCAGTGGCTCCAGTGTGTTATACTGTGGAAGACGACGACTTGAAGGAAAATGACGACGAGGGCTGATTGTGTTGGCCTGTGTTCTTTCCCTCCTCTCTTTCAAATTCAGTTCAGGAGACAGGGAAAAAATAACTTTTTTCTTTTTGATAACTTTTTAAAAATGTATGTTTTTTCACTTGTTTCTCTTTTGGCTTTCCCTCAAGAAGATATTGGTAAGCTATTGAATTTAGATATGTACCTCCAGCAAGCAAGCAAGGATTTTTTGTAAGACTTAAAAAAATGGGTATGGATGTGTGTTTTGATGCCAGTGTGGTGACAAAGGATCTTTATTTTCCAAGGTTTTGTGTTATTTCAGTTTTTTTATTCCGCTCTGTAACAATTCTTGCTGAGTTTGCCCAAGAAGCTGCACTTCATTCATACAACGATGGGGGGGGGGGGGGAAAGTTAGCCTTTTGTGGAATAGCCACTGTGAACTGGCCATTCCTTTGCAGTGTGTTTTGAATGGTGTCACTAACTGATTAGCAAGATGATACCAGGAGCTCTTCATTTTGTTAAATCATGCGGTATCTAAAGAAGAACCAAGCAGCAGAGCAGTTTGACTTGTTTGCTAACATTAAGCACCACTGATTTTAGTATGGCTTTATTTTCCCTTAAATTATATTGACTTGTGATTCCATTAAGTTTATATACTTCCCTCTACCTCTTTTGGGGGGTGGGGGTGGGGCTCTATGTTGCATCGGACAGATTGCAAGGTCTGCTCTGGTTTGGAAAAAGTGTACTGCCGTGCTGGTGCCGCCATAGAAATGATCTTGAAGGCTTGGAGTGGACTGCTGCCTGTGGTCAAATTTGCCTGAATTGTTTTACAAGGAGAGTTTTGACACTTTTTATGATATAGTTGTTTACATACTTGTAGGTCTATCATTTAAGACATGTCCTGAAGCAAATATTGTTTCATAAGCATCCTCCGTAATTTATTATAAAGTTGAACATATATAGGATCTTTCAACAATTTTTAAACATAAAACTGAAAATAACAAAAGTCTTAGAGAGTTGAAGTGACGATTAAAAATGATAAGCAAAACTGCCTCACTCTCAAAAGGATTTCTCACATGTCAACTTCCTGATTTCTCTCAAACTAGTTACTGAGTGTGTTTTTATTGGCATGGCGAGCAAGCCATGAGGGACTCCAGAGAGCTCCTTTCTGTGTGTGTTTTCAAAATGCACTTGGGTGTTTTCTTAGGCATACTTAGACCCAGATATATTTTATGTGCAGTATGTTTTCCAGGCTGCCTCTTTGAGAATCTAGGTGAGATTGCTGGTTCTGTTCCTTTCTGAGCGAGTAGACAGAATAGCAGCCGTTGCAAGGATACCGGGAAATGGGGGTCTTTCTCATCCCAGACGGGCTAATGGAAATGGGATGGATTAAAGCTGCACTTAGATGTGTAGTCAAAGCAGTAGTTGCCTGAAATAAGGAATATTTCGGATCCATGAGCAAGAAAGAGTTGGAAACTGTGGGGTAATATAACCACAACAAAGGAAGAGGTTCTAGGGAGGTAGCCACTCTGTTTGTCACTTTTCAAACAGAATCCTAGACAACAAAATACAAACAAACAATACATAAAACAAATAATAGTAGGTTGGGGCCTTCATTTGTGGAAGTGGGCTTAATAGACACAATGGCTATAATATACATAAGAGATCAAGATATGAATTGAAGCTTGGTGAATTAGTGTTGGCAAAACATTCTGAAATCCTTAGGTAGAAAGCACCACAACATAGAAGAGCATTTAAAGTTTTACAGTGAAGAGCTTAACTCTTAGAATTAATGAAATACAGTAACTGCACATAGGGGAGGCTGAAGTACATAAACACCACTCTCTTGAATAATCTTTAGTAGGGCAAGTTACTACCTTATAGAGCACTTAACAGCAGCATCAACATTCATTCATTATCGTCTGTGACTGCCCTAGGGTACACAGGAGCATCCCGTGAAGAAGAGCTCGTGTTCGCTACATGCTGTGACATTGATTACAATGGGTCTGACTAGAAAGTATGCCGCTGGGTATAGCATGTGCGACAAGGGCTTTCAGGGTTAATTAACACTACTTTTAATTGTGATTATTTTAATAAAAACTGCTTATATGCTAAAAAACTAGAATAAAGTAGGTGAGAAAAAGTCACTAAGAATCAGTGACATACATTTTATAACTAATATAAAAGCCCCTTTCGATCCAACCATATATATTTTGAGGGAGTTTGGGGAAAGTCAAACACTTATGCCTAATAAATAATGAAAACAGATACAACATATCACAGAAATCTATTTTATACTAGGTTTGGGGGCTCAGTGAAGACCCTGGGAAGAAAGGAAGGCCTCGGGAGTACAGTTCCTCCGAGCAGACGAGACGGAGGGCAATCGGAGCCCAGGCAGAGCTTCCGAGGGGCACATTCCGCCAAAGGAAATGAAAGTGACTTTCCTTCTACATTTCTAAGGAACGGATGCATGTTTTCCTGTTTGCTAAACACTTTTCATGTCAAAAGCCACAGCAATAGTTCAACTAGGTCAAACCCTTCATTTCTAAGAGAGCTACAGACTGTGCCAATCAATTTGAGGAGGCGTAGTTGCTGTGCTTGACCAAGCTGACACCTTCATTCTAAGAGTTAATCTGCTAAGAGAATTTGCTATCAAGTTTTATACTGCTGTTACTTCCTTGAAAACAAATTTTACCACATCTGTCATAACTTAGTAGGAACAAACTACTCCATCATAGTTCAAAGAAAAAGGATAATGTTCTCTAGAAACAATTTATGAAAAAGTCAGATCCATATTTCATATGTGCCACAAAAGCTCATCAGAGTAATAACCCTCCTTCTCCTGGGTGTTCTCCCACCATCTGCTGCTCTATTACTTATCTTTATTTTGCAACTAATTAACAGCATAATCTTCTAAATTCAGCAAGTTAATTATCATTATTGTGGTCTTTGCAGCATCATCAGTCCTCGTGAAGTCTTGTCTCCCCGCCCCCAGAGAGCACATGAAAAGGAAGTAGGTTGGGAGAGGGTCTGTTTCTTTGGAGCGGGCTCATTAGGTGTTTGCTGATTAGCCTGGCATGCAGAGGCAGGTCAGAAGAATTCTGCTGAACATGAGGTTCCATGCAGGGCCCAACCAAGTTAATATAGGTTTCTGAACATTTGCCAAGATGCCCTCTGTCAGCTCTAAGCAGAAACCCCCTGCAGAAAACCTACTGGCTACCCACTGTGTGCAAGGAGAGTTCTCAGTTTGTCACTCAAGTCTTAAAGGAATGATTCTGGAGGATACTGCTTAAACACTTGCCCAAATCTTTTAAAAAAATCAGTTAACATTTTATTATTCAAAGGTTACTTTTTGATTAAACAATAAGAAAAAACAATCGAGGTGCAAATATCTATTGTTGTTTGTGCTTAATGACAAACAACACCTTTAATAAGCCTTTAAAAATGTCAAGTAGGAATTTTTCAGTAGTATTAAAAAGCACTAAATAGTCTTATAGTTCTTGTATTTGTGGACCTCTTCTCCCATTTATTTCTATTTCTCCCATTTCTATTGCACAGATTGGTCTGAAGAAATTTCTTTAGCAAAAGGGATAGATCTTATTTCAGAATTTATAGCAGATAAAAATACAATGTATGTCATATCTTCCTTAAAATCCTGGACATTTGAAAACGAGGGTATCCAAAGCATCCTTGGCTATCTTAGGATACAGAGCAAATTTCTCTGTAGCTGTAGTGTGGTACCAATTCTTAAGTGCTCCTATGATGTTATTTTTAATCACAGCTCATCTCAGAAGAATCATCAATGATACACTTTTCAACATGCCATTAATAAATTGTGACCACAATGGTCAAATAAATCCTTGAAAGAGATGCAGAACTCAACGGAATAATACTAAAATCTTTTTTAAAAATTGAAAACAACAGGAATAACACAAAATGCAACCAAAGCAGTTAAAAAAAGAAATGTCACGTTTCAATGTGTGTGAGGGAGTAAGGGTGGGGGCTGCAGACTTTGGTGATTAGCCAGAGAATTATTTAACTGTCGTGATGGGGTAAAGAACCAAGTCCTGAGATAATTTTTCTGGTAAGAAGCCTCAAGAAAAGTCCATGTACTGTAACTCGTATTTCTTGACTGATGACACAATTGTCTTTTGATTTGGTTGTCTTTTACAATTCCTAGAATCTTAATAAAGTAAATCATGTTTCAAATTAACGTGCACCTACTGGCATTTTATGTACTAAAAATGGCTATAATAACTTGCCACATAGATGATAGGCAGAGTCTTATTTTAAATACCTAAGTAAAAAACTGATTGTTCTGCACCTTCAGTTGGATGTATACAGATAATCTTATTAAACTTCTAAATAAATTGCAATATTTAAGAAAAACAAGTCTTACTCTAGCTGCAAGTTTAATCAAAGTTAAGAGGCAAAACACTGTAGGAAGTTTGTTAACAATCCAAGTAATTTTAGAGGAAACAAAATATATTAAGTTGAAAATGCATTTTAGCATATTAAAGATTAATTATATTTCAAAGTTTTTAAAAGTGATCATTTCCACTGGATTGATAAAATGACCCTGAATCTTAAAGGCTTGCAGGTAAACAAGAGGCCATCTAGTTCTGAAGCACCAAAGCCCACATGGAAGAAGCACACCAACCTATGTGACCACGAGGTACTGAAGGGATCAGTTATCAGGCATCAAAGAACAAAAAAAAATCCTATCATTGTGTACCCACCTTCCCGATATAATCGCTGAAGACTAAGTGGGTACATAAGCAAAGGTGGTGAAGAAAGCTGATGGTGCCCGGCTGTCAAAAGATATAGCGTCTGGGGTCTTAAGCTTGAAGGTGAACAAGTGGCCATCTAGCTCAGAAGCAACAAAGCCCACATGGAAGAAGCACACCAGTCTTTGTGATCACGAGGTGTCGAAGGGATCAGGTACCATGCATCAAAGAACAAAAAATCCTATCATTGTAAATGAAGGGGAGGGCAGAGTGGAAGTTCAAAGTCCATCTGTAGGTAACGGGACACCCCTTTACAGAAGGGTCTCGGGGAGAAGAGCCAGTCAGTGCAGTATAGCTATAATGAAACATACAAGTTTCCTCTAATTCTTCAATGCTTCCTCCCCACACCTCACCACATGATCCCAAGTCCACCTTACAAATCCGGCTAGACCAGAGGATGTGCACTGGTACAGACAGGACCTGGAAACACAGGACAGATGATTCCTTCAGGACCAGTGGTGAGAGTGGCGATACTAGGAGGATGGAGGGAAGGAGGGGTAGAAAGGGGGAACTGATTATAAGAATCTACATATAACCTCCTCCTTGGGGGACGGACAACAGAAAAGTGGGTAAAGGGAGACATCAGACACTGTAAGACATGACAAAATAATAATAATTTATAAATTATCAAGGGTTCATGAAGGAGGGGGAGCAGGAAAAGAGGGGGCGAAATGAGGAGCTGATACCAAGGGCTTAAGTGGAGAGCAAATATTTTGAGAATGATGAGGGCAATGAATGTACAAATGTGCTTGACACAACTGATGCATGTATGGATTATGATAAGAGTTATGAGTTATGGATTGTGATGAGCCCCAATAAAATGATTTTTTTTAAATGACCCTGAAAGATAAAGGAAGAATTAAGCTTGTCAATGTGTAATTTTAACAAATCTAATGGGAAATTTTTAATAAAACAGCTCATTGATAAGACATAATTTGGAGGGGGTGGAGGCTTTCTTAAGAGGTAAGAAGGCTCTCTTTTGACTCTGCTGATGATCACCAGACACATTTAATGCAGTTAAAATCTCATCATTTAAGATATGACCAGCTGAATTTCTTACTATGAAAGAAATACTTGTTAAATAAATAACAGTCAACAGAAACATCTGTTAAATGAGGCTGGAGCAAAAAATGACTATGAATTAATAAACCACAAAAATAAATTATGCCTTAGGGTTGGTGTATTTATTTTGCACATGTAGCAATACACACACATAGTTGATGTTGATTATAATGACGTGACCAAACTGAAGATTCTGGAAGCAAACAGAAGCTAAATAATACTGAGTTTTATTTACTAAGACAGGGAAAATTTTATCTCATAAAAATACATTGATGTGATAGTCAATTAATAAGGTCCTTCTAGCCATAATTCTTTTTGTGATAGATGGCAAATTTTAGCTGTAATGCTTGTGGTTATCATCTCATTTTAGAGGGGGTTTTCTGTTAGGCTAATGGATACGATTAAGGCTTTTCCACTTACTAATGAGTATGTGCCAAGTCACCACCCTTTGTTTCCCTCCGGCTAGGGTCTGCTGAAAGGCAAACATCACACCTCAATATAAAAGAGCTATCTCCAAAGCAGGAGAAGAGAAAATACTAGGACCATCTAGGAAGGAAGATGAACTGCCAGTGGAGAACATTTGAGACCCTTGCAGAGGCACTAGAGGCCAAGCCACATCAAGCCCAGATGCTGAGGCAAAGAGCACCGTGAGACACAGACTGCGAGGCAGAGCAACAGGTTACCTTCCTGGCCCACAGAGGCAGAAGTCAAAGGACGCTACAACCAAGAAGCTGAGGACTAGAAAGAGATGCTGCTGGGGACCAATGACTACATCCTTAATGTCTTCTGATCCTGGCTATGGCTACCTGGTACCTTCCCCTAGTAAACTCCGTTAATTGTGAATACTGTCTGTGAGTTGCGTGTGTCCACTGCAACGTATTATCCAACAACAGAAAAGTCCTGGGAGAAATGGCTCTATCAGAATAAATAAGGTAAGAGAAGGACGGAGGGTAGAGGCATGTCTGACTTCTGCCTGTGCCAATTGGCCTTGACTTTTTGTGAAGCTGGAGTCTCCTTCTCCCTTGTATAGCCAGAACTCAGATGTGGCCTATACCCATGATGTAAGAAAGTATTTCTGCACAACCCCCCAAAATCCAACTACGTAGAATACTTCACTCCCTTAACTTTATTGTCAATTAATTAATCAGTTCATGCTACTAGAATAGCACAACAATATACATGGTTTGTATGCACAAAGTCAAAAGTTTATCTTTTCAAAAATGGAAACACAGGGAAATCAAGTATTAAAAGTTGTATGTTCCTATATAACTTTGTTCCCATAGGTTCCCAAACCATAATGGACTTTATTTAGAAATCAGTAAAAATGATAAATAGAAGAGCCTCCTGTAAGCATTTGAAAATCATAAGCTTCTAACTAATGCTTAGGTAAAAAAAGACATCCCCAGGAGCATTAGAAAAAAAGATGATAAGGATAATATATCAAAAGGGAAAATTATAGCTTTAAATTCTTATATTAGCATGGGGGAAGAAAAAACCCTTTAAAGTCAATTATCTAAGCTTGCAATTTAAGAAGCTAAAACAAAAGTTATACCTCTTTACATAGGAAAAAGAAACAACAAAGACCAAAGAAAAAGCAGCCATCAATCTGATGGCGTATAGAAAATATAAAATTTTAAAAAAAGAAAATATAAAATTAACAAAGCCACCAGGTGGTTCTTTGAAAAACATCTGACAGAACTAATCCCTGGAAAGACTGTTCAAAAAGAGAAAACACATGAAATGTCAGTATTGGAAGCTAAAAGGCGCTTCTAGGTCATGCAAATGGTTAACTTGCTGGTCTGCCCATAGAAAGATTGGTGGTTTGAAGCCAGAAGCACCTAGGAAGAAATACCTGGCTATCAGTTCCTGAAAAATCAGCCACAGAAAGCCCTATAGAGAATCTCTATTCTGATGACAGCAGATGGCATCATTAGAACTCTAGAGATATCAAAAGTACAACTATTATGAATAACTGCAGGGCAATCAATTCAACAATTAGCTAAAACAGACCCTTTCTTGATAGACAAGCATCAAACGGAAATCTTCCCTGGTCTCATGTCATCCTCATGACCGTGGTAGGCTTAAACCCTTTGCAGCATAGATTGTCATCAATCCATCTCACTGAGAGGTTCTTCTTACTTATGCTGACTTTCTAGGTTTCTATATGTAAACCAGAAAATGTACAAAGCACCCCTGTGAAGCTCTCTTACCATTAACCAGATTCATCTTAGTATTCTAAGGCTTGGACCTACACTTGTTATAAAAAAAATTTTTCCTCCTGGCAGTTTCAGATTCTTTTCTCAATAAAATCAATAGCCAGCTAATTTTTATGATTCTCAGTCAATAGCTTTTTATTCAGAGTAAGTTTTATTGTTGAAAAATCTTATCATATATATATGTTTAATGGCAAGGATAAAATAATAATAAAAATATAAAGATAAAAATACAAACGATGAGTAAGAAAGAAAAGACCACCATGAATATTATTTAAACAGCCAGGGAAGAAGTTTTTGTCATGGAACAAGCAAGAAATACTTGAGCCTAGAACAAATTCAGGTTGGGTGGAGGGAGGTTAACTGACTGAATAACAAGTTCGATCTAGCATAAGCAAGTTTACAATGCTCTCTGAGAGTAAAGCTGCTCGGTTCTCTAGTCTGTGGCGACAGGGGATCTGCCAGAGATTTAATTTGACTAGAAACTCTGTGGATGGGTGTGGGGCTCCCATTAGCCTCCTTGGCCTTCTATAAATTGGGTGTTTACAATCTAAGCTGATACTTTTCCCTTCAACACATTTGGGTTTTGTTATTGTGATCTTCGAATCACATAAGCTGGTGTGCTTCTGCCATGTGGACTTAGCTAGTCCTCTTAGATGGCTTCTGCCATGTGGACTTAGCTAGTCCTCTTAGATGGCTGCTGGTCTGCAAACAAGCCTTTAGGACCCCAGACACTAGTCCATTTGATAGCTGGGCACCATCTGCCTTCACCACACTTTACTGTAGCACCCTTGTCTTCAGTGGTGAAGGTGAGTATCAAGCAGGGCTATGATATATAAATTTCATATTGATTATTTACACTGTTGGCGAACAGCAGTTAAAAATGCAAAGCTTTGCAATATGCTTTCTTATGTCTACCATTTATATTGTTAATATAATGCCTAGCAGAGAATTGGAGCTAATATTAAGTATCAAATAACTATTTGGCATTCCTGGGTGGTGACAATGATAACGTCCTTGGCACTGCTGAAAAGACGGTCTACTGCTTCTGGAAGATCAGGGCTCCTGAGACCCTCTGAGCACAAGTCTGTGCTGACACACTCGGCGGATGTCACCACGAGTCCAAAGCAACTGCTCAACAACTCTTCTTTGTTCTTTGCTCAATACTAATTACCTACTGATTTCCTATGGACATCAGCAGTATTTAACAGAACTATACTCAAAGTGGTGTAAAAAGTGGAAGTGATAATAATTTTTTTTAAAAGAAAAATTTCAGCTCTCTTTCAAGGAAATTAGAAACTTTTTAAAGGATTTGGGCATAAGAGAAAACTCAGAAATCAAATTTTAATAGCTGTTTTATTTTAAATATGAAGAGATTGAATTTCTAAAAATTTAAAGTGGCTTGATTAAGAGTAATGAATGACACAGCCCAGATAAAAATTAAAATACCTACCTCCTGACTGACCTTAACTCTAGACCATCCCTTTAAGTAACACTAATTTCTCAAGCGTTCGAAGCACAAAAAGATGGATCTTCCCATATTTTATCTTATGAAACATTTACTAGTAAACTTGTATAGTACAGAACTGGCTAGTTTCAGTTGTAATACCCCTAGCCACCACCAGGAGGAGAAAGAGTTTGTTAAAAAGTCATTGCCCAAACAGAAGAACCACTAAAGACAAGATGTAGGATTTTACTCCCAAACTACTCATTCATCTAAATAAAGTACTACTAACCAAAGTCACCATGCTATTAACTCATACTCCTCTATCTCAAAACTTATGCACAATCACGGTAACCAAAACAGCCTACTAGTGGAACAGTGACAGGCACAGGCACCAGTGGCACAGAGTTAGGGACCTAACCGTAAATCCATCCATCCTTGGAGAGCTGGTCGTTCCCAAAGGGTCGAGACACTTTCAATGGAGAAGAGATAGTCGCTTTAACACGTGGTGCTGGGAAATTTTGTTTCCTGCTCATGAAAAATGTCGCAGACACCACTGTAATGTTGAATACAGCTTACAAGGACCATGCTATGACTAAAACTCACATGTATGAGTGGTTTCAAAAAAGGTGAAATGTCAATTGATAACAAACCTTGCTCTGGACGTCCATCAAGTTCCTGAATGGATGAAAATGTTGACAAAATTCATGCACTTGTGCTCAAAGACCAACGAAGAATTACTGAAGAGATTGGGAAGTTATATGGACTATCTTGGATCTCAGTTCAGCGAATTTTAATGGATGATTTGTGAATGAGAAGGGTTGATGAGAAATTTGTGCCTCAGGTTCTGACTGACCAGCGAAAAGAGCTTTAACTGGCAACATGCTAAACACATGCCGTGCCTTGAAAGAACAACTCCAAAGCAACCCAGACGTTTCTCCCAAGGTCATTACCGGTGAGAGACACGGTGGTCTTCTTACGACTCTGAAAGCAAACATCAATCAAGCCAGTGGAAGACACCGTCATCACCCTGCCTCAAAAATGCTCAAGTGAAATCCAAGATCAAGACCATGCTCATTTGTTTTGATGTGAGAGGGATAGTGCATTTGGAGTTTGTCCAACCAGGTCAGACTGCTAATCAAGCTTTCTATTTAGAGATTCTGAAAAGAGTACGGAACAGTGTGTGACAAAAAAGGCCTGATTAGTGGCAGATGGGTCAATGATTTTACCACTACAACAATGCACCTGCTCATGCAGCCATCTCAGTGTGCCAGTTTGTGGCAAAAAACAGCATGCCTCTGTTGCCCCATGTACCTGAGCTCCCTCCATGAGACGTCTCTTGTTTCCAGGAATGAAGAAGGACATGAAAGGACAGTGCTTTGATGATGTAGAAGAGTGACGGAAAATATGAAGGAGGTACTGCCGGCCATCCAAACAGATGAGTTTGACAAATGTTTCCAAGAATGGAATTGAAGACTTGACAAATGGATTAAGAATAATGAAGAATACTTTGAAGGTGACACAGTTGTTTGGGGGTGGGGGTGGGAGGGAATTAAACCAATAGCTTTGAAAAAAATTCTGATTTTTGTGGGGTACCCCCTCGTACAAACACGGAAGACAAACTAGATTACTGAGACCTCCTAATGAATATAGACACTTACATACATCAAAAGATTTCACCAAAAGAATAAAAAGAGAACCCACAGACTGGGTAAAAACATTTTCCAATTACATTTCAGACAAGGGACTTTAAACGTGAAAGAAAATTTTAACACTTCAATAAGAAACAAACAAATTAAAAAACAGGCAGAAGATGATATTCAAGTGGCCAAAAATATATGAAGAAATGCTCATGAGCATTAGCCATTAGCGATACAAAACAAAGCAAAAAACAAACAAAAAAAACCAATGTACTATCATCTTATTTTATTTCTCATGCCATTAGTTGCAAGGTTAAAAATAAAAACAGAAAACAACAAATGCTGGTGTGTGCAGACACTGAAACACGCATACAATTCTTCGGGGAGTGTAAGATGCTGAAGCGACTGAGAAAATAGCATGGCACTTCCTTAAAATACGGAATGTGAACAGCCATCTGACGCAGCAGTCCCAGTACTTGGTATACATCCTAGGAAAGTAACACAAATAGACATACGCATACCCATGTTCATCATAGCACTGGTGAAAAAGACAGTAACAACTGCAGTGCCCACCAATGGACTGGAGAAATTATAGTACACACACAAGGGAATACTACACAATCTTAAAGAATAACAATGAATCAGCAAAACATTTTTTAACATGGGTGAACCTGGAGAAAACTATGCTGAGTGAAAAACATCAAATATGGTCTGAAATCACACTTATAAAGAGTCAAGGAAGATTCTTTGCTGGGCCTGGGGTTCTCCTGGGATTCAGGAGAAGAGATGGTAAAGGACTGGGTTAGCGTGAGTGAAACTGAAGGCAATGAGCAGGAAGAGGGAGACTGGCAATAGAGGGAGGCACCTGAAGACAAGGGGAGGGGTTCAAGAGCAAGAGGGAGCAGAAGAAAATTCTGTCATGAGTACACTCAAGGATAGACATGCAGGTGTGGGAGAGAGTGGGAGTATACTCACAAACAGATGAGGGTATTTGTGCATAACATGTACCTTGCTACAAATATATCCATTGAGTATGGTGGGGCTTATGGGGGAAAGTTAGGAAAATGCCTTATGCATAAGCAGACACTTTTGAAACAATGAGTCACTAGGCCAGGAATACCATGTTAAATTAGCGTTAACATACTCCACAAAGATTTTGTTCTACCATCGTGATTGACCTAACAAACTATGGAAGATATATTTAAAAATAACTGCTAAACAACATAGTAAGAAGAAAACTATTTTATTTATACATTGGGTACTGTAGTAATCTACTTGCGATTTCAGGACCTTTGGTGAGTAGTGACTGGGGTCTTAAAAGCTCACGAGCAGTCCTCTAAGGTGTAATTATTGGACTCTGGCTGGAGGAAAGAGGGGTGAAGAAAATTGAAGATATGTGGAAATAATTAGTCGAGTGGACTAAAGGACCACCTGAACATCACATGACCACATGAGTATTCATGACCCAGATACCAGAACACCTAGATGGTACCTGGCTACCACAACCAACTGCTCTGAGAGCAAGAAAAATGAGGAACAGAAATCAAAATCAGAACAAAGCATTTAATCTATTAAGTCTTCATCCTGGTGCCTGCTGAATTGGAGGTTTAGTCCTCAGCAGTCCCTCTCCTGGCAGGATTCTCTCTACGCTACAAGCTGCTTTCCCAAAACAAGAAGAGATTACCTTTCCCGTCCTGTCCTGCAAACAACTCTCATCAGGGCAGCCAGTCACTGCCCAGGAGGTGCACGTTCTGTGTACCCTGAGTTGGAGATGCCACTTAGGTGGTGTGGTCTGGCACACTACTCATGCCTGTGCCCACTGTCCAGATGCCGTGCTCAGACCATCTAAATCTCCTGCCCATCACGGTGCTGTCAGGTAGGGGGAGAGCTCCAATGGGAGAGGGGCCCTTTGTCCCTGGCTTGGACCAGAAGTATATGATTGGACTCCTAGAGGTCCCATGGGGTCAGGGTCACACAGACCTGCACCAGCACACTCCTGCTGATCAGTGGGGGCCCTCGGCCTGACCCTCTACCAACTCTGGTGCAACATATCTGAGGCTCAAGAAGCTATAAGAAATACCACCGTTTTCAGGCCTGGCCAGGAACTGCCCCAGAGCAAAGTACAGTTTCAACTGTTTATTTCCCAATTATGCAGGTACTGCCAAACTCTGTCTGTGACTTCTTGACCGTGGCAACATCCTTTATTAACCAATTATGTTCAAAATAATAACCTTTTTGACTGCTAAATTAAGATGGAAGTTGAAATTCACTTCTAGAAATGTCACAAAGCATGTTATGTATGGGAGGGCTAATTCCGGATTTTTAAAATATGCAATTTGGTCATTTCTGCATATATGTAAATACATTGTTTATATGAGTGTGCTACTTTAAAAAGCATAATTTTATAAACAGCGACCCATACTGTACTCCACACAGGCTTTAATGGAAAACACTAATTGAAAAGAGGCTCAAGAGAGTTAAAAACCAACAATATGGTGTTTACCATTTTTGCTTCTGACTGTACTGGTTGCGGGGAAGAAGGACCCGGGATCCCTGGAACACTAGGCACCATGGTGACTGGCCGAACAAGCTGTAGGAGAGACAGTGGAAAAGGATGCTAAGCATCTACGCACAAAGAAAACGCTGCTTGCCCTGTGTACTGCCTACTGGGATAAGCTACGTGTGATTTCAGGACCAGAAAACCATAAATCTGTCTTCAGTTGATTACATCTCTACCCCAAAACCGTGATAATCTTGTATCAGATGATTTCTGCAAAAGTTGTCCATTTTCCTTATCTTTAACTCTCAGTTTTTTCTTAATGAGTCCTTCTTATAAAAGCTCATAATATTTAACGTGATTGATGAAGAATTTCTCAAATAGGCCACACATTTTGAATTTGGAAGGATTGTCAAAGCTTGTAACAAGCAGGCATCAAAAATAATTTCAATCAACTTTGCAATCCAAATTCCTGGAGCATGTGCATAGAAGGTGTTTGATAAGTTAACATACCTCGTAATGACAACAAAAGAAGCTGATGACCTCTAATGATTTACGTTAATGATAATCTATAACAGCTGTTTCCATTTTGGCTTTAGCCCATTAAAAAGAAAAGAAGAAACTAACAATGCTGTGTAATTAATTATTATAACTAAAGTGTGTTTATTTTTTCATATCAAGTTGAAACCACAGCTACATTTAATAACACACCCATAAAACCTCAAATCCAGAGTAAGACTACTTTTTCCCTTAAAAAACATTGCAAGAGGCAGTAGAGTCTGATATTGAGTCTCTCAAACAATGAAGTTCTGCTTCCAGAAGACGCATTATCTAAATTAACCTCAATTTCAATTCTAAAATTGACTTTACGTAGACCATTTTGGAAGAATTAGTTAGCAAAGAAGGCCAAAGTTAACATTAATATTAATAATATTCTTGAGAGCATACTCTAAGCCCAAAGTGCTGGTTCTATAAATAAAGCTTTTAAGAATAATTTTTAAATAAATAAGGATCTTCTGTAACACTCTGGGTTAGGTGTTGAACTGATAACCAGAGGTCAGCAGTTCAAACCTACCAGCTGCTCCAGGAGAAAGGATCAAGTTGGCTGCTCTTATAAAGATTTACAGTCTTGAGAACTCTATCTAAGGTCATTATGAGTTAGAATTAATTCAATGTCAGTTGGTTTGGGTTTCTTTGGTATATATTAAATGGTTATACTGTACTGATCACCAATACTTATATACAAAGTAAAGGTAACATGTACTGCATTATTAGATGAATGACTAGGGCCACGATTAAGAAGATATTCAAGAGGTGGATAACAGATTCAAAAAGTATTCTATCTTGAAAACCACAAAGTAGTACATCTTAAATAATTTCAGATGGAAAGGAGGAAAAAACCTCTGGACAACCATGCTAGATGCCTCATCAAGAGGCTACACTGATGAAAACCTGGGATGGTGAAGACGTATTTGAAGAGCTTGCATGAAACGGTTCTATAAAATGAGTAAGAAACGTTTCTGAACTTTAATTCTAAAGAATATGCTTTTAAGTGCTCACTGAATGATTATTATTAAGTAGATCTTTAACTTATGATTTTGTCCGCCTTTCATATTTGCATTGTAAACCTTCAGCACCTGGGTCTTCCCACCGGGAAAGGTTCTGTCAGACATGTCGACAGAACCTGTCTCCACTTGAACATGCGTGGCTATCCCAGGGAGTCTGTAACTCTGGTTAGAACATACAAGTTCCCAGTGTGTTTCAAAACACAATCTGTACAATAATTGTAATAACACAGAGTCAACTGAAAAGTGTGGCTTGACTCTTTACATTTAAAATGCCTTTATTTAAATGGTAAATCTTGTATTTGACTGAAGACACAGTGCCACTGCTTGTCCTTTCAATCTGTCGAGTTTATCTAAAATATTCATATCTCTTTTCTGTTTCATGAACTAACACGATATAGAATGTAGGGGAAGTCAATTTTAGAGAGATTATTACGTAATTCCACATGTCAAACCTTGGTGAAATGGTTAAAATTACATGTGAACATAAGTGTGGGCACATAGACCATGTAAGACAATGGGTTTAATGGGAGAGAGGTTTGCATCAACTTTTGGCTAAGATTAAGTGCAGTATCTGGTTTTCTTAAATTTAAAAAATTAATATCTACATTACCATTTGAAAGGCTACAATCTACGCAAATTAAAACGAGTTCATTGGCAATAAAGTTGTCTATATTACAAATAATTTTTTTAATTAGGATTCTTAAGGGCTGGAAAATTGTTTTCTATCCAATTATGTTTGTCATAAATGATCTATGCTATTCCCCCAAATATCAGTGAGTAAGTACTATTCAGTACTATTTTGCTGAATTTACTCTCATAAGAAAACCAGGGTCTGATTATACAGTCTAAGTTTTCCTAAACAGAACAAGGTTAAATGTCAAACGTACTGGAACTGCCGCAGGAACGTGCACACTGGAACTTGTAATTGACGCAGGAATAGCAACGGGCATAGTTTGTCCATTAGGAAGATGCAACAGAAGAGGGAATGGGCCTGGCACCGGGCTGAGAGAAGCAAAAGAAAGGGGAACCATATCAAAACACCTCCTAAAAACACAGCAGCAGTTTGACTGTCATGGCACTCAACAGTACATTTTCTAACTGCAACGAAACTGCGAATTTCACTTTCAATTGCCTTTGAAATGCATAGTACACATGGCAGGGTGAAAACAAGGGCAACTAGAACTAGTTATGTTCCAAATCTGCAATTTGTAAAGCGAAAAAAAAAATTCTCGCCATAAAGATCTTGAGAGATACCTATGAGAATTGAAAGAAATGCTTTCTGGTGATGAAGTTTACATATTCCACATGAAACATGAAATAAGAGATCATGTAAAACTCACATTCTATCATGATCTGTATTACAAACAAAGTTTTAGATGTTTCCATGTTAATCTACTCAAACATACACATATATTCCATAAAGAAAACTATCTAAGCACTTTTCCAAGAGTCACAGCATAAAAGATCTAACCCAAACACAACACACACACAGAAAACCCTGAGGCGGTCACTTACATCACGGAACTGATTGGCCCACATCACTTACACAATTGGCCTATTGGAGGATGGAGCCTGGGTGATGACAGTACTTGAGGTTGGCGAGGGCACTGCCTGCTGGATAATTACACTTGAATCAGAACTTGTGAGCAGCACGTTGGGAACCTGTAAAGATGCTGGACGAACAATAGCTGATGTGGGCTGTGCAGTTTGTGCCAATGGTACTTCCTATTTAATAATGGAATAGAGAAAGAGTGGGATTGAGAAATGCACATTAATTCATGTACTTGAGTGAACAGAAAGTAACATGCTTCTAAAAGCAACCACAAGATAATACTTAACATTACCCCAAAGTAAATTAATGTATAAAATTAACTGAAAGAACTTAAAAGCGGCTGTCAAAGCTCATATTAAATGCTTAATATTCTAATGTTTGAAAAACTGAATGGTTTTTCAGTAGATCTTGTTTACCTACTAATCCAGAAATAAATCAGACTGAGCAATTTTGCAATGTTCCATGAGAATTTTAATAAAATTAAAAATACAGTCTATTATCATGGAATTATGGGACAGAGAACCCAAAGAAACCCAAGGGACTGCACTGCAGAGAGGAGTAAGCAGGTCCAGGGACACTGATGAGACTGACAGAAATTCAACTCACAGCAAGGCCAAGAATTTTTTTAACCATCAAATTATGATTCAGGTGGGAAAAGTTCACAAAGCTTCTCGGGAGTTTTGCATACAAGCATTTATACACATTTGCTTCCACTCCCTCAACTTAGCACTGCGGCTTCTCCCTCCTTTCTCTTGCCAGTGTTTCCTGTTTCCCTTCCGCCTCCTTTCTTAACCGTTCTTGGGTCAAAGCTGCCCGTTTGAGCTTAAACGGTTCATTATTCCAACATGGGGGTTATTTCCACTCCAGACATGAAGGGTGGCTGAGGGCCACAGTCTTGGTGGTTCCAACTAATATGCCTGGTCTCTTTTCCAGTATCTTGAGCCTGTTCCCCATTTTCCCAACTCTACCCAGGACCTTCTAATGTGATCCTTGTAGAGCGGATGGCATTGGTAACTGGATAGCTACCACCAGTACTAGTTTTTCGGACCTTGGGGTTGTGAAGACTAATGTTGACATGGCCCTAGGCCACTATGCTTGTCCATTGTGTTTTTCTATTTTCATCATTCTTCTGTCCTCCAGACAGGGAGAGACTGGCATCTGCACCTAAGGCGGCTGCCCATGAGCTTTTAACACCTGACTTGTTACTAAGGAAAGCAGGATGTCATCTTTGTCAACTATGCTACACCAATTTACCTTATTGAGAAATGCTTGGATATCTCCGAAAGTAACACAAAGCTCTATTAATCTCAAGTAGCTATGCCTATTTCTTATAATAAGAATGTCTCACTATCAAAGGCCATGTAGAATGGGTTCCTGAATGTAAAATTTTAAAATTGTTTTAAAGTGAGCTCTTTACAAATTAAAGAAAACAGAATTGGTGGGTCAGGACTTTTAGAGGTGGCCTTTCCCAAAAGTTTTATCGTGGGAAATGAAGAGATTAAGGGCATTATCTAGTGCTCTTTAACTAAGCCACTACCACCACCACCACAAAAAGCACACCAACACACTGCCACATAGTTAATTCCAACTCAGCACATCCCTATAGGTAGGACAATATGGAAACACTCCTTCGGATTTCTAAGACTGTAAATCTTGTCATTCTCCCACAGAGCAGGTGATGGAGTCTAACCACAGACCCCGTGGTTAGCAGTCGACTGTTTAGCCTGGAGCACCACCCTATGGCAGAGAGCAGAACTGCTTCACAGGGATATCCCTTTTCATTTTATCAAACACAAGACTGCTGTTTTCCCCTCTCATTTTTCTGTGTAACAAAAAGCTAATTGTGAAACTAGATGTCTTCTTTCCCTGAACTTTCTATAAATATTCAGTCTAACTTTTGCATATTATTATTTAACATTATTTTTAACAGAATTATTACAAGATGACACTGAATTACATAAAATGTATAGTTTAAATATTAAAAGCTACTGGGGATACTAATTTCCCTCCCCCAGTTTGCATTCACCAGAACTGGAGAGTTCTAACCTTTTCATCACTGGTAGTGGACTCGGGGTGAGGTAAAGGACTATCTTGGGGAGTTGTTTCCACCACAGAGGGCTCCTCGATTTTGCTTCTTATGATAGGTGTTGCAAGAGGGGATAAATCTAGAGGCATCTAAAATGCAAACATTAAGAAGGTGTTAGAAGTTTAAAAATAACTGAGCAATATGTAACAAAAAACCAGGAATGTTAAATAATCATTACTGTTCTGTCAGAAGTATTTTAATTAAAAAAATTTTATCACTAGCAACATACTTTTTTAATGTCATCTTCTGAGGCTTTCTTGAATTCATTCTCAAATGGACTTGCCAACTCATTAAACAAACCCACTTCTTCACAGTTTTTCAAGAATCTCGTTGGTGTTGGGGTTTGATCTGAAATAAATATCAAGAAGTAGTCACTCAGGCTTAGATGATCATAGAGGGGTCTAAAATGTACCGAGTAAAATTAACAAATTAGTAGGACTGGCTCAGTCAGCTGTTAATTTTCTCTTTGGTAAGACCTCGTCCTTTAAAGCAAACGCAATTCGGTTAAGTTTCTGTTGCATTTCTCATGGCATCCTCTCCAGTTTCATGACCTATGAAAGCATGACAGAAGTTCTCCTGGCTCCGTAGTGTGCTCCTTCTGAGGAGAGGTCCTAAGCATCCTTTACTAGACATGGACTGTAATCACTGTCATGGTGGTAAGAATCTCTGTGAATTTACATTTTAAAATCCCGATTGTTTGAAATATATGCCACCTGAGAAAACTAGGACAAGAGCAGGTATGCTCTTCATAATACGGCCCTTCAGCAATTGTTCATCAGCTATTGTAAGAACAAGCTTAGGGTCTTTAGTCGTTAGACCAAAAATACTTCAAGGAAGAATAGTTTAAAAAAGAATCTTGAAGAAACATACATACACACCAGAACAGAAACAAAAACAACCAAACTGTTCTTTACTACCTTTGAAGCAAGTTCTTAATTTTAATGTATTTTATTACTTTAGTACAAGGGGCTTTGTTAAAGAGTCACATACCCCCGGAATGTTCTGGTTTAACTTGTGCACAGCAGGGTAATTAACTGTACTTTTACAGATATGTAAGGGTCTTAAGGACACTTGAATGCCCAATCATGCTAGGCACAACAATACATCCACTGTGTGTGTAAATGTTCACATGCACTGGCTCTAGGCCAAATGCCAATTATGCCCATGTTGAATAATAAAAATTAGTAAATTCACTCCCCCACCCCCCAAATCTAAACCTTAATGGCTTAAGGCTGTTTACTCATATTGATCAAAGTAAGTAGCACATTCAAGTATCAGTCACGTTAAAAAACAGTTTAGGGTATCATGTTTATAGGTTCTATCAGGGGTCTAACCTAAACTAAACAGAAGTATCCAGAGACTCCTGGTTTAGGGTAAAATACTCCCAGTCTCAAGAAATTAAAATTTACATCCTCGTTAATTACTGTAACCACACATTAGGCATTACTTATTACTTTCTTTGTCCTTTCCATATACACCTAGAATACCGACATTACTTCAAACAAAAACCAAACTCACTGCCAGCAAGTCAAATCCAACTCACAATGACCCTATGAGCATAAGAGAACTGCCCCAATGGTCTCTGAGACTATAAATCTTTACAGGAGCAGAAAGCCTCATCTTTCTCCCATGGAGCAACTCGTGGGGTCAAACTGCTGGCCTTGTGCTTAGCAGCCCAGTACATAACCCACTACACCACCTATATTCACCACACACAAATATATTTAATGCTATAGTGACCCCTACGCTACAATGACTTTACAGTGACTGCATTATGTCACATTAGATATAATACTGATCTGATTCAGACATTATTATTATTGACAGGATCGCTGAAGGGATAACTGCTAGGCCATCACTTTACTACCCCCAAAAACTCTCCAAAGTCATTCAACAGCAAGGGCCCAGCATACAGGTATCAGCTGAAGTTCATCATGATTCCACATAATTTGACTTCGTTCACACCCAGGAGCCCTGGCAGTGCAGTGGGTAAGTGCTCAGCTGCTAGTCTCAAGGTCTGCAGGTGCCTATCTCCATTAAGATGTGTGGCCCTGGACCGCTACAGGGCAATGCTTCTCGGGCTACGGGCCACTAGGAGTCACAATGAACACAACACATGTGCTCACGCCCATCGTGATTGCATAGCGAAGGTCATTAGAAGGCTCTGGTCAAAATAAGAAGGAAAGTCTTTACAATTAAAATAAATATACCGTACTTCTACACAAATAGTGTAATGAAAATACTCTGAGGAGGGCACAGTTGGCAAAAGCAGGAAAATAGGTAGTTATTTTAATAAGTGATTACTATAATGCACGCATTAGGATTGGGAAGAAAAGAGTCAACACAGGCACAATTGTTTGACATGCAAATTGGTTAATGGTTTAGTCAAACTATGTAACACACACCTCATGCATTATACTTATAAAGTAAGGCTGCACTACCCATCTCAACACATACTAGTAAAATATATAGCCAAAGTGCTGTGCTGGAATGCTCTCCACTGTTTTACAGTATTAAATGTAATAAGATAGGAGAGCAAGTCTTAGAAACCATTCTCCGAACACTTCCTGAGTTAAAGACAGCAGAGAAATGGCTCGAAGACAGCAGGTTTCAGAGAAGCAAAGCCCTGCACGCTTCAGAGAGCGGACTTTGCTGTTTGCTGCTCAGTTTTTTGGGAAAGGGAGCCATTCTAGCTCTAAAGATCTGACGAACGGTCACCTGGAAAAAAACACAGATTATCCCTGCTCTCCTCTAGCTTCCTTTCACTTATGGAACTCAAGTTATGTTTAATGTTCTCTCATGTTTTTCCTACATAAAATTGTTTGCGACCGTTATTAACTTTACCATGACCTCTGATTTTTTTCATTACGCAGATTTCAACAGTGAAAGGACAGGAAGAACCATCTCCTATTTGCCTCATCAGCTCTCTAAAGTATCGCATATGACAATTTCATTTCTACTTTGGATAATAATGTAAATGTATAACTAATATTTTAGCTTTAAAAATAGCACAACTTAAGTCTTAAAGAGAAAAGGAGGATATAATATTAGTGTTTATGACTTGTGAAATCTGTGGTTTTTGCCACCAAATGGTTCAGTTTTATAATATTAATTTATAAAATATACAGATGCAGTGAAATTAACATAGTATATGTATATGCATATATATATTTAAATACCATGGAAAAACAATAAACAGATGCATGAATTTTCAAGTACTGTGAAAAATAAATATGTTTAGATGATGGTGTTATGTCCAAAGGGCCAACAAACAAAAGAGCAGTAACTAAATACAGACCTTCTAGTGGCACCGTTGAGCAAGCAATGGACTGCTCACTGGAGACCAGCGGTTCAAACCGACCAGCAGATCCCAGGGAGAAAGATGACGCTTTCTCCTGCGGTAAAGATTCCAAGCCCTGGACACCCTTCATAAGATCACTATGAAGTGAAACTGACTCGATGGCAGTATGTTTGGCTTTTATTGAGATAACTTCAGTAACAAATGCTTCATTTGAAAAGATATATTACCATAATCCTAAAGAACATCTGTACTGTGTGAGTGGCGGGGGAGCACTAGAACTGACAGTGAGTGCACAACTCCCCTTTTAAAGGGGGTTTAACCATGGGCGGGGGCGGATGCTCTAAGATAGATGTGGTTCTGACTCTACAATTTCCCTTGCTATGACCGAACAATTGAACTATTCAATTGGATGATATGTAAATCGTAGGCCAATAAAAACTGTTGGAAAAAAATAAAAACATATCGACTAATTGCACTTTCTCCAATAGATGGACCTTGATCATTTCCTATCTTTATATAGCACTGTAAACAAGAGAGGACTAAATCCTACATTAGCTCAATTATCAGTTAAAATGTAAACTCTGGAAATGATATGAATGTTCTAATTAGCTTCTATAAAACAGACATTTAAATCTGTATTTGAAAACCAAACAAAAAAGTAAAATGAATGGCCAGAAGGAAACATGGAAATGTAATGGGTAAAATACATGTTGCCAACATTTACTGCAAATGAAGTCATTGGAATATCACCAGACTATCTTACTTACAGAGAATACACAAAAATTGTGCACAATCCAGGTGAAATATGTATACAAGCTATTAATAAAAGCATATACTAACCAGCCACAATGACACTGTCATTACGTGCTGGACCAAATTTCAGTGTCATCTCATGTTTATGTTTATGGACAGCCAAATGATCCTCGTTGGTAAAGCGCTGTGGCAAAAAGTTTTAAAATATAGTTAAGATTTTCAATTTGATCAAATTAAGTAAAATGATAAGGAAATTCATTTCCACAACATGTAAAACCACCATTAACAGTGAAATAGCAGCTTGTTAACAATAAAAGAATTTATCATTGTTAGTATAAACACACTAGATTTTAAATAACCAGAGAACCCATTACCCAAGAACAAGCAATACTGACATGTTAATAGCTCACATAAGAGCATTAAGAACAAAATTTGAGACAAAGAAACTTCATATAAATTTTGTCAATTTACACTAAAAATAAATCACTATTAATTCCCTGTCACCACACAGTAGAAATATATACTCCACAACACAATGACTCTTGAAGGAAGCACTGTATTGCCCTAGACTTAAAAGTTACTTACCAGCTTGTAAAAGAGAACTGTCATGTAAGAGAGTATTCCTGGGCAAATCTAAGGGGGAAATCATGCTCTTATGCTGCCAGATTAAAAACAAAAGGACTCATGCAGTGAAATGGCAACCAACACAGTAACGTAGTTTTTAAAAAAAACCAAACCTAAATTAGCTATTATATTTTTAACTTAAAATAGCCAGTGATGTTTTTTAAACCACTTTGACTATGGTACTCATATATAATATAAACTATGAAGCAAAATTATTTATTTTTAAAGTTACACATCACGTCCCTGCCCCCACCCCCCCACCGCCCCTTAGCGGGCCCTGCATGCAAAAAGTAACATGTATGACTGTACCACAATAAAAGTATTTTTTAAAACATCTCCTATGTGTGAATATCAACTTTAGTTAAGGAATATTTTACAACAGAAAATAGGGAGCAATTAGAAAATAGGGCGCATTTACTTTTTGTTACTGTATAGCAATAATGGTAAAGTGCTAACTTAAGAGCACTAAACACACCCTACCGTCTATAGCCTTATAAATAAGAATATGAGAGCTGTATATATTTGTGGTCCCTCCCTACCATGCGACTGATGACAGCCACAGGGCATCCTTAGAACAATGGAAGCGTTTCTTTCCTTCTTTAAAAAAAAATCATTTTATTGCGGGCTCTAACAGCTCTTTCAGCAATCCACACGCCCACTGTGTTAAGCACATTTCTACAGATGTTACCATCATCCTTTCTACTCATTTTCCCCTTCCCTCCCCCACCCTCCCACTCTCATGAACTCTGGATAAATTATAAATTGCTATTATTTTCATATCTTCCACTGTCCACTAGTTCCCTTCCCCCAAGTTTCTGCTGTTCCTCACCCTGGGAGGGTGGAGGGTGTGGTGGGGGGCTTGTTATACGACCATCACTGTGTAAAAGAGGTTTTCATCACGCTTTTTATCTAAACTTTTTTGGAGGGGTATAAGCTTTGTTTTTTATATTTTTGTTTGTTTTTAAATAACTTTATTGGGGGCTCGTACAACTCTTCTCACAATCCATACATACATCCATTGTGTCAAGCACATTTGTACATTTGTTGCCATCATCATTTTCAAAACATTTGCTTTCTATTTGAGCCCTTGGTATCAGCTCCTTATTTTCCCCCTCCCTCCCCCACCCTCCTTCACCTTTGATAATTTATAAATTATTATTATAATTCTATGTCTTACACTGATATCTCTCTCTTTCACCCACTTTTCTGTTGTCCGTCCCCCAGGGAGGGGGTTATATGTAGATCCTTGTCATCATTTCCCCCTTTCTACCCCACTGTCTCTCTACCCTCCTGGTATTGCCACTCTCACCGCTGGTCCTGAAGGGATCATCTGTCCTGGATTCCATGTTTCCAGATCCTATCTGTATCAGTGTACATCTTCTGGTCTAGCCGGATTTGTAAGGTAGAATTGGGATCATGAGAGTGGGGAGTGGAGGGAAAGCATTTAGGAACCAGAGGCAAGTTGTATGTTTCATCATTACTACATCGCACCCTGACTGGCTGGTCCCCTCCCCGAGACCCTTCTGTAAGGGGATGTCCAGTTGCTCACAGATGGGCTTTGGGTCCCCAATCTGCACTCCCCTCAGTATTCCGTATCTTCCTTAAAAAGAAAAAAAAAAGTCCGGCTAGACCAGAGGATGTACACTGGTACAGATAAGAGCTGGAAACACAGGGACTCCAGGGCGGATGACCCCTGAGGACCAATCAAGAGAGAACACCTCTATCATCCTTATTGTCTCTGAGTGGTTTAAGCGCTCGGCTGCTAGCTGAGGTTTGAGGCCAACCTAGAGGGACCATAAAAGAAATGCCTCAAAATCTACCCCCCAAAATTAACAATCAACCATTAGAAAACAATGAAAAATCTACTCTCATATATATAGGGTTTGCCAAGAGCAGGAATCAGTTTGAATGCAACTGAAACAAACGAACAAAAAAGCATCCTTAGACCAGCCCTCCAGTCCTCTAACTTATAGAAATTAAACTCTCATTTAGGAGCCAGTTAAGTCCACACAACACCTTGGCTTTATTATCCACAGGGGCAGGTCTGCCCTGTCCTAACAGGTCCCTGAGTCAGAAATGAATGAGTGGCCGTGTGACGGATGCCAGCGAAGGCCCAAAACCCTTTGGCAGAGTCCCCACTGGGATGAAGACTCCACTTACTTCTCTTGGTCCACTGACAGGGAATGGGAATAGTCTGGTCCTCAGACGGAGTACATTGGAAAGAGGATTACTGCAAATATAGTTAGATTGAAATGTAATATGTTGCCATTTGTTTTCCCTTTTGACCCATTTTTAACTTGCTCTAGTTATTATTTTCTACTCCCTTTTGAAGATTTTCTGTGTCTCATTATGTTGTTCTTGGGGGCTGGTGGGGGGAGGGGCATGGTTTTCTGTAAATGAAATCCAGGATAGGTAAATCTATAGAGACAGTAACTAAATTAGCAGTGTTTGGACTATGGCAGGGGAGGCTGGGGGAAATGGGGAGTTAATAATAGTGGAAAAAAGAATAAAGGAATGGTCTAAAGTTGTGGTGTTAAATGAACAAGGTTTTAATATATTTAAACCATTTATTGTATGTTATGTGAATTATATGACAATAAAACTGCTTGGGAAAAAAAAAAAAGAGAGCCTAATAGAGCCAGAGAAACAGATGGGCACTGGGCGGAGATGCGCTACACGGGAGGCAGCCCCGAAACAAAGGAAGATAGGAGTTTAGAGACGACAAGAGTCAGCAATCGACACCCACCAATCGCTCCGTAACCTACTCCTAGCAAGATCCCAGTCTTGAAAAAGGGCTTAGAACTGATTCTTCCCAGTGGAGTCATGTTTTAGGAAACAGAATCAGAACAAATCTGAATTTTTATAATTATGGTGAACAAACCAGAAAAAAACAAAAGACAAATCAAATCCCTGCTAGAAACTTAGTATCTCATAGAAAATCGGGACAGTGCAGTTTTTACATAGCAAACACATTTGCTGCCATCAGGTGTGAGCACACTCAGAAACAATGGCGCCCTACTCAAAATTAGTGCAAGGATCCAATCCCAGCCACTAGTCTCCCGACAGGCCTCACTAGGCCGCTCCCGTGTTGCCAGTCTCGAGTCCCAGCCTTGAACTTCTCCTGCTACTGTTATCATCTGAATCACCTACATTTAAAAATTCTGGTCCATTCTGGGTTTGGTTCTTTGACCATGACTCAAGTGATCTGAAGCATCGGTTCTACTTTGTCCTATAGGGTTGCCATTGAGTATAAATCCATTGGACTGTATCCAACAAAGAACAGAAATCAAAAGAGATCAATCAATCAATTTAAAAAGCCTTCCTAGAAGCGTGGCCACAAATTTAAACTTCTAGCCCCAAATCATAAGATAAATTTCTGCTCTCTAATGCCAGTCCCTTATGACAAAAAGCTTACATTTTTTTCTGAAATAATATCATATGTAAGCATGGTATAGTATTAAATAAAATTTAACAAGTATCTTTTCCATGTAAATTAATAAATTTCCTTTTCCCATTATTTTTTAACTACCTAGGGCACTTAATCTTTACTTAATGATGATATACCTGATTAAATAAGATGGGGAAAAATGAACGCTCTTTCATACATTAAAGAAAATAATGAAGCAACTCACTAGTTCTCTCTGTCATAGCTGCACTAGGTAACTAGGACAACATGTCTACCCCATGCAAACATAATTTTAAAATGTTTCACAAAACAATATTTACAATTGCTTTGTACAATTCTCTTTGTATTTGTTCTCTTATCTCACTTTAACAAATTATAGCTGGTACCCACTAAATTGATCCACAATCGATTAATGGTCATGGTATGACTTGCTATTTGAAAAGTATCTTCAAGATTTCTATAAAACTGACTAAGGGATAAAAATTCAAATAAATTCTATTTAGTTCATTAAAAGAAGAAACATCTCACAGTAGTAACATCCAGCCAGGGTAATATAAGCATAAAACACATTAAAATCATTCAGCTCAAGTAGAAAGAAAATGTTTTGAAAATGACGATGGCTGCATATGTACAAATGTGCTCTTTACAATTGATGTGTGGATGTGTAAGAGCTATAAGAGCCCCTAATAAAATGATTTATATTAAAAAAAGACACCCCCTCCCCAAAAACTGTCATTCAATGAAGAGTGAATTATAGTAGGGCGTAAGTTCTGAGCACTTGTTCTGTAGAAGGGGATAGAGGACAGTGAATGTCCAAAATCCATTGTGATTCCCCACTTACAGGGAGCCTCCGTGAATTCCCTCCCGCCACTGACCAATGCAAACGTCTTGCTCTCAGAACGAGTGCATCGCTTCGGGAAGGGGATTAACTGCAGTTGTAGTTGCATTAAAATTTAACATTAGCATTTGTTTTCCTTTTGATTCATTTTAAATTTGTTTTAGTTTCTATTATCTTGTGCTTTCTTTTGGATTAAAGTTTTTCTATTTTATTTTGTTATCATTGCTGAAGTTTTTTGGATAATTGTCTTTATATGCAATCCAGCAGAGGAAAATCTAGAGACAGTAACTATAGTTCCTAGGAGCCCTGGTAGAGTACTAGGTTATGAATTGGCCTAACTGCAAGGTCTGCAGTTTAAAACCACCAGCTGCTTCTTGGGAGGAGAGACAAAGCTTTCTACTCTGGTAAAGAGTTACTGTCTCGGAAACCCACAGGGCAGGGTGGAGTAATAGGAAGCTAATAATAATAGGTGAAAAAACAAAAAGGTTCTAAAATTGATTGCACAGCTCTTTTTAATATAGTTGAAGCATTGAGTTGTATGGTGCATGAATTATATGTCAGTAAAACAAACATAATTCAGCAAGGTTGCAGATACAAGGTTATACACATATATGTGTATTTTCAGCACACAGCTGAAAATAAATAAATTGGAAAAAGAACGCCACTTACAAAAACATCAAGTCATAAAATATTTAAGAATAAACTTAACATAAGGTATCTGCAAACCCTACATTGCAAATGACAAACCATTACCAAATGATGTTAAAGAAGGAAGAGACTATAACACTGAAGATGTCAATTATCTCCAAATTAATGTAATCTCATAATCTCAAAATATATTTGGGGGGGTGGGGTAGAAAAGGTTATTCTTTAAAATCCTATGGAAACAGAAAAGAATCTAGTTATCCAAAGTAATCTTGTAAAATAGGTTACTAAATAGAGAACTAGGCCTATGTGACTTAAAGATTTATTATAGTAACCAAATCAGTGTGGTACTTGAATAAAAATGGAAAGGTCAATGAATGAAACAAAACCGAATCCAGACATAGACATGTATAAAATAATGTGATTTCTAGTAAAGGAGCCAGAGCAATTTAATGGGGAAAGCAAAATCTTTTCAACTAAGGATGGTAAAATATCTGAAAAACAAAACAAAACTTCACCCTACCTCATACCACACCAAAGTTAATTCAAGTTAGAACAAGATCTAAATTACTAAGGTTTTAAGAGGAAAGCAAAGTAAATCACAAACTATCTTTGTGACACAGGATAAGCAAAAGTTTCTTAGACATAAAAGAGAATAAAACAAGTAAAACTTTATTTAAATTTAAAACATCTATTCATCCAAGTACATACTGAAAATTAAGAAGCAAGCCGTAAGCTGGGAGGAAATATTTGCGAAGCTTATCTGACAAAGGACTAGCATCCAGGATATATAAAAAACTTCTACAATTCAACGATTATCATATAAGCAACCCAATTTTGAAAAAGTACAAAAGATTTATAAAAACATAAAAGAATGTACACATTTTTAAAAAGGTACACGTGTGCCCAAAACCACATTCAAAAGTGCTCATCCCTTCATTAGTCATCAAGGGAACGCATGTCCAAGCCACAACAAGATGCTCGTGTGCAGCCATGAAAATGGCTAACAACAAAACAAAACAATGGATCAACTGTTGGCAAGGACACAGCACACGATCTCTCATCCACTGTGCGCGGGAGCGTGTATTCCCTTTGGAAAGGCTCATCCATTCCCTAAAAATTAATTTATGTGATCCGGCCATGGCTCTTGACGCTAACTACCCAAGAGAAAACAAAGCCTGCATCCGTAAATAGTGTGTACACAAATATTCATATCAGCTTTAATTGTAATAACTTAAAGAAGGAGGGATGTCCATAAACAAATGAATAAACTAGTTGTGAAATAAATGTCAAAAATAAGCAATAAAAAGGAAGGAACTATTGATCATATAACAGCATGGAGGAATCTTTATGCGCAGTGAAGCAGCCAGTAAAAGTACATACTGTATGATTCTACTTATGTAAAATTATAAGCGATATAAACTAACCTACAGTGATAGTAGACAGAGCAGGTTGCCTGCGAAAGGCTAGAAGGGAGGACATTTGGGGGTTCTAGTTATGTTCTAATATCTTGATTATTTGATAGGTACATACACCTATCAAAAGTACACTAATACCACCTACAGTTTACTGTTGATCAATTACACTTAAATGTAAAATATTAATAAAAATATTGAGTACCTTAATGACTCAGAGTATGTGTAAGTAAGGCGTTCTGGTGGTGCAAATAGGTAAGGGTTGGGCAGCTAACCTCCAGGGTGACGGGTGAACCCATCAGCTCGTCCGTGGGAGAAAGCGAGGCTGCAGGTTCCCATCATGATGTGCAGTCTCAGGAGCTCTATGGAGCAGTTATACGCTGTCCAAAGGATTGCTAGGCTTGAGAACCCACTCCATGACAGAAAGTGTGTTTTTACTGTCTACCATTATTTTAAGAGTAAAATAATGATAACAACTATCTACAACCAATTAGTAATGATCAGATAAAAAACATATTTTTGAAACTGCTTCCAAGCATGCGCTGAAGTTAAGGTGTTAGACTTAAAAACATGAATACATTAGTGATATTGCCAGAGGTCAATATGAGTTAATTCACAAATTCACTAAGTAAAATTAGTTTCCGATAAGATAATGTATAATTTATTTCCAATTAAGTTCATCAAAGATTTTCAACCAACAATGGTAAAATTAACATCCTTTTAAATCCTGGATTTCTATTTTGGGCTTCCACCTTTCTATTGTAAGATTACAATCCACCCCCACACCCTGGCCAATATTAAATTATATTTGCTTAAATTCAGATATATTATTGAGGAAAAGGAGAATTTCTTTCCAAAACGTTTTTGGGTTATATTCATCTCAACTCTAAAATTTTACAAAACAGCTCAAGAGAAAATTTTAAAATAAGAACACTTTCTGTCGTCAGTGTCTTAACCAATGTGAAAATATACAAAGGAATGTATACATTACCTGGCCACATCCAGGGGCAGTGCATAGAAAGGGTTTGTCATCACTCATATTCCACAGGTCCTTGTATTGCCTACAATACAAGATTGAGAGATCGAAACATTTTATAGTACCTATTTGTAAGTAGTATTTAAAATGTAAGTCTTAGTCCCCAATAAATAGATTTTTTTTAAAAAAGAAAGATAAATAAATAAAATGTAAATCTTGGATATACTGGATTGTGTAAGATATGGGGGGGGATCTACAGGGGGGTAGAAAATAAGGCTTCCTGGGGTTGGAGGGAGGGGACAAAGGGGAACTGATATCAAGCAGTTCAAGAAGGAAGAAATGTTTTGAAACTGTAGTATCAATTCTTAACACTACTTGATGTGATTGAACAATGGAATGTTATGCTATCTTTAAGAGCTCCCAATAAAATAACTAAATAATTTAAAAGTTGAAAAAAATATATAAAAGGTACATCTTATGATTTAATCTTCACTAAGATCACTCATTACTTTTTGCACTCCAGAAAGAATCAAGAATCTTATCAGGCAAAATCTCTTTTGCTCAATAAATCCAAAATAACAGGTCCACTGCCATTGAGCCAATTCCGACTCATTGTGACCCCAGACAGGCTTTCTGAAACTGTAAAATCTTCATGTTTCTCCCAAAAAAGAGCTAGTATGTTTGAACTGCTGTTAGCAGTCTAATGCTTAAAAGCATCTACCATACACAAATTTTATTCATTTAAAATTAAACAAGCAAATGATGTTCAGTCTTTCGAGGATCATACCATAAAGTTAAGAAAATAAGGAAATGAAGTTTTCTCTCCAATTCCAATTTTTTTGTAGCCCCAAATTCTTACCTAGTAGCTAACCATTTCTATTTCAATAAACCTCCAAATCAACCTATCTACAAGCAAACCCTTATCTACTTCAGAAACGTACCCCTTTCTCTACATTGAAGCATGACGGAAGGCTCAAAGGGAAATATAAAAATAGATTCCAGTCTCAGGAGCTCTCTCGTCAGAGTAGAGAAGCTCTGAGAGTATTAACATAACAAATCCTTAGATTAATTGCTTGCTGGAAATTGTCGATCCACAGCACGAAACTCTGCCTTTGCAATGCTGCAACCACCAGACTTCTCTGGGCACCGCCCACGCTTCATCGAGGCGAGGTCAGTCTTCATTATCAAGTTTCTCCGCTAGACTATTTTAATAAGTTCTTTTCTGGGTTTCCTTCCTCCTGTTTCTCCCCTATAATTAATTCCTTCACTGTCCAATCTGTCTATGGCAAACACATAAATGGTCTCCCTAATATCCATTCCTGCCTTCTCCCTGCTAAGAGAGCCCTGTTTTCATTCCCAGGAACAATGTGACCAGTCCGAGGAAAAGACACTTGTTTTTCTTATCTTACAAGTGAGGGTAACCAAGGAACAGTTAGTTCTGCACACAAGTCTGCTGTGGATTTCTGGGAAACATCTGACAGAAAAGAAAGAAGAAGCTGATACGATCTACTCCTTTTTCCTGCTTTAAACGTGGATGCGTTGCCTGGAGCTGCAGCAGCCCATCTTGTCAGGAGGCGACAAACGTTTGGAAAAGCCAAAAGAATCATCATGGAGTTAGTCTTAAAACATCGGCCATCAACAGTCTACTTCTGGATTTTCTGAGGATTTATAAACCTATTTCCATGACTTATCTGTCAGTATGTATTGCGGTAGCTTGCATGCTGTTGTAGTGGTGTGTCACTAGTACCAGCAGTGTTACCCAAAATGCACAGGTTTCAGCAGAACTTCCAGATTCAGAACAGACTGTGCGGAAGGAACAGGCAGGCCATTTAGGAGGAGCCAGTCAATGAAACCTAAGGATGGCAGCAGAACACTGTCAGGTACTGGAGAGGGTTTCAGTTGTGCATAGAGTTGTTACGGTTCAGAACTGACTCGAATGCACCTCACAACATAAACCAATTTATTTCAGCTACTGCTTGTTCAATCAAAAAATTGTATCAAAAGTATTCCTAACTGAAATATCATCCGGAGTGCCACTCTATCAGATTTCGTAATTTTAACTTTTATTATGACACCCAACTGATAAAAACTTTAGAAAGGCCCGCTGTGTTAAGAATGTAAGCTGCACGCACACTCTAGTATTTAAAGCATTTCCTCACCGTCTTTCTCACTTCTCACACACACCCAGGCAACCACACACTGTCCATGTCACATGCCTCCTTGGCGATGTGCTTTACATGTTCCTTCCAGCTTGTACAACTCTTCTTTTCCACATTCTACCTTCCTTTACAGTTTCATACCTCTCAGAGTCCTTTCCTGGGGATCCTAAATACAACCTGCTTCCACTAATCACTAACTCTCCTCCTACTTATAGTTATTTGTGTTAATAGTGCCTGCTTATTGCCTAGAGTTACTCTAAAATCTAATCCAACCTTATTTTATAGGAGAAAACTATAGCCCAAGTTACATTCTTAGCTAGTGATACAGGTGGGACCAGAGTGCAAGTTCAAATTATTGTATGTTGTTTCTCTTAAACAATAAAAAAAAAAATGGGGGGAGGGTGGTGTCAAAGGATTGAAAGGGTTTGCTTTTAAGAAACCTAAGGTGGTTCAAAGTAATCGCTATTTTATATGTTATAAGTATGTATGCAATGAGTATTAATAAGTTGAGAGAATTTTAAGGAATTATTGATTAAACCTTACATAACAACAAGTTTTAAACATTTCTTTGTCCATTATTATGCCAAATGGGCCACAGCCAACTGACATTAGTCTAAGGAGCTATTTGTACCCTAAGTTTCCTTGCTTACCCAATAAAGGTTTACCTATACAAACTTAGAAATGATGTAAGACCTACTACTTTGTCTCAGAATGATGAGATACAAGAATGATCCCAAAGACCAATACATACTCACTTTCTTAAAACTTGAAGGTTTTACTATTATGCTCTGAAGCAGACCCTGAAACATGCACTGTAACTTCCTATCAATGATTTCCAAATCCCCAAAAGTAATTTTAATGTAAATAATATAGTAACTATATTTGCTTCCTTGCCCCCTAGTTCTGAAAAAAAATCTTTCTTTAGTAATAAAAAAATTACAGCTGTACAAGAAAGATCTTGAGAGCCCAAAATGGATACTTTTCAATACTTTTAGTTTCAGATGGTAACTAATTACATGAGGGGGGCTTCAAAAAGTCTACAGACAAATTCCATTATCTTTTAATTACATTTTTCCTAAGAACTATTTAAGGCCCCTCATACAATGTAATTTCAACTAAGTGAAAGTGTCAATCCCCAAGTTTGGAAATGCTGAAACATACAAGCTTCATTTTTCCTTTTTTATTTTGAAGAGCTTTTCAACGTCTCTTTAATGCAATACCAATTAAATATTCATAAAGCTAGAGATGTACCTTGACCCTTATTTCATATATCAAAACTATAAAAAAATCAAGCCACATTGGATCAAGTTATATTGGACCACACAGCTAAATGTGAAAGATAAATCAATAGTACCTAGATGAAAAACTAGAAGCAATCTTCATGATTTTGGGGTACACAGAGGTTTCTTAAGACAGACACAAAAGCAATGTATATAGAAGAAGAAATTAGATAAAAAATGACTCACTTTGTGCATTTTATTCTTTATAAATTGTACTTCAGTAAAACGTAATAAAGTGAAGAAAAATAATATATCTAGCTAAATACTAAGAAAGAAGATAATAAATGTATAGATATCACCACCCAAATAGTGTTCTAAGAAATCTTAGCGAGATCTCTGATTTGAGGGTATATGATAAAGGAAATCAAAAGAAAGAAAGACTATTTCTAAAACTGACTGAACCTTACAGGACTCTGGGTAGATGTGGAGTAAGAGATTTAAATAAAGTGTGGCACAGAGTATACAAGTAAGGAATTCTTCTGAGAGACAAGACATGCAACTTGACAGTTGAAACAGTCTTAATATGATCATTAGTTTTAAAAAAGGTAAAAGATCAGCATGTTTCTTTTCTACATAAATTAAATTTCAGGCATGCAAACAGTTATAGCAGAATTTCCACTGTAAATGTAAAAGCAATGAAATAACTAGAAAACCATCCATTAAACTCCCAATGAAATAACTGGCCTAGGCCCCTGTCAATAATGTCTGGTTAAGCTATTAAGAGAAAAGGTGATAAGCAATCCCATAATGATTGGATCAGGGTGAAGACTGCTGAACTAACAGGTCAGTTTTAACTAAGTCAAATACAACCATCTGGATGCAACCAACCAAATTCAGTAATGTGGGATCTTAGAGAAAAGACCTGGTCTCTTCAACATGTCACCAGTAAAACAAAACCAGAAGAATCAGATTAACACAATACACTGTAAAGGCCCCTTTGGATCCTGATTCAAACAACTACTCACAGACATTTTTGAATCAATATTATTTATTCACTCTTCTATTTAGACTTGATGCCTTTAGAAATGTATAAATTTTAGTTTTGTTTTTGCTTTCTTTCTAGAAATTATATGTAGCATCTGTATTTGACACAAGTAATAACTCTGTAACATTGTTTCTTTTGCAACACGTTTATTAAAACATCAGAGCAATGTTTCCCAAAGTATATTCTACAGCAGCTGTTCTCAACCTGGGGTTTGCAACCCCTTTGGGGGTCAAATGATCCTTTCACAGGGGTTGACCGATTCATATCAGTAGCAAAATGACAGTTATGAAGTAGCAACGAAAATAATGTTATGGTTGGGGTCACCACAACATAAGGAACTGTATGAAAGGGTCACGGCGTTAGGAAGGTTGAGAATCAATGTTCTACAGGAATGATACGGAGTGATTATAGAAAAAAGCAAATAGGACAAATGCTGGTATATACAGGATTGTTTTTTCCTACAGGAAAAATGGGACTTTTCAGAGACGTTAATATGTTCAACCAAAATGCCTAGGCGAGCTAACATATGGCACTTTGGAGGCCTCCTGGTGGTCTTGTGGGTTAAGTAATGGACTGCTAACTACACAAGGCAACCCATCTCAGACACCGTAAGGTGCAGGCCTATGAATGGGTTGCTGTGAATTGAAAACAACTGGACGACAGCGGGCTTTGTTTTGCTTTCTAATTTGTTATCTTAACCCTTTATTCATAAAAGACTATAGAATTAGTATTATTTGGAACTCATGGCATAGTAAAGTGTATCTTAATGCTCTCTACTTGATCATTTTAAACATAAGCATCATATAAGCTACATACTAGAGAAATCTATGAAAAACATTAAAATACGTATCTAGAAATAACCTATGTAAATCGTTAAACAATTTAAAATATTAAAAATGGCTAAAAATACAATGTATTACATATATACCTGGCAGAATTCACATGTAAGTTGAATTTCATAAGTTGAACAACTTATCACATCCTCTTGTTCATAGCGAGGATACTGGAAAAAAAGGGGAGGAGGTTTTAGTTAGTTTTGAACCATACTATTCCTCAAACAGTACAAAATAAAAAACATCCAAGTAATTATACTCTATAACCATCACCATCCAAAAACATGGTCATTATTAACACTGAGCTGCTGACCTTTTAAAAATACATATTATGGTCATGTAAAATTCTCGGTGAAGGCCTTTTTGTGCTACTTTTTTTAATGAAGGTAATAAAAAATTCTCTCTAGTACAGATTATAGGTTCTTCTCCATGGTATACATTCTGATCATGCAAGTCAACGCGCTTTTGAACGACTCAACCTACAAATGAGACTGATGTCCCACACGGTAAGGGAACTTACTCAAGAGTCAAAAATAGAACAAGAATATTCCCTATTTCTACTGCTGGATTGTACTTCTCAGCTGTCATACCTTGCTATGCTATGCATATCAAGTGTTACACTTATTCTATCACCAAGTATACAGGAGCTTTATGTAAACTACTTTTGAAAAATCATATAGAAAAATGTTTTTGAAAACTCGGTCATTTACAGCTTTCATACACACCATTATCAAATGGAATCATAGATACATTAAATGCCAGTGAAAAATGAGAACAGTAAAAAATAAGACTGCGTTAAGAATCCAAGGAAATAGAATCTTTTGACCACTTGAGTCTTTTCTTCATATATAGCAGGTATTCGTCCAGATGTGAGAACTTGTCTTTTCTTTCTATTGAGTGGTAATCGACGCTGAAAGCTGCACTCTCTGATGCTTCATTCAGGTGCTCGCTTTCAGGAAACAAGGCTGTGCCACCTGCACGCTGCAGGTTACTGAGTCTGCCTCCAATCCCGATGTCTGCTTGCTTTTCACGTAGACTGCTTTCCTAGATTTGCTCAACATACAGATTGAATCAGTATTGGGAGAGGATAGAAAACTGATACTTACCTATCCTGATTTTAAACCATTCCCTATCCCCTTGGTCTGTTCAAACAGCTACCTCTTGGTTCCTGTACAGGCTCTGCATGAGCACAATTCTTTTCGAAATTCCATTTTCACAATGTTATGCATAGTTTAAGATTCATATAATGGAATACCTCTGCATAGTCAATGCAACACACATAAGCATCTTTCGATTATTCTGTTTCAGTCACGAATCTTCTGGCTCAGCAATTATTCACCATTCCACAACCTTTGTCCTCTTCTGAATCCAGCTTAAATTTCTGGCAGCTTCCTATTGATGTATAGCTGCAACCATTTTTAAATTATCTTCAGCAAAATCTTACTTTTATGTGGTATTAATGATAATGTTCAGTAATCTGTTTTCTGGTGGAACCTCTTTCTTCAGAATGGGCACAAAGATGCCTTCCAGTTAGTTGGTAAATTAACTGTTTTCCGAATTTCTTGACAGACTAAGGAGTGCTTTCAAGGCTGCATCTTTTTCTTTTTTAACTTTTCTATTGATATTCTGTCAATTCCTGGACCTTTTTATTTTGCCAAAGCTTTCATTCATTGCAGCTTGAGCTTCTTCATTCAATACCATTAGTTCTTGACTTTATGCTACTTTCTGAAATGGTAAATAAATAAATGATTGAATGTCGAACAATTCCTTTTGATATGACTGTGTATTCTTCCATCTTCCTTTGATTCTTCTTGCATCATTCAATATTTTATTCAGTTTTTTCAGCTTGAGATACACTGTGTGTGTTCTTCCTTTTCGGTTTTCTAATCCCAGGTCTTAACAGAATGTAATATAATTTTTTACTTTGTCTTCTTGAGCTGCCTTTTGAGATTTTCAATACAACTCTTTTCCCCACCCCACTGATTTTTTCCTTTTATTTATTTATTTTAATCATTTATTAGGGGCTCATACAACTCATCACAATCCATATATCCATCGTGTCAAGCACATTTGTACATTTGTTGCCATCATCAATCTCAAAACATTTACTCTATAATTAAGCCCCTGGTATCAGCTCATTTTTTTCCCTCCATTCCCCAACCTCCCTCTCTTAGGAACCCTTGATAATTTATAAATTATTATTTCATGTCTTACACTTACCAATATCTCCCTTCACCCAACTTTTCTGTTCTGTCCCCCTGGGAGGGAGTTATAGGTAGATCATTGTGATCCACTCACTGTCCCCTTCCTCTCCTGGTATGGCTACTCTCAATATTGGTCCTGAAGGGTTTATCTGTCCTGGATTCCCTGTGTTGCCAGCTCTTATCTGTACCTGTGTATATGCTCTGGTCTAGCCAGATTTGTAAGGTAGAATTGGGGTCATGATAGTGGGGGTTGGGGGTGGAAACAGCATTTAAGAACTAGAGGAAAGCTGTATGTTTCATCAGTGCTACACTGCACCCTGACTGGCTCGTCTCCTCCCCACAACCCTTCTGTAAGGGGATGTCCAATTGCCTACAGATGGGTTTGGAGCTTTTTACTCCACACTCCCCCTCACTCACAATGAAATGAATTTTTGTTCTGAGTCTTTGATACCTGATTCCTGATCCCATAGACATCTCACTTTGTTGCTTCACTTCTATACAACACTTTAACACTTTATGTCTCTTTATGTCATCATTTTTCCTTTATTTTTTTGCTACTCTGTGTTCAATATTAAATTTTCAGGGTCTCCTCTGACATCCATTTTGATCTCTTGTTTCTTTTCTGTCATTTTAATGAGTTGTTGCTGTCTTCGAAGAGTCCTGGTAGAGTAGGGTATTACATGTTGGGCTGTTGAACCACAACATCAACAGTTGGCGCCATTAGCTGTTCCTTTCTGCTCTAGTAAAGACTTAAAGCCTCAGAACCCCAAAAGGGCAGTTCCATCCTGTCCTGTAGGTTGGCTATGATCAGAATGGACTAGATGGCAGTAAGTGGTTTGGGTTTTTTCCTCCATTTTTTACTTTCTTCATGTATGATGCTGTGGATGGGATCCTAGTAACTCAGCTGATCATCGTCCATTAGTGTGCAATGCACTGTTCAAATCTGTTGAAGTGATTTCTACATTCAGGTGGCTCTTGTACACTTGTTTTAATTTTCTTTAGCTTCAACCTGAAATTGTAAGTAAGTAATTCATGAGTTGTTTCACAGTCTGTCCATTGGGCTTATTTTAGTTGATAATATTGAGCTTCTCCACGTTCTTTTCCCACAAATAGTCAATTTGAATACCTGTACATTCCATCTGGAGTGGTCCACATCCATTGTTGTTTATGTTATTGAAAGAAAAAGTATTCTCAATGAAGATGCTGTTGGTTTTGCAAAATTCAATCATGCAATCTCCAACTTTGTTTCTATTTCCAAGGCCATGTTTTCCAACTATGTTCCTTCCCTCTTTGTTTCCAACTTTTCACATTCCAATTGCCAATACATCTTGATTACAGATTTATTAATTCAGGCTGAAGAATTTCTTCCTCACTGGCTTTAGTGGGTGGTGTGTAAATTTGAATAAAAGCTGTACTAACTTGTCTTCTTTGTAGGCATATAGATATTACCCTATCACAAGATGCTCTTTCTAATGATGGGTACTGATGCATTCCCTTGAATTTGACATTCCTGGCAGAGTAAACCACACTATTGTTCAATTCAAAACAGCCAATACCAGTCCATTTCAGCTCACTAATTACCAGGATATCAATATTATCCATTTAATTTCTGATGAATCCTACTTTTCTTAAATTGATACTATGTTCTGGTTATTAAAAATAAAATAAAAGGTGCTAAGCAGGGTGGGGGAGGGAGGGGAAAACTGAGAAGCTGATAGCAAGGGCTCAAGTAGAAAGAAAATGATGATGGCCACACATGTACAAATGTGCTTGATACAATGTTTATTTTCTTGTTGTCCGAATAGGACATTGCTGGTTTGCTTACTTATAAGGGACAGACATGGGAGGAAGGCTCGGGGAGAAGGCAATGGGGCCAATGACACTGGAAGGTCGAGGGCAGTGGTTCTCAACCTGTGGGTCATGATCCCTTTGGGGGTCGAAGGACCCTTTCACAGGGGTCGTCTAAAAACACATATTTCCAATGGTCTTAGGAACCGAGACACCGCTCCTCTATCTGTCTCTAGATGCATAACCCACATGCAGATACGTCCACATACGAGTGCTCAGCATGAAGACTGCTACCCTTGCACCATGTTTCAAGACAAAATTTCATTTATTTGTAATTAGAAATAAATATATCACAATATATAATTACATATTGTTTTGTGATCAATAACTCACTATGCTTTAATTATGTTCAATTTTTAACAATGAAAATACATCCTGCATATCAGATTTATGATTCATAACAGTAACAAAATTAGTTATGAAGTTATACAGTTATGAAGTAGCAACGAAAATAATTTTATGGTTTAGGGTCACCACAACATGAGGAACTGTATTAAAGGGTCACAGCATTAGGAAGTTTGAGAACCACTGGTCTAGGGGGAAGGAGGCTGCCGGGAAGAAGGGTGTGGTGAGCAGACAGTATCATGGACAGGGGAACAAGGGAATTGAAACCAACATCTAGGAGAGTGTAGAGATTCTGTGAGCATTAGAGCAACACCAAGCTAGCAGAGAAGTAAGAGGTAGAAGGAGGAAAGTGATGGTGGGGAAGGAGAAGTCAAAAGGAACCAGAGGCAAGCTCTAGGAAGCAAAGGTATAGATATGGATATTAACAGAGGTGTGTACTTATGTAAATACATTAATCCATAAAATAGAGGCATTGTACATATGTATTGTACATATGTTTATAAGGCAACACACTGAGGCTGCAAACAGGCCTTGGGCCTCAGCTCATACCTTCCCTCAATACAAGAACACTTTGTTCTAATGAATTGGCATTCTGTGATGCTCACCACCCCCACCACCCCCAACCCTGCCTACACAATTGCTGAAGACAAAATGGGTACAAAAGTAGATGTGAAGACAGAGGATGGTACCCACTATTAAAAGATACAGTGTCTGGGGTCTTAAAGGCTTGAAGTTACACAAGTCCACATGGAAGAAGCACACCAACTGGTGCAATCATGAGGTGTCATCAAGACTGGGCAACGGCATCAGAAGATTCACAACCAATAAACAAACAAAAAAGCATTGGTAAGATTGGGGGGGAGGAGGGAGGTGTGGAGCAGAGACCCAAAACCCATCTGTGGCTAATGGAATGTCCCCCCACAGAGAGGTTGCAGGGAGGGGATGAGTCAATCAGGGTGCAGTGGAGCACCAATGGATCATGAAATATACGGTAGTATATACTTGTGTATAAGCTGAGTTTTCAGCTCAATTTTTCAGTTTTTGTGGTAAACAGGTGCCTCGGCAGATATTCGGGATGGCTTATAATAGAGTATATAGTGTACCTCTGATCCCTTGAAGCCTCCTCACCCCCCACTATCATGACCCCAGAGCTGCATCCCGCTCTGGACTAGACGGGAGCATGTACATAGGTGTAGGCAAGAGATAAAACTTACAACACATGAAACCCAGGAACAGGAATGGGAATAGTGATTCCAAAAGGGCAGGGGGAAAGGGGGAGAGGTGGGGAGGGAGGGGAGTACAGAGCACAATGAATGGCACATAACCAAATCTCCCCATCCAGGGGGAAGAACAACAGAAACTAGACAGGAAGGGAGACAGTGGTCAGTATGAGACTTGAAAATAATTAACAATCCATTCCATTTTATGGAAAAGCTGTTAGGTGCTAGCCAGTAGGCTCTGAGGCCTGACAACCCTGTGAACAACAGAATAAACCACTCGCTGTTCCTGCCCCATGCTCACTGAGCCCCTCGTTGCAGCCACCGTGCCAATCCATCTCACTCAAAAGTCTTCCTCTTGTTCATGGGCTCTCTGCTCTAACAAGCATGGCATCCTACTCCAAGGACTGGGTTCTCCTGACGACGTGTTCAAAGTCCGAGATGAAGTCTCGCCATGCTCACTTCTGAGGAACATCTGGCTGCACTTCATCTGAGAGAGGCTTGCTTGGCCTACTGGCAGCATTCTCCATCGACACTGTAATTCAAATGCGGCAATTCTGTTGTGGTCTTCCTTATTCATTGCCAGCTTTCAGGTGCTTATAAGGCAATTGAAAAACCTTTAGCCTGTAATGTAGTGAATTATTTAATATGGTGCGTCTAGCCATAACCTTTGTTACTCCCACCAAATTACCTTTGGTTTCCTCATGGGTCTGAGGTGTGGGAAGATAGTGATTGAATTATCTGATTCAGCTGTGGGTGACTTAATAGGGTTAATTGTGATTGCCATCTGCTGGGTATAAAATCAGCCAATGCAAAAAACAGGAAGGGGTAATTTTACTACCATATAAGAGGAGAGCCAGGAGTGGAGAAATTCTTTGGACCTGGATGTCCTTGTGCACTGAATGTCCTTGATCCAGGAAACAGCTGTTGACACCAGAGGGGCCGCAGCAGAACCAGGTGCCAGAACAGTGGACACCCCAGACCAGAGAGCAAGTAAAGCTGAGTGCTTCTGTGCAGGAGGCTGGCTAGTGGAGTGGGTGCCTCTCAGTCCTTAATTGGGGTACTTGTGTTTGCTCCGAGTTGGAGCTGAGCATCTCCAGGCTGGGGGTTATGGTGGAGTAGCAGGTCTCTGAACAGGCATTGTCAGGACGAACATAGTTTTGTAACATTGCTCAAGCAGAGTAGACGATAGGCCAACAGGCTGTAGGCCAGAAAGAGACCTGCCTATGGCATAGTAGAGACTGTCCTGACTGGACAATTATACTCTGAGCATTTCTCACATGAATTATAGCTGTTACCTTCCCTAATAAATCCTGAGTGTTGGCTGTGAGCTGTTTAGCCACTGCAATGTTTATCAAACTCAGGGACAAAAGTGTAGCGTGCTGTGAATAGGGCAGTTGGTGTCAGGATCGGTGGGGAAGATCGGAGGGTGGAGGCACATCTGACTCTGCCTTTCAGCAATCGGCACATTGAGGCGAAGTAGCTCAAAATTATCTAATGCAGTATCAATGTGTAAGAAAAATTATCATGTGCTGACACACAATCATCCTAAAGTCTGCCACCACACTTGTAATTCAGGCATTTTACAGAGGGCTGACTCCTTAAACTAACTATAATGTTGTTTATAATCCAAGTTGAAAATACATACTCTTAACAGAATCCTTTATCAATTATATATCATTATTGTTATTTCATGTCTCAGTGTCCATTTTCTCCCTTCACCCACCTTTCTGTTATTCATCCCCCTGGGGGGTGGGCTGCATATCCAACCTTGTGATGGGTTCTTCCTTTCGCCCCCTTCCCCCCACCCTCTAATCTCATGATATCGCTACTACCATTACTGTTCCTGAAGATTTTATCTGTCCTGAATTCCACGTTTCAGAAGCTCTTATGTGTACCAATGTGTGTATTCCAGTCTAGCAGAATTTGTAAGGTAGAACTGGGTCATGGTAGTGCAGGGGGAAGCATTCAGGAACCAGAGGAATGATGTGTGTTTTCTCGGTGCTATACTGCACCCTGACTGAATCATCCCTTCTTTGTGGGGATGTCCGATCATCTACAGATGGGCTTTGGGTCTCCACTCCAACCCTCCACTTTCACATCTATACAATTATATGTTTTGGATCTTTTGATACCTGATGCCTGATCCCATTTGGCACCTCATGATCACACAGGCTGGTGTGCTTCTTCCATGTGGCCTTATTTGCTTCCCTGAAAGATGGATGCTTGTTTAACTTCAAGGCTTTCAGACCCCAGACACTACATCTTTTGATAGCCAGGCACCATCAGCTTTCTTCACCACATTTGCTTAAGCACCCATCTTTGTCTTCAGCGATTGTGTAAAGAAGGTGAGTGCAGAGTAGGGACCGAAAGCCCATTTGTAGGCCACTGGAGATCCCCTCTCAGAGGGGTTTAGGGGAAGAGATGAGTCAGTCAGGGTGTGATGTAGCACCGATGAAGAATTCAGCTTTCCTCTAGTTCCTAACTGCTTCTTCCCCTCCAACTATCATGATCCGAATACTACTTTGCAAGTCTGGATAGAGCAGAGGTTGTACACTGGTGCAGATAGGAGCTGGAGGCACAAGGAATCCAGGGCAGATGATACCTTCAGGACCAGGGGTATGAGGGGAGATACTGGGAGGGTAGAGGGTGAGTGGGTTGGAAAGAGGGAAACAATTACAAGGATCTACATGTGACCTCCTCCCTGGGGGACGGACAACAGAAAAGGGGGTGAAGGGAGATGTCAGACAGGGCAAGATATGACAAAATAATAATTTATAAATTATCAAGGGCTCATGAGGGAGGGGGAAAAAAAGAGGACCTGATGCAAAGGGCTGAAGTGGAGAGCAAGTGCTTTGCAAATGATGAGGTCAAAGAATGTACAGATGTGCTTTACAAAATTGATGTATGTATGGATTGTGATAATAGTTGTATGAGTCCCTAATAAAATGTTTTTTAAAAAAAGAAGGTATCAAAGAGTGCCAGATTAGAAAAATGTTCTTGTGTTAAGGAAGGCCTTGAGTAGAGGCCCAAAGTCCATCTGCTATCATAATACTTAACATATAAATATATGTACATTGTCTTCTATCCCTTTCATTATAAATTAATATATTTACATGTGTACATACCTACAGCTATACCTCTATAAAAAACTTTTGCTTCCTACTTCTTTCCTCTATTTCCTTCCACCTTCCTTCTTTGAGTGCTGCCCCTTCCCCTTTAATCCCATCCAATCTTTCTAGAGTCTGGTTTTGGTTGTCTTCTGGCTGGCTCAAGGCACCCCGCCACCCACCTGCTGCCCCCCCCACCCTTCTGCTAAGGAGGAAAAGGGTGGTGGTGGTGGTTGTGGGGAGATATGTATGCCTTGTCAATGAAAAAAAAATCTCAAAAACTTATAAAACTCTTGGCAGTGGATCACTCAGATCGTGTGTCGATGAAGAACGTAGCTAGCTCTAAGAATTAATGTGACGTGTAGGGCTGTCTTTTTATACAACCAAACCAGATGTGGTGCTGATTCCAACTCACAGTGACCCTGTAGGGCAAACAGATCTGCCCCAGAGGGTTTCCAAGGCTGTCAATCTTTACAGAAGCAGACTCTCCCATCTTTGGAGTGTTTTACCACTGCACCACAGACTCTTCTCAGATAGAATTGTATATTTTAAAATATTCGTCATTCGTTGGTCAAAATCAAAGTACATTTGTACATAATAGCTTTTTGATTTGAACTTGCAGATTCAGGAACAACAGTATATGCCACTTTGCTTCTTAAGTACCTTAATAGCTACAAAGTGGACCACTGATTATCAGGGTTTGAAAGATTTTGTAACCTAGACCACATATCTTAAGTCATTATTTCCTTTCCATTTGAGGAAGCTGCCTCTCCAAACTGTAAATGGCTTGAGGTTGGAAATCATCGTCATAATGTCAGTACACTGTGGGTGGCACGTAGTAATAAAGTTAAGTTTGAATGAAACTATAACTTCCCATTAATCGTTCTGATAGCATAAGACAACTATTACTAAACATGGTTGACATCATTTACTCTAAAAGCAAATAAAGTTCACATTTTTCTTGGATAGCCTTACAGTGAGTTAATATTTTCTACCTAAAAAAATTACTTTTGAAATGTAGAAACTATCTCATGAATTACTACTACTACTGTTGTCATGTTTATAGTAGTCACACTTGAGTACTGAGCCCTTCATATTAGAACCCTTTACTACAAAGAAGTCCCTGGTCAGATTAAGTCTAGGAGTCGGTGGGTGAGACAAAATTAGACTCTGTATCCTAAGTGCCTGATGTGCTTTGATACACTGCTGTGCACTGTATCTCCAAATTCAGTGAACCTAAGATTTTTTTAAAAATTAAGCACCATGAAGTATTAAGGCTACTATTTAGGAAACAACTGCTGAAGAAATCAGTAATGTTGGAAAGACAACCATCAAATAAAAAGAATACTTCTGCATTGACAGATGAAAACCTCTTACCTTTCTAGCTGGTGAGCCATGAGCTTTTTCACTCAGCTGCCAGGAATCCCTCCACTCTTATCAAGCAGTGCCCCTTACATTTCTGTTCTGGATCCCTAGGGCATGGGAGAGGCAGAAAAGAGGGAACTCTTTAGCTGGAGAATCCAAAGAAACAGGCTCCAGCAATTCAACTCCCTGCTGGTGTAATGGTTAAGAACTAGGCTGCTAAATGAAAGGTCAGCAGTTCAAGCCTACCAGGTGCTCAATGGAAAGAATACAAAACTATTCCAATTTATCGTCTCCTAACTCATAGTGACCCTATAGGACAGGGTAGAACTGCTCTATGGACTATTGGTTTGAAGGCTAACCTTTCAGTTAGCAATCAAGTGTTTTAATCACTGTGCCGCCACGAATGTCCTGTAAAGATCACGGCCTAAGAAACCCATGAGGCAGTTCTACTCTGTCACCTTGGGACTCTATGAGTAAGTGTAGGGAACTGCATGTCTCCCCACCCGGGATTTTAGCCATGAATTTACTCTCTCCATACAAACTGCCCTGAGGTTTTACTGCCCTTTGTTCCATTCCCGCCAGAGGGTGGCTACCTTGATCCTTGCTAGGATTGGTGCTCTTTCATTAGCAACCGCTATGTTCATTGGTCAATACAATGACATCTCCCCCACCCAGGCTCACCAGGAATTGCTTCATTAGCATACTTACCTGTTTGTAGCTAAGAAAAGTCCCCACTGCTGCTGAAGCCCTGAGGGCTTTGAAAGTGGGCAAAAGCAGTTAGAGGGCTGATCAATACATTATCATGATAAGGATCTAGGACTTTGAAACCTGGTGCTGCAGACTCAGTCCTGCTGGGATGAAAGAATAGCAAAGGCGGTAGCCAGGGAGCAAGAGTCGGAGTCATTAGCAACATAACAGGGAGTAGATTTAAAAATTCTAGCAACATAACAGGGAGTAGATTTAAAAATTCTAAAATGTTATCCAGTTAAAGGACAAAATGCTCATGGACGGGTGAATGTTCCCCTCATTTCATTCAAAACTGTAAAAGATTTAAAATCTGTTTGTTCTCAATATGGTTCTGTGGCTCATTTTACTATGGAGTTAGTAGAAGCCGTGATAGGAGAAAATGTGTTTGGGCAGAAGACTAGTAATAGCTGGCTCAAATGAGTTTGTCGGGAAAAGACTACTTGTTGTTAAATTCAGAGTTTCTTAAGAGTTTTCACAATACAGCAGATATAAGCTGTTTTTGTGAACAAAGTTTGTGTGAACAATGTGTGTGTGTGCGCACACGCACGTGTGTTTGTGTGTGTGTGTAAGTATTACATACTCTCACTTTGTATGTACAAAGAGGTTGTTCTGAATGTTTACTTTAAGGATAAAATCACTTTTGCTTGTGTTTATTACTGCTTAAAGTTGAGTCTTTTTTGAATATTTAAAAAATAACTATACCAATGATACTACTCTCTCAAGAAAAATATTGCCATCATTTGTAGACTACGTAACCTTCAAGTATGTGCTAATTTTTTATCCCTTTGTCTAATTAAAATCAGGAATTGTATTAAAAATTAAACAATTGGTTTTTAAAAAATGCAAATACTGCCTGCTAGGTAGTACTGAGACCTTTAAGAAAAAAGGACAACTTGTCTGATTATATCAAACTATGCCAAGACATTAAACCTTTCTTTACTCAGGGCTTGCTATAGCAGTCACTTTGCAAGGAAAACAGTAGAGGAAGGTTAATGATACTGTACAATTTATAGAAGCCCTGCAGCCTGGGCTCCCTTCCCCCTCTGCTATTCCAGCCAATACACATAAGATCATTTTAAATTTAAAAGACTGTTTTTATACCATTCCCTTGGATTCAAAAGATAAAAGATTTGCTTTTAGTGTTCCTAATGTTAATTTTAAAGAACCTATGAAGTGTTATCAGTGAAAAGTCTTACGTCAGGGAATGTCTAATAGCGTCACCCCATGCCAAAAGTTTGTAACTGCAGCTATAAAGTCAGTAAGAACTTCTGAAACATCGGTGTATATCATTCACTACATGGATGATATTTTAATAGCTCATAAAAACCAAAAGGTGGTTCTCTTTATTTTTAACTTATTATGAGAAGCATTAAAAAGGCATGGGATAGTTATAGCAAATGAAAAAGTACAAGTTATTAAACCTTACTAATATTTAGGACATATTTTACAGAAAGGTTTTGTTAAACCCCAGAAGATAGAAATAAGAAAAGATCACTTACAAACTTTAAATAATTTTCAAAAATTATTAGGAGATATTAATTGGCTTAGACCATATTTAAAAATAAGTACTAGAAAGCTTTAGCCTTTTTTTGATATTTTAAAAGGAGATCCTAATCCAAATTCGACTCGGGAGATTTCCCCTTTAGCAAAACAAATCTTAAACTTAGTTAATTTATGTATTCAAGAACAACAAATTATGTACATTAATTATGGTAAACCTTGGTACTTTTACATCTGGTGTGTTATAGCAGAAAAGACCATTATTGTGGGTATATTTAGCTTCTTCAAGAAAAAGAATTCTAAAACCTTATTTTTAAATAATAGCTGAATTCGTGATGAAAGGTAGATCCGAGTCTGTTAAATAATTTGAAAAGACCCTAATTCTATAGTCATACCTTATGACAGACCCCAAACTTCTTGGTTATGGGAAAGTGGTGATTCATGGAAATAGCATTTGCTAAATTTTGTGGATTGATGAACAATGTTTATCCTCCAGACAAATTGTTATAATGTTCTAAAAAACATTTATTTATTTTCCCCAGTATTTGTAATAAAAAACCCATAGCTCATGCCCTTACAATATTTACTGATGGTTCCTCCAATGGAACTGAAGCTATTTCTTATAAAAGACATACATACTATGGTTAAAAAATGTCCAGCTCAATCTGCATTAACATTTATTCAGACAGTCTATATGTTATTTTCGTATTAAATAATTTAGAAACTGTTGCTTGTATTCAATCACAAAATGAACCTATTTTGGCTTTATTTGGTGAATTACAACAATTAATTTGGAACCGCAAATATCCTTATTTTGCGGCACATATCAGAGCTCATTCTCCCCTACCGGGGGCTTTGGCAAAAGGCAATCATTTAGCTGATTGTGCAACTCAAGCTGCAGCAGCATTTGCCAATTTATCTGAAGGTCAAATTACTTTAGTCCAGCATTCTCATCAACTACATCACCAAAACAGCCAAGCTTTAAAACATCAATTTAACATACCTAAGAAGCAGCAAGGGACATAGCAAAATCTTGTCCCCATTGTGGGACTCATTTACTAGTTCCTCATTCAGGTGTCAATCCCAGAGGACTGCTCCTGGGACATCTTTGGCAGATGGATGTTACTCACATTCCTTCATTTGGTAAATTGAGTTATTTGCATGTTATGGTGGACACTTATTCTGGATTTATTGTGACCACTCCTATAACTAGTGAAAAAACGTCTTTAGTTATTCAACATATGTTATGTTGTTTTGCTGTAATTGGTGTACCTAAATGCTTAAAGAGAGGTAATGGATCTGCTTATATTAATAAATAATTTACTCAATTTTGTGTCACTTTTCAAATTAAACACATAACTGGAATCTCATAATCCTCAAACCCAAGGTATTGTGGAATAATGGGACTATTAAGTGACATTTAGATAAAATAAAAAGGGGGAGATATACCCTTCTACTCCTCACAATTTAATTTACCATACTTTATTTTAACCTTTTGAAATTTAGATGTACATGGTCAGTCTGCTGCTGACTGCCTTTGGAAAATGATCGCCAAATATAAAGACAAAGCATATGTAAAATGGAAAGATCCACTTAATGGCAAGAGCCAGCTCCCCTCCTAATTTGGGGGCGAGGGCATGTTTGTATTTTTTCCCACAAGATGCTGATGGAGCAAGGTGACTGCCAGAGAAGTTGGTGTTGTTTGCAAACTATGCAGATGGTAATTTGCCTGCAAGTGCTTCTGGAAACTTCGCACAGTGAGCAGTACTAGGCTTAAGTTCCTGATCCACCACTCTAACATACTGTTGTCTGGGAGTCTGGAAATCACGGTGTGAGTTAATGACTCCCTCCCTCCCTGTACAAGGTGAAAGAAATGTATTATCATCTACTGCACAGTTTTTTCTTTTTGTGGACTAGAGACGTAAAAGAATAATAAAACCATATTGTGGAGATCATGTCTCATGGACAAACCCATCCAGTATAAAATCACAAAAGAGAGATATATCATCAATTGGTCTGGCAACCAAGACAATAATCAAAAAATACTGCCGAATGGAAAATAGAGACTACTTTGAAAATGTGAAGCTTATGGACACTTCCTCCAAACCGCAAGGGAACGTTACTGCCTATGTAACATCGTCTTATGCACTTTTGGCAGGAAATATTATCATAGATGATGATGATTATAAGTTTGACATGTTCTGTAATAATTGTAATTTTTCTAATTGTATTACCTAAACCCCTAAAGGTATTGTCATTGCAATTTTGTATACAGGTATTGGAAGAGATTTGAGAAAGCATTAACCAAACCTAAGCATTTTTTAGGTTTGCTTATAGCAAGTATTTTTAACTATATTGTTTAGTTGACTTCTATTACTGCAGCAATTGTACTTTCACTAAGCATACAATTGTCCCCTTTGTTGAACCTTTCATTGTAATTCTGATCATTATTTCCCTGGGCACTGTATTGTTCAACAAACTCATGGCGTTCATAAAACAACAAATTGAGGCAATCCAGGCTAAACCTATCCAGATGCATTATCATCGGCTAGAGATGATGAACAAGGGAAGCCCACTCTCAGAATCATCCAAGTGATAAGACCCCTTCCCTTGTGCGCTGGGCTAAACAGCCAATGACGGGTACGATTGGGCATGACTCATACCAACCTAAGCCAGGCCAGGGTTTGCTTTTGAAAAATGCTCATTCCTTGAGACCAATGACAGGTAAGAATGAGTCAGTAGCCCGACAACCTAAGCCAGGCGCAGCCCCCCGAGGAATACTCCATATTAAAATCATACTCTTACCTGTTATTGTATTGGTAAAGAAGGAGGACATGTAGGGAACTGCGTGTCTCCCCACCCTGGATTTTAGCCATGAACCTACTCTCGCCATACAAACTGCCCTGAGGTTTTACTGCCCTTTGTTCCATTCCCGCCAGATGGTGGCTGTCTTGATCCTTGCTAGGATTGGTCCTCTTTCACTAGCAACTGCTATGTCCATTGGTCAATACACGACTGATGGCATCTCCCCCCAGGCTCACCAGGAATGCTTCATTAGCATACTTACCTGTTTGATCAGTTGCCCACCATTGCTTCCTTGTTTGGAGATGCACGACTATTGGCTACCTCAGCTATACCTTATTTTACACGTGACGTAATGGTGCCAGGCCCCCGCTGGCTATTTAAACCTCTGCTCTCCACTCAATAAAATGAGGCTTGATCAGATTCCTGTCTTGCCTCCGTTTCTCGTGCCCTTGCCCATCTTCATTCCCAGTTGCTCTTTCAGGTCCACGCTGTTGATGTCCCGCTGGTCAGGACAAGTAAGAATGACTTGACAGCGCACAGTAACACACAAATTACAATAATCTCATTTTATAATTTTAAAAAATGCATGGGAATACTGCATTCTATTCATCATTTTAACATGAGAACTGTAGTTCTTTCCAAGAGCTCCCATGCTCCAGGAAGATGTTTATTTTGGGGCCTTTCATAATTCCTAGCACAATGGTACAAATCAGAGATCCAACTATGTCAGGATAGATCCTTGGTGAAACATAGGAGGGAGGGAGGGTACCACACTGTCATGGGGGGGGTGGGGGTGTGGAAAGTCAGAGATGAGAGGTGAAATGGCACAGAAACCAAAACAGTGTGATTCTCAGATTCCAGATTTTGTTGTCAGTGCCACAAAACAGCCATGAGACCCAGTGTACGTGCTGCTTAAGGGCACACCTTGCTTTCTTACGCTTTGCTTCATTACTCTTATATTGCTTCCCTCCCCTCCCCAATGAAGTTTGTGGCAACCCTGCATCGAGCAAGTCTACTGGCACCATTTTTCCAAAAGCACGTGCTCACTTTGTGTCTGTGTGTCACATTTTGGCAATTCTTACACTATTTCAAGTTTTTTCATACAAGGCAATTGGGTACTTAATACGCAGTCAAATGCAATCCACTGCTGTCGAGTGGATTCCGGCACAGCAGAATGTTTCCCTGGGAATTCTGAGACTGAAAATCTTACTGGGAACAGACAACCTTTTCTTTCTTTCAGAAATCTGCTGGTAGCTTTGAACAGCCAACCTTGCAGTCAGCAGTTCAATTCTTAACCCACTGTGCCACCCTGGGTCCTTTGATAGACTACAGTATAGTGTAAACATAACTTTAATATGCACCGTGAAACAAATAAAACTATGTGATATTATTGCAGTAGTGTGGAACAAAATCCCAAATAGCTGTAACAGAAAGCAAAATAATGGTTGAAACAATTCAGAAGGGCAAGCCTGGGCTCCTCGTCCCTCCTTTGCCATTCTCAGGGAATAGTTTCCCCTTCTAGTAAGTGCTCCAGCTCCAGCCATGATAACTGCTCATCAGGCAGCCCGATGGGGAAGGAGGAGAAGAACAGAGAGCCGTCATTAAAAAAAAATCTTCTGAAATCTCATAGAAGACTTCTATTTACATTTCACAGTATAAAATCACTTCAGCCTTATGCCCCACTAAAATCAGGAGTGTCTACAAGAAGGGGAAAAAAGGAATGACTATTGGTGGATAATTCGTTGTTTTGGCCACTATTTTCTATGTCATCCTAAAATATGATTGGATACCACAGGGAGATGCTTTGGCAGTCTTCTGCTTTCAAAGCAGAAGGTCCTGTCAGGGCCAAGAAACAAGACAACATTTGTTAAGCTGGCTCTCAACAAGCAAAACCAACCTGAAAGTAACAAGAGGAAAAGGGATACTTTTGAAAACCACAATAACGATGAGATTGTGGTAGTTTGGTGATTTTATGTCAAACCTGTCAATCAGGTCACAGGCTGATGCTGTGTCCTGGGGTGTGTGGCTTTCTTATTAGCTGGCACCCTGGGGTTCACCTTCTCTGTCTCGCCCCCTTTGCCATCCTGCTAGCTGACTGTGCCATAGATGCTGACAACAGCCGGCCGGAGCCCTGCCACATTTCCACCACTGTGATCATTCTGCATCACTGCATATGGCTGTGTGGCTTTGAAGAGGGACTTGCGGACTAATATCAGACTTATGGACTTGAGTTAGACTGGGCTGGGACCCTTTCTTGTTACATAATTATTTCTTGATATAAAGATCTTTCTTACACATATGAATATCATTAAATGTGTTTCTCTAATCAACTTCTCCTAACACGAATGTAAAGAGGGATAGTTCGGAGGGTAAGCACACATTATCAGATCACAAAACTTAGAAATGACAAGGGACCATTATGTAAGTCACAGTATCCATGGTAAGACTTGGCAAGAACAAATTCCTAAATGTTTCCCTCACTATCATGATCCCAATTCTATCTTACAAATCTGGCTAGACCAGAGGATGTACATTGGTACAGATAGGAATTGGAAACACAGGGAATCCAGGACAGATGATCCCTTCAGGACTATCGGTGAGAGTGACAATACAGGGAGGGTGGAGTGAGGATAGGGTAGAAAGGGGGAACCGAATACAGGAATCTACATACAGCCTCCTCCCTGGGGGTGGACAACAGAAAAGTGGGTGAAGTGAGACATCACAGTGTAAGATATGACAAAATAATACTAATTTATAAATTATCAAGGGAGGGGGGAGTGAGGAAGAAGGGGAAAAAATGAGCTGATACCAAGGGCTCAAGTAGAAAGCAAATGTTTTGAGAATGATGAAGGCAACAAATGTCCAAATGTGCTTGACACAATGGATGGATGGTGGATGGACTGTGATAAGAGTTATACAAGTCCCCAATAAAATGATTACAAAAAGGAAAACCCAGTTACCAGAGGCTCTGGACAAAGGCAGTGCTATAGGAGGCAAGCTTGTTAAAAGAGAAAGCAGACCTCCCTCTATTACCTCAGGGCTGGGTTCCCCCCACATTGGACCTGGGAAAGGGCCCTAGTGCAGACTGCTGGGAAGACTGCTGTTTGCAGCCTACTTTGAACAAGGTTGGCTAAACAGTTTAAAGGGACAAAGACCTGACTAGGATATTAAACAGATGCAAAATGGGGACTATAAATGGAGCAGCAATTCAAAGAGTGTGGGATAATGTAAAGGTGTATAACTTCGAGGTATAGAAACATGTCTGAAAACGGTTTTCTTCAGAGAGATGTTTACTTTCTAAGTTTGGGTTTAGGCTGTCCTTTTTGCGTGGAAGTGTTTATATTCACATTTCAGCAGTTGCTCACAAAAGATCAAGAATGAACACTGCAGAAAATCAAAACCAACTTCTAGTCTTCCACTTCAAGTAAAGGGAAACAGGCCTAAGCTAGACAGGCGAACCCGCCTGTATTACTGCTGCCACCTTATACATGTAATGCCAATCTCTCGGGCTTTACAATAAATTAGAGATGATTTGAGGCTTTTTTCTCTTTGGGTAAACTGAAAGACACAAATTAAGAAATCTTTCACCAGCATTACCCTGCCAAAGCTACTGTATGTGTACTTTGATACTGTGCCCAGAAAGCAGGCCCACGTTCCTGTGAGAAAGGAACTACTCCTCTCTTGGGCTTGGCCTCAGTCTCCCACACTCAGGGCAAGTTGGGACGGTAGAGGGAAAGCCGGCGGCTCTCCTAGAGGGAGGGCAAGGAGCTCTGCAGGAGGGCACAGTCTTCCCAGGCAGCAGTGCTCAAACAAGGGTATGTGAACAACAGGCTTTTCGAAGCCAGCCAGGGATCCTGGGCCTGGGCTTCTGCTGTCACCTTATAATGTCATGTTAACCACCCAAGCTTTGAAAACATTAGAAATGTTTGGGGGTTCAAAAAGGTTTCCCAAGGGAAACTTGAGTGTGATGTTGCCGTTACTTGTGAAATACTTTCAACCTATGGTGTCTCCGCATGCTCAGAGTACTGCTCCATAAGCTTCTCAAAGCTATGACTTTTGGGTAGATCACAAGGCTCTATAGAGTGGGTTAGACCCTCCAGCCTACTTTGCAACCAGGAATAAAGTGGTTATTCAGGATAGTTTGGAGAAAAGCAATTTCCCTCCCTTCAATTTCCTTTCCTAAAAAGCATCTAACTTTCCTCTCATCCTTACATCCCTACTTTACAAAAGGAACCCATACTTCTGGTTGTGGAAATCACTGTAGAACAAAACAAAGGCATAAACTATCTAAAAGTTTGCATTAATCAAGAAACTGTTCACCTTTCCACTTTCTGCCTTATGAATCCTTGTTAAGGCACAGCATGTGTGATGTTGTGTTTAGGAATATCCTGAGTTCATACAGACTGTGCAGTGTATGAGAGGTCCTAGTGGCATGGTGGGTTAAACACTGAGCCACTAGGCAAAAGATCAATGAGTTGAGCCCACCTGCTAGCCACTGCTGAGGAGAAAGGTGTGGCAGTCCTGCTTCCGGAAATACAGGCTCAGAGACTCTCTGGAGCAGGTTTAATTTGGCCTACAGGATCACTAAGTTAGCATCCATTCGATGGCAATGAATTTGGTATTTTATTTTTTGGTGCAGTGTGTTGATAGGAACCATGGGATTTGCATTTAATGACTTCACCTTTTCCTTTTCCCACTTTTGTCCCAAAAATGCACTGCCTTCACAGAAGACGTCCTTGAGAGCAGGGGGGAAATCACTAAGAAGCTGGTTTACACACACATCTGTTGAAAAGTATGAACTTTAAAATTTAAAGATATGCTGGATTTACATAAAATTATTTTGGAGAAGTGGGGGGAAAAGAGCTTAATAAAAAGGATCGATGAAAATTCTCAATTGCTCAAGATGTGCTCATTTGAGGCTGGTTCTGTGTCTTCAATCAATGCTAGGATCAAATCACTCTGGTATCTGCATATTTATAAGCGGTGTACAAAGCCAGAACTTGTGGCTATATAAACTTAGGAGAAGGAATTTGGGAATAAACATGTTCAAAAGTACATGGAGTCTGTCATCTTACTTTTCAGGGGTATATGAGTGCAGTAGTAAGGATTCCCCCTGCTCAGGCCTCCCCCTGCCCCACACTTCCACCTGGCCCATGTCCATGCCCTCATTCTTGGAGTCTGTGGATATATTAAGTTAAATGCCAAAGGGACTTTAAAGATGTGTGATTATAGACCCTAAATAGAGAAAGTATTCTGAATCATCCAGCAAGCACAACCTAAGCACATGAGTTCCAGAAAACTTACTCTAGCTGGATTAGAAAAAGGCACCAGAAACATTAAAAGCAAGAGAGAGGTGTGAATCCACCATCACTGAAGTGGACACACATGGAAAGCAATCAGCTCCTAGAAAGCAACCAGGCTTCCTGGCTGTCAGCTAGCAAGGAAACAGGACTTCAGCTGAAGAAAGTAAATTCAGCCAACATGAATGAGCGTGGAAGCTGATTCTTCCCCAGAGACTCTAATAGAGAATATAGTTCTGCCCACACTTTGGTTTTAGATTTTAGCCTTGTGAAACACTAAGGACCCAGTTGAGCCTACCTGGACCTCTGACCTACAAAAACAGAGATAATAAATTGGTGATGTTTTACAATGCTAAGTATGTAGTAATCTGTCAGACATTAGGAAATACAGTGAATTAAAAGGCTGTGCTCCACGATTTCAACAGCAGTACTCTATAAATACAGGTTTTTGCTATAATTCCTTTATATTTAGTAAAGCAAGATAAATGCAAGCTAAATAATCACTCTGAGTAGTAGTACGGTCAGAACAGAAACCTAAATCCAGGAGTTTGAGAACCTGTAACTGAGTTAATACTTTATTCCCCTTACAAGGTTCAAGAAAACTTTAAATGTTATCAGTTTATTAAGAAACTCTCAAAAAAATAAATAAATAAATAAAGAGACTCTCCCAGCTATCAAAAGATATAGTGTCTGGGGTCTTAAAGGCTTGAAGGTAAACAAGCGGCCATCTAGCTCAGAAGCAACAAAGCCCAATGGAGGAAGCACACCAGCCTGTGTGATCACAAGGTGTCAAAGTGATCAGGTATCAGGCATCATCAGAACAAAAATATCTTACCATAGTGAATGAGGGGGGTAGTGCGGAGTGGAGACCCAAAGCCCATTTGTAGGCCACTGGACATCCCCTTACAGAAGGGTCTTGGGGAGGAGAAGGGCCAGTCAGGGTGCAATGTAGCAATGATGAAACATACAACTTTCCTCTAGTTCTTAAATGCTTCTTCCCTCCTCCCCCCACAAACACACAATCATGATCCGAATTCTACCTTGCAAGTCTGGCTAGACCAGAGGATGTACATTGGTACATATAGGAAGAACTGGAAACACATGGAATCCAGAGCAGATGATCCCTTCAGGACCAGTGGTGTAAGGTGGTGATACTGTGAGCGTAGAGGGAGGGTGGGTTGGAAAGGGGGAACCGATTACAAGGATCTACATGTCACCTCCTCCCTGGGAGACGGACAACAGAAAAGTGGGTGAAGGGAGATGTCAGACAGGGAAAGATATGACAAAATAATTTATAAATTATCAAGGGTTCATGAGGGAGGGGGTGGGGAGCGGGGAGAGAGGGGGAAAAAATGAGAACCTGATACCAGGGGCTTAAGTGGAGAGCAAATGTTTTGAGAATGATGAGGGCAATGAATGTACAAATGTGGTTTACACAATTGATGTATGTATGGATTGTGATGAGTTGTATGAGCCCCTAATAAAACTATTTCAAAAAAATTCTCTCTATTAAGAAATCAAAAAGGAATACACCAGTTTTAGGGTTTACAATGCAGTGAGCCATGTAATATGGTTCTTTGAGCAATTGCTGTTGTGATTCCCACAACAAAGACTTAGTGGGATTATGCAAATAAGGTGGTTGTGGCCCACCAAGGGAAATGGACTGTCTGCTAAAGTCAAATAAGATGCATAGAACGGGGGAGAGGGGAGGGAGGAGGAAAAAAAAAAAGAGGACCTGATGCAAAGGGCTTAAGTGGAGAGCAAATGCTTTGAGAATGATTGGGGCAGGGAATGTATGGATGTGCTTTATACAACTGATGTATGTATATGTATGGATTGTGATAAGAGTTGTATGAGTCCCTAATAAAATGTAAAAAAAAGAAAAGAGGAGAAAAAAATGATTAGGGCAAAGAATGTACAGATGTGCTTTATACAATTGATGCATGTATATGTATGAACTGTGATAAGAGTTGTATGAACCCCTAATAAATTGTTTAAAAAATTTTTTTAATTAAAAAAATATGCATAGAACCCTTGTGGGGGTGGGGGCCATGCAAATATGGTATATGGAAGCCTAATGAGAGGATTGATCAGTTTTGCCATACCACTAGACTTAAAAGAACTAATCTCAGTGAAGGGGATAGGGGGGTGTCTCACTCCCATCAAGAAAGAACCAAAAATGTGTCCTTGGGACTTGGTGTCCCTATACTGAGAACCTCCTAGATCAGTGGGTCTCAACCTTCCTCGTGCTATAATCCTTTAAGACAGTTCCTCATGTGGTGCTGACCCCCAACCATACAATTATTTCCGTTGCTACTTCATAACTCTAATTTTGCTACTGTTATGAAATGGGCGACCCCTATGAAAGGGTCATTTGATCCCCAAAGGGGTCGCCACACACAGGTTGAGAACCACTGTCCTAGATCCAGGAGACAGAACTGCAACACCAGAGATGACAGATGGCAAGAAGTAGCAGCAGAGAAAGGGTGGCAGCAGAGACAGGAGACTGCAGTGAGCCTGCACGGTGGGTTACCTGGCCCATGGAGCAAGGCAGCTACAGTGGCCATACCAACCTACAAAGCAAGAGATGGGAGAGCAAGAGGCCTGCAGGCAGAGTGGTGAGCCTCCTCCAGGGACTTGTAGGCAGAACTAGGCTGCTGATCCCTAGAGTGAGAAGTGGTTCGCTGGAACCTTCAGGTGTTACAGATCTGTTGCCTAGAGCTAGGAAGTTCTCAGCGCCAAAGGATCTGAGGGATGGATGTGCGCCACTCTTGGATCTTAAACTTTCTTAATGGTAGTGAGCTGTTCCTTCTGCTCCAGGACTGGCTCTTTAAAGTCTAGAGAAGGCAAAACTGACCATTCCCTCATTAGGGTACCTGTGGGGTACCTCCAGGCACATTAGAGCTAGACTCACAACCCACTGAGCAGGAGGCTAGGCTCACTTGCAGTGCTAGACTCACAAGCCACCCTGGACAGGAGGCTTCCTGGAGGGGGTGCCTCTGGGCACTGGCCAGAAGAAATAGAGCTTTGTAACATTTTCCAGAGCAAGGCAGAAGCCAGGCCCAAGCAGAGCTGAGGATCAAGAGAGAAGACTGTCCTCCAGGACTCAGAGGAGCCCTCACTGCCCAGAAGGAGTTGAAAGCGCTGCCCTGCAATGAAGATTTTGTTTCAGGTTTCATGGCCCTTATACTGAGTTGTGGTCTGTTGCTCTTGATACTGAGTTGTAACTGCTACTTCCGGCATCGACTCTGTAATCATGAGTAAGGTCTGTGAGTTGTGTGCCCATTGCAATTATCGAACCCTACAAAGGAGTGTGTGCCAATTGATGTGCCAAAGGAAGGCCAACTGATATCAGAACTGGTAAAAAGGTTGACCTCCACCTAATCGGAATTAGCCTTCAGCTTTTGAGCTTGATTCCCTTTCCTTTTGTGAAGTTAGAGGTCAGATGCAGCTGACACCGGGCCTTTTTTTACTAAATGTTAAAATAAAAAACCCACGGAAATATCATATGTAAAGTGCATAGTATAGTGCATGGCACTCTAGTATCATTTATTCAGTTTATTGTAGGTTTTAGTGTTATTTTACTTGATTTTAAATGTCCTAATGTTTCACAGTTAACCTTATTTTTCAAAGGAGAAAGAGAACTATATACTTAAACTTTTAGATGGGACTTTTATATTAATATTATAGCCTATGGATTTGATATTATTCATAAATTTGATATATAATGTTTAGTTCAGTGTACCCATTAATGTCAAGAAATCCAAGTCTGCAGAAGTGAGAAAGATAAGCACTTCTTTAATGAGGAAAGCAATTTTTAATACCTTCCACTAATAGCAGACATGAAAGGTATCCTTCACACGTAATGTAACGCCCAAGAGTCTATTAATGTTCAGTGAGAAACTCCTTAAAGCTGATTAAGATTATAGAGCGTATGATACACTTCTTGATATTGTATTCAAAAAAGTACACTGAGTACATGAATAATGAAATCAGACCAGTATCTCAAAATATTCCTTAATAAAAATATTGATAATTCAAATTTTTAGGCTTCATTTTTTTAAAAATCTTTTTATTGGGGCTCATAAGGCTCTTATCACAGTCTGTACATACATCAATTGAGCAAAGCACCCTTATACATTCGTTGCACTCGTCAGTCTCATAATTCACCTTCCACTTGGGTTCCTGGAATCAGCTCGGTTTCCCTTTTTACCCCCCTCCCCCTCCCTCCCCGAAGGCTTCATTTTTTAGGTGATCCTTAATTGATAATGGACCTCTATCTTTAGGTAGAAAGACGGGAAGTTCTTATTTTATAGTTTAATATAGTAATACAAAGAATTTATAGTATGAACAGTGTTAATACAATTTTATAGTATTAGAGTATTATTTACATATTAGATCTGGTAAGTAGTCTGTTACAAATATAATGTGCACAGTATTATTTTTGTTCAAGGTCAAGGTATAAAATGTACTTAAGTAGTGCAGTGGCTAATGTGCTTGGCTGCTAGCTGAAGGGTCAGCGGTTCAAACCCACCTGCAATTCCCCAAGGGAGAAAGATGTGGCAGTATGCATCTGTAAAGATTTATAAACCTTCTGAAGCGCTACTCTGTCATACAGGGTCCCTGGGAGAAAAGATGGGGCAATGACTTGAAAATGACTCGACTACAGTGAGTTTGTTTTTTTATTTTTATAGGGTCCCAATAGGGTTGAGTCAGAAATGACTTAACGGAAATAACCTTTTTAATCAATCATAAAAGATTTTCTGAAAATCAGTGTCACAATTTTACTCTGTCAAAATATGAATACACCGTACTGCTCACGCTTCACATAGGAAAAGTCTGACATGGGGAGAAAATGGACATATAGGACAAGAATTATAAGGTATTCTTTCACATGAATTTATGGAAATTTTAAAGTAGTAAGTTCCACCCCAAGGGAAAATCCAACTTTCCCAAAGCTACCAAAAGATGACTGTCAAACAACCTCCTACTGTCGCTCAAGCATGTCAGGAGGGGCCATGTTACAGGAGAAGTCGTAAAGTACTACTATAAAGTCACGCACACTTTTATTACATAAACTATCCAAACACGAAGCTATGGTTTCTCAACACATCCTGCTTCCAGGTCTGTACACTTCTAAAAGCAAACGGATCTCCTAAGAATTCTACACTCTTTGATTTGCAAGTTCAAGTGGCAATATTGGCCACTTGTGGTGGGACTTGTGTTCCTTTTCAATGTTCTTGAGTTTGGGGAACAAAAACGTCTGGAGGAAAATTATCAGGATTACAGAGTATATAAAGTATCCCAATGAAATGCTTAAGAGGGAAGTCCTTGTTGCCCTCAATAAATGTGCAGGTCTATTTGTCATGATGGGGAAAAAAATCCACAAGCCACACACACCTGTGACAATTTATCCACTGAAACCCCCTCCATGCACCACTACCTATTCCACTTTGTCCCTGTGCTTCCTGGTTCCATTCCTCCTTTCTTAGTCCTCTCAACTTTGACATTGGGTAAATGATGTCCTTTTGATCGTGCCTGGTTCATTATTTTACCCCCTGGGGGGTGGATTCAGTTCCAGACCAGAAGAGTGACTGCAGCCAATAGTCTCAGGGGTTCGACCTGTCTCTTTCTAACCAGGAAGCCCGGTCTCTTTTACAAGTTTGAGTTTTGTTCCACATTTTTCTTCCAGCATCTTCCGAATGGGATCTTTTACAGGGTGCTTAGTCGTGGTAGCCGAGCACCTCTAGCTAGTGCTTATGGTTTCAAGGCCTTGGAAATTGTTCACTTGTCTCATTATTCCACAGGACTAATTGTTTCCATGTTTCCTCCATTTCTCCCACTCTTCTTTCCTCTGAAAAGGAGGGGGCAGCCATTCACCTCTCTCTGTTCAGAGAAGAGTGATCTCCTTGCTCGCAAGTCACTACTCACCAGAGTAGGATGTAGGGCACTGTCTCAGTGTATACTCTCCGGGGTTGGTTATGTCTGACATTCCTAACTTTCTCTCATGGATGCTCCACCCCATTCACAGCAAAGATAAACATAGACAACTGCTCTCTATCCAATCTCTATATAGTCCTCGGTGTACTCCCACGCTCCCTCCCACATATGTTCGTCCTATCTGTCTGTCTACGCATCTATTCATACATCACCACCACTGATCCAGACCTTTTTCTCAACAATACAATTTTCCATATTCTTAACACGTTTTCATAAGCCCCCACAATTGCCCAGTGTCCTTCAAGAAAACCTATCAAGATCACCCTTTTGGAATCTCAAAAGGTAGGCACCCTCTAAGCCAATGGCTCTCAACCTCCCTAATGCCACGACCCTTTAATAGTTTCTCATGTTGTGGTAACCCCCCACCATAAAATTATTTTCACTGCTACTTTATAACTGTAATTTTGCTACTGTTATGAATCGAGCGACCCCTGTGAAAGGGTCGTTCAGCCACCAGGTTGAGAACCACTGCTCTAAGCCAACCTCTCTTACCTTGAAATTAACTGGTCCAGCAAATCCCTCAATGCCACTATGTTATGACTTTTTAAACTAACGCATATGTTATTTCTAAATGATATACAATTCAATGCTAAGATAGGCAACAACTGAGAATTATTCTTTGGCATTTAAAATTGAGCAAATTTTAATAAAGTCATTTGAACTATCACATAACTATTAAATAATGCAAATGTCATATACCAGAATAGGCTAATCCTATCATATATTACAATTCTAAAGCTATAATGCAGATATACAAACTTGAAAGAAAAAAAAAGGAAAACTGTTTTTGTTAATATGGTGAAAGTGGAGTTGATTTCTAGTAACACTGTTAATAACTGTTCAACAAAAAAAAGAATAAGCCTATAAAATTACAGTGACCGGGTTTAGGTTCAAGTCAATTAGACTATCTAGGGACTATAGTTACAATATAAGGTCAATATTATACAGGAAGTTAACCATAGACTTCCAAAATAACCAAATTACATGTGATATTATTTGGCCAATGGTTTTTTCTTGATTACAATCATCCTCGCCTTGTCTCATCTTACCAATCTCACTGAGAATCTCTGTGCTAATAAACCACTAACTACTTTTATAAATGCTTTCTATTTCTTGGGTATATTGGCCAAAAACAATGGTCACATAGTATTTTTATTAAGATACAGAATAGTCCTACCCCCTCTCAAAGAACTCTATTTATATCCTCCTTTGTTGCCCCCCTCTAAAAAAGTTTTAAATGATTTTATTCAATTTTATTTTCCTACAATTGAAAAAATGCAGGAGGGAGAATTAGGAAGCATGCTTAAAACAAAAATATTTTGGAGTAACAAAATTAAATAAAATGCTTTGTGATATTTTTCTCTAGATATAAATAGGTGGATACTTTTATCTATCTAATAATTATATTAATCATCAAAGATTAAATAAAGAGAATGGACAGAATTTTAGAAAAGTTATTAGCCACAAGGAAAAGATACAAGATAAACACAGAAGGGAAGAAACAGATAAGCACCAAATAATTTACACATATACTTGAGTATAAGCCGACCCAAATATTGGCCGAGGCAACTAATTTTACCACAAAAACTGCATTAAAAATGTGCTGAAAAACTCAGCTTACACACGAGTATATACTAACTGTAACAATGGAAAAGCTTTTTAGGGTATGTTTTAATAACAGCATAACTCACACTAAATGTATTGATTTTAATAAGGATAAATAATTATTACAAACTCATTTTAAACAACAACAAACCAAACTCACTGACCACCCCTACACTCCCCGGGCGTGTCTGAGACTGTAACAGTCTTTCTCCAGAAGAACTGCTGGTGGTTTCAAACTGCCGACCATGCAACAGTGCAACAGCGCCGTAACCACTACACCACCAGGGTTCTTCATTTCTAAACAAGGCAGTTTGAAGAAAGACTTCAACTACTTTATCTTCTGTAAGGCCCACTTCAATAAAAAAACACCCCAAAAGGTACCAGTTCATAGACAGGTATTATAGAAGAGTTAATGACAAGATTAAGTAGAAACAGCGTGCACAGTGGGATTCTTTACCTGATCTAAAATGATCTTCCAATATAATTTACCAGCAGAGAACACGTAAGTCATTTTAACCTAACTTTTCCAAAATATATGAATTTAGGTAGAAAAACGTATAGATGATCTCTTGAGAGTTAATGCTAGGTTGCAGAGGTTTAATCTTTAATATACAATTTTATGTGATACTCAAAATTCTAAATATCAATAAAAAGCCCCACCCCAATTATTTAAAAGGCACCATAATAAGGAGCCCGGTGGTGCTGCCTTCAGTGTTGGACTGCTAACCGCAGGCTGATCGTTCAAACCCACCAGTACCTCCCTGATGACATACTGAAGTTGTGTGCTCCTTCAAAGACTTACAGTGTCGGAAAACCTATCAATGGATGCTGAGTTGGAATCTAATGACAGTGGTTTTTTTGGGTGGGATCATAATAAGTATTTCTACTATTATCTTAGTTTAAAAGTAAGAAACAAATATGTCAAGTAAAAAAGCAAATGCAGGAATTTCTGGGTTGCATGACTTAATAGATAATGTGTTATTACTGTTAAAAAACTCACTGCCATCAAGTTGTCGACTCATAGCAACCCCTAAGTGAAGGGAAGAACTTCTCCTGTTGGTTTCTCACACTGAAACTCTGTGGGAGTAGAAAGCCTTGTCTTTCTCGTGGAACCTTGTGGTTAGCAGCCCAGTGTGACACTACATCACCCGAGCTCCACTTCCTTGCTGCAAGGTACTGGCAAGTCCGTCCCAACTCATCGTGCCCCCACTAAGTACAACGGAATGAGGAATGCTGCTCGGCCCTACACCATCCCCACAGTGGTTAGGTTTCGAACCATTATTGCAGCAACTGTGTCAATTCATCTTTTGTGGTCTTCTTTTCTGCTGACCCTCTACTTTATTAAGCACGAAGTCCTTTTCCAAAGTAGTGCTCCAAATGAAATAAATATTTTAATAAGGCATTTAAAGGAAATGAAATAAGATTTATTAAAATTGTAAGACCCTGAAACCTTTGTGCAAGGGTTTCTGAAAGCTCCTTCCTTTCTGATAAATACAAAATGCCTAAACTCTAATTACAGCTACATTCTAAATAGTTGTTAAAGAATAACTACATTATCCTCTCAAAGTAAGATTAAGCATTTCTTAGGATGGCAACATAGGGAAACCATAAGAGCCAATCAACTGCCAACGAGTCGATTCTAACAGCAAGCCTATAGGACAAAACTGCCCCCATAGGTTTTCTAAGGGTGTCAGTCTTTATGGAAGCAAATCTTTACACTCTGCCACATCGCCCTGGGAATAGATGGTGCGTGCCAAGTGGTTAACTGCTGTGTACGAAATCACTGTGCTACCAGGGCTCCTCAGGCAACATACCAAACCCAAACGAAAACACACTGCCATCGAGTCCAGCGAGCTACTAACTGAAAGGTGCTTGGTGTAAATCTATAATGAGGCTATTTCTTGTCATGGAAACCCTATGGCAACATACACACCACTTGTAAATTTGGAAAATTCCTACCAATTAAATTATATAAACAAGGATTCTTCATTATAAATTATTAATGACCTTAAAGATTCATAAACTTTTAAAAATTTTGTTTCTTCATCTGCTGAAAGGCATCTGGATTTTTTAATTGAAAGGAAATTCCTGCAGTTTTGCAAAAAATGTTTAAAGTGGCTGCCTTAAGTCAGTGAAAAATTTAAACACAAAATATAGCTGCTACTGTATTTGCATTTTAGAACAATTAAACCCAAATGATGTTGACTCTCATCAAAACCCATGACTGTCCAGTATATTCTGAGTCATAGCCCCTCTAAGACAGGGTAGAACTGCCCCATAAACTGTTTCCAAGGCTGTAAAATTTTAAGGAGACTGACTGCCACATCTTTCCCCCACAGATGCACTGGTCAGTTCCAACTGCTAACTTTTGAGTAGCAACCTGGCTCTTTAGCCACTGGACCACCAAGACCTGTGACTTCTCACAAGCCTTTCCCCTACAGGCTCACCCTTCATGATTTGGAGACAGTAGACTGAGGCTACATGGCTGTTTTAAAATTATATGTAGAACTGCTATACCAATGTCAACGGTTATAAATTTCTTCAAAGAGGACAAAAAGTGTGCTTACAAGAGAGTTGTTCTGATTTCCAATACATGCATTAAACTTAAGCCTTACTACACATATATCTTAACTTTTATATCTCCATGATTTTAAACTACTAAAACACTGTAATGCACATCAAAATGTAGGGATTAATGAACAGATCTTAGGTCAAGCAGGAATAATCCTTTCGCCTACCACATTCACAGTAGTTTTTACTCCTGGCCTAACCTAACCACGACAGACAGAGGAGCCTTGGGAAACCCCACGAGGCAGTTCTTCGTATCCTATAGCATCCCTAGAGTTAGAATCGACAAGACAGCAGGGGGTATATGATGATGGACATTTTTACACTACCTAGGGGCAAAAAATAATTCCCAGCTCCTTCACCCTCTTAGCTTCAGCCCCTTCAGCGAGCTTACAAAATACACACACACAAATATATTCGGCCCTGGTCCCTAGAGTATCGATTAAAAGCAGAGATTATTTCCCCATAGAAGCTTTCCGCTGTCCACCTAGGGGGGTAAAAAAACGGGGGGAAGATGCCACAATCAACCCGCATCCACATCTCAGCCCCGCCCCATCGGCGAAAAGGGAGGGGGGTATAGAGAGCACGAGAGTGGCAGAAAGGACAGAAAAGGCTGGGCCTTCCAACTCCCAGGTTCAGCACATCCCTGGCACCATCAGGTTCCACGGCAGCCAGGGATCCTGGCCCTATTTTGTGTTGTACATTTCGATCCATTCCCTGCCCTCAACACCACATGCATATAGTCTCAACCCGCTGGGTCCTGGGTAGGGATACTAGAGCCGACCCTCTGCGGCCCAAGCGAAAGACAGAGGGGCTCTCCCCGTGCCCTCGGCAGATCGGACCTGTGCTCCGGGGCCTCTGAGCCGGCTGAAGACGAGAAGATAAATCGGAGGGAGGGGTCTGCAAGAAGCCGTTATTCCTTCTCCCTCTTCCTTCCCAAGCGCGAGCGGGGAGGGGCCGGAACAACGAAGAGCAGTTACCTAAGGGGCCGGTCGGGCCGGTTAACCTCCAGAAGGCGACGCCCGCAGGCTGCTCAGGTGGCAGCACAGACACAGTCACCCGGAAGGCTAGCGATGGAGGCAGGGGCGCCCGAGGTGATGGGAAGCGGGGGGTGGGGACTAGGATGAGCGACGTCGCCATGTTAGCGCCTTCTTTCTCCGTACCCCACAGTCTCCAATCCTGCGGCACTCTCCCCATCACTACTCACCTTTCCAGGTTACTAGTTCAAGCGCCTTCCGGCCGCCCCGGAGCCCAGTGTTTACAAACTACCTCTGGAGGAAAGGGCTAAACCGTACTTTAAAGGCCACGGGCTCCCACAGGCTTCCGTCCTCTCTCGCGAGAGCAGACTGACAACCCTTCGCCCCGCCCCACTCCCGGCATCCTCCCCATCCTTCTCATGCCCCTCCCCTTCGGCGCACGCCCCTTTTTGCCTCCTTCAGAGGGAGCGACTCCGGGTCAGGTGATTCGGTCGCGCGTGAGGGGGCGGGGCCTCACAAGGGTTGGGGTAGGGTGGGCGGGACTAAGAACACCGGCATCGGTAATTGGGCAAAAAGAGCGAAGGGCGGGAAGCAAATTTGTTTCTCTGTAACCGTGAAGCTGCGCAAGGTTCTGACTGGGAACTCGTACGCGCGGCTCTGGGGCGCGGGAACAGGTGACGGCGGGTATTGGGGGGGTGGGAGGATTGGCGGTGACCGTGGAGGTGAGCCCTCCGAAGACTGAGTGGCGGGAGAGAAAGCGGGGTGACTCGCCCAGCCCGGGAATCGGATAATTCCGATGCTGTCAGTTCCTTGAGGTTGGTGGGGAGGTGAGAGGGAGGCCGCGCGTACCCCACCTCCCCTACTTTGAAGGGGCGTTCAGGTTAAAGGTTTGGGAGAATTTGCCGGTAAAAAAAAAAATAATAAACCCACTGCCATGGAGACAATTCCGATTCAGAGCAACCCTCTGTAGGGTTTCCGAGGCCGGGAATCGTTATGGGAGCAAACAACTTGATCTTTCGCTCCTGGAGCCCGTGGTAGGTTTGAACCGGCAACCTTGAGATTAGCAACAATTGGCCCCAATCCCCTACAGACCGTATGAGTTTAGGAAAGTAGATAAGATAGTTCTGGAAGGGAAAAAAAGCCTTTAATCTGAGTTGTTTGTTCGATTTTACCAAACTGCAAGTAGAACTGATTTTTTTCAGGTTCTTTGTCCCCAACACCAAAATCGAAAACTCGTTAGCATCAAAGGACTTTACTGAAGAGAAGAAAGACATCCTATAGTTGGGAGAACATTTTGGGGATACACACACACACACACACTTTTTTAAAGGAGCTCTGGTGGGGCTGTCTACTTAGCACAGGCACATTAAGCCTATCAGCTGCTTTTCTGGGAAAAGAGGGTATCTGCTTCCATAAAGATTTATAACCTTGGAAACCATATATAGGGTCACACTGAATCAGAATGTACTCAATGGCAGTGAGTTTATATGTATATATAAATCTATTTTTATTTTGTCATATCTTGCACATAATTACACTGTCCAACGTCTCCCTTCACCCACTTTTCTGTTGTACATACCCCAGGGAGGAGATTATGTGTAGATCCTTGTAATTGGTTCCCCCTTTCCACCCTGCCCTCCCTCCACCCTCCCTATAACTTCACTCTCACCACTGGTCCTGAAGGGATCATCTGTCCTGAATTCCCTCTGATTCCAGTTCCTATCTGTATCAGTGTACATCCTCTGGTCTAGCCAGATTTGTAAGATAGAATTGGGATCATGATAGTGGGGGAAGAGGAAGCATTTAGGAACTGGAGAAAAGTTGTATGTTTCATCATTGCTACAGTGCACCCTGACTGGCTTGTCTCCTCCCCAAGCCAGTTATATTTTTCTATGACTCTGAAGCAAGACTTTCTGACTCACCCTTATGCAGTAGCTGCTCCTTAGAATTTTCACCATTAGCTTTACATCTTAGAAATATATCTGGATACAGAACTTTATTTACCAACCGAAATTTTGACACAATTTTTCCCAAGTTTCACTTTGATATTGACAACCAGTTAGTCCTCTTTTAATCCAATAATTTACATCATTAGAAGAAAAATTATTTTACAAAATAGGATTTGTATTTGTTATTTTGGGGGATGTCTATAAATGTGACATCACAGATTCTATAATAATTTCATTTTCTTCACCATTATTAGCTACTTTTACTATAGCAAGGAATGGAGCCAGAATTTTTAATAAACTGTGTTGTATTCATATTGCTATGAGTAATTTCAGCACTTGGAGTACAAATGCAATGATTTGCACCCATTCACTGAAGGTCTCTTCTGAATCGTTTTTCTTTTCCTTAGGCATAAGTTTTATTTTAAGCAATCACCTTAATCTTCTTTTGTAATAAACTTAGATATTCACCCACTTTACCAGATTTGTTGAGTCTTTAATAGTTGAAGCAGTAAACGATGGCAGTATTTACTCTCAATCCTAAATAATCCCAAATAATGTTATATTTGTTCTATTTCATATTGCTTTACTTTTTCATGGAGAAAAAAGAGCCACCATAAACCTTTAATACTTCCACATGCTAATCCTATAATACAACTTTAATATGAAAATGTTACTGGTACCCAGACAAATTTCTATGATGTGGGCAGTGATATCAATAAGAATGACAGTCATGTACCCAGTCTTCAAAGTCAAGAGCTGTGATCTTTCATCCATTGTTCAATCCATTTTGATAGCTGGTTAATTGTGGTGCATAAGGTTGCTATGGGTTGGAACCGACTCAGCGGCATCTAACAACATTATTCTCGATCTTATAGTTTATTGTTAGACAACTGGTGTGCTATTTCCTCCTTGTAGGATGCTATGACTTCATAACGAGATTGAAATTTTTCACATTGAATATTGTAACCCTTTGTTTCAAGTCTTTTGTACAATATACTGTTATCTGTTCAGTACAAAAATTACATGAAACCTGTGTTCAGGGAAGAGATCACAACCATACTAATAACAGCTCTACCTTCTTTCAGTTGGTTCCTAGCTCATCAACTGTATTCACCTAAATCAGGACGACCATATGCTCCATCATTGCCATCATATAACTGACTGCCTTTAGAAAATTACACATTAATGTATTTCAGTCTGGATCTTCGTGTTAGGCTGGGTTGACTAGAGAAACAAATTCATAGACACTCCTCTGTGTTAAGAGAGAACTTTATGTGAAAGAGTAATTGAATGTTAAACCATCCCAGGCCAATCCAGATCAAGTCATCAATCCAATATTAACCCATATGTCTGATACCAGTCTGTAAATTCTTCAGACTCATGCAACACATGCTATGATGCAGAATGCAGGAAGATCACAGGCCAGTGGGTGGAAAGTCTGGATCCAGTGATGGTGGAAGCATCTCAGCGCTGACAGGGGTCTCTGCATGGTTCCTCCAGCTCCAGGGCTCTAGTTCCATTAGCGTAGCACCATGTGGCTTGTCAACAGGAATGTACAGCAGAAAGAGTGTATTCCACCTCCAGGGAGGAAGACAGGAGTTTCCAGAATCCTCAGAAGAAGGCCATGCCCACGCAGAGGCCTCATTTGGCTATAACCTGATTGGCAGGCTAGACTCCACCCCTTGTAGCTGCCACAGACCACCCTTGTCAACTTGACACTTTTTTTTTACTGTTACAACTTGATACCCTTACACAACTCTATCCATATATAATTTTTAAAACATTAGTAAAATAAAATCTGTCCCTAATAGGATAAAACTAAACTGCATGTAATTTAATAATGTGCAGCCTCATTTAAGCATAATATTCTATAAGTAAACAAAACAAAAAATACTCTATGCCTAACAATTGCAGTTAAGTGAACCTACACTATAAGCCTGTGAATATATTCCCCCACCTATAAAAGTTTGTAAGCCAGCCACTTCATGCCTTTATTCTCCAAATTTGGGGTATCCAATTTCTGTACTGCTTGCTTACATCAACCCAGTGCTCTGAGGAGACAAACGTGCTTTGATGTGAAGAATCTTCATTCCAGTTGGAACCTTGTGAGTTTGCATCTATAAGCAAAGTCAAATCAGAACAGGCCGTCCATAAAGTCAGCAGCAATATGCACCAATTCACAGGCTCAAATATCTTCTTCTGGTCAAATTCTGGTCATGTCAATGTGGGCGGCCTCACTTAGCCTCTCCAGGGGGCCCATTTTTTCAGGCCACCTCGCCTTTTGACCATGTGCCCCATCACAAATTCTCAACAACTCTAACCCCCTTGTGCTAGGTCATGAACTTCAGACCAGTCAACCTGCTTTCATCTCCTCTAGTCCCTGTGAACCAGGTCCACAGTGTCAGTGTCCAGACTCAACATGTCTCTTTATTGCTGTATTTCTCATGTCAACTCAACACATGGATCCAGGTGGTCACCTAGCAAGCATTTCAGCCTGCCCACAGGCTCTCTTTAATAATTCAGTCCTAGATCAGAGAGTTCCTTCCATGTTCCAAAACTTTCCAGCCTCAGGCACAAACCACTAGTTCAAAATTCAAAAATCCAAAGGTTCCTTTTTCCTTCAATCTGTCAACAACAGCCCCTTCCTTAGGCAAGTCTCACCACCTTCCAATGTCCTGAGCTCTCAAGACACTGGGTGGGCCCTATCCTTTTAGAGCCTTCTTTGCAGGTTCATCCTAACTCATTTAAATTCCAATTTAATGACTCAAGGCAAGTAGGCTTATAAACTCTCTTTGCATCCCAGTAATCATTTCTATCAATCATATCAACAACAATGGGCAGAAGAAAACAGTACAAACCTAGTACAGCCAGATCCTACACTCAATTCTTAAATCAAGTTCAATCCTTATCTAAACTATTCCATTGATACAAAATATGTCCTTAAGCCTCTGACTGCATTGCCTCAAGTCAAGGTGGGACCTCAGTCAGCCATTTTCACTAAGCAGCATGGTCTCAGAGAAATTCAAGAGGTGATTTCTACCCCTAAGCTTAAAATATACATCAATTACATTCATTTTCACCTTTTCAAACAGGAATCACCAAAAACAACCACCATGTTAAGGAATAAAAACTTAAACTTCACATATTCTTTCCAGAAAACCCAGTAAACTGCATGGCCATATCTGATGTCTGGCTAGCCAAAGAAGAAAAACTACAATGATGCAGAGGTCAAACAAGCACCACTCTCCATCTCTATGATTTGTTTTTCTAGTACCCTACTCCCAAAGTACCATAATGTATTAGTCTGAGTTGACTAAATAAACAAATCCCAAGGTACTGTTAGATCTCTCTGGGGATAGATATACCTGGGTCCTTAGTTCCGTGCAAGAATCTCGCGGAAGCCTGGTTTGTGATCCAAGTGAGTTTTATGAACGTTAGAAGTTTCAGGTTTACACAGGCACTCACAGAGCAACTCCCGAAAGTGCAGTCAGTCTGGAAATTTCTTGCAAAGTCCCGCGGTGGACTCCCGGCTCCTGCCTTTTCAATTATCCCGCGGGGAGGTGTGGTGGATGACCCCTGGTCGATCCCATTGGGTAAACTGAACTCACCTGGCCTAGGTGCGCCTATCCAGGTGCAGTACCCACCCACGTGTAACTGGTGGGAAACCTGAACCTCTGAGCATGTGCAGTGTGCCACTCCTGTGTTCCCATAGCTCAGCCCTCTGGGCATGCATTATGGATGTCCCAGCCCTTCGATAGACTACCTAACATTCCCCCCTGAAGAGATATGGATCCAAATCTTTGGGGTACTTAATGATGACTTCTCTAGTTACTTCCTGCTGACAAAAGGGGCGAAGTGAAGTTTTGGGTCCATACCATTCCTACTCTGTTAGAAGGGGTTGTCCATTCAGGGTCCAGGATGGATAAGGAGGTGGTCTAGGAGATGGTGGTCCTGGAGCTGGCACATTGGTTCAGAGGCATTGGTAACCCGAGAACTTCTGGAAAAACAAAGAAACGGACAAACAGGTGAACGGTTTAAGTGAGACAAGGGTAAGATTGTGAGTGGCAGTGCATTTGAAGTTAGGTTAGTGTCACAGGAAATCAATAGATATTTTAGGATTAACAGGCACGAGTGTTTGATTACTGTAAACACAGGCTGTGAGAGGTCTGAGGTAAAGTTGTCTGTGCACCCTCATCTGTCCTGGGGCGGCGATGAATACCATCCTAAGACTGTCCAGTGGCTCACAGGAGTATTCGTCTGCAGCCTCTGCTTCAGAGGGGTCAGATGGTGAGGGTTTCCAGGGTTTCACCCAGGTATGGAGGATCCAAGCACTTTGCCCTGGAATTTTGACAGCAGTGAGTGTAGAGAGAATTACTGGCAAAGGTCTCTTCCAGACTGACTGAAGCTGGGAATTAGGTGACCCATCCTTCCAAGTGTTTATAAGAACTAGATCTCCTGGCTGGCACAAGGGTGGTAACTTTTCCTCCCCTTGGGTCTGGGTGAGTCCATCCTGATGGAATGCCTCCTGACATTGGGCTACTTGGGTGGCATATTGCGTATTAAGGCTACCTCAGAGTCTACAGCTGGCTCTGTTATAAGAAAAGACCGCCCGTGTAAGATGCCATAGGGGCTCAAACACGTAGGTTGCCGTGGGGCAATCCTAAGACGTAACAGAGCTATGCATCTTTCCAGCTCATCTCAGTTTCTTGTGTCAGCTTTCTAAGGGTTAACTTCAGGTGTTGATTAATTCTCTCTACCTGCCCCAAAGACTGAGGCCTCCTTGCACAGTGAAGACGATAAGTTATTCCCAAGTGTTGGGAGAGTGCCTGAGTGATTTGGGAGATGAAAGCAGGCCCGTTATCACTCTGCAGCAATTTAGGAAGCCCAAATGGAAGAATTATTTCCTGAAGTAGTTTTTTAGCCACTGCAGGTGGGATACACTTCAATCCACCCAGTAAAGGTGTCTATAAACACCAGAAGATACTTAAATTCCTGGACGACAGGAACCTGGGTAAAATCTATTTGCCAGTGTTCCCCAAGGTAAGATCCCTTGCGCTGGATAGGTTGAGCAAGGTGACTTCTGAGTGCCCCTTGGGGACTGTTGGTGGGACAGGTGAGACAATGGGAAGTTACTGGCCTGATGGTTGAGGTTAAGTTGGCCCCACAGAACTGCTGAGTGAGCGGGGTCAAGGAGGGTTCATGGCTAAGATGAGTGGTGTCGTGGAAGGCTTTCACAACTTTCCACTGGAACCTTTGTGGCAAGAGGAGCTTGTCTTTCTCCCACCATCCATCAGGTCAAAAGCAGAATTTCTGCGTCTTCGCTTGTTCCACTTCTGGCGAGTAATCTGGAAGAGGGAGCTGGTTTTGGGGAATTAGGGCATTTACGGAAGCTGAGGGGCTGGTGCCCAAGGCTGCCTGTCTGGTGTTCTTATCAGCGGCTCAGTTGCCCACAGCGACTTCCAAGTCCCCCTTCTGGTGCCCTCAGCAGTGCACTACTTCCACTTCAGCTGGTTTTTGGACAGCTTCCAAGAGTGCCTTGATCTGGCTCCCATACTTCATGGGGCTTCCCTGAGCGGTGATATATCCTCGTTCCTGCCAGATAGAAGAGTGGGCGTGGAGAACCGGAAACCCATATTGGGAGTCAGTAAATAGCATTAGTTTCTTCCCTTCTGCTAGTTCAAGGTCCTGGGTTAAGGCTATGAGTTCAGTCAGCTGGGATGAATTCCTGGAGGCAGGGGATTGGCTTCAATGACTTGGTCGAGGGAGACAGTGGCATAACCTGCCTTGCGCACTCCCTCAGTCACAAAGCTGCTTCCAGCTGAGAACCACACACAGTCTGCACCCGCCAGCGGTTGGTCTTTGAGATCTGGTCGTGGCAAGTTATTAGTAGACAGCAGCTCAAAGCAGGAATGAAGGGGTATAGTGTCTTCCCCTAGGTCAGGGAGCAATGTGGCTGGATTGAGTGTGTTAGAAGTCTGGCTAGTGACATCTGGGTTTTCTATGAGAAGAACCTGGTACTTCAATAGGCGGCTCTCAGAAAGCCAGTTAGAGCCTTTGGCTTGTAGCACTTCAGAGATGCTGTGATTAGTCAGGACCGCTAAAGTTCCTCCTGTGGTGACCTTTACTGCTTCCTGGACCAAGAGGGCCACGGCAGCTATTGCTCGTAGACAAGGAGGCCAGCCTGCTGAGGTAGGATCTAACCTCTTTGATAGGTAAGCCACGGCTGAGCCTGAGGTCCTAGCTTCTGGACCAGTACCCCCAGAGCTACCCCCTTTCTCTCATGAGCATACAGGAAAAACTTCTTTGCAGGGTCTGGGAGACCCAGCGCTGGAGCTTGAAGCAAACGAGTCTTAAGCTGGTTTACTGTTTCCCTTTGCTCCGTACCCCACAATAGGGGTTCTAGATCGCTCCTCCCTTTCAGACTCACATATAGGGGTTTTACTAGGAGTCCATAGTTAGGAATCCAGATTCTACAAAACCCTGTGAGGCCTAGAAATGCCCGCAGTTGCTTTCGCGTTTCCGGCTCAGGCAGCAACACAATTCCCCTTACTCGTTCTGAGGAGAGCCCTTTCTTTCTGTTTGATAAGACTAGTTTCAGGTAGGTTAGCTCCTGTTGTATTAGCTGGGCTGTGGCCCTGGAGACTTCGTAACCTCTTTCTGCCAAGAAGTTTGGAACTTGTACTATATGGGCAATGGACTGTTCCAGAGTGGCCGAGCAGATGCGGAGGTCATCTATATACTATATAGGACCATGCCCCCCTCTAGAGTAAGGTCAGCTAGGTCCTGGATCAGGGCTTGTCTGAACAAATGGGGCTATTTTAGAAGTCCAGCTAAGTTGCTATGACCACCCTTGCTCTAACTTCCATTCAAAGTCAAAAAGGAACTGACACTGTTTATCCGACAGAATGCAGAAAAAGGACACTGTGTCACTGTGTGGAGCTAGGGATTTCCCCTAGGAGGGTACAGGGGTTTGGCACTACTGGGTGCAGTGGGATCACTGCTTTATTTACTATTCTGAGTTCTTGGACCCCCCGTTAAGACCCATCTTTCTTTTTAACTGGTAATATTGGGGTGTTACAGGGGGAGTTAACAGGGACCAAAAGTCCATATTGGAGGAACTTACTAATAAGGGGTTGTAACCCTTTGATGGCTTCAGGTTTCAAAGGATACTGTCACTGATGGGGAAACTGGGTAGGATCTTTTAGGAAAATCTTTACAGGGGTAGCATACTTAACTTTGTCGGGGACTCTTGTGTCCCAAACTTCAGGAGTTATGGCTTGTTCCCACAGTTCCTGTGGGGGAATCTGAGGCTCCTCCACTGTGAGGAACAATTGGAAAGCTGTAGAGGGATGAGGGTGAGGTCCGACGACTATGCAGGTGTGTAGCTTGGACAGTATATCTCGGCCTAAGAAAGGAGCTGGACATTCAGGGATTCCTAGGAATCTATGACAAAAATAGAAGTTATCCCATACACATCTGAGAGAGTCAGTAAAATATTTAACTACAGGTTTTCCTGACACTCCCAGGATGGAGCAGGAGCAGGGTGCCAGGAGTCCAGGGAAGGAAATAAGGACAGAAAAGGTGGCCCCAGTATCTAAAAGGAAATTCACTGACCTTCCTGCCACATCAATGCTCACCCTAGGCTCCACACCAGTAACAGCTATCTCTTGCTGCTGAGCCATCCAGACCGGGCGCCTTCAATCCTCCTCCTCCGTTATCAGCTGCACGTTGGCCCCTGGGTGCCTCTCCTCCAGGTTTTTGGCCTTAGGACAGAGGCCAGCCCAGTGGCCAGTCTGCTTGCAATGGAAACATGGCATCCAAGGAGGCTTGTTCCGGTTAGGGCAGTTCCTAGCCCAATGACCGGGTCGCCGGCAAATGTAGCAAATTGGTACCTGGTTAAAAGGTCTGAGAAACCTGGGAGGCATTCGACGGGTGTCAGTTATCAAGTGCAGCCAATACCGGGGCATGCCAGATGTCCTTCCTTCTCTCCTTCTCCCAGGCTCGAGCCTCCCCTTCCTGATCCCTATTGTAAACAGCCATAGTAGCACAAGCTACTAGGGTAGCTCCTTCAGGTTTCTGCACTAGTTTTTGGAGCTTCTTGCAAATGTCCAGTGCAGCCTGTGTGAGAAACTTGTCCCTGAGTAAGACTTGCCCCTCATAGGATTCTGTGTCTATAGCAGTATGATTCTTCAGGGCCTCCTTTAGCTGCTCTACAAAGCTTACAGGAGACTTCGTAGGTCCCTGGTGAATCGCTGTCACTTTGGCATAATTATGACCTTTTGCCTACCTGACTTCAGTCCATTTGTGATGCACACCAGGAAATGTTCCCATGCCCAGTTGTCCTGGAGCTCACTATGATTCCAAGCAGAGTCTGTTAAAGGTTCAGCAGTTTCCCCTACAGGGTACTTTTCATTCATCACATGTAACTCCTCTGCAAACTTCCTAGCACCTTTGAGCACTGATTCATTCTCAAAGTCTGTCATAGTCTGTCCCAGTATGACCAGTACATCTTTCCAGGTTAAATCATAGGCTAGGGTGAGGTGCTGGAAGTGTTCTGTGTACTGTTCTGGTTTGTTAGAGTAACTGCCCGAGTAATTTTTAATTTGCCTGAGTTTAATTAGAGTAAAAGGCTTGTAAATTGCCTGGGGACCAAATTCCCTGCTGCCTCTACTACAGCTAGAATATTCAGGGCTGTTTCAGGGTTGGGGTAGTAGTTGCCCCTAAGTCCAGGGTCCCTTAGGGGGCCCTGAGTACACTGGGAACAAAGATCTTTGCTGCTCCTTAAAAGGAAAAATGCTCTAACGTACGGGATCTCCGCCCACCTCCCATCTTCTGCAAAAATGTTCTAACTGGTTCAGGATTGGAAGGGAAAGTGTATCATTGGCTGGTCACGATTCTTCTTTCTCCAAAAGATACTGTGGCCAAATAGAGTTGCAAAGCGTTATCAGCTTGTTTGTCCAGCATCTCCGGATCAAATCTATCCCAATTGGACAGGATACATCCAAGGGGCAATTCCTGGGTATCGAGCTGTTAAGTCCCATTTAGAAAACACAAAACAAGGAAGTTATTGAGAGCTGATGCCTCAAGGTCAATAACCGCAGCTTCAGCGAGCACCCCTGGGGTGCCGTGAATCTGAGGCCTCAGGCAGGTGCCCCTGCCCGATGGAAGGAGTCAAAGACCAGTTGCTGCAGCCAATGTTAAGTCCGACCATTTTCTAGATCAAAAGCTAGGAGGGCCATTGCTTGGTGTGGCCCCATGACCTTCAAAGACGCCTGCTGGCAGAAGCAGACTCTCAAATCTCTGAAGGGAAAGAACATCTATCTGTCAGCTTGGAGAACCTTTAGGGAAATTGGAATTTCTGGCTGGAACATCGTGGCGGTGGAGTTGTATTAAGAGCTGCCCTCAAAAGTGCCGCAGGCAGCATCACTAGAAGGCGAAAGTTAAGTTACTCGGGCTAGGCTTCCGAACGCCTTTGGTCTAGGCCTGGGCAACGGAAAACCAGCTGGTAGCAAGGACCAAACCCACACTGGTAGAACACTAAAGCAGCTTGTTTGAAAAACCAGGAGAAAGCTAAAAGCAATGGAGGGGAAAAGGGAAACATTCGGCTCCCGTGACTAGGCAGGGCTAACTCTGGGCTCTAAGCAACCAGTTACCTAAGCACCACCCCTCCACGTGTTTGGGGCGGTAGGCGCCATCTTGGCCAGGGTCACACGCTTCGTTGTCCTGAAGCCAGATTGGTGGACCACCAGTGGCGCCATGCTGCCAGGGAATGGAGACTCATGTGGTCTGGAAAATGGCGGCCATAGCTTGTGGCCTAGTTGAAAGCCATCATGTGGCCAGCCACCAGAGCCAGAGTCCTGCAGAAACCAACAGGGTTTACTCGGGTACATCCAGCCATCCAGCTGGCCAGCACAAAGCAGACCATTGAGACGCCAAAAAGCTTTTGGAATCACAATCCTCCCACCTTGCAGGCAACAGTGTCCCAGCCCCCGCCCAGAAATCCTGCCTGGGGAAGGCAGGCACAGAGAGGCAGACGTAAAACGCCTTACACCAGCAAGAATAGGCGAAAAGATGGACACAAAAGGATGGGGCTGCGGCAATACATTATGAGTGTCCCCTTGAGTCATTTCAGGGAGCCATCTGCCTCCAAAGTGTTGCTGGAGGAGTTTAGCCTGGTTTCCTTTCCAGCTATGTGCCGTGCCTGAAACTATGAGACCAGGATGGGAGGGCCCGTTCCTGGAGCGGGCTTACCTTATATCCGAGTTAACAGCCCCACTTATGTTAGATCTCTCTGGGGATAGATATACCTCGGTCCTTGCCTCCATGCAAGAAAGAATTCACACCAAAGCCTGGTTTGTGATCCAAGTGAGTTTTATGAATGTTAGAAGAAGCTTCAGGTTTACACAGGCACCCACAGAGCTCTTCCTGAACATGTAATCTGTCTGGAAACTGCTAGCAAAATCACATGGTCAACTCCGGGCTCCTGCCTTTTCAATTATCCCATGGGGAGGTGTGGTGGATGACCCCTGATCAACCCCACTGGCTAAATTGAATTCACCTGGCCTAGGTGGGGCCAATCCATGTGCAGCACCCACCCACGTGTACCTGGCGGGAAACCTGAACCTCTGAGCATGTGCAGTGTGCCACTCCTTTGTTCCCTTAGTTCGGCCCTCTGGGCGTGCGTTATGGATGTCCCAGCCCTTCGCTAGACTACCTAACAATACTTGTGTGTTAACAGAAGAAAACTTTATAACATAGAATAATTGTATGTTAGGAAAACATCCCAGCCCAATCTAGTTCAAGTAAAATGAAATCCTTAACTCCAGTCTCGTCTGTTTATCATAATATTGTTTACTGGCCCAGTTGTGAGGATTTTTGTTTTCTTTATACTGATCTTTGTTAGTGTTTCAAGTGCGCTTCATTTTCAGCAAGCAGTTTTGTTGTCTGCATATCACAGGTTGTTAATGAACCTGCCACCAATCCTGATGTGGAGTTCTTCGTATAATCAGGCTCTTGATTTATTTGCTCAGCAGACAGATTGAACATGTAATGGGGAATTGATTCAATCCCAACACACTCTTTGCAGTATATCCTTGGTTTGTTTGAAGCACTGCCTTTTGTCTTGAGAGATGCATAAATCCATAACATTTTAAAACAAGTAAAATTTATCAAATAAAGTTTATATCAATTTGAATGCTAGCACAGAAATTTGTATTTGAAAATTATTAGGTGAAAACATTGATTCACAATATGTAATTGTGTTCTTTTAGGCTGAGAAAGTCAAAAGTTACTTACAAAAGCAGGTGAAATAATTTCATTTCTTTGTTGTACCCTTCCTAGATTCCCTCGTGTTTAAAGTCTTCAAATTATACTTAAAACTTGCGAACAAAGCCCTAAACCAAAAACTTGTGCCCTCACTTCCTGCCCTTTGATGTTGCATTTTCACAGTTCATAGGACTACGGCTGCTACCAGATGGGAGCAAGAGCAGTAGCAAAGAGCATGATACAAATACAAGGATGTATGCTCAATCTGAAGACACGTTTTGGTTTTCTTTGCACAGTACAGGACCAGATATGTCATGAATCATATGATCATAATGCTACTGGAGTTTCCTTCGTTGGTCCACAAGCAAGAACTGAGTATTAGATAATTATACCTAGTGATCCAAAATAAGGAAGGCAACGATAGTTATCATGTAAAAATTGTTTAAAACATAATTTTATGTCTTTGTGGAATTGTTCCATTCTCATATTGAGATATACAAGCAGAATTGGTATACCAAATTTTACCTGCAAGCAAGTTTGTCTTGTGAGTCATAACAATGGCAATCACTTTCTTACAGTCAAGCTAAAGGGAGATGGAAAATAAGTCCATTGTATAATTTTCATTATCTAAGTATTCATGTATCTCCTGAGGAACTGTTCAAGTACCTTATATCCATGGAAACCAAAACTCACTGCCATCAGACCCGTTCTCACTCACAGCAGCTTTATGAACCACAGTCGCACTGCCCTGTGTGGTTTTCTGAGTCTGAAACCGTTTGGGGGAGTAGACCCAACCTCATCTTTCTCCCACAGAGTTCTGGTGTAACCCACTACCCCACCAGGGCTCCTTACATATAGGTAGACAGTATAAATCTTCTGATGATAATATTATGTTCTGATAAATGCCCTTGTTGGTTTCATGGAAGACTTTCGAAATCTTTTACAGAATATTTTAGTTATCAAATTTGATGTCCTCTTAATGTCCAAGTGATCAGGAACCAATGGTGTTGAAGGAGGAAGTACAAATTGCACTGAAGGCATTAGCCAAAAACAAGACGCCAGGAATTGAAAAGCCAATTGAAATGTTTCTTCAAGCTGAGGAAGCACTGGAAGCACTCACTGGTCTATGCCAGGAAATTTAAAAGACAACTACTTGATCAACTGACTGGAAGAGATCTAGCTATATCTTTACCCATTCCAAAGAAGGATGACCCAACTGAATGTGCAAATTATAGATTAGTATCACGTGTATGTTAGGCCGGGCTGACTAGAGAAACAAATCCAGAGACACTCATATATGTGCAAGAGCTTTCTATGAAGAAGTAATTGTACATCAGGAAAACATCCCAGCCCAGTCCAACTCAAGTCCTTAAGTCCAATACTACTCCATAAATCCCTCTTCAGACTCACGTAGCCACATACAATGATGCTGAATGCAGGAAGATCATGGGCCAGTGGGTGCAGAGTTGTGTGGATCCAATGGCAGTGGCCGCATCACAGGCCTTGGCAGGTCTCAGCATGGTTCATAAACAGAAAAGGTGCAAATAGATAGAGAGGTAAGTTTTCCACCACCCTCCTTATGAGGCCACACCCAGAAGGAGGCACCATCAGGCTGTAACCTGATTGACAGGCTAGACCCCATCTTATACTTCCATTTAACAAGTTGACATGAAATCATTGAACTTCAACATCCAGGTAAAATTTTGCTGAAGATCATCTAACAATGTTGTGGCAGTACATTCTCAGGGAGCTGCCAAGAGTTCAGGCCGGATTCAGTAGAGAACATGGAACAGGGATATCATTGCTGATGTCAGATGGATCTTGGCTCAAAACAGAGAATACCATACCAGAAAAATATTTACTTGTGTTTCATTGACTATGTTGATGAGCAAAGATGTGGAGGACATCATGTTTGGTAGAGGAGCACCTAGCAACAACATTGTGCCTAATACATACTCGTATTATCTATCAGTGAGTCCCATGCAACAATTACACACAGGGCTCACTTGGTAGGTACATAGATCTCGTGTTAGGGAAGTATTAGTAGTTCTAGTATGTTTTCGTAAGCCAGAAAATAAGGGATTTCAGGTCAGATGGACTTATCTGGACTCTTATGCTAATACTTTTTCTGGTGACTTTTGATATGGTTTCTCTGGTCACCTATAAACTCAATGCATTGAGGCTTCATCTATAAGCCGTCTTCTCTGGAGACTCTTAAGAGGGATAAGAGCAGTATACACATAACAAACCTGTAGCAGAGGAAGACTCACTAATGACCTGTAATATGGCAATGAAAGCCAAGACTTGAAACATTTGCTGATGAGGACAGAGCCTGTAGCCTTCGACATGGATTACATCTCAAAATATAGAAAATAACTATCTTCACAACTGGGGCCATAAGCAATATAATTTTTGGTGAAAAGATTGAAGTCATGGAATTCATTTACTTTAACCACCGTCAAGACCCACAGAAAGTTAGGAAATCAAATGACCTATTACGATGAGCAAATACACTGCACAAGATCTCTTCAAAGCGTTAGAGAGCCAAGATAGCACTTTGCAGTTAAGGTGCACCTGATCCAAGCCATGGTACTGTTCATGGAACTGACCTGATACTCATTGTCCAGCCCAGGGCTGCAGAACCTTTTTTCTGCCAAGGGCCATTTGGATTTATTATTGGTTGATCTTTTCAACATCATTTGTGGGCTATGCAAAACTAAACTTCAAAACTAGTGTGCTATGTGGTCATTCACCTCACTCACTCCTGTGATGTCCGGAGGTGGTTCCTTTTGGTGAGGCTCGCGATGTTAGCCGCTACTGAAGATTTCAAGGACTTTCTATGGACCACGGGCACCGTGAGCTGGATGTTCCTAACCTGATCTAGCCTGTTGAACACTTAAGTTTTTTTGAACACTTACTCTTATTTGCTGTCTAAAACTGCACTGACCTGTCATTTCTTGTCACTCCCCACCCCTGAGAAACCTGGAGTCACATAGGGTAATGAGTTTGTTGCAAAAATCAAAGTAGCGGGATGCGAGGCGTTGGTGGCTCAGGAGTGCTTAACCTCCAGCAGGAGCTCTGCACTGAGTCCCAGCCAGCACCCCTGTGCTCAGCCATGGCCATCACTAGAGGCCTGGGTGCGCTGCTATGAACAGCTTTCAATGGGCCTGCTGGACCAGGTCAGAAAAGCAGCCATTGAAAACTGACTGACAGTGGTCTGATCCACATCACAAGACAGTGTTGCTTCAGTGGCAGGATATATGCAAGGATGGCAACCTTTGAGGTGGCATTTCCTCCCCCTTCTAGGGAAAATAACTTTATTAGGCACTTTCCTCAAGGCTTGTTTTGGTTCAGGGGCATGAAGGCATGTAACCATAGCCTGAGTGTCTCCACTTATTTCTCAGGGTGTTGCCTCCACTGGGAGCAGGTCTGCAAAGGAAAGTTTGAGGGCTCTCCAGCCATCAAACCAGTACTTGTAGCTTAGGGATTTGTATTATTTAAGCAGGGATCCCTCCTGATTTTTCTTCTTTAGCAGAAATTAGGCAGAGGGAATTGAAGAGTAAGGTGCTAATTGTCACAAGCCCTGAAAGGAGGGCCAATGACAAATTAGTGCCCTGCATTTGTTAGGGGGAAGCCTCATTCCTTCTGGGACAGCACCATTTCCCCCTCCCCCCTCTGCACCCCCCATATTAGGATGTGTAAGCAAACCTCCTTCCCAGCAAGCAGCCTTAGGCAGTGCTCTAGGCAACTTTGGGATTTAAAAATGTAACCAATTCACAATACTTTTTTGGTAAACTTATTCAAGACACTATAGCTGCTAAACTGAATTTTCTTTAGACTTGATTATAAACACCAGTTACTGTGAGACTTACTGGCAACAAAAAAATTCCACCTCCCCTTCCAATGTAACAAGGCATTAATTCCTAATAAACGGATGTGATTTCCTTTTGGATCCAGCTGTGTGTCCTGCCACACTAGTCCAGGATGAGGATTCCACTTCCAAGTATTATTCATGTTATCAGTTTTAAGACACAAAACCATTAATAGGCAATCTCTTGATTTAACCATATTTGATGGAAGAGCAAAGCACTCTATTTCACCTTTATAAGAGTAAATGCAAATCCTTTATACTGTGGAGGACCCAGTATAAAATTCCCATAAAATAACATCAGGATCTTTCCTATTATCAAGGCGATGGCTGTACCATGACCCGAGTTGTCTGGCAGCTGCCCTCTCATGTGCTCTTCTTTGCGGTGAACTAACTTAGCCAAGCACAAATCACAGCAAAAATTAAAGTTCTCATCTTTAATGAAATGACTTTGGGAAGAACATACATCTCTATGACACCAACACTACAGTTCTCGGAGTCACAGTTAGATAGACAGAATTATATCCATTCCGTAATTAACATGAATGCCAACATCTCTAGCCATTCATTTTCGTTACATGGCAAACAAAATCAAGAAAGCAACCATCAAACAGAAGAGACCCATAGCTTCAGACAAGGCAAATCCCAGGATAGCGTATGAGAACAGCTGCTGCTTCAGCGAAGGGTTTCTGAAAGAGACACAACATGTCCGATGTGAGTTCCAACATGATAAATGGTAAAAATTCACATTACAACTGTGCAGGATCTTTGTGTACACTATAAAATCTATAGGTATAGCAGTTACCCTAAACTCGCTTGTTTCTGCTTTAGACACCTCTCTCATGCCAATCACATGGGATAAAGGTAGAGGGAATGCCTGTGTCAGTGTAAATGGCTAGTTGTGGTAGGTACATAATTTCACATCAACGATATGTAAAAGTGTAGGGGTGGAGTTTAGTCTTGTCAATCAGGCCCTAGCCTGATGGTGCCTCCTTGTGGGTGTGGCCCTTTCACAAGGAGGGTTCTGGGAACCTTCCTCTATCTGCTTCACCTTGTTGAGAAGCCACGCTGAAACCTGCCGGAGCCCTGTGATGCGGCCACCACTGGAGCCACAAGATGTTGTACCCACCAGCCTGTGATCTTCCTGCATTTTGCATCATTGCATGTGGCTGCAAGTCTGAAGTGGGACTTATGGCCTTGTATCAGCTTATGGACCTGAGCTGGGCTGTATTCCTGATATACAATTTCTTCTCGATATAATCTCTTTCTTACACATATAAATGTCCCTGGATTTGTTTCTCTAGTCAACCTGCCATAACACACTAGTTCTCACCCTTCTGAAGTATATTCTTCACCTTTTAAGATCTAAGAAATTGGGTGTCAGATAATAAAATGAAAATAGACACTTTTAAAGAGTAGGCTCTACTTATGAATTAGATCCAAGATCAGTTGAACAACTGAGTAAAGATGGAGTTAAAATATATTTTTGGACACTTACTATGGGCAAACTGTCATGTTTCTATAACTCTAGTGTTTCATAGATTCACCACTAGCTATTCAAGCAGCCTCTTCTCCCACCATTTATTACTTTTTAATTGATTATCTAGGTGCAAATCAGTTTCCATTCAATGGTTTGTATGCAGTGTTTCAGTACTCAAGCAAATTCTTAAGCTAGAGCTAGAAATGATTACCTGGCATAACCAATGATGAGGCTGCCAAAGACGGTTCCAATACCAGCACCAGAACCAGCCACTCCTACTGTGGCAGCACCTGCACCAATAAATTTGGCAGCAGTATCAATGTCTCTGCTGATTGCACTTGTCTGAAACTCCCTTCGGATTAGTGGAGACACACCAGCCTGGGCCCCATTAAACACTGCTGAGCCCTAGTGAATCAAAAGGCAAAGGTCAGATTAGTAATTACAGGTAGCTACTTATTACTAAACAGAACAATAACGAAGCTATGTTACAGCTGAGTAACAACAGAAAGGGATTTTAAGACAAAGAATGCAATGTTTAAATTGATGGAAGAATTAAGTGAAGTGGCCAGATAGATTTATTTCAAATAAACAAAATATAAGCAACAACTCAAAGTGGGGAAGCTAAGGATACAGGAAAACGTTATGTCACTGATGCATTCACTACATATATTTTGGATAAAAGGGGACAAAAGGATTGCCCTCATTCTTTAATGAGTTATTCTAACCCCCCCTCCCCGCTTTAATGGAAGCCAAAAAAGACTTAAAAGTGGAACAAAACACTCAAAAGACCCAATTGGTAATGTTGTCTAATTTATCTTATTATGACTACTATTACCTCTCCAGTTCTTGCCTCTGGTCGATATAACACTGATGCAGAAATTGGTCTGTATGCTACTCTGGATCCAGCTCGGATCTATTGAAGAGGGGGAAAAAAAGGGGAAATCACAATTATTTAGAAAACAGCCTTCTAGGATTCCCTCCTGCACCCTGAGTTCTAAGACAAGCATGAAAAAGGAACCAGACAGGGTGTGATGCCTAAATTCATAGTCTTTCTGTATTGATTCATCTGGGCTGTTTGGTCATTTCAATATAGGAAACAATGTAAAATGATGTGGGTAATGAAGCTTTAATGGCTATACAATCTATTTGTAAGATTCTGAACAAAAATTTCAAGAATTCGCTTAAAAAAGCACATTACTGTTTTAAAAATTTTTAATTAATGTCCCAACACAATCCAGCTCAGTAAATAATAAAAGTTTTTGGTCACTTGGATGGATCAACAAGTACGTTAGGATTGTCACTCTAAATGCCTGCCATTTAAATAGCCCATCAGCTAACAGGAGTTCCCATCATCTTCAAGATGTCCCTATTATACCCCAGATATCATAACCGCTTGAGTGAATCTACAGCAGGTAAGAATGATCGGTGAAATGCTCTGACTGTAAGGACTGCCCAGCTTCTCTGTCCTTGAGTGGCCGCTAAACTAAGGTCACAGAAAGTCCCTTCGGAACCAGGTCCTGACTCTCCTGAGCCAACCCCTCCCAGATCTTCGCTTAACCTAGTCTCCAAAATGGTCATGGCAGTAAGATCTAAAGGCAGAAAAAAGGGCTTTCTCGGTTCCCGCACCCGCTTCCTCCGCCCACACAGGGTGAGCGGCAAAGTCCCTCCCTCTGCAGCAGCGAGTTTGACCTACAGGCAGACAGCAGGGAGGTTGCGGCGCTGCACTGGGCCTCAGCAGCCTCTGGCACCCTCCACTGCACCCCAACCTTTGCGTCGACCCCTACACAACACAATTACCTGGGGGAAGTTTGGAGGGACAAGGATGATTTGACCTACGCGGCAGGGGCCTGACAGCTAGGCCTTGGCGACTCTCCACCGCCCTGGTGGTGGGGAGGGGCGAGCGACGGCTCGGGAATCCAGAGCACGGGAAGGAAAGGGCAATGGGGTTAAGGGGCGCGGGGAAAGCTGTTCCCGGGGGAGCGGTAGGTTCCGCCAGGAGGTTGCCCCATTCAACAACGTGGACGCTTCAGGGCCCAGAGGCCCAGCCCTCGGCTTCCCCCGAGCCCTCCCCCAACCCATGCCGGCCGGGGCCACGTACCAGAGCGGGGGTGCAGGCGAGCTTGGCGCAGGCGAACATCTTCGAGTCTTTAGGGAGGCGCGGCTGGAGGACTCGGCTGACAGGCGGTGTGGGCTCCTCTCCCGCTTCCTTGCTGCGGCGGTAAAGAGGCTTAAGGTCAAGTGCCCTCCAGGGGCCTGTCCTTCCCACCTGGGACCCGCGTGCTCACGTGCACGGCGGAAGACTGGGCCCTGCGCCCAGCGAGGTGCCAGCAGAATGAATGGGTCCCCACTGGGCGCTGCTCCGCTCGCAGCGGGCCTGGCTCGCGCGCCCTCGGCTTACCTTTCCCGGCGGCGGCACCGGCGGCAGAGGTCGAAAGAGTGGGGCTGGGCGCGCAGGCGCGGTCCTGCTCTTATGCTCGCCGCAGCACCCGGATGCAGAAGGCGGGGACTCGGGCGCAGCCGACCGGAAGACGCTCAAGGTCATTTTGAAGCAACTTTATTGGTACCCGTAGAGGAGCACAGCGACAACCACCTGCCAGGGAGCTGATAAAAAGACGTGGAAGACAACTAGTCCTGGCGGGAAGGACTGGACTCTACTTTTCGTGTTAGCTGGCCGGAGGGTAGTGGGCTTTTGGGAGACCATTTTAATTTTTTGGGTGTGAAATTTGCCCTTTTTTTCATTGGGTTATGCTGCTGACCACAAGGTGGGCGGTTCGAACCCACCAGCCTGTCACTTTCGCTGGAGAAAGATGAAGCTTTCTGCTTCCCGTAAAGTTTTACAACCTTGGAAACCCTGTCTTATAAGGTCCCTTTGAATTGGAATCGACTCGATGGCAGCGGCAGCGAGTTTGGGTTTTAGTTTGAATAATTCTTTTTGATGACAATGCGTTTCTCCTTAGTAAAAGAGAAAACTGTCTACGGGAGCAGGTATCAGGTATCAAAAGATCCCAAACAAACAATTATATCGATGTGAAAGAGGGGGGTTGGAGTACAGACCCAAAGCCCATCTGTAGACAACGGGATATTCCCCCACGGAAAGGTTACAAGGAAGGGAAGATTCCATCAGAGTGCAGTATAGCACTGAGGACATCATTTCCCTATTCCTGAATGCATCCTGTCTGCCCCAGTAGCATGACCCAGTTTACCTTACACATCCCGCTAGACTGAATATACACATTGGTACACATAAGAGTTTTCGACGTGTGGAAAACCCTCAGGAACAGTAGTGGGAGTAACAATACCATGAGGGTAGGGGAATGGTGGGGCGTGAAGTGGGAGAAAGGTAAGAAAGGGGGAACCTATCATAAGGTTGGATATATAACCTATGCATCAGGAAGATGAATAACAGAAATGTGGGTGAAGGGAGACAGCAGACAGTGTGAGACACAAAATCACAACAATTATATATCATTGATCAAGGATTCACAAAGGGGGGAGCGGGGGAGAGGAGCTGATACCAAGGGCTCAAGTAGAAAGGAAATGTTTGGAGATGTTGATGGCAACCTAAGTACAAGTGTGCTTCATACCATTGAGTGATGGGTTGCTATAAGATTTGTAAGAGCCCCCCAATAAAGTGATAAAACAGCATTGCTATAGAAATCATTATAGAACAAAAGCACTAAACTGTGGAGCTGGGGTTTTTTTTAGATACACTCTAGCAATGGCTGGTCACATCAAATGGTGTGGTGTTTTCCATCCTTGGACTCTGTGCCTTTTAATTTACACCACAGCAAACAGCAGCTTGGGCATCCTTGAGGGACTCCAATTGTGTTTGGGCAGAAAAAGAAGCCTGACAGGGGAAGATCAGTGCTGCGTGGAAGATGGAATAACATTTCCCCCACCCTCCGCAAATTCTCTTAGGACAGCCCTTACTACCCTAAAAAAATGAGCATCCCTAGACACAAGTTTCCTGGCCTTTTCCCCACCAATGCAGTTTTCCATTTTCCCAGAACTTCTTCATAGCAGGCTCCCTGTGGTTGGCCTTCAAGAAAAGCTATCAGAATTACCCTTATGGACTCTCAAAAAGCAGTAGCCACCACCTTCTGAGTTGACCTCTCTGCCTTGAATTTAACAGACCATTGTTAACCTTTTTTAAAAATTAATCACTTAAGTGGAGAGCAAATGCCTTGAAAATGATTGGGGCAGGGAATGTATGGATGTGCTTTATACAATTGATGTATGTATATGTATGGATGGTGATAAGAGTTGTATGAGTCCCTAATAAAATGTAAAAAAAAGGAAAAAAAAGAACAATGCCATTCAAAACAACTACATGGGATAGTTAAGGTGTATTGTGCCAACCTGGACAATGAACATATGTGGGAGTAATTGAAGGGAGGATAGATAAATGGCTCAGTGAGCCTCACCTTTGTAGTTCTTGGGTCTCTTGCCCTCTGATGGTTGAACCAGTGTGCGGCTGCCTTAGTCAGTTTCCTGATTCCACTGGCAAGACTCACTTCCTGCGAGACATCCCTGAGGAGAAGCCACGTGGACCTACCCTGATGCAGCCCTGGGTGCTTGAGAAGCTGTGTGGAGACCCCTGCCAGTGCTGAGATGCTTACATGTTCACTGATTCAGCTTTCCTCCTGCAGTTGGCATCATTGCATGTGTCTTCTGAGATTGAGGAGGACTTTGTAGATCAGTGTCAGACATATGGGCTAATGTTGGATTTATGGGCTTGGACAGCACTGGGTTGGAATGCTTTCTTAATGTACACTTACCCATTATATAAAACTCTTTCTTATAAAAAATTAATCACTGTATTTTTATTATATAAAGTAAAAATAAACAATGACAAGAAAAATCCATCACAATGGAGAGTTCAACTTATGTTTCTCAGAACTGAAAAACAAAAACTTATTGAAAATGGAACAGTGTGGAAAGCATAACCTGACTTATGTGACAGGAAATAGACGTTCTTCTCACACTTGCTGGGCCTTTGTGTGACTGACTTTGCACTACTTGTAAAGAAAATCTCATACAATTTTGTGGTATTAGTCTTGAGCCATGTTCTCTGACTATAATTAATTTAGTAATACTAAAAAATAGTTTGGAAATTAGAAAACCTGTGTCTAAGTAACTAATAGGTCAAGTGAGAAATCATAATAAGAATTAGAAAGGAACTCAAACTAAATATTCATGAAAATACTAAACATTCCCAAGTTATAGGCTATAGCTAAAATGGTACTTAGAGAGCCCTGGTGGCATAGTGGGCTATTAACCACAAGGTCAGCGGTTCAAACTCACCAGCAATCTGTAGGGCTAAGATGAGACTGTCTGCTCTCCTACAGATTTAAATTCTCAAAAACCCCAGAGGGGTAATTCTACTCTGTCCTATATGGTCACTATATTGGATCGTTTTTGAAGTCACCCTAACAAGACTAAGCGATGTGTATTACTGAGAGAATGTGTCAACAGCCATCCACTGATCACACAGACTTTTCAATGTATTTTGTTTGCAATAAACCTGTGTGTGTGTGAACTGTAACTCTAGTAGCACTACTTTTTGATTGGCCCTTATAGATCCTGTAAGGAGAACATTATTCCAAGTGGATTTACATGCTGAGAGGGTTTGGTGGAAGCTCTCATCTCCTCACTAAACCAGAAGCAGTAAGTGTGGAAGAGGAGGCAGGGGAGAAGGCAGGCTTTGTACAGACCTAGTTCCAGTTTCATAAGTTGGGTTGGTGATTGCTTGTGGCAAGAGAAGGGCAGCCTATACTGGTGCCCTGCACTGACATCATGTGTCTTAGGAGAGGAGAGAACACCTACCTTGTGAGTTCTACCTGTTAAGGTTGTAAATATTTATGGAATAATGCCAAAGGTTCAAAGACTGAGTATTTGATCTTTGAAAACTGTGTGTGTGTGTGTGTGTACGTGCGTGTGAGTGTGGGGCAAGGGGACAAAGAGAAAGAGTCTAACAATTACTTGTTAGATTAAGAACAAGAAAGAATACATCAAGTCACACAGGTGGCTGAAGGTTAGTGACTGAACCTGGGGATCTGAAGCCCAGCCCTGGACTAGTCTGCTGAGAAACTGATCGTGGCCCTGCTTCCAGAATAGTATGCTAGCTCAGATTTTGGTTGATTTTTAATCCTAAAACTTGCATTGATAGGAAGGAGGGGATGCATTTTGAAGGAATACAGTAGAAACGTGGACCTCGATGCTAATCTGTTCTAGAAGGAGCGCCGAGATGCGATGCAGTCAAGTTCTGAATCAATTTTTTCCCATAAGAAATAACTGAAAACAGATTAATCTGCTCTCAACCACCAAGTTTTTACCCTAACCTTGTCTTTTTATACAAAACATTACACAGAAATTCAATGTAAATAAGTTCAGAATGAAATAATATCATTTAAATATGAAACACAACATTAAAGATGTTTTTAACATCTACAGTATGGCCCAAACCTTGAGACTGATGAGGATCGGATCTGTGGACATGGATGTGCAGAGGAGGGATGGAGAGAGAGGCACTGTTTGGAAGGGGAATCCCCTTCCATAAAATCAGCTGGTAGCTGCTTTTCAGGAGTTTTTTCCCCCTTCTTTACCTTTTTTACTAGGACCTGGCTGGCTTTCTCTAAAAAACAAACAAACAAACAAAACCAAAAAACGGTCTAATGTGGTCTGCTGTTAGCGTTTTCTTAACTATTTTCTAAAAGGGTTTACTAAATTATCAATAACATCGATAACACGGTTAACCAGTTCCTTAATATGATTATTCTTTTCAAAAAAACTTCCTTAGGACCCATTTTTAAAATCCAAAAACAGTACAAAAAGTCACGAAAACTAAAAATTATAGCAGAACGTTTGAAATACAGCCACAAAAGGTGTTAATAACCTGTACTAACAACATCAACTAACGCCCAGTGACTGAAACATGAACTGCTTTTGTTTACAAAAATCAAGCGTCGGGTCGGATTCCGATGTTTTGTTCCAGCTCAGATGCAATATTTTTATTTTTTTAAACCTCTTTTTAGGGGCTCATACAACTCTTATCATAATCCACACATACATCAATTGTGTAAAGCACATCTATACACTCACAGTCCTCATCATTTTCAAAGCATTTGCTCTCCACTTAGGCCTTTTGCATCAGGTCCTCTTTTTTCCCCCTCCCTCCCCGCTCCCCCCTCCCTCATGAGCCCTTGATAATTTATAAATTATTATTTTGTCATATCTTGCCCTGTCCGACGTCTCCCTTCACCCCCTTTTCTGTTGTCCATCCCCCAGGGAGGAGGTCATATGTAGATCCTTGCAATCGGTTTCCTCTTTCCAACCCACTCTCTCTCTACCCTCCTAGTATCACTACTCATACACCTGGTCCTCAAGGTATCATCTGCCCTGGGTTCCCTGTGCCTCCAGCTCCTATCTGCACCACTGTACATCCTCTGCTTTATCCAGACTTGCAAGGCAGAATTTGGATCATGATAGTTGCGAGGGGCAGGGGGAGCGGAGAAGAAGCATTTAGGAACTGGAGGAAAGCTGTATTCTTCATCAGTGCTGCATCACACCCTGACTGACTCATTTCCTCCCATAGACCCCTCCTCAAAGGAATCTCCAGGGGCCGACAAATGGGTTTTGGGTCTCCACTCTGCATTTCCCCCTTCATTCACTATGATAAGATTTTTTTTTTGTTCTGATGTTGCCTTATACCTGATCCCTTCGACACCTCGTGATCGCACAGGTTTGTGTGCTTCTTCCATGTGGGCTTTGTTGCTTCTCAGTTCGATGGCCGCTTGTTTACCTTCAAGTCTTTAAGACCTCAGACACTATATCTTTTGATAGCCAGGCACCATCAGCTTTCTTCTCCACATTTGCTTGTGCACCCATTTGTCCTCAGTGATTGTATCATGGAGGTGTGCACCCAATGATATGATTTTTTGGTTCTTTGATGCCTGATAACTGATCCCTTCGGAACCAGTGATCACACAGGCTGGTGTGTTCTTCCATGTGGGCTTTGTTGCTTCTGAATTAGATGGTCGCTTGTTTATCTTCAAGCCTTTAAGACGGCAGATGCTATATCTTTTCATAACCGGGCACCATCAGCTTTCTTCACCACATTTGCTTATTCACGCGCTTTGTCTTTAGCGGTTGTGTGGGGAGGGTGAGCATCATAGAATGCCAATTTAATAGAAGAAAGTATTCTCGCATTGAGGGAGTACTTGAGTAGAGGCCCAATGTCTTTCCGCCACCTTAATACTAAACCTATAAATATAGGCACATAGATCTATTTCCCCATCCTCCTATATATATTTGCATATGTACATGTTTTTGTCTAGACCTCTATAAATGTCCTTTGCCTCCCAGCTCTTTCCTCTATTTCCCTTGACTTTCCTCTTGTCCCACTATCATGCACCATCCCCACCTGGATTTCAGCAATACCTCTTCCTTACCTTATCCTTGATCATGCCCTACCAGGCCTGCCACACCCACCTTACCACCAATTCGTATCACTTGTTCCCTTGTCTCTGGGTTTGTTAACACCACTTCCTTACCCCCCACCTTCCCCTATCCCACTCCCCCCATTGAATTGTCGGTCCTGTTGTTTTTTTCTCCAGCTTGTTCATCAGGCCTATCTTATTTAGACAGACCTGTGGAGATAATAGCATGCACAAAAACAAGACAGAACAAAACCAAACAACAATATACAACAAAACAACAACAAACCGCTAACAAAGAAGAAAATAAAAACAAAACACAACAAGAAAGAAAAACTTGTAGTTAGTTCAAGGATCGTTTGTTGGCCTTTAGGAGTGTTTTCCGGTCCAGTCTGTTGGGGCACCATGCCCTGCCCCCAAAGTCCACCTTCAGCATTCCCTGGGGACCTTGTTGCTCCATTTCCTTGCTGTTCCACTGCACTCCCCCAGTGCTTTGCCTCGGTGTGGTAGGATCAGGTCAGGTGCAACTCCCACACTGTGTCTCCTGTGCTGTCCCCCACAGGTCAGTGAGGGATGTCATGTCTCATAATGGGGCTGGCCATTTGGTCCTCTCTGTGGACTGGCTGCTTTAATTGGGGTCATCGTCCTCAGGGCCTGGTGGGCCAGGATGTGCTCCACTCTCTCCTACTCCCCCTTCATCTGCACCCATGTGCTCCGATCAGATATGTCCCTCTCCCAGATCTGCAGATTCAATGCCATCCTTTGAAATAAATTCTTCTGGGGGGAAGGGGCAGGCATCCACTTAGTATTTGGTACTGGGGCCAGCCCCCCGACCTCTCCACTGGTTCCCTACTCCACGCCGGAATGTGATGCAACATTTTCTTGACATTTCACGTCAATATCCGGTTCTGTGGAGTCCTGATGCGGTCCAGTACTGGGGTTCTGCTGTAAATAGAGATTAGCACTGTGGAAATATGAAGAGAAAGAGACATTCACCGAGGACGAAAATGAGGCCATAAAGTATTTAATCCTCTGTTCTGTGTTTGTTGTTGTTAGACTGTGGAGAGTCATGTTTAGTTATGTTGTTGTTATTGTTAGGTTCTGTCAAGTAGGTTCCCATTCACGGTGACCCTGTGTGCAACAGAATGAACCATCGCCTGATCCTGTGTCATCCTCACAATTGTTCTTATGTTTGAGCCCGTTGTTACAGCCACGATGTGAATAGGTACTTGACTTTTTTTCTTGCCCTTCTCTCCCAAGCATGATGTCTTTCTCCAGAGAGTGGTCTCTCCTGAAATCATGCCCCAAAGTATGTGAGATAACATCTTGCCATCCTTGCTCCTAGCGAGCACTCTGGCTGTGCTTCTTCCAAGTCAGAGTTCTGTGTTCTTTTGGCAGTCTGTGATATTTCAATATTCTTCACCAGCCCTATAATTCCAACCCATCAATTCTTCTTTTGTCTTCCTTATTCAATGTTCAACTTTCACACGGATATGAGGTGATTGAAAATACCATGGCTTGGTTCCGGCACAACTTGGTCCTTAAAGTGATGCTCTTGTTCTTTAGCAGTTTAAAGAGATCTTGTGTAGCAGATACCCAATGCAATATTGGATTTCTTTCTTTCTTTGTAGGTAACTTTATTTTATTTATTTATCATTTTGTTGGGGCAGCTCTTACAAGTATTATGACAATCCATACATCAATTGTATTAAACATACTTATACATTTGTTGCCATCAAATTTCCAAAACATTTTCTTTCTACTTGAGCACTTGGTATTAGCTCCTTTTTCCCCCCTCCCTCCCCTCTTCTCCCACCCTTGTGAATCCTTGATCAATTATATATCATTTTTGTTATTTCGTGTCTTACACGGTCCGTTGTCTCTCTTCACCCACATTTTTGTTATTTGTTCCCCTGGGGTGGGCTATATATCCAACCTTGTAATGGGTTCCCCCTTTCTCACCCTCACTCTCCCACTGTCCCCACCATTCCTTTACCCTCTTAATATTGTTACTCCCACTACTGTTCCTGAGGGTTTTATCTGTCCTGAATTCCATGTGTTGAAAGCTCTTTTTTTGTTTTTTTACCAATCAACTCAATTTAGTTCATTTGATATATAAAAATATCAACAAAACATTAATAGGATATACATTATTTGTTCAAGGCATTACCTACAATCTTATGTGTAAAAAGTAAAGATTTAAAAAGTGGTAATATTGTAGCTTAGGTTGAGAAAGTAACAGACATTGAGCAGCCGACCCAGACTTTAATAGTGAAGCTGGCATTTCTTCTAAAGGCATAGAGGAATCTTAACGTCCTTTCTTGGAGTTACTGCTTTGCGCTCATGGAGAAAACCTGTTCCGTTACCCCATAATCTCACAAATGTGCTGTTTGAAATCATCACAAGGATGAAATGTTCTAATTTTGAGACAGAGCAATCTCTCCACCACAAGTTCTTTGTCAAGCCAGGTAAGGAACAAAGACAAGCATTTCTACATTTCTTATAAGAATGGACTTAACTCCGATTGCTTCTGTGTTTAATAAGTTTTGATGAACTTATGAAGGCCTCTCCACATTCCTTACATTCAAATGCGTCTCTTCATCTTTAGCGATTATGTCTAGTTGAGGTGATTAATCACTAAAGATTTTCTCACATTCCTTACGTTCATAAGGCTTATCCCCCCCACCCCCCGGAGTTCTTTCGTATGCAGTGAGAGCTGAGTGAATAAAGGCCTGACTAAAGGCTTTCCCTCATAGCTGACCCTCATGGTTGAGAGAAGCCTTATGAATGTAAGCAGTGTGGTTATACCTTTAGTCACGCTTTAACTCTCGTTACATAAGAAGATTTCACAGGGCAAACCAACTTTATGAGGATCAGCTATGCGGGAAAGCCTTTAGTCAGGCCTCAGCATGTAATAGACATGTCAGATGAATTTATGAGAGAGGTTTTCTAAATGTGTGGAATGTGAAAAAGCCTTTATTCACTCAACTCTCTTTATACAGAGCCCAGTTCTGAGTCCCCTAGCCTGACATTACTGGGGGCTCTCTCTGCTGTGAGCCCTTCTATGGCGACTGAGAACTGGGCTCTGCATAAAGGTTTTACCACAGTGCTGACGTTCGTAAGGTCTCTCACCACTGTGAATTCCTCTATGGCCAGCCAGACTTGAGGCTTGACTGAAGGTTTTTCCACACTCCTTACATCTATAACGCCGCTATCCAGTGTGAATTCTAGTATGTCTGTTGAGGCGTGAAGTCTGTCTAAAGGCTTTCCCACATTCTTTATATTCATAGGGCTTCTCTCTACTGCGAATCCTTCTATGACTAGTGAGAGCTGTTCTGTGTGTCGAGGCTTTCCCACAGTGCTCCCATTCATGAGGTCTCATATGTGTGGCCAGATTTGAGGCTCGAGTAAAGGCTTTTTGACATTCCTTACATTTATAAGGCCTCTCTCCAGGGTGAGTTCTAATATGTGTATTTAGGTTTCCAACCTGTCTAAAGGCTTTCCCACACTGGCTACATCTAAAAGGCCTCTCTGCATTGTCAGTTCTAACATGACGAGTCCAGGTGAGGCACATTCCTCATATGGAGAAGACTTATTTCCACTCTTGTTACCTATCTGTTGAGTTAGGGATGAGAACTCACTGAAGTCTTTCCCACATTCTTTACATTCTTAAGGCATACCTGACCTATCAAATTTGTGTGAAATTCTGGATAAAGGGATATAGACTTTGCCACCTTTATGGGCATGACCTCTCACATGTGTTCAAAAAGATGAACAAATACAGAAATGTCTCCCACATTTGCTACATTCATATAGTTTCACACCATTAAGTGATAGAACAGGATTTTTAAGCTAAGGACTACAAAGGAAGTCCTTCCCATATGCCTTATAGATTAGTAATATTCCATTAGGAATTTTTCCAGTGATGGATAGAACAGAAGGAAAACTGAAGACTTCTCTATATTCTTTATACTGAGAAGTATTGATTCGGCATCAGATTTACTGTGACTTCTGTGTGATAAGTAAGCATCATAGCATCCCAAAGGATTCTCTTCTGAAGGATTTCGTTTTAGTCTAGTGACTTTTGGAATCTGGATGAAAATTTCCCCACCCTTATTGCCTTCATTATGTTTACAGAGGTTTTCTGTTGTTACAAACGGTTTTTTGTATTTATGCTGATTTCCATTACAGAGTGATTCAGAAATTCCTCTAAACTGGAAAGATCGGTTGTCACTCTTCATGAATAGGTCCATTATATGTAAAATGAATGATTTTCCTTCATCATTAAGGTTTCTAGAAACGGATCCCATCATTCAAGTTGAGGTTCCCACGGAAAGGTTTCTCAGGGTTTCCTTCATCGCTTCACTGTACACTGTCCTCTGAGAAAGATCCAGCAATGCCCACTCTTCTGGTTGACTCTCCCTGCCACATCCTCAGTTGACATCATTGAACCCTGTCAGAGCAACCGACATCCTTCCTTGAGATTTACTGATGTACAAGACAGTTGCCGCAGGTCCCATCTGACAGAATTGGACTATTCTCAATGCACCAGACTGGAGACTGGTCAGGGTCTCTGGGGTGAGAAGCAGTTCAGAGGATTCGGGGATGTGGGGCGGAGGAGGGAGTATGGGACCTGTGGCTCACCACAGCCAATTGGGCGTGTGGATATGTGTACTGATGTGTGTCCTTCGGTCTAGCTGGATTCGTAAAGTAGAACTGGGCCATAGTGGTGGGGGTAGGGAGCATTCAGGAGCTAGAGGAATGATGTGTGTTTCCTCGGTGCTATACTGCACCTTGGTGGACTTGTCCCTTCCTCACAACCCTTCTGTGAGAGGATATCCAATTGTCTACAGATGGACTTTGGGTCTCCACTCCAACGGATTGATTTCTTTACTGCTGCTTCCATGAGCATTGATTGTGGATCTGAGAAAGAGAAATTCCTGGCCATCTTCAACCATTTCTTCATTTATCATGATGTTACCTATTGGTCCAGTTGTGAGTATTTGTGTTTTCTATACATTGAGCTGTAATCCATACTGAAGACTCCTGTCTTTGGTCTTCATCCAGAAGTACTTCATGTCTCCTCACTTTCAGCAAGCAAGGTTGTGTCACCTGCATATGTTAATGAGACTTCCTCCCATCCTGATGCCCTATTCTTTCTCATCAAGTCCTGCTTTTCAGATTATTTGCTCCAAATACAGATCAAGTAAATATGTTGAGAGGATACAACTCTGACACACACCTTTCCTGATTTTAAGCCATGAAGTATGCCCAGGTTCTGTTTGAACAATTGCCTCTTGGTCCATGTTCAAGTTCCACATGAGCCCTAGGAAATGTTCTGGAATTCCCGGTCTTCTCAATGCTATGCAGAGTTTGTTGTGATCCACTATATAAGGACAGGAATTTACTTATAAGACATCATAATTTGGCATGATCAAGTAAACAAGGCATGGGGAAGAAAGGAGTAGGGTAACAAGGAGGAGACCAGGTGGCCTGATGGCTACAAGTTGGGCTGCGACTGCAATGTCAGCAGTTAGAAACCACCAGCTTCACTGAGGGAGAAGAGGAAGCTTTCGACTCCCGTAAAGAGCTACAGTCATGGAAACCCACAGAGGCAGTTCTACCCTGTCCTATAAGGTTGCTGTGACTGGGTATCACTTGGTAGTGGTGAGTTTTCTTGGCTTACTGATAGATAATTTCTAAATGAAGTAGAAATAACCCCATCTCTTCTGCATGCCTTTGGAAATGTGACTTTCCCCCTTATTTCATCAAGCAACAGAGGCTATTTCTTGTCCCCTTAAATCTGAGCTGGCCCTGTGACTACTTTTAACCACAAGAATGCAGTAGAAGTGATACTGTGTATCTTTTGGGGCCTAGGCCTTAAGAGACTTCATAGCTTTCATTCTCTCCTTGGAAACCAGCCGCCATAGCAAGACAATTGTGTTAGACTATTGAATGATAAGTAACCATTTGGAGAGGGGAAAAAAAGCTTTATGAAAGAGAACTGAACTTGTATTTTTGAGCTCCTGGTCAGCCTTTGCAGTCAGCGCCAGATGGAAATGAACCATGCTCCATGAGCCTTGTACAAAGAACCCATTGCTAGAAGTTCTACTCTGTCCCGTGGGGTCACGGTGAGTCAGCATCTACTTGATGCTGCTAAGCTAGGTTTGGTTTTGGTTGGTCGTTAGAAAATATAAGTTTTAGGATGTTTACTATATAGTAGTAGATAACTGAAACAGGAAATATTGTCAATGTAATGTTCACTAATCCCTTGAGATCTGCAGTAGCAGCATATTAATCTAGGTACTTTCAGTATAGAATTCCAGATGTTGTAGCCAGCCAGGGGCAGAGAAGCACATATCTTGGTGATTGACTCTTCTATCCCTGAAGTAGTGGGTTGATGTAGGATTACAATGGTTAATTCTTATAGGGTCATTCTGACTTGACTACATGAAAATATTTTTAAATTATCTACTTTTGTGTAAGTTTTAATCTTAACAACCCCAAAAGTGATCACTCAGGCATGATTTTGAAAAAAAAAATCATGTAGAAGTGAATATAAAAAAATTAATTTGAAAATACTGTGGGCTCAGTTTTTACACTGGGCAAGGCAAATGTAAAAATATTTCTTGCAGGGTTAAAAGCAAAGATGTCACTGTGAAGTTGAAGATGTGCTTGACTCAAACCAGGATATTTGCAATCACTTCATATAAATGTGAAAACTGGACAATGAATAAGGATAACTGAAGAAGCATTGCTGTCTTGGATTTATGATGTTGGCGAAGGGTATTAAATATACTATGGATGGCAAAATGAGTTTGTGTTGGAAGATGTAGAACCAGAATGTTCCTTAGAAGCAAGGATGATAAGACTTTGTCTCACATACTTTGGCCATGCCATCAGGAGACCCTGGAGAAGGACACCAAGGTTAGTGGAGGGACAGTAAAGAAGAAGGCCCTCAGCAGGTGGGTGGATGGACACAGGGGCTGCAATGATGAACTTGGAGGAAGGATTGTGAGGATGCTATAATGTTTCATTCTGTTGTACTGTGAATACAAACTGAATCAATGGCAGTTAACAACAACAACACGATTAAAGCAAGCAAACAAAGAACTTGTTGAAGTAATGTAAGAAATATAATTTAAGAATACTCTGGGATCACTTATAATATTTCATTTTTCTTTTGAAATGTCCATTTCTTGTTGACTTTAGTTTGGTATCGAGTTACCTTTTAAAGGAAAACCTGTACATCTGTAGTAGCTGTGTAACAAACCACTTGTTGTCGAGTCCACTCTGCATCAGAGCAACCACAGGTGTGTCAGAGTAGAACTATGCTCTATAGTGTTTTCAAGGTCGATGTTTCAGGAAATAGATAGCCAGACCTTTCTTCCTATGTAGCCCATGGGTGAACTCAAACTTCTAGCCTTTCAGTCAATAACCACGGGCGTCAACTACTTGCACCCTCTAAGGCTGTAGTGTCAATCAATTGTGGTGAGCTCCTTCAGTAACTATTGTGCTGTCTCTTAGAATATAGTAAGGATACTAGGAAAATGTAGGCATTGACAGTAGGTATAATTGGAAGTATATGAAAACTTGGAGAAAGGTACAAATTAGTAAGTGTGCCAGGACTAACCTGTGTAGTGTGCTTAGGAAGATAGCTTAAGGAAAGAAGTTAGTCTGCCAGGAAGTGTCTCATTGAAGACGTATTTGACCTAGGACTTAAGACATGGAACTATTTGGATAGAAAAGTCTTTTGCTTCCTCTAGATAAAAGCTAGCACCCATAGCTCTGTCAGCTGTCTTGACCCCTGACCACTTTCTAGTCCAGAAGATTTTGTCTTTCAACTTCATTTTCAGCTCCTTTACAAACGAGTTAAGCTACTTTTATGACATTTAGTATGCTAGTTTAGTAATTCATGAAAAGCAAATCTAATTCTCCACATTCTCTCAGAGGTCCAGATGCTCTAGGCTAAGACTGAAATAAAAGTTATGTGAAAATCAAATTGCATACTAATTAAATAGATTTTATTCCATCCTTGGTCCTTTCTTTTTAGAAATACATACGAGTGATTGAAGAGGGAACACATTTATTAACCAAACCCAAGCTAACTCACTGTCAAGTCAATTCTGACTCCTAGCAACCCTCTAGGACAAGGTAGAACTGCCCCGTGAGTTTCTGAGATTGTAACTCTTTAAGGGAGTAGGAAAGCTTTGTCTTTCTCCTGAAGTGTGGCTGGGGGTTTCAAACTGCTGACCTTTCGCTTAGCAGCCCAACACATAACCACTATGCTATAAGGGCTCCAATTTAATAACAATGGTAATTAATGTAGAAAAACTACATTAAAATAAAATAAGCATGTATATGAAATGGAGATCAAGTCCCTCTGCCGACCCTTTCCCATTTCAAAAGTGACTCTCTCATTCTTTAATTAATTTGTGGTAGACATAGCTAACTGTCTATCCAACATCAGTTCTCTTTCCTCCTGACTTGTAAGATCCACTCCCAGTCCCAAACACTGAGCTTCCCAGACTGCTTTCCAGTTGTGATTCTCGGTGCCAGCAAGTCAGTTCTAAGCCACCGCAACCCAGTGCATGACAGAAGGAAGTGCTGCCCAGTTCCGTACCATTCCCACACTCCTTGCCATCTTTGAATCCGTACAGTGAGGAGGGGTCAAATGACATGTGAGGTATAGATTTAGCCAGCTCACTTGTTTATTCTTCTGCGGTTGCTTCTTCCTGCTTGGAACATGGACAATGTCTGGAGGTGAAGCAGCAGACGCCACACATCAAGAAAGAGAAGGCACCAACGAGACGGGGCATGGATTTCAAATGCTTTGGGGAGTACCTGTAGCAGCCCTAAACTGCCTATTGCCGAACTTCAGGCAACACGAAAACAGAACTCTCTATGTGGGTAAGCTGTTGGGATGAGGCTTGTGCTCTATGTGCCGACCACAGTCCTAACCATGCAGCCTTCTATAGATTTATATGTCTGAAGCTCTTTGGTCTTTGATTACAGCAGAAAATACCTTTTTCTCACATCATTTACATTAATTTACATATGTCTTCAGTGTGAGATGGTTTAACTGCCTCACACTAATGACGAAACAGAATCCCTACTAATACTTTGAGTAGGGAGGAATTAATGTAAAGAAGCATTAACTAGTAAAAGGTGTTTAACAGCTAGAAAGATGGACCCCAAAGTATGGAAGTAGGAAAGCATGTGGTCTGCCACTGGAACGTTCAGTATCTGTGGTAAGGAGACTGGCAGGCGGTGGGAAGCACAGGCCAGAAATGACCCTCGACGACTGCTGAGATGACCGCCACCAGGTTCTTCCTGTAAACCAATCCGCAGGCTCCACACACACACACACAAAAACAACAACAAAAACCCATTTGCAAACCCTTCCTCGTGCTCTGTCCCCCTGTAGTCCTCTCGCGCCCTCTACTGGCAAAGTCTAAGAGTTTGTCTGCAGAGCAACAAAAAACCCACACCCTCTGCTGGGGAGTCAATTCCTATTCACAGAGACAGGATAGGACTGGGTAGAATCGCTCCATAGAGTATCTGAAATTGTAACTCTTTATGGGAGCAAGCCGCGCCATCTGTTTCTCGTAGAGTGGCTGGCGGGCTTGAACTGCAGACCTTGTGGTTAACCGTTAGCAGCCTAATGTATACGATGCCACCTGAGCTCCTTCGCACAACGCCCTCCTCCCCCAAGGATGGATCTGGAACTAAGATGTCATCGATTTAAAAACTGGCACGGGTGGACAGAATACTCCAGGGTGAGCATTAGCTCTAATCCAGGTTAATGTCTTCCACAGCGTGTAACATAGTGGCCATTCAATAAATGTTTGCTCAATAATAAATAAGGTGCCGAAATTACGAACTAAAAAGGGTGCTGAGTAGGTGCCAACGTCTTGCAAAATTTTTTTGTTATTCCTTTCTTTTAACTAAGATTTCAGTCTCTTGAGAGAAATTAGAATGGCCGCCAAAATGTCTTTTTCTTTTTGGTATTGCGAAATTCTAATTTAGCGAGCCAAAGGAACATTTAAAAATTTGTAGCATGAGTTTATTCAAAATAGCTAGACATTTTTATGCGCCTAAAAAGGTGTCTGTGTTTTATATTGTTAGGTGCCTGAAGGATTTATTTAAAATAAAACAAATATTACAAGTCCATTTTATGACTTCTTCCCATGATTAAAACCAAATTAAAATTACACCCTGTGGTAGTTACATAATCGGGTGTCAATTTGGGACTTGAGAGGATTAATAGTGAAGGGGTGGAGTCTAGTCTGTCAATCGGATGATAGCCAATGAGGCCTCTGTGTGGGCGTGGCCCTCTGAGAATCATGGGAACTCCTGGTTTTCCTCCTTTGAGGCAGGAGACAATCTTCTTTCTCTGCTCACTCCCCAAGACGGTGGTCTACTGCAGGGGTGCTCGTACGTCATCTACTAGTCAATCACAAATGTAGTGTGGGTAGATCGCATGGCTTTAAAAAAAATAGACATAAGCCTATCATTAATCCTGTCACTTAACTGATATACAGCACAGCCAATCAGATGCAAGCTTAGGTGTCAAACGCATGCGCAAACAACTGCGCTAAGTGCAGCAAAACTGACAAGCTAAATTATCGCCAATTTTCAGACCTTGTTTTTTTTCTCTTAAACGTAAGAAAGGGTATTAAAGTGAGCGGGGGAGCTGGACCAAGTAAGAAGACAAAAACGTATCACTTTCACACGGAATGGGAAGTTTTGACACTGCAAGCCGACCTTCAGCAGACGTCCAGAGCGCATGAACAGTTCTGGAACTTACTCGCAGAGGGAAAGTACCCAAACATGAGCACATGTGCTACCGCCTTGACTGCAGTATTCGGCTCTCCTGATTTATGTGAGTCAGCCTTTTCCCACAGAAAGATCAGTAAGTCCAAGGACCGTTCCACCATGACCGATGATCATTTGGAAGTGTGCTTGAGGCTGGCTGTCAGCCGCTACTGTCCGGACTATGCATCCCTGGCTCATTCCACTCAGTGCAAGTCATCAGAGGAAATTCGGGTAATGACAAAAAATGTACAAAGTTAATTATGTTGTGTTGTGCACTATGGACTCATGCGGTTATGCAAGGTACATAAACATACATTGTACATATAAAGAATCCGCAATGTGTTTACGAATAAATGCAATAAATAAATAAAAATAAATATATGTTTTGCTTTTTTGTAGTTGGTAGATCATTTTGACTTGGATCATTTTATAAGTTGCATGCATGCTGAAAAAGGGTGAGCACCCCGGGTGTGGAGGAGAGAAGAGAGGAAAGCAGCAGAGAAAACGCAGCCATGGTTCTAGCTGGCATCCTAGCTGGGTAGAATTGAGCACAAGGTTGGAAGTGTTTACTGCCTGCAAGTGCCTTTCAACAATAGCAGTTTATTTTAGAGTTCCACAGAACTCTGAATTCAGGGTGTAGGCAAGGCAACGCGCTAGGAGAAAATCGGTTTGCGTTTTGTTTGGGTCTCTCTCCACTTCCGGTAGCTTTAGGCATTCTTGGGTTTGCAGCCGCACCTCCATGTGTTTGCCATCCTTCTTCTGCGTCTACTCTCTTTTATAAAGACACCGCTTAATTTGGATTCCTCTGATATGACCTCCAGTTAATTGATCACGTCTTCCAAGACCAAAAAGACCAAGCCCACTGCCATTGATGTGATTTTGACTTAACATAATCCTTAAGGCAGAGTTGAACTGCTCTGTAGGTTTTCTGAAGCAGTGAGCCATTACGAAGCAGAATGCTTCATCTTGCTTCCATACAGTGGCCTCAAACCACCAGTCCTTCAGTTACTGAACGGGGAAAGAGTGTTGCAGCTGCAACCACTTGGCTTCGATGTTATTTCACATCCTTTGTTCATCCCATCCCTATGAATGCCAAGCCAGATCCTCACGCAACAGAAGGCTCCCTAACCCGGATTCAAAGAGTACCACAGGGAGACAACTTTTAGTCCCTTCAGGAATTACCTCATCAAGGGCAGCCTCTTCCAAGGTCGCATCCTTCCCAGAGCAGCCCAGACTCATTATCAACAGGAAATACAAGGCTCAAATAGTGGCCCAGTTTGTGGCAATTTAGATGTTACAAGTTGGACCATGCTGACCCTAACACTTCCCAGCTGAGGCAGCTTGACTTCTCCCCTTTGCACAATCCAGCTTCTGTCCTACTTGCCACAGGGTTCATCTCAAGGGTAATCCTTAATGAGTACCCCTGCCATGGGCCTCTGTTTGTGCTTATTCTGCTCGCTGCCATCGAGTTAATGCTGACTCATAGTGACCCCACTGGGGGTTTCTGAGAGTGTAACTGTTTCCGGGAGTCAAAAGCCCAGTCTTTCTCCCAAGGAGTTGCTGGTGGTTTCGAATTGCTGACCAGGCAGATGGCAACCCAATGTGTAACCACTCCACGATCAGGTGCTCATTCTTAGTTCTTATTCATTCCTGTATTCGATGGTGTGTCTCATGCTGTAAGTCATGGGCCTTGACTGTGTTCTGTTTTTGTTCTCATTGTGGGTGGTCCTGCCACTTTTGATTACAGTGATCCTGAGTATTCCAGAACATTTAGCAAAGCAATGGCTAAAGGCCAGTGCCATTCCTTACCCATTACACAATCAGAAATGCCCCCAACATTTCTCTACATTTACCAACCTGTGGTACCACCCTCAGGTAGGAACCATTGAGGCAGTACCTCTCTAGGGCCCACAGCCTTGTTGCTGAACCCAAACTAGAGCCTCAATTTTTGAGGGCAGAGGATGCTCAGAATAGCTTCCATAGACTTTGCCATGCCCTCTTCTGTCTAACGATTAGTATAGCTGGTTGTCACTCCTTCAGTACACTCATCTGCTGGAGAGCCGGGGGAGATTGAGATGCAGGGAGCCAAGCTATGGTGGAGCAGTAGTGCCACCCAACACGACCATAAAAATAACCATTGCTAACAATAATCTCAGGGCATTTAGGTCATTCTGACTCATAGCGGTCCTTTCTTTTAAAAATTTTTACAAATTTTTTATCTTCTTTTAAAAATCATTTTATTGGGGGCTCGTACAACTCTTATCACAATCCATACAGACATCCATTGTGTCAAGTACATTTGTTGCCATCATCATTCTCAAAACTTTTGCTTTCTACTTGAGCCCTCGATATCAGCTTCTCATTTTTCTCCTCTCCCCAACCCTCCCTCACCTTTGATAACTTATAAAGTATTATTATTATTCTATGTCTTACACTATGTCTCTCTCTCTTCACCCACTTTTCTGTTGTCTGTCCCCCAGGGAGGGGGTTATATGTAGATCTTTGTAATCAGTTCCCCCTTTCTGCTCCACCGTCCCTCCACCCTACTGGTATCGCTACTTTTACCACTGGTCCTGAAGGGACCATCCGCCCTGGATTCCCTGTGTTTCCAGGTCCTATCTGTACCAGTGTACATCCTCTGGTCTAGCCGGATTTGTAAGATAGAATTGGGATCACAATATTGGGGGTGGGTGGAGGGGAAGCATTAAAGAACTAGAGGACAGTTGTATGTTTCATTGTTGCTACACTGCACCCTGACTGGCTTGTCTCCTTCCCAAGACCCTTTTGTAAGGGGATGTCCAGTTGCCTACAGATGGGTGTTGGGTCCCCAATATGCACTCCCCCTCATTCACAATGAGATGATTTTTTTGTTCTTTGATGCCTGGTACCTGATCCCTTTGACACCTCGTGATCGCACAGGCTGGTGTGCTTATTCCATGTGGGCTTTGTTGCTTCTCAGCTAGATGGCTGCTTGTTTACCTTCAAGCCTACGACTCCAGATACTTTTGATAGCCGGGCACCATCAGCTTTCTTCACCACCTTTGCTTATGTACCCACTTTGTCTTCAGCGATCATGTTGGGAAGGTGAACATCATTGAATGCCAGTTTAATAGAAAACTACCAGCTGCTGCAGGGGAGATAGATACAGATTTCTACTCCCATAAAGAATCACATTCTCAGAAACTCTCAGGGGGCGATTCTACCCTGCCCTGCAAGGATACGGGTTCTATGAGTCAGCTTTGACTTGATGGCAGTCATCTGAGCTGACAGACTTAAATAAAGTGTTCATTGATCAAATAATTCCTTAAGCAGAGATATATAGATATGTTCTTTCAGTGAAGCCTAATCTGCATTTAACAAGGTCTGTCTGAAGTCTTTTTCTCTACATGTGTGCTAGGTATTATCCTAATTAGTTAGAGCAGTACTTCTTGAACTTTGCTGCTGGTTAGTCTCATTTAATGACTTAAAAACTCTTGATAGTCAGTCTGGAGCTGATATGAATTGAAATCAGCATTATCGGGCTGGGCCACAGGCATTAGAATTTTAAAACCTTTCCCAAGTAATTCTAGTTTTTGAAAACCAGTGTTTAGAGTGATTGTCCTCACAAGTTAGTTGCATTCAAACCACCTGGTAGGCTTGTTTAAACACAGATTACTGGGCCCTGAGACCTCCCCACCTCACCTCTCCAGGTCTGAGGCAGAGTCTGAGCATTTGCCTTTCTATACGTTTCCCAGATGTTGCCAATGCTGTTATCCAGGAAGCCACACCTTGAGAATCACCGGTATGGACTATTTGCTTATTCAATAATGCCATTTGAAGACAGAAGGGCATTCATGTTGGCCAGGCAGCCTGAGAAGATGTAGCATCATCGGAGTGGCATCTGAGCACAGTGGTGGACTCACCACACACATGGATTCTCTGGCAGGCTTGCCTTCATCCCCATTTGTTATGCTGGCAGCGTGCCTGCTGCAGAGAACACGCTTTGCCAATCTCACTCCGGCCTAGGTGCTAACCACACACGGGTGAGAGCAAAGGCATTCATCACACAGCACATGCTGTTATTTCTTGGGTCAGGCAATCCTGCAGTTCGCGCATAGCTCCCGTTTGAGGCCACATGCCTCTTTGCATCTGTGGATGCTTGAGGACATGATTAAAAATGTATACTCCACAAATGGTTGCTTGTCTTTCTCCCTAATCTGCCTTAGCCCTGTGGTTTGGCAGGTAAAGAAGTAGCCGGCTCTCTCTGGTGAACTGTGGAGGTACAGTTGTAATGTTTGTTGTTGTTGTTGTTTTTAAAGGCAAGGCTTGGATCAGCTGCATGTATCAGTTTGAAAATATTATTATTGTTTCTTGCCTTATTTTTGTTTAGATTTCTGGTCTGGTCTTTGAAATTACTCTTAATTTCCACTTTACCATCAGTTTTCTCAAGTGTTTTCTGATTTGACTAGAAAAAGCCAGATGAATTCTATTACAAAGTTAGATTGAGTAGAGGGGCTTGTCTACGGAATAATTCCTTATTAAGATAAAATTTCACTAATTGTGTTGTTGTTGTTGTTATCGTTCAGATTATACATAGCAAGACACACACCAACTCAGCAGTTCTACTGCTGAGGCGTCATTTGGATACATTGATTGCAATCTTTCAGTTCCATAACTCTTTACCCTGCTCTTCTGAGTTGTTCCTTCCCCATTAACATAAATCCCAGCCTGTTTAGGTGCTGTCTGCTTGATCCCATACAGATGATTTTTAAAAAGAGCACAATGCTCAAGGCAACCATTTATTATAATTGCAGCAATTATAATAATCAACAGTGCAATCCTACGCTTAACAATAGGGTATTCTCATTACTGTACCCCCCCTTTTCCCTTCCCTCTGCCCCAAGCAACTATTAATAAACTTTGTTCTGTCTGCATTTGCCTTTTCTTGTCTTTTTATGTAAATGAGGCCGTACAATATTTGACCTTTTGCGTTCAACTTCTTTCATTCAGCAGGTCTTACAATTCCATCCACATGGAAGCCCGTGTTAAGCTTTTATTTGGTCTACTGATGGAGTCGTGTTTGACTGTATCCATCCCTCTGCTAGTTGGCAATGTGGTGGTTTCCTCGCTTTTGGCTATTGTCAGTAGCGCCTGCTGAGAATGAACATCGGTGTGTGAATCTCTTTTGGAGTCTCTGCTTTCACGTCCTTTGGGATGAGCTGTGGTTGCCATCAAGAACATCAAACACGAAGAAAGCAGAAAGTCATCACATTGTTGGGAAAGAAAAGGCCAAAGTGGAGTCAGAAGACTCTGAAATTTGCTCTTGATCATAGAGGATTTAAAGCGAATGGAAGGAACCATGATGTGAAATAGCTGAGCGGAAAATGTCAAAGGGGAGTTCAAAAGAAAAAGGATTTTTTTTGACACCCACCTCCCACCTCCCCAGACAAAGTTTTATGAAGACATGCGCAGAGACTTGGAAAACCAAAAAGGAAGAATACACTCAGGATTATCTCAAGCTGAAGGAAACGAAGAGAAAATGTATGTCTTGAGTTGCAGTACTGAGTCAGTGGGTAAAATGTTGAACGACCCAGGAAGCATCAATAGAAGATGGAAGGAATGCACAGAGTCACTGTAGAAAAGGCACGGGCCCACATTCAGCCAATTCAAAAGCTAGCTTATGATCAAGAACTAAAAGAAGATGTCCAAGCTGCGGGGAAGATATTATCAGAAAATAAGGCTCCAGGAATTTATGGAATGTCGCCTATACCAAAAGTCCTTTGCCCATTTTATGATTGGATTATTTATCTTTTTGTTGTTATCTTTTTTGTTTTTGTGTCTGTTTTTATATATTGTTTTGTTATCATATTCTGGTTAGATATATGGTTCCCAAAGATATTCTCCCAATCAGTAGCAGCTAGCTTTTTATTTTTCTTGGTTAAGTTTCTTCAGGAACAAAAGTTTTAAATATTTATGAAATCCTATTTTTTTGTTTTACATATATATATATATATATATATATATATATATATCCATTTGTACTTTTGTTGCTATATTAGAGAATCCATTGTTGAAAGTTAGGCCTGACAGTGTTGCCTCTGTTTTTACTTCTAATAATTTTATGATTTCAGTTTGTAAATTTGGGTCCTTAGTTCATTTTGAATTTGTTTTTCTATATAGTGTAAATCATGAATCTAGTTTCACTTTTTTCATGTAGAAATTAAATTTCCTAGCATCTTTTATTGATGAGACCTTTATTTCCCCATGAATGTTCTTACCACCCTTGTAAAAAAATCAGTTGACCTTAGATGCATGGATGAATATGTTTTTTAACAAGTCGTGGGGCAGGAACTGTGTATCTACATGCAAAGGAATTACGTAATTTGGATTCCTGCAAACTAGGGTCAGAAATTAATGTGAGAGCCAAAACTATAAAACTCTTAGAAGAACAGAAGCATAAATCTTTGTGATTTTGGATTTATCAATGGCTTCTTAGTTATGACACCAAAAATGCAAACAACAAACTTAAATAAGTTGGATTTCATGAAAATTTAAAACTTTCGTATTTCAAAGGACATGATCAAGAAAATGAAAATGCATTTCTTCAAAGAAGATATATGAATAGCAAATAGTCACATGAGAAGAGCTCCAATTTCACTAGTTCTTAAGGGAATGAAAGTCAAAACCACAATAAAATATCACTCTGCATCCACTAGGATGCCTGTGAAAAAGAAGACAAAAGCAAGTGTTTGCTGGTGACGTGAAGAAGTTGAGACCCTTGCACATGGCTGGAACAAATAGGAATGGTGCAGCCACTTTGGAAAACAGTTTGGCATTTCTGCAAAAAGTTAGCATAGACTGCTTATGTAATCCAGCAGCTTCATTCTTAGGTATGTAACCAAGATACATGAAGACATCTGTCCACTTAAAATTTTCATAACAGTGTGATTAATAAGAACCCAAAAGTAAACAACCCATATTACTATCAACTGATGAATGGATAAGCAACACATGATATATTCATATGATAGAGTACTAATTGGCTCAAGAAATAAAGTAACGAAGTACTGGTCTATGAAGGAATCTTGAGAGACTGCTAAATGAAGGAGTCTAGTCACAAGATACCATATACAGAACTGGACCATCTAACAGAACTGGCAGATTTGTAGGATCACAAGGTAGATGCGTGGCTGCTTAGGGCTAGGTGTGCAAGATGAGAACTGCAGCTAGTGGGTCCAGGAGTTCATTAGGGAGATGATGAAAAAGTTCTAAAATTAGAGGTGATGGTTGGACAATTCCGTGACTCTACAGAAAGCTACTAGAGACGTTAAATGATAAATGTATACTGTATTAATTATATCTCAATACAGCTATTTTTTTTTCGAAGGGAAGGTCGTTCTCCTGTGGGTGGTGTTTCCTTTGAGCCCGACTGCGCTCACCTTGCTGTTTCCCACGGCCGTGCCCCTGTACATGCTCTGCCAGGATCTTTCCACCTCTGTGTACCAGGAACATTCCCAGTTAGTCTCTAAAAGCAGGCATCCCCTTTTCTAGGAGGCTTCGAACCTCCTTCTGTGGGTTAGCTCTGTGTCAGGTACTTAATAAACAGTGCCATGTTTCTTCCTAAATCCCCACTCTTTGTTTCCTTTCAGCTTCTGGCTCACCTTTTGCTTGTGCTTTTTGCCATGTCTGCATCTATCCTTGGAGCGCATATCATAGTGCCTGGCGCATCACAGGTGCTCAGCAGGTGCTTGTTAAATGGAATTGAATCATTCGGAAGCATATGGAACAAAGCTCAGGAGTAAACAGCAAACGAAGGATTATGTAAGGTTGTGCTCACAAAGAGAATTTCCTAGCTAGACGGCCAAGAATGTGATAACAACATGGCATTTGAGGCTCCTACAATGATGAAAGCGCTCAGATGTGTCCTTCTCTTATCCCGACGACACTTCCAAAAACCTGTCAGCTCTCCTGTTCCTCCTTATTTTTTTCTTCTTTCTTGTTTTTTATTCGCTAGTCAACAGGTGCATAGTTTCCCTATTTGTGTTTTTTAACTTTTCATTTTGAAATCGTTTCAGTGAGGTAGTTACATAATCTGGTGCAAACTTGTGGAGGGGTGGAGTCTAGCCTGCCAATCAGGTCACAGCTTGATGGACTCATTTGGAGGTGCTACAAAGATAAATATCTTGCTGGAGGCGAGACACTCAACCACTCCCTGGAGACATTCCTGTTGACAAGCCACATGGAGACAGGCTGATGGCAGTCATAGCCTTGCAGCTAGAAGAGCCAAGTAGAGACCCATGCCGGTGCTCATATGCTTCTACCACCACTGGATCCACAAGACTTTCCATCCACTGGCCTGCGATCATCTTGCATTTGCCATCATTGCATGTGTTTTGTGAGTCTGAAGAGGAATTTATAAATTGGTGTCAGACATATGGCCTAGTATCTGACTTATGGACTTGATCTGGACTGGGCTGGGTTGTTTTCTCAATATTCAATTGCTCTTGCATATAAAAGCTCTTTCTTGTATACATATGAGTGTCTATTAATTTGTTTCTCTAGTCAACCTGGACTAATACATTCATGCTCACCAAACAAATTTGCAAAAATAATTAATAGAATTCTCAGATGCCCTTGCCTAGCTTCCCAAACATTAACATCTTATAAAACCACAGTACAATGATCAAAATTGAGACATTAAAGTCGATGCAATCCTCTAATTAACCTGCCAGCCTTATTGCAATTTTACCACCTCTCCCTCTCCTTCTTTACTGGATCCAATACAGGATCATGGCCATGTCTCATCAATCTCCTTCAACTTGAGAAAAATGCCACAGCTTTTGATGACCTTGACGGTTTTAAGGAGTGTTGGGCAATTATTTTGAGGACTGTCCCTCAGTTTAACAAATGCATATCTAATACACTGTGTAGGACTATGCTAGGCTCTGGGTGCCTTTGTCTAGGATCAGGAATTGATCTTATAATGGAGAGGAGCTCACTGCCATCGAGTTGTTCCAACTCATAGCGACCCTGTAGGACAGGGTAGAACTGCCCATGCGGGTTTCCGAGACTGGCACTGTTGACAGGAGAAGCAGAGTGAGTTAAATTAATGGGCACTTACAATGCAGTGCATGTAATAGAGGTTAGTGTGGTCATGGAGAGGATTGGAGGCGTGACTGGCTCTGTCTTAGGGGACCTAGAAAGGCTTCTTGGAAGATGTCATCTAAACTGAGATGAGGAGCAGCGGGGCCTTTGGGGAGAAGAGTGTTCCAGGCAGAATTTAATCCATCAAGAAGAGCAGAGGACGTGGTCATTTTAAGGAATAAACTAAATACTCCTTGTAAAAATTTTTATAATCAGGACCACATTTAAACATGTTGAAGAAATCTGCTTTGACCTTTTCTGTCTTGTCAGAATTCATTTGAAAACCCTTGACATTCTGACATTCATCCTTGTACTTTGGCAATTTCAGACGTTCCGTTGATAAAATCGACTCCAAGGAGCACAATAAATGTGGAGCTAAAGGGAGGAAAAAGAGATTTTTTATTACAGTGAATTAATACAAGTAAATTCTGAAGTGCACAAACCTCTGAAGGGAATGATTAGAGGTGGGTAAAAGAAAACTAATTTATCAAATGGCCTTGGTCATTGTCAGAAGCAATCACATAAATCTCACTATAAAGTTAGACAAAATCATGCCATTGTATATCCTTTTTGTATGTTGTAATACTAACAGGAATAGTGCCCATTTGGACACTCACATTATAATGGTTTGTATAAGAGGTAAGTAGCCAGAATAATTGAAAACTCGGTGTCTGTGGGTTGATCTATGAGCAGGAGATGCCATCAATCAGGTTCAAGTGTTTTGGACTAGAAATCTTTGAATAGGATCCTTGGCTATGATTTAATAGCAAGTTATTTAAAGAGAATGAAATGGAGCTATAGGTGCACCTAGAGTCGGTATCTGCTTATTCTCCCCACAACCCTCCTTCTGTACTTTCCCTTCTGGTAGGCGACTGCAGCTTACCCTACATACCAATGCTAATACATCATACTCCGTAATTACTTCAGCTACTGTGTTGGGCCTAATGGGGGGAAATAATACGTTAACAAAGCCAAACAGAGCTGTTGTTGGGGTATTTTAAATTGGACTTGGGAAAGAGCAGCCTCATTCCTTTCTAGTCATGGAGATAAGTGCAAAAGTGTCTGTTTATTCCCTTATTAAAAATCATTTTATTGGGGCTCATACAACTCTTATCACAATCCATCCATCCATCAATTGAGTAAAGCACACTTATACATTCGTTGCCCTCGTCATTCTCAAAATTCGCCTTCCGCTTGGGTTCCTGGAATCAGCTCATTTTCATTTTTTCCCTCCACCTCTCTCCCCGCTACCCCCTCCCTCATGAACCCTTAATAATTTATAAATTACTATTTTATCTTATCTTACACTGCCCTGTTGGCCATCCCCCAGAGAGGTGGTTATATGTAGATCCCCGAGATCGGTTCACCCTTTCTACACCCCCTTCCCTCCCGGTATTGCCACTCTCACCATTGGTCCTGAGGGGTTCATCTGTCCTAGATTCCCTGTTTCCAGATGCCAACTGTACCGCTGTGTATCCTCTGGTCTAACCAGGTTTGCAAGGTAGAATTGGGATCATGATAGTTGGGGGTAGGAAGTGTTTAAGAACTAGAGGAAGGTTGTGAGTTTCGTTCTTGCTACACTGAACCCTGAGTGGTTCATCTCCTCCCCACTCCCCCTGTGTAAGGGATGTCCAGTTGTTTACAGATGGGCATTGGGTTCCCATCACGCACTCCCCTCATTCACGATGCTATGATTTTTTCCACCCGCCTTTGTTGCTTGAAACCTGGTCCCTTCGGCCCTTTATGATCACACATGTTGGTTTGCTTCTTCCATGTGGGCTTTGTTGGTTCTGGGCTAGATGGCCACTTGCTTACTTTCAAGCCTTTAAGTCCCCAGATGCTATATCTCTCAATAGCCGGGCACATCAGCCTTCTTCACCACACTTGCTTATGCACACATTGGTCTTCATCGTTTATGTGGAGAAGGTGATCACACAATGATGGTTTTTATTCTTTGGTGTCTGCTACCTTATCCCTTCAACACCTCACGTTCATTTAGGCTTGTGTGCTTCTTCTCTATGGGCTTTGTTGCTTCTGAACTAGATGGCCGCTAGTTTGCCTTCATGCCTTTAAGACCCCAGATGCTATATCTTTTTGATAGTCGGGCACCATCAGCTTTCTTCACCACGTTTGCTTATGCACACGTCTGTCTTCAGCAATCATGTCGGGAAGGTGGGTATCATGGAATGACTGTTTAGCTGAGCAAGGTGCTATTGTATTGAGGGAATGTGCGCAAGGAGGCAAAATGTCCACCTGCTACCCTACTACTGAACCTATAAATATATGCACATAGGTCTATTTCCCCCATAATCATAAATATATTTACATATATACATGTTTATATTTAAGCTTCTATGTATGCCCTTTGCTTCCTACTCCTTTCCTCTATTTCCTTACACTTTCCTCCTGTCCCACTACCATGCTCAGCCTTCATTCTGGTTTCAGTAATTCCTCTCAGTTACCTTGCCCTTGGTCACTCCCTACCAGTCCTCCCATCCCCTCCCTCCACTGGTTTTGAACCACTCATTGTTCCCTTGTCCCTGTGTTGGCCAACACCTCCTCCCTTCCCCTACCTCCCACACTCTCATGTCCCTCCGGGACCGTTGGTCCCGTTATTTTCTTCTCACATTGTTTGTCCAGTCTATCTTATCTAGGTGGACCTGCAGATATAGTAATATGTGCATAAAAATGTGGAAGGCTTTGACAACACCAAAGTGGCACATAATGACATGGTGTCAACGGCAGCAACACCGACATGCTAACAAAAAGCCACTGACACACAAAATTTTAAAGAAGAAAAAAACAAAACAAAGAGACAGCAAAAAAACCAAAACCTGTTAGTAGTTCGAGGTCTGTATGTTGACCTTTAGGAGTGTTTTCCAGATGAGTCTGATGGGGTGCCACGTCCTGGCCCTAAAGTCCATCCTTTATACTCCCTCAGGACCTCCTTCCTCTGCTTCCCCCGCCGCTCCATTGCACACCCCCAATGTTTGCCTCAGTGTGGTGGGGTCAGCTCAGTCGCACAACCCCCACTGTGTCTCAAGTGCTGTCCCGTGTAGGGCCATGGGTTGGTGCAGGATGTTGCATCTCACCATGGGGCCGGCTGTATGGTCCTCTCTGTACATTGGGCCCTTTGAGCTGGGCTATCTCCTCTGAGCTTGGTGGGCCCAGGTGTGCTCCACTCTGTACTTCCTCCTTCCTGTGCTTCAGCTTCCTTCTGGGTGAGGTGTGGTGGGTCAGTTCCTTTCCCACACCAGACGATCCATTTTCATTTCCTGTGGTACTCCCTTCAATGGTGGGGGTCAGGCTAATTCTGGTTGGGGCCAGTGTATGGTCCAGTCTCTTTGTATATTCCTCTGCGCTTTACGGTGCCCTTCTGGTTTGGCGTGTCATGGTGGGGTCCGTATGCATGTTCCAGTTCTGTGGGGACACAACCAATATTCTCCTCCGGGTGGGTTAGTGCCCTGTTCCCCCCATGCCATCCACTCATTTTCTCCCCACCCCGTATTCCCCTTTTAGTTGAAAAAGAGCTGGGGTAGATTTGTGGGAAACACCCATTTGAAGAAGAATTCTGTTCCTTTGTTCAGTTGCATTTTATTTCCCTTTCAACATCTCTTTTGAGAAATAATTTGCTTGACATATTAATTCATTCACTTAAAGTATAAATTCCATGGTCTTTAGTATATACAACTATGCAACCAATACCACAATTCATTTAGCAGTATTTTTACCTACATCCCCCCAATAGACCCTATACCCATTTCTGTTCAAGCTCCCCTCCAATAGAACATTGCTAATGTATTTTATGTCTCTATAAGTTTTCCTATTCCAGACATTGACTCATATGACATGGTCTTTTATCGTTGAATTATTTCACTGAGCACAATGTTTTCAAAGTTCATTCAATTTGTACCACATATCAGTATATTATTCATTTATTATGATTATTACGTTTAACGCTCTCTGGCTGATAGCAAGGTTGTTCACATTCCTCCACTACTGCCAGAGGGCATCCACTCGAGGCTCATCCCCAGTGTAGACTCTGCACATGGAGTGTGGGCTTCCACTGTTGTCCACAGCCTCTGCACACCAAGTGCTCACAATTTAAGGTCTGATGTTATTTCCTGCTTTGTATTTTATTATTACAATCTTTGGATCATACAAGATGGTGTGCTTCTTTCGTGTGGACTTAGTTTATGGCTCACTTAGATGACTACGGTAAGACAAGCCTTTAAGAACCCCGACACTATTCTTTTAAAAATTAGAACAATTTTTAGGAAGCTTTTTTTTTTTAATTTTAACAATTTATTGGGGCTCATACAATTCTTTTCACAGTTCATATATATACATACATCAATTGTATAAAGCACATCTGTACAGTCTTTGCCCTAATCATTTTTTTCTCTTTTCTTCTTTTACATTTTATTAGGGACTCATACAACTCTTACCACAATCCATACATATACATACATCAATTGTATAAAGCACATCCATACATTCCCTGCCCCAATCATTCTCAAGGCATTTGCTCTCCACTTAAGCCCCTTGCATCAGGTCCTCTTTTTTTTTCCCCTCCTCCCTCTCCCTTCCCCCCTCCCTCATATGCCCTTGGTAATTTATACATCGTTGTTTTGTCATATCTTGCCCTATCCGGAGTCTCCCTTCCCCCCTTCTCTGCTGTCCCTCTCCCAGGGAAGAGGTCACATGTGGATCCTTGTAATCAGTTCCCCCTTTCCAACCCACTCACCCTCCACTCTCCCAGCATCGTCCCTCACACCCTTGGTCCTGAAGGTATCATCCACCCTGGATTCCCTGTACCTCCAACCCTCATATGCACCAGTGTACAGCCTCTGTCCTATCCAGCCCTGCAAGGTAGAATTCGGATCATGGTAGTTGGGGGGAGGAAGCATCCAGGATCCGGGGGAAAGCTGTGTTCTTCATCGATACTACCTCACACCCTAATTAACCCATCTCCTCTCCTAAACCCCTCTATGAGGGGATCTCAATTGGTCGACACTTGGGCCTTGGGTCTCCACTCTGCACTTCCCCCTTCATTTAATATGATATATATATACATATATATACATGCATATATACATATACACATATATACACATACATACACACACTTATATCTTTTTTTTTTTTTTGCATGATGCCTTATACCTGGTCCCTTGGGCACCTCGTGATCGCACTGGCCGGTGTGCTTCTTCCATGTGGGCTTATTTGCTTCTGAGCTAGATGGCCGCTTGTTCACCTTCAAGCCTTTAAGACCCCAGACACTATCTCTTTTGATAGCCGGGCACCATCAGCTTTCTTCACCACATTTGCTTATGCACCCATTTGTCTTCAGCGATCCTATCATGGAGGTGTGCAGTCAATGATATGATTTTTTGTTCTTTGCTGCCTGGTAACTGATCCCTTTGGGACCACTCGCTCACTCAGGCTGGTGTGTTCTTCCATGTGGACTTTGTTGCTTCTGAGCTAGATGGCCACTTGTTTATCTTCAAGCCTTTAAGACCCCAGTCACTATCTCTTTTGATAGCCGGGCACCATCAGCTTTCTTCACCACATTTACTTGTTCACACACTTTGGCTCCAGCCGTTGTGTCGGGAGAGTGAGCATCATAGAGTTCCAATTTAATAAAAGAAGGTATTCATGCATTGAGGGAGTGTTTGAGTAGAGGCCCAAGGTCCTTCCGCCACCTTAATACTTGACCTATAAATATAGACACATAGATCTATTTCCCCATCCTCCTATATATATTTGCATGTACATGTCTTTGTCTAGACCTCCATGAATGCCCTTTGACTCCTAGCTCTTTCCTCCATCTCCCTTGACTTTCCTCCTGCCCTACTACCATGCTTCATCGCCACCTGGGCTAGAGTATACCTCTTCTCTAAGCAACCTTACCCTTGATCATTTCCCAGCAGGCCTGCCACTCCCACTTCTCTACCATTTGGGGTCCCATGTTTAGGAAGCTTTTAAAAAATTAAAAATAATAAATCATTTTATTGGGGGCTCTTACAGCTCTTATTACAATCCATACATCCATTGTATGAAGTACATTTGTACATATGTTGCCATCATCCTTTTCAGAACATTTTCTTTTCTACTTGAGCCCTTGGTATCAACTCCTTTCCACCCCTTCCCTCCCTCCCACCCTCATGAACCCTTGGTAAATGATTACTGTTTTCATGTCTTACACTGTCTGTTGTCTCCTTGACCCTTACTTCTGTTGTTCATCCCCTTTGGGGTGTGTGTGTGCTATACATCGATCCTTGTGATTGGTTCCCTCTTTCCCCCATTTCTTCTCCCACCTTCCCCCTACCTTTATGGTACCTCTACTCCCATTATTGGGGGGTTATCTGTCCTGATTAGGTGTATTGAGAGCTCTTATCTGTACCAGTGTACATACTTTGGTCTAGCTGGGTTTGTAAGGTAGAACTGGGGTCATGATAATGGTGGGGAGGGGGAGGAAGACGCATTAAAGAACTAGAGGAATGTTGTGTGTTTTGTCGGTGCTGTAGTGTACCCTGGCTGACTCATCCCTTCGTGGTGACCCTTTCTGTGAGGGGATGTCCAATTGTCTACAGATGGACTTTTGGTCTCCACTCTGACCCCCCTCATTTGTATTGATATGAGTTTTTGTTTCAGGTCTTCTGATGTCTGATACCTGATCCCATCAATGTCTCGTGATGGAAGACACTATTCTTTTTGATATTAGGCACCATCTCTTTTTTCACACGTTGCTATGTAACTCATATCTTCGGTGATCTCTTAATGAGGGCGCGTATTGAGCAGGGCCATGTCATAAAAACTAATTGTTCTTAGAGTGGGGCTAGAATTAAGTATGAGCCCCAAATCCATTCATACATCTATGTTTATGTATGTCTCAGCTTCACTTCAGAGGCCTCAAGATCATCTTATGATACAGAACATTTTCTTGGGTATAAGCTACTTCTATTGATAGTGTCATAATTTAGCCAATGATGTAGAATTTAAAACACTGTTGGAAAAAGGGAAGCACAAAATTATAGGCTGGCTTTTTAGACCACAATACATAAATTGTTGATTTGCAAAGATTTAACTCTTAAGTAACTGCACACCATCTACATGAACAATGGGGCTTCGTGATAGGGTGAAACTTTCAATAACACACACTCACAAAGACCTACCATGCCTACCAGATTAATACATGTCATAAGAGAGCAAGGAGGGCATTAATATGGTAAAATATATGATTGTCCCAGACCACCATTCCTTGGGCACCCTCAAAGCAAGAGATCCGAGCCAAAGTCCAATGACCACCAATTTCATAACTTTGGAATAGCACACTAGGGTCTTTCAACCTAAGTCCAAGGAAGTGTGTTGGTTCCTAAACCTGCTACAGGTGAGTTTGAGGTAAAGCCTAGTTCACATGTTCCTTTTTATGTTTCACTTGATGGATGTACACATTTTATTCATCCATTTATCAAATGATGGGCATTTGTGTTATTTCCACTTTTTGGCTATTATGAATAATGCTGCTGGAATCATGAATGCATGGGTTTTTGTGTCAGCATTTATTTTCATTTCTCTTGAAAATGTACCGAGGTGTGGAATTCCTGGGGTTACACAATGAGCGGCTAACCACAGGGTGAATGGTTCAAACTCAACTCTGGAGAAAGGTGAGGTTGTCTACTCCTTACAGGAGACTTTAAAAGCCTCAGAAACCCAAAGGAGCAATTCTCTTCTGTCCTTTAATATCCATGAGTTGGAATCCACTCGATGGCACTCCCCCCCCCGCCCCCTTTCTTTTAGTTGTTATCTTTAGCATTTATTTAGTGGAATTGCCATTCTGTTTTCCCACCAGCAGTGCTTGAGAGTTCCCATTTATTCATATCACACCAACATTTGTTTTTGCTTATCTTTTTAAAATTATAGCCACACTAGTGGTTGTGAAGTGGCATTTCATTGTGGATTTGATTTCCATGGCTGATGAAAGTGATCCCTTGTGGTGCAGTCAATAAAGCACTCAGCCCTCTAGCCAAAAGGCTGGCATTGTGAACCCACCCATCCATCGCTCTATGGGAGAAAGACGTGACAGTCTGCTTTTGTAAAGGTTTCTAGTCTTAGAAGCCCTCTGGAGCAGCTTATTCTGTTCATCAGGGTCACTACGAGATGGCAGTGGGATTTTTGAAATGGCTAGAGAAAGTTCCACAAGTGGCGTGAACAGTTTTTGCTTGACTATGAGTCGGAATTGACTGATTGGATTTGGTTTGGTATTTGGCTACTAACTTAAAGGTTGGTGGTTTGAATCGCCTGTGGTCCTGCAAAAAAAATGCCTGGTGCTTTGCTTCTGTTAAGATTCTCTCTCTCTCTCTCTCTTTCTCTCTCTCTCTCTCTCTCACACACACACACACACACACACAGAAGATTATCACCAAGAAAAGCCTATTGCAGCATTTCTACTCCATAACTCACAGGTTACAAGTTGGAATCCCTTGATGGCAAGATCTTTAGGCTTTGGCTTTCCGTGGCTAATGGTCTTGAACCTCTTTTCATATGTGCACTGGCCATATGACTGTCTTCCTTGGAGAAACGTCTGCTTAGACTCCTATGCCTATTTTAAAATAGGCTTACTTGTTAAAATTGAGTTTCTTATCTTATTTTGTATTAGTAGATTTTTAAAATGTATTCTGCAAATAATTACCTGATTTGCAAACATTTTCCCCATTCTGTAGGTTATCTTTTCACTTTCTTTATGGCATCCTTTAAAGAACAAACATTTTCTTTTTTAATTTGATGAAGTTCACTTTTGTTTTTTCATTTGTTGCTGGTGCTTTTAAATAGGCCAAGGTCACACAGATTTGCTCTTATGTTTTCTTTCAGGAATTTTATAGTTAATATTATCATCCACTTTGAGTTACTTTAGTGTATGGTCTGTGAAGGGGCCTAACATTATGCTTTTGCATGTAAATATCCAATTGTCAGAGCATGCTCCTGCCCCCACTGAATTGCCTTGGCATCCTTGTTGAAAATCAATAGGCTATCAACATAGGGGTTTATTTTCTGAACCTTAAAATATTTTTTATTGCTGTATCTTGATTTACTGATCTCTCTTTCGACTATTTTTATGTGCATTTCTTTTACATTGGCTATCATTTAAGATTCTATTGTACAGACAAAGCCTAAAGTTATGTAATATTTTACCTAATCTCCTCTTGATTAACACAAATCCTTAGGAATATATAACTTGGACCATATCTTCTCCCCTTAAAACTTAAGATTGTTCAATATTTTTGTTGTGTTTTCCTTTTTCTTCACCATATGTGCGGATAGCTTTGAGAAGAATGGGAATTCCAGAACACTTCCTTGGGCTCATGTAGAACTTGTACATGGATCCAGAGGCAGTTGTGTGACTAGAATAAGGGCTGCTGCATGGTTTTAAATCAGGAAAGGTGGGCATTAGGGTTGCATCTTCTCACCTTACTTATTTGATCTGTATGCTGAGAAAACCACCAGAGAAACTGGGTTGTGTGAAGAATGTGGCATCAGGATTGGAGGAAGGCTTATTAACCACCTTCTATATGCAGATGACACAAGCTTGCTTGCTAAAAGTGAGGAGGACTTGAAGCACTTGCTGATAAGGATCAAGAATTTCAGCCTTCAGTATGGATAACAACTCAATGTAAAGAATACAAAAATCCTCAAAACTGGATCAATAGGTAACACCTGAGAAGTGGAGAAAAGATTGAAATTGTCAAGGATTTTGTCTGCTTGCATTCACAATCCATGCTCATGGAAGCAGCAGTCAAGAGGGAAAACAATGCACTGCATTGGGTAAATCAGCTACCCAAAATCTCTTTTAAGTGTTGAAAAGCAAGAAGTTAATTTGAGGACTAAGGTGTACCTGACCCAAGTCATGGTATTTTCAATTGTGTCATATGCATGTGAAAGTTGGACATTGAATAAGGAAGACTGAAGAAGAATTGATGCATTTGAATTATGGTGCTGGAGAAGAATATCTACGGTAAGTCCCATGAACTGCCAAGAGAACAAATTAATCTGTCTTGGAAGAAGTACGACCAGAATGCTCCTTAGAAACAAGGATGGGGAGACTTAATCTCATGTGCTTTGGGCATGTGATCAGGAGAGACCAGTCCCTGGAGAAGGGCACCGTGTTTTGTAAAGTAGATGGGCAGCAAAAGGGAGGAAGGTCCTCCACAAGCTAGACTGACACAGAGGCTCCAACAATGGGCTCAAAATGGGCACAGTTGTGAGGGTGGCATAAGGCTGGGCAATGTTTTGCTCTGTATGAATTAGAACTGACTTGATGGCACCTGTGCTGGTCTGGGTGGACTAAAGAAACAAGCTCATAGACACTCATATGTGTATGAGAAAAGCTTTATATACAAGAGCAACTGAATGTTGAGAAAACATCCCAGCCCAGTCCAGATCAAGTCCATAAGCCCAATCTTAGCCCATCTGTCTGATACCAATCTATAAGGTCTTCAGACTCACGAAACACATGCAATGATGCTGAGTGCAGGAAGATCACAGACCAGTGGGTGGGAAGTCTTGTGGATCCAGTGGCGGTGTGAGCATCTCAGCACTGGCAGGGGTCTCCACATGGCTTCTCCAGCTCCCAGGGCTGTATCAGGGTAGGTCCATGTGGCTTCTCCTCAGGGATGTCTCGCAGGGAGTGTGTCGAGAGAGAGTGTCACAGGGAGTGAGATTAAAGAGAGAGTGTGTTTCCCACCTCCAAGGAGGAAATACAGGAGTTCCTAGAATCCTCAGGCGAAGGTCATGCCCACATAGAGGCCTCATTGACTATATCCTGATTGACAGGGTAGACTCCACCCCTACATACTTAATCCTCAAATTAACTGCAGATTATGTAACTACCACAGCACCTAACCACCTAAGACATTATTATAATTGCTATGGTTTAAATAGTAATTTTGTACCCCATTACTGTTCTATATCTTCAATATTTTTCTCATATCTCGCATAATCATTCCAGAGTAATTTCCATTCATTCCAAAGCCTCTTTTAGAAGTTGTTTTATGGTGGGTCTACAGATATTAAACCATCCTCGTTGATGTTTAAGAGAAATTGCTATTATTTCACTCTCATTCTTGAAAGATAGTTTTGTAGAGTACACAGTTCTAGAATGATATTTTTATCCTTTTAATACTTGATAATAATACTCTTGGTTGTTGGTATTAAGGAATGTATCAGTAAATGATCACTCCTGTTTAAGTTACTTAGATTTTTCTCTCTGATTATTTCTAAGGTCGTTGGCTTTGCTGTTTGGCATGTGTTCAAGATGTTTCCAAGCATGGATTTCTTTCTCTTTTTTTGGCATGAATTTCTTTTCTTCTTCTTTTTCTGGGTACTTCTTGAATTATATTAAGTTTTTTTGCATATGGAGATTCATGTCTTTCAGTAATTCTGGAAAATTTCCAGTGACTATTTCTTCAAAAATTTCTCTCTCTGATTCTCTTTAATCTCTCCTTATTGGGGTACCAATTAAATATGAGGAATTTCTCATATCATATACCAAAATCAGATTGAATGAAGAATTAAATCTGAAGGGCAAAAACTTAAAAACTTTTACAACTTTATGATAAGGCAGGATTTCTTAAATAGTAAACACACACACACATACACATATACCAAAAAAAACCCCCAAAAACCACCCCACATCAACAACTCCCCCAAACCCACAAAGGTAAAGGAAAATATTAATGAATCTTACTACTTACTGATTTTTAAAACCATCTGGACAGTATTAGAAAGTAAAAGAGTGCCCTGTTCAGCTTCAGTGTAGTAAGAATTGAGTGGCGGTGGCATCTGACCTGTCAGGGGAAGAGAGACAATCAAGATCACCAGCATCTGCTGCCCAAGGTCGATTCCCATGAGGCAGAGGTTGGACATACTTATATCCTCCAACTTCTTCACCAGTTCTGACACCAACCGGCCCTTCTGGGCACTCTCCATTTCTCCATGAGGTCTGATCATCTGTTTCAGTGGCTACCCGGAACTCACAGACCACACCGACAGTTATGGGGATTACTAGGGAAGTACTAGATTACAATTCGGGTTCAGCTGTCCCTGTAGGCACGCCTATCTCTGTCCCTCAGCCCTTCGCCCTGGCTTCTGCTCTACTTGACCCCGGGTGAGGAAGCTGGGTTAGTTCTCTCAGTGAAGAGGTAGGAGGCACCCTATTCTGTCAATAAGCCACCTGTCTGGAGGGACTCAGCTTTCTGACTCTGCAGGGGGTCACTATGAATCAGAATCGACTTGTTGGGTTGGGTGGGTATAGTGTTTGATTTATATATATATATATATATATATATATTTAAAAGTCTTACAACAACAAAGGACAGTTTTATCAACATATGCAAAGAATACAGTCAAACAGACAAGTACCAAACATAGGCAGAAGAGATAGACAAATGGCCAACAAATGTAGGAGAGAACCTCAGTATCACTTTAAAGGTGAAAAAATAAGTCACTACCTGGGAAGAAATGTAGAACTGGTGAAGAGGAACTCCTGGGTGGTGCAAACATGCTAACCAAGAAGTTAGAAGTTTGCCTATACCTCTAGGTGAATAAAAAGAAAGGTCTAATGATCTACTTCAAACCAAACCAAACCAAACCAACCCAGAAAACCCTGTGAAGAACATGGTTGTTGTTCGGTGCCATTGAGTCACTTCTGACTCACAATGGCCCCGTGAAGACAATAGAATGAAACATTGTATGGTCCTGCATGGTTCTAATGGAGAACACGGAGTCACCATGAACCAAAACCAACTCAGTGACAACAGAGTAGGCTGCCTTTTCATCCTAAGGGTCCTATGGATTATCCATCCACCCAGCTCCGTTTTCTTCCCCTTACCTAGGAATGGAGAGGTGACGGATACAGACGTCCAACGTTCTGGTTCCTCTTTGCAGCCAGGAGTGGGCATGTGACTCAGCTCTTTGACAGCAGATGGTAGGTGAAAGGGATGGGAACAGTTGACCTCTCAGATACAGCTGGCTCTGGACCTCCAGGCAGAGACCTGTTTGGGGGTTGGAACGGCAACAACTAAAGGGACTTTGGAATTCAGGTGTGGAGGAGTGAGGACAGTCGGCAGTCTCGGTCTCTGAATAGCTGTGGGAACCAGAGCTGCCCACCGACCCGGCACATTGCTTGTGACTATTACTTGAAGTAAAAGTACACTGCTTGGTTTCATAGGCCTATTGAGCCTCTTTATAACAACCCCTCTCCTTTAGATATGTACTTCTCTCTCTTTCTCACTCTGCTTGCTGTTGAAAACTTAATTTCCTGATATATGCATCATTAACTTGTATTACTTTTTTCATTTAAACAATGAATTAGAAGTTATTGAAAAAATTGCTAGTGGTGAAGAAAGCTGAATGGTGCCTGGCTATTAGATGATATAGCATCTGGGGTCTTAAAGACTTGACGATAAACAAGCAGCCATCTAGCTAGGACGCAAGGAAGCCTACATGAAAGAAGCACACCAGCCTGTGTAATCTCTAGGTATAGTCAGGATCAGGTATCAGAAGACCCAAAATAAACAATCATACTGATGTAAACGAGGGAGAGGCAATTGGAGTGGAGACCTGAAGCCCATCTGTAGACAATTGGACATCCCCTCACCAGAAGGGTCACGAGGAAGGGATGAGCCAGTCAGGATGCAGTACAGCACCGATGAAACACACAATATTCTTCTAGTTCTTTAATGCTTCCTCCTTGCCACTATCATAACCCTAGTTTCTACCTTACAAATATGGCTGGACCAAAGCATGCACACTGGTATAGATAAGAGCTCTCAACATACAGAATCCAGGACAGAAAATAATAATAATTCATAATTTATCAAGGGTTCACGAGGGGGGGGAAAGGGAAGGGAGGGGACAAAAGGAGCTCATACAAAGGACTCAAATAGAAAGTAAATGTTTAGAAAATGCTGATGGCAACATATGTACAAATATGCTCGATACAATTGATATATGGATTGTTGTAAGAACTCCCAATAAAATGAGCTTAAAGAAAAATATCGCTAGTATCTTAAAGATGACTGTTTAAGAGATTAAAAGGAGCGATGACAAGGTTTTACCACTGGCAGGTATAGACTAGTGAGAGAAGATAATGTTAATAATCTTTTCGTAGTGGTTAGAACCTGACCCCCAATTTACAGGTAACGGGATCGCGGCCCAAAGTCGCTCTTGACTAAGATCACACTTTGAATTAGTGACAGAACCTCTTGGCTTATTTTCAACCTCATTTCTTTCTTTCTTTCTTTCTTTTTTTTTAAGATCATGTTAGTGGGGGCTCTTACAGCTCCTTCTTCATAAGCAAAATTTCTTGGAAAGGTTGAATTTGACTTTAAAAATTCCTGTTGATGTTGACATGGCTATCTTTGCTTTAATAGAAAAAATACTTTTCTTTTTTAAAAGTTATTTTATTGGGGGCTCTTACAACTCTTATTACAATCCATCCATCCATTGTTTCAAACACATTTGTGCATATGTTGCCATCATCATTTTCAAAACATTTTCTTTTTACTTGAGCCCTTGATATCAGCTCCTCATTTTCCTAGTCCCCAACCCTCCCTCCCTCATGAACCCTTAATAATTTATAAAATCCCCCTGCCTCCATGTCTTGCACCAACCACTGTTTCCCTTCACCCACTTTTTTGTTGTCCATCCCGCTAGGAAGGGGTTATATGTAGATCATTGTGATCGGTTTCCCCTTCCTCCCCCAACCTTCCTCTTACCCTCCTTGCTCTCTGTCCTCATTATTGGTCCTGAGGGGTTTATCTGTTCTGGATTCCCTGTGTTTCGAGCTCTAGAAAAAGAAACTTAAATCAGCAGTTACATTTCTTTATTTACCCCTTCAAAACCACTGTGGATGCTTTATTTATCATGTGTACTGATACACTGCCGCTTGGCCCCTGGGGTGCAAGTCTCCCATTTTTACAGTGATGGGTAAGGATTTTGGCATGATGGCACTTGGTGCTTTTCCTTTTTTTAATTAACATTTTATTAGGGACTCATACAACTCTTATCACAATCCATACATATACATACATCAATTGTATAAAGCACATCTGTACATTCTTTGCCCTCATCATTTTCAAAGCATTTGCTCTCCACTTAAGCCCTGTGTATCAGGCACTTGGTGCTTTTCCTGTGAGAGTGCCATCACTCCTTCTGAGATCCAGGTCAAAGTTGTTTAGAATTCAAAACTTCTGGTAGGGCTGTTTGAACAGTGGGATCAACTATGCTCCTAGGGGAGTTTTGTAAGTTTGGTGGGGAGTAGAGGCTGTGGAGATGGTGAGTAAGGGTGTGCAGTCATTAGCACTAGGTTATGTAGACTATGCATTATGGAAAGTCAGCGCTGGAGCTATGGATGACAGTGAAAGCCCCCAATCCATTTTCAGAGTCCCCACTTGGATGGAACCTCCATTGAATTCCCATCTAATGCATTCTGTCTGAAGGCAACTCATTGAATTGTATGTTATGAGAATTATATGTCAATAGAACTGTTGAAAGAAATGAAGGAAGGAAGGAAGAAAGAAAGAAAGAAAGAAAGAAAATGCTAGAAGTTATTCCAAACCCAAACCAAACTCACTGCCGTGGAGTGAACACTGCCCCCTGTGGGTTTCCAAGGCTATAACTGTTTATGGGAGTAGGAAGCCGAGGAGCTGCTGGTGGTTTTGAACTGCAGGCCATGTGGGTTGCAGCTCAGTGTGTAACCAATCCAGGGATCATTAAATACATAGCATCAATTGACAGATGAAGAAATTGAAGCCCAGACAGATTTTGTGATTCACCCCATTACAAAACCAGGCATATGAGTCTTCTTACCCTTCCTTCCCCCTGATTAATAGTTAGGATACCTCTTCCCCCCAGTCTAGGTTTCTATCTGTTATAGAATGTCCATGGACTACCAGCTGCTTCCCAAATTACAAAGAAGTTTTCACTAGTCTTCACTCTGAATTCTTCAAAGTGGTCAATGCAATTGAGAGATTTATTTTGGTAGATGATTTCAGAATTCTTTTGCATTCGAAATGTTCAGCAATAACACCTAACAGCATTCCCGAATCACAAGAATAAGTTAATTATTTGAACAGAAATAACATTTTTTTGTTAGCTTACCATCGAGTTGATTCTGATCCATAATGATCTTATAGGTCTGGGTACAACTGTCCCATAGGGTTTCGTAGGGTTTAATCATTATGGAAACAGGTAGTTTCGAACTGCCACCCTGTGGGTTAACAGCTGAGGGCTCAACTATTATACTATAAGGATTCAAGAAATAACACTCAATGCCACAATCCATAACCCTAGAGCAGGGGATGGCAATTTTTTTTTCTCTAAAGGACCAGTGAATAAGTATTTTAGGCACAATTTTAGGTATTTCAAAAGGAGCCACGAACTATGTAAAAGGATGAGTGTGACTATGTTCCAATAAACTTTATTTACACCACGCTGAGTTGAAGGTTCAGGCTGTCGTTTGCTGATCCCCATGCTTTCACTCACTCTCACTCACTACCATCGAGTCAATTCAGACTCACAGTGACCCTCTAGGACAGGGTAGAACCCTCCCTGTAGATTTCCGAGGTCGTAACTCTATAGGAGGAGAAAGCATCATCTTTCTCCCAAGGAACTGCTGGTGGTTTCAAGCTACTGACCTTGAAGTTAGCAGCCCAAAGCCTAACTGCAATGTCACCCTGGCCTCAAGCCCTATATTTTATTACCTTTAGGTGATACATGTATATACATTTTCCCAGAATGTTTGCACCAAAAATGTTGATACCCTGTTGCTTTGCTAGTTTTATTTTTCTTTTAAGTGGACCCTACATAGTTTTATACGCTGTCTGTAAATCTAAGTGACAGGATAGTCCTAGCAATGTTTGTGCGGGCTGGGAAGAGTCAAGTAATTTAACATACCTCAGTTACTTTATCTGTAAGGCAGCATATATAATTTAATTCTTCTTTTTCTGCTTTAAACCACTTTATTGGGGGCTCGTATAGCTGTTATCACAATCCATCCATTCATCCATTGTGTCAAACACATTTGTACATTTGTTGCCATCATCATTTTCAAAACATTTTCTTACTACTTGAGCCCTTGGTATCAGCTCCTCATTTTGTCCCCTTCCTCCCCACTCCCCCCTCCCTCATGAACCCTTGATAATTTATCAATTATTATTACTTTTCCATGTCTTGCACTGTTTGATGTCTCCCTTTATCCCCTTATCTGTTGTCCATCCCCCTGGGAGGGGGTTATAGTAGGTCATTGTGATCAGTTCCCCTTTCCTCCCCATACCTTCCCCTTCCCCTCCTGTTTTGGCTACTCTCAATATTAGCCAGGAGTTAACTGTCCTGTATTCCCTGTGTTTCCAGCTCTTATCTGTACCCACGAACATGCTCTGTCTAGCCAGATTTGTAAGGTAGAATTAGGGTCATGAAAGTGGGGTGAAGAAGAATTAAAGAACCAGAGGAAAGGTGTATGTTTCACTGGTGCTATACTGCACCCTGACTTGCCTGTCTTCTCCCTGCGAACTTTCTGTAAGGGGATGTCTAATTGCCTCCAGATGAGCTTTGGATTTCCACTCCACACTTCACCCTCATTCACATTGACATTATACTTTGTTCTGGGTCTTTGATGCTTGATGCCTGATCCCGTCAGCACCTTATGATCACACAGGCTGATGTGCTTCTTCCATGTGGACTTTGTTGCTTCTCAGCTTGATGGCTGCTTGTTATCTTCAAATGTTTAAGACCCCAGACGCGTTATCTTTTGATAGCCAGGCACCATCAGCTTTCTTCAACACATTTGCTTGTGCACCCCTTTGTCTTCAGCGATTGTGTTGAGAAGGTGGGCAGCTCAGAATGCATTTAATTCTTTTTAATTGCTACTTCTGAGCGAGTGAGTGCAGGAGTGACAGTAGGAGGCACTGAAGAAACCTATGGTGTACTGTTTACTTAGAGACGTATAGTTATCTGCTTCTTGATTTTGTTCTTTGAGATGCCAAATTTTCACCCCAGCCTCTTGTGTGGTCTCCTGTGAATTATCTCTGCTCCTTTATCTAAGCTAGAAAGAAGGGCTCTTCTTGGCCCCTGTGAGTGCACCCAGGAAAGCTCTCTGGGTGTGGCAAATGTCTAGCATTTAAATGGACTTTACTGGGGCTGGATACATCCACATAGTTTAATGGTTGTGTACGGATCACTGCCAGCTCTCCCACTCTGTGGCTTTCCTTCAAACAGCCCGAGAATGGAGATTAAAAAGGAACAAAAACTAACCAAACAGCAAAGGAACGACCCTAAAAGGTAAGGATAATGGCTGAGTGGATAAAGGCAGGCAATATCTTTCACGACCATGAAAAGTATTAAGTTAAAGCGTTTGTTGCATTTGTTTGCTTGGTGGTCACTTTGGGTGCATTCTGAACATCCAGCAGTTAGCTAAGTAAACACACATGACTGATGAAAGAAGAAAGGGAACTATTTTTACAGGGACCATTAAACTTTAACTACCATCTGGCAGGGAATGATTAGAGGAGATCAAAATTAAGGCAGTCAACACAAATGCTGTGTGAATACCTCAGGGAATTAACATGGAGAGAGACAGTGAACTTGCGGTTAAATAAAGAGACAGACATAAGGGGGAAGTGGTGAACACATCCTTTATAGTGTTGGGCCTCATGGTCACATTCATTGCCAAAGGAGCTCAAAAGCAGGGGGAAACAACAAGGAGACCAAGAGCAAAACCCCAGACACCTGGAAATGATCAGATGCTCTACACCAATCATAAAAAAGCAAGTTAAGAAGGACGCAGGGCCCCATCATTTGGGCTTCCTCCGGCTCAGGAAGGAAATGTTTCTAGGAGAGGTGTGTTGAAATCAGCAGGTAGTTAATATTCAGATTAGCCTAGTATTTAAAAGTAGGAAATAGTTATATACACTGCTGGGAAAGACATTAGGAAGTATATCCTGGTGACCACTAAAGACCCCATAATATCTGGGAATCACGGCTTGTTCGCTAATTAAACAGTCCCGGAGAAGTCGTTTCGGAGAGGATACAGACAAGGGAAATTCCATCTTGCTCTTTCGGGAGAGCGTCTCCTCTCTCGGTGTCGGGTGATAGGATGGTGCTTTGCCCAAGGACAGCTGATGCAAGCAGAGACAGGAATCCCGGGGGAAAGTTACTTGCTTTTCTTAGCTGTAGCTCATCTCTGTATTCAGAGGGACTCAGAAAGCCGACCTTCTGAACATCTGAGCAAGGAATGAGGATGGGGACGCTGCGCCTGGTGGCTGAATACAGGCGCTCCATCTGGGGGGACTCCAGGGGTGGTGGAGACAGGGCTGGAACAATCAAGCTGAGCTGACGCACCCAAGTATCCGCATGGCAGAGCCTGAGAGTAAAAGGCGAAGGGAGGTGTTAGCAGAGCGAGCCCACCAAGGCTTCACAACGCGCAGTTCCCTTTCTTTGGTTTCTGCATACTTAATGACCGACCTATTCCACATCAAAGAGCCCTGTGCAAGGGCCCTGTGGCATCGTGGATGCATACCAGGCCTGCAGTTTGAACCCCCCACCTGCAGCTCAACGGGAGAAAGAAAGATTTCCAGCTTTGGACACCACAGCGGCAGTCCTACTGTCTTTGGTCGCACTGCTACCCATCAGTATTAACTCAACAGCAGGGAGGTGGTTTCTTTCTTTCTTTTCTTTGAGAGTAAAGTGAGCTTCTATCCATTGTTTCCTTTGAGGATCCACACCATCCTACAACATATGCATTGTTATCCACACTGTATGGAGGAGAAAACTGAGAACAAAGATGCTGCGGTTAACAACTCGGTCCAAGGTAAGGTCACCTAGTGAGGAAATGTTAGCTCCTGAATTTAAGCGCAGACCCTCACAACTGTAGAAACTCCCTCCTGACGCCTGAATCAGAATAGTGGTTATGCATTGGGTTTTGATCCAGAAGTTCAGCAGTTCAAAGCTACCAGCTGCTCCATAGGAGAGAGACAGGATGTCTGTCCCCCCGCCACCCACCACCAAAAAAAAAAAAAAAAAAGAGTTCCAGTCTGGGAAATTCACAGGGACAGTTCTACCCTGTCCTATAGGGTGTCTATGAGTCAGCATTGACTCGATGGCAGTGAGTGAGGTCCCTCTGGCACAAACCATAGTCCTAAGCTTCCTGGCTGCCACTTTCCCCTCTCAAATCAGCCCAGAATCAGCTTCCCTTTAGGATCAGAAGTGAAGAGGAGGAAGAAGGAGAAGGAGAAGATGAAGGAGAGGGAGAAGAGAAAAAATAAACAGGCTAGTGACATTTTGGAGGAAGCCTGCTAAAGTCCCCAAAGCAGGGGACAGAGGCTCCCTGTACAACCAGGGAGCCAGAGCCCGCAGGACCACAAGGGCAGGACCTCATAAGAGCTTTTGCAGCTGACCATGAACGGGAAGTAGACCACGCAATTGTTCAAACTGTGAAAAATGCGTCTGGTGACAGTGCAGAAGAACATTTCCTTTGCTTCTTACAGCAGAACAGAAATAGTGGAGAGTGAGGTTCAGTTTTAATTGACATGCCAATAGCGGCGCGCCTCGTGCGCATCCACCCGCTGTACAAGAAGAGCGAGGTTAAAAGTAAGAGAATCCAAAGGTTTGCCAGAATCCTCATCATTAGCGCAGTTCCTTCTGCCTTTGTCCTTCTGGACTCTCTGAACATCTGGTGATTTCACCATCAGGAAACAGCGTAGTGTCCATCTGTTAAATCAGGCTCGGGCTGGATTCACCTGGGGGGATCAACCAGATGTGGGCGTCCTCTACATTATTAATGATTTCAGCCTTTTCCTTGCATGTGCCCTGGGAGGGCACAGTGTGGGGCCCAGTCTATTAATCACTAAAAAGTGAAAAAGTCATTTCTGACTTTATTTTAGGCATACTGAGGAAGCAGCGCACTTGCTTTTTTCAGACGGAGCATAAATCATTAGGGTCTGTTTCAATGCATGCTACCTGAGGATGTTTAACTGCTTTTTGTCTCTGACACCACAGCCACGCAAACAAGACCTCCCCACGTAGAAGTTGTTCCTGAGGCGCAGGCAGCAGCGGCCGAGGGACTCGGGCGAAGATACCGCCTGCGTTTTTCATTTGGTGACAGCCTATGTGGGCTCTTTACAACTTATCAATTAATTGCTTTCTATCAAATTTCAGTCCACAGGCTTTCTGATCCCCATTGTGACGATTTAACCCAGCCCCTTGTCATGAAGTCGGTTTCGACCCACATTGTGCTGCTGTTGTTGCTAGGTGCTGTGGAGTCGGTTCTGACCCACAGTGACCTTGTGCACCATAGAAGGATACATGGGCCTGCACCGTCCTCACAACTGTTCGGATGGGGGGGGGCCCTTGTTGCAGCCACGGTGCCAGCCCGTCTTGTTGAGGGCCTCCCTCTTTTCCGCTGCCCCTCGACCTTACCAAGCATGATGACCTTTCCAGAGACTGGCCTCTCCAGACAACAAGTCCAAAGCATGAGGCCGTCCCTGCACTATTGGGCGGCACTTCTTCGAAGACAGAGTTGTTTGTTCTCTTGGCAGCCCGTGACACTTCCAATAGTCTTTGCCAGTGCCATCATTAAAACACATCGATTCTTCTTTCTTTTTAGTTTTCTGTCTTCCTTACTCAATGTCCAGGCAGACTGCTCCTTAGAAGTGAGGATGGCTAGACTGTGTCTCACAGATCTTGGACATGTTATCAGGAGGGACCAGGCCCTGGAGAAGGACATTGTGCTTGCTAAGAGTCAGCGAAAAGGCGGTGGTTTGTTCTGCTGTACAGAGGGTGGCTATGCGTGGGGACAGACTCGAGGGCACCTGGCATTCAACAGGAAGGCACTGTGAGCAGGCCACGTCTCATCCAAGGCTCTTTCTTTACAAAATGCGTTTCTTGATAGCAACTTATTTTCTTGCAATATCTGGATCAGGAAGATATAAAGTGTGTCTTCATAGTAACCAGAAGTAAAAAGCAAATGGCAGAGTGGTATTGAACATTGTTTTAAAATATTAGGCTCTCACTGATTTTCATATACTTAGTGGACTATTTTTATGTCTTACTAAGTCAGCTTTTAGTCCCAGATACAAAAGAAAATGCAAGAAGGAAGATGGACCAAACCCAACCCATGGCCATCGAGTCAATGCCGACGCAGTGACCCATTTATGTAGGACACTTTCTATGTCTCGATGGGCTCTTGTATGGAGAAGCTGAACAGTGAAAACAAGAGATTGTGTAGAGTCATACTCACTGCTATTGAGTGGATTCCCCCTCATCGCAACCCTACAGGACAGGGTAAGGCTGCCCCTGTGGACTTCTGAGATTGTAACTCTTTCTGGGAGTACAAAGCCTCATCTTTCTCCACTGGAGCAGCTGGTGGTTTCAAACTGCCGACCTTGTGGTTAGCAACCTGATGCCCAACAACTACATCATCAGGACTCCATGTACAGTCATACAGAGGTACTATTTTATGGAAAGAGGAGTCTGGGTAGCCTAAGCAGCTTGTGGTTGACTGCTGGCTGACCTAAAGGTTGACACTTTCAATGTCCCTGGTGGTTTCATGGAAGAAAGGCCTGGTGAACTCCTCTTGTAAAGATTACAGCCAATAAAACCCTATGGAGCAGTTCTACATTGTAATACCTGGGGGGGGGGCACAAGTCAGGGACCAAATCACTGGCTTTTATGGAAAAAGATAACAACAGTGTCCTTTATTGAGCACTTTTTGGGTGCCAAACACAATGTAAGATGCTTCACATTCACCAATTTTTTTGACTTTAAAAAAATTTATTTTATTAGGGGCTCATGTAACTCCTATCACAATCCATACATACATCAGTTGTGTAAAGCACATTTGTACATTCATTGCCCTCATCATTCTCAAAACATTTGCTCTCCACTTAAGCCCCTGGCATCAGCTCCTCATTTTTTCCTTTTCCCTCCCCACTTCCCCCTCCCTCATGAACCCTTGATAATTTATTATTTTGTCATATATTGCCCTGTCCGACGTCTCCCTTCACCCACTTTTCTGTTGTCCGTCCCCCAGGGAAGAGGTCACATGTAAATCCTTGTAATTGGTTCCCCCTTTCCACTCTACCCTCCCTCTACCCTCATAGTATCGCCACTCATACCACTGGTCCTGAAGGAATCATCTGCTCTGGATTCCCTGTGTTTCCAGTTCCTACCTGTACCAGTGTACATCCTCTGGTCTAGCCAGCCTTGCAAGGTAGAATTGGGATCATGATAGTGGCAGGGGTGGGGGGCGGGGGCGGATCATTTAGAAACTAGAGGAAAGTTGTATTTTTCACCGTTGCTACATCGCACCCTGACTGGCTCATCTCCTCCCCAAGACCCTTCTGTAAGGGGATGTCCAGTGACCGACAAATGGGCTTTGGGTCTCCACTCTGCACTTCCCCCCTCATTCACTATGATACAATTTTTTGTTCCGATGATGCCTGATACCTGATTCCTTCAACATCTCGTGATCGTACAGGCTGGTGTGCTTCTTCCATGTGGGCTTTATTGCTTCTGAGCTAGATGGCCGCTTGTTTACCTTCAAGCCTTTAAGACCCCAGACGCCATATCTTTTGATACCCGGGCACCATCAGCTTATTCACCCGCTTTGTCTTCAGTGGTTGTGTCAGGAAGGTGAGCATCATAGAATGACAATTTAATAGAAGAAAGTATTCTTGCATTGAGGGAGTACTTAAGTAGAGGCCCGATGTCCTTCTGCTACCTTAATACTAAACCTATAAATATATGCATATCAATCTATTTTCCCCATCCTCATATATAAATATATTTGTATATGTACATGCCTTTATCTGGACCTCTATAAATGCCCTTTGCCTCCCAGCTCTTTCCTCTATTTCCTTTGAATTTCCTCCTGTCCCACTATCATGCTCAGTCCCTACCTCGGTTTCAGCAATTCCTCTTGGTTACATTACCCTTGATCACGCCCTAGCAGGCCTCCCACACCCTCCTCACCACCAATTTGGATCACTTGTTGTTACCTTTCCCTGGATTTGTTAACACCACTACCTTTCCCCCACACCTCCTCTTCTCCCATGTCTCCCTGGAACTGTGGGTCCCATTGTTTTCGCCTCCAGATTGTTCATCCAGCCTATCTTATTTAGACAGACCTGCAGAGATAATAACGTGCACAAAGACAAGACAGAACAAAACCAAGCAACAATATACAACAAAATAACAACAAACCAATGACAAAAACAAAACATGACAAGAAAGAAAACTTGTAGTTAGTTCAAGGACTGTTTGTTGGCCTTTAGGAGCGTTTTCCAGTCCAGTCTGGTGGGGCACCATGCCCTGGCCCCAAAGTCTACCTTCAGCATTCCCTGGGGATCTTGCCGCTCCGTTCCTCTGCTGCTCTGTTTGCACCTCCTTAGTGTTTTGCCTTGGTGTGGCGGGATCAGATCAGGCACAATTCCCACACTGTGTCTCCCATGTAGTCCCCTGTAAGGCTATGGGTCAGTGAGGGGCATCATGTCTCATAGTGGGGCCAGCCATGTGGTCCTCTCTGTGGACTGACTGCTCTAATTGGGGTCATCGTCCTCAATGCCTGGTAGGCCATGATGTGCTCCACTCTCTCCTACTCCCGCTTCATCTGCTCCTGCATGCTCTGATTGGATATGTCCCTCTCCTGGAGATGCAGATTCAATGCCGTCCTTTGAAACACAGTTTTCTGGGGGGAGGGGTAGGCACATTCCCCAACTTTTGTCATTTAATCACTAACTCTTTAAGACAGAGATGATCTTCTTTATCTAGAGGTTCTCCAACTTATTTGGTCTACTACCCCCTATCCGGGAAAAATAAAAAATTACTCTGCGTCTCCTTCCCAGCAATTAATCGCTTTTGTACTATAGCCCGCAATCCAGGAAAAAGTGTGGGTCTCTGATTTTACAGCCTCCCAGGATCATTCCGGTGCCTCCAGGGGGCAGTAGTGCCCACTCTGGGAAACATGGCTCCAGGATTATAGGAAGGTGGTCATTCCTGGTGCCCCTCCTCCTTCTATACCAGACCATTCAGAATCCTCAGTCTTGTTTGCTATCTATTTTGATCAGAAAAAAATCTTATAGACAGTCATTTTGGTGTCAATCCCTCTGATAGGACCACCTGGTATAGCCCACACTGTCCGCATTCCCCTTTTTCTCCCCCAGCGACACCGCTACAGCCCCCCACCTACTCTGCCTCAGCCACACTCACCTTCCTTGGGCCCTGGGACGACCAGGCCTGCCCGAGCGCTTCCCTGCGGTTCCCCTTTCCTGGATTTCTCTTGCAGGTTGTGACTTCAGTGTCACCCCAGAGAGCTCCTCTCATTAAGCAGACTCCCATCTATCACTGCTCCTTGCTCGCTTTCCTCATAGCACCGATTACAATGTGTCATTGCACATCCATTTGTTTATCGCTGGTGTCATTCCCAGATTGTAGCCTGCACGAGGACATGGAGTGTATGCCTGTGTTAATCCGGGTAGACTAGCGAAACAACTCACTGACACATTCATATGTGTTTAAGAGAGAGCTTTATATCAAAAGTTTTGTATATTAAGAAAACATTCCATCTCCGTCCAGATCAAGTCCTAAGTCCGATATTAGCCCATATGTCTGATACCAGTTGATCAATTCCTCTTCAGACTCACACAAAACATGCAGTGATGCTGAATGCAGAAAGATCACAGGCCAGTGCGTGGATCCAATGGTGGTGGAAGCATCTCAGCGCTGGCGTGGATCTCCATGTGGCTCCTCCAGCTCCAGGGCTCTGACTCCATCAGTGTATCTCCATGTGACTTGTTAACAGGAATGTGAAACAGAGAGAGTGGGTGTCTCACTTCCAGGGAGGAAGATAAGAGTTCCCAGAATCCTCAGGAGAAGGCCATGCCCACACAGAGGCATGACTGGCTATGACTTAATTGACAGCCTAGACTCTATCCTTTCACTCAAGTTGACAGGAGATTATGTAACTGCTATACTGCCTATGTATAATCTAATGCTGAGCACACTGTAGAAGCTCAATACTTGTCAAATGAATGCATAAGACATGGCATAAGAAATAGAACTTGATAGAAAAAAAATCCTAGTTTTCATATGATTCCTCCAATTCTCCTGTTATCTTTAAGATGGGATTACCTTGATGGGGGGCTCTGAATGCATTGTAAAACCTTGTAGTGTAAAGCGGCTTCTGGATGGCCCAGTCTGCGACTGGCTCCTAACCTAAAGGTTGATGGTGTGTGCTCACCCAGGGGCACCAGCGGGAGAAAGGCATGGTGGTCGGCTGCCATAAAGAAATGCTACAGAGAAGTTTTCCTCTGTAGCACATGGTGTCATCAGTCGGAACTGTCTCAATGACAGAGGGATTTTGGCTTTTATACTGGAGAGAGTGAAGAAAGGCCTGGCAATGTACTTTCTCAACTGAGTGGATCACAAGGCTGTGATCTGCAACCATGATGGGGATGGGGCAGGACAAGGTGGCGTTTCCATGCCGTGAGTCAAGGCCACACTCAAGGGCAGCTAGCAGCAGCCACAAACCTGGGAAAGAAGCCAGCAGATGTAGATGCAATACTTCAGTGGGTGAAGAAGTATCGATATCCCTCACAGTCTTATTCTATCAGCTTAACCAGTTCAATGCAGTGTATCTAGACGTTTTTAGTCACCTTCTGTTTTATGATTAAAACCTCAATAGTGGGAGGTTAGGGAGCTGGGTCCCGAATGTCTGAAGCTAACTTTCTCTTAGCCCTGCCTGTCCCCGAGGACTGTGACAAAAACCCCTTCTGCACAGAACATTGACATGCTTGCTATGGTGCGAGGCGTTGCTAGGGCAGAGATCCAGAGGTAACGAGCACGGTGAGGATTACGTGCAGGTCTGCTTTGCAGCTCGTCCCTGCTGTTACTGAACCGTCCCCTCCCGGTCCTTCAGGTTCTAGCAACTTCAAGAAGACCCCTGAAGGGCCAGAGACACTTTCTTGGGGTTACAGTCCTTACTTCAAGAGACATGAAATATTTGGTGCCTAAGTTATTTTAATACGTTTCCGGAAATAGGAAAGTCCAAGTGGAGAGGTTCTTTTTTACACCACCACGGTGGAGAAGGGAGGCAATAAATACAGTTCTAGTGTCAAGGTAAGAGAAATGCATGGTATTCAGAAGCACACAAAAAGGAGAAGTGGAAAATTTGTTCTCCCACTTGAAGTCACAGTGTATTTAGTCATTTTTCTATGGAGGGGAAAATGAACGTTCTATTCAAGAAAACGTGCAAGGTCCTAGTGCGAGTCCACTCAAGGGGCTCTTTGACAAGGAGCGCTCTCTAAAGCTAGAGGCAAGGATGGCGGGACTTCATCTCATGTCCTTTGGGACGTGTTTTCAGGAGAGACCAGTCCCTGGAGAAGGATGTCATGCTTGGTAAAGCAGAGGGGCAGGGAAAGAGAGGAAGGCCTCAGGGAGATGGGTGGACACAGCAGCTGCAGCAAGGGACGCACACATGGGAACAGTGGTGAGGATGGTGCAGGGCTGGGCAGTGCTTTGTTCGGTTGTACACGGGTCACTATGGATCCAAATCGACTCTACAGCATCCAACAACACTAACAATGATGACAAAGCTAACAGCAGGGCCCCTGCCTGTGTGACTGTTTCAGTGTGGAAATCTGGTGACATTCCACAAATGAAACCTGTCAAGCCACACAAACCACAAGCAGGCCCACAAGCTCGGTCACCGTCATAACCCACAAGGTTCTCAGACAGCTAGTTAAGCCTGCAGGCATCCTCCCCACTCCCGCAGCAGTGGTTCCGACTCGGTTGCGTTCTTCTGCAGGAGGAACCCACACTGCTCGGAGCACAGGGATCCTGTAGGGTTGTCACAGAAGGCTCTTTTGTCACAGCCCTTGGACACAGGGAACAGGACTGAGAGAACATTGGGACCCCATCCGCTAACTTTCAAAGCACTGAAGTTTTCATCATGAAACATGTGAGGAAGAAAAACACTTAGATACACTACATAACAGGCGAATGCTCTGAAATGGACAGGTTGGATGTTTGCGTCCACCTGGAAGCACCTGGCCATCTATTTCAGCAAAACCAGCCACTGAAAGCACCATGGAGCCCAGTCCTACTTTGACACAGATGGGGTTTCTGTGAGTCCAGCAACTTAACCCCCCCACCCTAAATCCTGTGATCTCAGCAAAGAGCCCAAGCATGAAATAAGCAGCTCTGAAAAATTCATCTCGATTGCTCATCTCCTGGAGTGGATTTAGGCAGAGTGTGGAGATCTTCCCAGTGGAGATCTAGCTTTTAGACCTGCCTGGAAGCAATGCTATCATGCTTAGGTAGGTCTCTGGAATAGCTGTTCTTTGCGCTGGAGGCTTCTGTGACTCAGAGCCACTCTGGGGACCGAGAAGAGCTGCCTTGTAGGGTTGCAAGACTGTGATCTTTATAGAAGGAGACGTCACAACTTCCTCCCGGAGTGGCAAGGGGGTTAGACTCACTGACTTTTTAAAAGAATTTCCAATGCCTTAATATTTTTATATTTTTGAAAAGCTTCCCTAATTTAACATATGCTTATCACCCGAAAGGCTTTTAAACAGAGAGAAATAAAACCACCCCCTGCAAATACCTATTGACCGGCGGTAGCATCACTTTCTCTAAAGGGCCACCATTAAATGGTATGAGTGTCAAGGGTGGACCACTGACCTTCTAGTGAGCAGTCAAGAACGTAACCACTGTCCCACGACGATTTTTAACTGAGCATCCCAGTCCACTGATAATGTCCACCATTTCCCAAGTTCATAATATGCATCAGGCAGTTACAATTGTTTCGTTCGGTTCTTACCACCATCCTCTGCTGTAGATCCCATCCCTGTCTTACACTCAAAATATACGAGGACACCTAGCAGTGGCTGTTACGTGTTGGATTGTGTCCCCCACAAAATAGATGTTCGCGCCCTGCCCAAGGTACCTGGGCATGTGACCTTATTTGAAAATCGTCTTGGTGGATGTATTCCACGCATAAAATGGGCCATAACCCACTAGGAAGAGTGTCCGCGGAAGCGATCAGAAGCGACACAGTCACAGCCACAGAGCGATGATGGCCAGGAGAAGGCCGAGGTGGGGGTGGAGGCATGCTTCTGCAAGGCCCGAAAGGCCCGGAAAACTCAAAGGAGGGGTCCTGTAAAGCCAACAACAGGGAGAGAGCCTGGCCAGCCCAGCACCCAAGTTAGGGATTTCTGGCCTACAGAACGACGAGAGAATACGTTTCTGTGGTTTGAAGCCGCAACGTTTGTGATATGTTGTGATCGCAGTTCTAGCAAAGGGCTAGGAGCTTCCACAGCAGGCTAGTGCCGAGGCCTGGTTTCAAACTAGGCTTCCTCTGATCCGCCAGCCTCCTAAGCCCTCCCTGATGCTACTGCTGAGTCATTCTCCGTGTTGCTCTCCCTTGTCCTCCCTCTCTCACAAAATACAAGAGAAAATACTTTTTTTTAAGGAAAGGATTGGTTTTTATTTTGTTTTATATTTTTAAAGCTTTTTAGTGTGAATTGGGTCAAGGCTTACAGAGCAAATCAGTTTTCCATACAATAATTCATACCCATTTTGTTTCATGACATTGATTGTTAAAAGACTTGGTCTTTAAGACATCTCTTCTTGGGTTACAATGCAAAGTCTATTGCAGGGCTTCAAACCAGCTCATCCCAGTGCCATCCCCTGCTCAGAATTTGCATTTCCTCTCCAGACATGCTGAGTCCGAGTCTCTATTTGAACAAGCTCTCCAGGTAATTCTGTACGATTCTCAGTCTGGTTATTGGGATGTGGAAATGCAAATTCTCAACAGAAGGTTGAATTAGAATGAGCCCATTGGAAGCCCTAGTCTGTCTCTTGTCTCAATAACAGTTGAAGAATTCATTTTCCAGCTTCCGTAGCTTATTTAAGTACTGGATTACTAATCACAAGTTTGGCACTTCAAACCCACTGGCTGCTCTGCTGGAGAATGATGAGACTGTGTGCTCCTGTAAAGACTTACAGCCCGGAGGGTGGGTCCAAGTTCAGGGTCTTGGGGGAAGGAGAGAATAATTAAAGTCTGGTTGACAGAAAAAAAAAACAAAACGGTTTACAGCCCTAGGATCCTTGTATAGAATCTCTATGGCATAAATCAGAATCACCTCGATGGCAGTGGGTTTGGTGGGCTTGAGTTATCTCAGTTAATGTAAACAGGGGGTGGGGCACTACATTTTATCTACTTCTAGATTACTAAAATTACTAAATCTACTTCTAGATTACTAAAATTACTAAATCTACTTCTAGATTACTAAAATTAAAATATCCCACCTTCAGATTTTCCTTCAGTGCTTCCCTGTTTTTGTGAGTTTGTGGTTGTTGTTAGATGCCATCGAGTCAGTGCCAATCCTGGGTCTTCTTCACAATTGTAATGTTTGAGCCCAGTGTGGCAGCCGCTGTATCAAGCCATCTTGCCAAGGGCCTTCCTTCTGACTTTTCCCGCTTCTTTTAAAATGAGTTCAGTTATCCTTAAGAAGTAGTTTTCCCCTTGAGCTATTTATAGGCGTTTCCATTTTAGTCAGTGGCTTTCTTTTTGTTATTGCTATTTTGTGTTTGTTTTCTGCTGTTGTTATTGTTTTGTTGGTTTTGACTTCCTTTGTTGTTTTATTTGGCTTTGCCTGGTTTTTGCACTTATGTATCTGCATGTGTATCTAGATAAGATAGGTGGGATAAATAATTTGGAGTTGAAAAGAATGGGACCAATGGTTCTGGGGGTGATAAGGGAGAAAGAGGAGTGGGGAGAAAGGAAGGGGAGGGGGGAGAAAGGAAGGGGAGGGGGGAGAAAGGAAGGGGAGTGGGGAGAAAGGAAGGGGAGGGGGGAGAAAGGAAGGGGAGTGGGGAGAAAGGAAGGGGAGGGGGGACCAACCCAGGGACAAGGGAACAAGTGAACTCAAATCAATGGAAAGAAGGTCGTAGGTTACCTAGTGGGGCTCAATCAAGGGCAATGTAGCAGCGAGGAATTACTAAACCCGAATAAAGGCCAACCATGATGGTGGGACAAGAGGGAAGCAAAATGGAAATAGAGGAAAGAACCAAGAGGCAAAGGACATTTATAGAGGCCCAAATACAGGTATGTGCCTATGTAAATACATATATAATGAGAGGGGAATAGAACTATGTACTCATATCTACATGTTAATAACTAAGGTTGCAAAAAGAAAAAAGAACTAAGGTTGCAGGTGGACATTGGGTCTCGACTCAAGTACTCCCTTAACATGAGAACACTTAGTTCTGACAATCCAGCATTCTGTGATGCTCACCTTCCCAACATGACCACGGAAGACAAAATGTGTACATAAGCAAATGTGGTGAAGAAAGCTGGTGGTGCCCAGCTATCAAAAGATATAGCACTGGGGTCTTAAAGGCTTGAAGATAAATAAGTGGCCATCTAGCTGAGAAGCAACAAAGACCACTTGGAAGAAGCACACCAGCCTGTGTAATCATGAGATGTAGATGGCATCTAAGACCCAGAATAAAACCATACCCAAGGTGAATAGAGATGGGGGGCGGGGAGGCATGGAGTGGAGACCCAGTGCCCATCTGTAGACAATTGGACATCCCCTCACAGAGGGGTCACAGTCAGGGTGCAGTATAGCATCAATGAAACACACAACTTTCCTCTAGTCTTTGGTGCTTCCTTTACCTTACTCTCATGACCTCAATTATACCTTACATATCGGATTACACCAGAACATGTACACTGCTACAGATAAGAGCCCGCAACACAGGGAATCCAGGATAGATTAAACCCGTCAGGGCCAACAAGGAGAGTAGAGATACCAGGAGGATTAGGGGAGGGGGGGAGAGTAAGGGGGAACAGATCACAGGTATCAATCTAGAACCCCCTCCTAGAGGGATGAATAACGGAAAAGTGGGTGAGGGGTGATGGAGGGATAAATGGCTCAGTGAGCCTTGCCTTTCTAGTTCTTGGGCCTCTTGCTTTATGATAGTCAGACCAGGGTGCAGCTGCCTTAGCCAGTTCCCTGCGTCAGCTGGCAAGTTTCACTTCCTTGTAATACACCCCCAAGGATAAACCACATGGACAAACCGCAATGCAGCCCTGGGTGCTGGAGCTCCCGTGTGGAGACCCCTGCCAGCGCTGAGATGCTTACACATTTACTGATTTGGCTTTCCTCCTGCAATTGGCATCATAGTGTGTGTTTTGAGAGATGGAGGAGGACTTTGTGGATTGGTGTTGGATATATGGTTAATGTTGGATTTGTGGGTTTGGGCAGCATTGGTTTGGGATGTTTTCTTTCTTTGGGATGTTTCTCTCTTATACATGAGTTTCTGTGGATTTGTTTCTCTAAAGTATCTACACTAATACACCGGAGGAATGTATGGATTATGATAAGAGATGTAAGAGGCCCCAATAAAAGTATTAAAAAAAAGAGTTTTCCAATCTATTTTGGACCTTAGTTTCTGATAGAATAAATTCTGAATATGTATGTCTCCCACATAGATGGTCTGCTACTTTCCAAGTATCAGTAAATGTTGTAATTAATTCAATGCAAGTTAACATAAAATTAAAAAAAATTAAACCATCTACTAACTTGGCAGCAGCTTTTCTTTGTGATATAGATTGTCAACCAACAGATAGAAGAAGTAAGAGCAAAATCAGGAAGAGACCCTCACACTTGTTAGGAAGGCTGGGCACCCGGTTTCAAAGGATCATTTTAAGTTCTCAGCTGTTCGCTTGAGTTCTCAAAGATTCTTACCAAAAATAGCACCCTCCTCTTAGGACATTGCCTTGTAGAATACTCACTTTTTGCCTGCTCAGCGTCTTGGGAGACACCGGATTGTGATGTCTGTCAAATCGAGGTTATGTTTATGGAAGGAGAAATTCAGTACTGCAAGGGTGATTGGTGAGATGATTTAGAAGGCTTTCTGTTTTAATGCCCCCAAATCCTCACTGCCATCAAGTTGATCCCGACTCTATAGGACGGGCTAGAACTTCTCCTGTGGGTTTCCGAGAGTGTATCTCTCTATGGGAGAATGCCTCGTCTTTCTCCAGTGGAGTGGCTGGTGGCTTTGAACTGCTGACTTTGAGGTTGGCAGCCCAACTTGTTACCCACTATGCCACCAGGGCCCTTATAGCGATTGTGTATATTTATCGCCTTGGTAGGACAACTGAACCGGTTACTGAGTATGTTAGTCCTAAATCGCCATTTTTTGCTCTTGTCAGACCCTGCTTTAGCACTGAAAGGAGACCATCCCTGCTGGGTCCTGGCAGGAGGGCAAGGGAAGGAAGACTCCCACCACCAGTGTGCCATGTGGAGAGGGGATTGCATGGGCTGTGTGCGCTGCCCAAACCGGGCCAATTCCTGCTCTGCTGGGCCCGCATCTCTGCCATTGCCGGTAGGTTTGCACTCAGCCATGGAGACAGAAACATGTCCTCCACCTTCCTGGTATAAGCCTTCTCACGACAGGTCCCTCTCTGGATTTGTGACAGTCCATTCTGAGCCAAGCATGCGAGCAAATCCAAAATCAAGTTGCTGTGGATTAGATTCTGACTGATGATGACTCCATGTGCGTGTGAGCACAATCCCTCCTGGGGTTTTCCATGAATTAGGTTTTGCAAGTGGAGCACCAGGATTTTTTTCCATGTTGACTCTGGGGGACTCCAGCTTTGGGCCAGCCTCAGAGGGAATCGAGCGTTTGTACCACTCAGAGATTCCGGTGTTTGAATAAATGCTCCCCCATCAAGTTAGGAGGCAATATAGGTGCTGTAGGAGTGTGTTTCCCCATTTTCCCTTTCTCTAGACCTAAGGAGTAATTTGATTTGCATCCAATTTTATAGCAGAACTCCTTTCTTAAAAATTGGGGTTTAATATGTACAAATGCATTTGATACAGTTGATGTATGGATTGCTAAAAGAGCTGTAAGAGCCCCAATAAAATTATATATATACACACAAAAGAGTATCAGAATAATAATTCTAGTTGAATTTAGCTCGATTCCTTAATTTGACAATTTTACATAAGCATCTTGTTCTGGATCTTTCTTTTTGCAATGAAGAGAGACTTTAATAGGACAGAGAGAAATTTCATACTGAGGTTGAGGGCAGGTACAGTGGGCTCTATTAGTCAAGTCCCAAGTCTGGGTTGAGTGTTTATCATTAAAGTCACCAAACGTAGCTAGATCCAGATTAACTGTGGCCTAAGGTGGAAAGGCTGGTCCCTGGAGGAGTGCATCGTGTTTGGTAGAGGGGCAGCCAAGGAGAGGAAGGCCCTCAAGGAGACAGACTGACACCGTGGCTGCAACTATGGGCTCAGGCATTTGGAACAATTGTGAGGATGGATGGCCCAGGACCAGGTAGTTCTGTTGGAACTGACATAATGGCGCCTAACCACAACAAGCTGAAAGCAGCTGAGCTCTGGTGATACAGTGAGTTAAGGATCTGGCTGATTACCACAAGGTGGGTGGTTCAAACCCATCAGCTGCTCCTTGTCTGGAAAATCAGGTTGGCTGCTCCTGTAAAGATTTATAGCCTTGGAAACCCTGTTTCTATGAGGTGAATCAAATTGCAATGGGTTTGGTTTGGTTTTCTCCCCTTTTTACAATTTTTTTTGGTTGTTGTTACAAAAAATTAGTTTACCCGTCTGCCTTGGTAAATAGTGAATATACTTAAAATGCTGACTTCACTGGCAGCTAGAGAACGAGGAAAGCCATCCTTCCCACGAAGTAAGCTGCTGCCCGCGTCCAGCTGTAAGGAGGTGGGAAGTCAATAGCTTGCAAGGGAGAAACATCAGATTCTGAAATCAAGACTACAGAATCCCACCCATCAGTTTGTCTCCAGAAAACCAGTCATTCAAGACTATTAATAAATACTTTTCTCCCCTTGAGGACCCAGAAGTTATTTATTCCTAGTGAATATTTTTTGTGGAAAGTTTGGGGAATATTTTATTTTTCTTTCTTTTTTATTTTAAGCAAAAGGGAAGAAATTTATTGGAACCCATACGGGGAACCCTAGGGGGGCCCAGCACACCCTACTGTGTAGGCATGCCCAGCAAAGGGTCATACCATTCACTGTACCCCCATGTCCCAGAGGGACTCCCCTTGAGCCAAGCCCCAAAGCCTCAGGACTGGCTGGGGGTAGGGACATAATATTTTCTTATTCTATTCTAAATAAATGTTTACTGTGGAAAAATAATATATAAAGGTAAAAATGATTTTAAAATGTTATGTATAGCCGCGCAGTCCAGAGATCATTGTTATTCACACATGATTGAATTTCTTGGTCTTTCCTTTAGGCCTCTGTGAAGACATCTCACTGCCACGGAGTCATTTCTGACTCCCAGTGACCCCACGGGACAGAGTAGAACTGCCCCCCAGGGTTTCCGAAGCTATAAATCTCGAGGGGAGCACACAGCCCCCTCTTTCTCCCAAGCATATATGAAGAGATTTTTTTAAACCAACAAAGGAAAATATATTGTACACATGTTTAGAAATGGTTCCATTGCCTTTATGGTGTTTAAATAACCATTTTATGCCAATACAGGTATATTTCAAAATATATATATTTTTTGCAGTGGATGAATTTTATGGTGGTGAAAACAATCACTTCACATTTCCATCTTTTTTTTTGCCTCTCTTACTGTATAAACAGCCTCTGTTCTTTAGTGAAACTAATGGATATTTGGGTGTGTACAGTTATTTTAAGATACAGGTAGCATCTATTCTATCATAAAATAAATGGATGTATTTTAATATTTCATTCAGTTTGAAAAACAAGTCTAAGTATTTAGAACTGATTTTTCTGTTCTGAAGCATTTCATAATGACAAGGTGCTGATTGTAATACTTAACAGTGGTGACATCGCAGGTGTCTTTCTGCTCCCATATGTAAGTTCAGGGTGAGCCTCGTTTCTGTCGTGTCACTGTTCTTCCCTGTAACCTTGATAGATCACCCCCATAAATATCTCTGGGGGTGAAAAGTAATTTAATCTGTGGCTCTGTATATTACCTCCTCATGAACATCCTCTCAGCTGTGTCAGTGCTTTCACGAGCTGCACTCAACTGAAACCATCAAACCTATTTCACTGTGAATTGTTAGTTAGATGAGAATCTTTGGCCTCGACTCTGTCATTACATTTTGCTAAAAGGTTGTTCACTTATGCATAGGAAAAAAAGCTCACCTCGTGATTTGATTTCAAAGTGTCTCTGCTTATAGACTTGGGTGATGCCTAAAAGCTGGATGGAGTCTTGAGGCTGACCCATTTAGAAAGCAGGTTAATGGGTGCATTCATTCAATTACAGCCACCCCCTGGATGGTTTTTGGACTCAGGAGTCAAGAGACCACAGTTCATCCTCTAAGTACCAACCTAGAAGATCATGTGAAAGTGGTCCTACTTGGATAAAAAAAACCCCAAACCCAAACCAAAAAGCACCTGGTGAGAGTACAATGCCCACATCTGCACAGAGGAAAGATCTAGGAAGCAAAGCTGTGTTTAGAGCTAATAAACATAGGTGTGTACATATGTAAATATATTAATTCATAAAAATAGAGGTATTGGCCTATGTACATATATTTATATGGCACTACATTGAGGAAGTGGACCAATTTGGGGCCTCTGCTCAAGCCCTACCTCAACGCAAGAACACTTTGTTCAAACAACCCGGCATTCTGTGATGCTCACTCTCCCGACAAAATCGCGGAAGTCAAAATAGGTGCCCAAGCAAATGTGATGAAGAACACTGATGGTGCCTGGCTGTCAAAAGATATAGCATCTTAAAGGTTTGAAGTTAAACAAGCAGCCATCTAGCAGAGAAGCAACAAGCCTACATGGAAGATTTACAGTTTTGAGCCAGGTCGGCAAGATGGTCCCCCGTGTTACCGCACCCTTTCTCCCTGCTGCTGACCCCGGCTCCTGAGTAGCCTTTCATTGATGTCAAAGTTTTACATTCAGGAGCCGGTAAATAGCAAACCTAACTGGCTGAAAGGTGGGCTGACCTTGACCATCACAGTCTTCCAGTGGGCCTATCTCATCAAGGAGCATAATGAAGGTGTTTCAGAGTATAAAAGCAAAAATGGGTTGGAATCAACTATTGAAATACAGATACAGTCTGTTCCATGCAGTGATTACAGGAATTCTTCTGGATTCACCAAGATTTTGAATGTAAATGAGAGAGAACAGTTATATGTAAATATATATCGTCAGCATTTGTGTGTTTCATCCTTAAGTTGCATCCAGACACACTTCTATGCTGTATCCCCAAATTCTTCTGTATTCTTCAGATATTGCATGTGATTGCCTATTGTGATCGTTTGGCAGAAAATATCAACTTGAGGGTATAATTTTTTTTTTCCTAGGGTATGTAGAGAATGGGATAACAGCATCCTCCTTTAATAGTTTAAATGATTGACACATAGAGATATAGCAGTACTTTTAAGATACCTGAAAATGACAATTTATTTTTTAAATGAATATAATGAGAAGGAGGTTTAGTAAATACATACTTGATTCATTCTTTTTTAAAAAATATTTTTATTGGGGCTCATAAGGCTCTTATCACAGTCTGTACATACATCAATTGAGCAAAGCACCCTTATACATTCGTTGCACTCATCATTCTCATAATTCACCTTCCACTTGGGTTCCTGGAATCAGCTCGGTTTCCCTTTTTTTCCCCCGTCCCCCTCCCTCCCGATCCCACCCCTGGTCCCTTGATAGTTTATAAATAACTATTATATCTTATCTTACACTCCCCGGAGTCTCCCCTCACCCACCTCCCCATTGCCCATCTCCCAGAGAGGAGGTTACACATAGGTCTCCGAGATCGGTTCTCCCTGTGGGTATAATATTAAAAGTGCTTCAATTCAGAAGGTACATTGTGTTAAATGTACAAGTTGAAAAGGTTAATTAATAAACATTCAGTGCAGATTAAAAATATAATAAAAGGGCTACAGTTATGGAAGCTCATGGGAGAAGTTCTATCCTGTCCTATAAGGTCGATATGAGTTTGGTTTAGTTTTTAAGCAGGGCAAGCAGCCCTGGTGGTATACTGGTTATGTACTGGACTGTTAACTACAAGGTCAGTTGTTCGAAACCATCAGCCAGGAGAGAAAGATGAAGCTTTTTACTCTTGTCAAGAGTTACATTCTTAGAAACCCACAAGGGCAATTTTTCCCTGTCTTATACAGGGTCGTCATGAGTCAGAATTGCCACAATGGCAGTGAGTTTGGCTTGATTATGGGGCACAAGTAAGGTCTGACAACCTAAAATAACATGATTATTAAAGAGTATATGATTTAAATGATTTTATTGTGTGTGTTTTTTAAATGAAATAGTTCTCAAGAACAAGGAATTAGGCTCTTATTGAAAAGCCAAGGCTTCATTCCACCAGCTTACTAGAATGTAAGGAGATCTGGTGGTGCAGTCAGTAGTCACCACGCCCACCTGTGAGCTCAAAAGCCAGTGGTTTGAACCCAGCAGCCCCATGCAAGGGTGAAAGATGTGGTTGTCTATTTTTGAAAAGATTGACAGCCTTGGAAACTGTGTGGAGCGGCTCTATTCTGACCTAAAGTGCGATGCTGAGTGGAATTGTCTCAAAGGCAACGGACAAAGACACCCTCAGTGTGAGTGCCTCACGTTGGGCCACTTAGTTGCTCTGGCCTCTGTGTCTATGTCTGTCCAATGGGGTCCAAAATATCTGCTCTCGCCTGGAGGTTCCAAAAAGCCAAACTCACCCCCATCAAATTGACCCTGACTCATAGCAACCCTGTAGGACAGGGTAGAACTGCCCCTGTGCGTTTCAGAGACTGTAAATCTTTACAGGCGTGGAAAGCCTCATCTCTCTCCAGAGGAGTGGCTAGTGGTTTCAAACTGCTGACCTTGCCCTTAGCACCCTCTCTCGTAACCCATTACACCACCAAGGCTCCTCTTTGAAAGTTATTAGCATGAAATAGGATAAATGTGAAAGTACTTTTTAAAGTTCAGAGAATACTACGGTACCTAGGTCCTTAGCCTTGCAGGATTCCAAGTTGAATATATTTGGTTTTCTAATTTTTATGTAATATACATATTGTGTTGAGATGGGAATTATGGCCCAGAAAGTCTTTATCAGGTGTTATGGGGAGTGTGTGTATATAGGCTACATAGGCATTATATAGGGGGGGATGAAGTAGTTTGAGTAGCTACTAAATCTTCACATGTTCCATTTCTGTTTATGTAGCTGTTGGTAGTCATTTATATAAGTGATGTTATATATTGCTCTGTAGGACTCTGGTAAATATTTATATTAGGCATAAATAACTCATTTTTTCCCCCTGTGATGAAAAGACCAATTCAACCACCAAAATACCATTTAATCTTTAATGGGAAAACTTGGCTAGCTGTAAACCAAACCATTTGGTTATATTACATATAAGTGTCCAGCCGTAAATTTAGCTCCAATATAAATGATTAAATTGTGGTGATAATCATATTGCTCTCATTCATGCTTAAGGGCTTTCTGTACCCTTATTGTCATCTTTCACTACCAGCAGAGGGCGCTCTGAGAATGAAGTCGTGCCAAGGAAGCTTTGTGTTTACATATTTAACTCATAATAAAGAAATAAAAACCCATCACAGATTAATGTAAAATCATCATGATAGGATTAGGCTGTCGATTAGCATTTGATTGCAGGCTACTGATTATATAAACAGCTTCCCTAGACTGGGAAGCTCAGAGTTCGGTCTGGCTCTATCTCCCTGCAGAGTTAACTCACCTGGGGATCTTGTTAGCTTGCAGGTTCCATTCAGCCTCTCTGGGCCGGAAATGCAAATCATCAGCGCGGAGGAAGCCCGGAGAAGCATGCGTAGTGGGCTCCACTCTCTCCATGAATTCATCAGGTACAAACGCGTGCAATTCAATGAAGTGTGGTCCTAATGTAACGGTGTATCAGTAACTTTGTATGACACCAGAAGGGACACGCTCCTCAAGACATAATTTTATGAAATAAACAGTAAAGGTATGAAAACTGCAAAAACCAATCTGAACTGCCATCAGGTCAAAAGAACTGCCCCAGGGGTTTCTGAGACTGTAACTCTGTGGGAGGAGAAAGCTTCATCTTTTTCCCACTCCTCTTACACACACACACACACACACACACACACACACACACACACACACACACACACACACAACACACACACACACACACACACTTAACATTACAATAGCTGCTAATCTACTCAAAACTCCCACCTTTCTCGGTATCAAGAAATTTGCAAGTGGATCAAGCTCTGGTGGGTCCCCTCTGTTCATAGTCAAGGGATGTGGACAGCCTTGCTACCAAACAGAGCATTCTCACGCTGATTTTGGCAGATGCAATGAGGTTGCAATGCAATATCTGATCATTTGGTCTCTCTTATGACTCATTTTAAAGTTGTTCCAGTTTAAAAAACAATGAAGGGGGAACACATGTGACTGAAAGCTCTGGTGAATCCCTTTGACCTTAGACTAGGGCTGTGGGTGGCTTGGCTATAGCATGCAGAGTGTGGTGGAAAGTGGATTATTGCAGATACAGTGAGGTTAAAATTTAATACCTTATCATTTCATCTCCTTTTTAATCCATTTAAAATTCGTTCTAGCTTTTAATATTTTGACTTTCTTTTTGATTGAGGTTTTCGTCTGTTTTACTTTCTTATTTTGGTTAGTTTTTGTTTAATGTTTTTAGGTATATGAAATCCAGGCTGGGTAAATCTATAGACAGTAACTGGATTATGGTTTCTTGGGGGTAATGGGGGAGCAAATAACAATAAGTACAAGAAAAATGATAGTGTTCTAAAATGGATTGCAGTGATGATTGTACTTCTTAATATGATTGAACTACTGAATTGTATAATATGTGAATTATATGCCCATAAAACTGTTAAAAAACAAAACATCCTTAAGCATGTGTCTCTTCACTCAAGCAGCTTACTTGTACAGCTGGAAATCTAACAATGATGACTCCCCTCCATCATGTGAAGGAATTCAATTCAAAGTGCAGAAATATAGATGTGGATAAGGAAGCCTTCCTGCTCATCAGTAAGAGGTCAAGGTGGACCAGGAAACCAGGGGCTACAAGGCAAGGAGATGTGGCTTTAATAAAGGCTAGGTCTCAAGGCCATTGAAGCCGGGGACCAAATCTGATCTTTGTCACCATGGAATCGGTGTTCATTAAGTGTGTGTTGGATGAATGAATGAGTGATGTGTTGGATGTATTAGCCAAGTATCTTCTTGGTAAATAATGTGCCATGCTTCCTGCTACTTCCCTTTCCTGTCACCTCATCCTCTTTTCTCTAGTTCTCCCAACCTGTAGACTAGCCAGCCAGGCTCTTCTCTTACACAGTATAGCAATTGGGCAATATAATAATAATTAGTGCTTTTATATTATTTATGGAGCCCTGGTGATGTAGTGGTTTTTCATTTGGCTCTGCTCTAATAGGTCAGCAGTTTGAAACCACCAGCCTCTCTGAGGGAGAAAGGTGGGGCTTTCTACCCCCATAAAATTCCCAGTATGTGAAACTCACAGGGGTGGTTCTAGCCTGTCCTATAGGGTCTCTATGCGTGGAATTGACTCAATGGCAGTGAGTTTAAAAAAATTGTTTTATATTTTTTACTATTCCCAGGGTTGTAAATGATAGGATGGAATACATAGGATGCATATAGTTGTAACAAAAGCTACACCGACAAAGACAACATTGATGGCTATTTTGCTTTAGGTCACAGGACTGGTAAGTGGTGTGGTTAAAATTTGAACTTAAAATTCTCTGACATCAGAGTCCCTGCTCTGAATGACGGTTATGGTGCTTCCTTAGTGTGGGCTTCTTAGAAAGGAGCCCTAGTGGCATAGTGGTTACGAGTTGGGCTGCTAACTGCCAAGTCAGCAGTTTGAAACCACCAGCTGCTCTGTGGGAGAAAGATGAGGATTTCTAACCCCACAAAGAGTTACAATCTGAGATGTCCACAGGGCTGTCTACTGGTTCTACCCTGTCACTATGAGTGACGATTGATTTGATGGCGGTGAGTGAGTTGCTTAGAAAGAGCTGTGGTGGAGTTGTCAAATAAGCACTGTACTGCTAACTGCAAGGTTCAAACCCACTAGCCACTCGAGGGTGAAGGATGAGTTTATCTGCTTTTGTTAGTCCGGGTAGAGAAACAACCCCATGGAAACTCATGTGCATAAGAGGGAGTTTTATACAAAGGGTAATTGTTCATTAAGAAAGCATCCCGACTCAGTTCAGTCCAAGCCCAAGTCCAATATTAGCCCATATGTCCGATACCAATCTATGAGTCTTCTTCAGGCTCATGAAACGCATGCAATGACACTGAATGCAGGACAATCACAGAATAGTGGGCAGAAAGGCTTTGGATCCAGTGGTGTTGTAAGCATCTCAGAGTTGGCAGGGCTCTCTAAGCGGCTTCTCCAGTTCCCAGGGCTGCATCAGGGTAGGTCCATGTGGCTTCTCCTCAGGGATATCTTGCAGGAAGTGAGCAGAGAAAGAGAATTCTTCCGCCTCCAAAGAGGAATACCGGATTTTCCAGAATTCTCAAGAGAAGGCCATGCCCACACAGAGGCCTCATTGGCTATGATCCGATTGACGGACTAGACTTAATCCCCAAATTGACAAATGAGTATATAATGACCACACAGCTGCTGTAAAGATTGATAGCTTTGGAATCCCTACATTGGTTTTCTAGAAGTCAGTGGCTTTGGCTGCTTAGAGCAGTCCACGGGTGGTGCAAACTGATGGTTCAAACCCACTCAGAGGTACTTCATAAAAATGAAACATTCAGGTCACAGAAGTGTATCTGAATCAACACCTGATAATTGAAACAATACATTTCTTTTAAAACTGGGTAGCTAACTAAGCATTCAATTTCTTCTTTTTTAAAAAAAGTCATTTATATCGAGGGTTTGTACGGCTCTTATCACAATCCATCCATCCATCCATCCATTGTGCCAAACACATTTGTACATATGTTGCCACCATCATTTTCAAAACATTTTCTTTGTACTTGAGCCCTTGGTATCAGCTTCTCATTTTTTTCTCCCTCCCTCATGAGAACCCTTGATAGTTTATATTAAGAAAAATGTTTCATGTCTTACACCGACAGATGTCTCCCTTTACCCAATTTTCTATTGTTCGTCCCCCTGTGGGGTGGGGTTATATGTTGATTATTAGATCATGGTGATAGGTTCCCCTTTTCTCCCCTAACTTTTCCCTTACCCTCCTGGTATCACTACTCTTATTATTGATCCGGAGGGTTTTATCTGTCCTGGGTTCCCTGTGTTGTGAGCTCTTATCTGTACCAATGCACATACTCTGATCTAGCTGGATTTTTAAGGTCGAATTGGGGTCATGATCGTGGCAGGGAGGAAGCATGAAAGAACTAGAGGAAAGTTGTATGTTTCATCGGTGCTATACTGCACCCTGACTGGCTTGCTTCCTCCTTGTGACTCTTCTGTTAATGGAATGTCCAGTTGTCTAGAGATGGGCTTTGGGTCTCCACTCCGCACTCCCCCTCATTCACAATGATATGATTGTCTGGGTCTTTGATGCCTGATACCTGATTCCATCAACACCTTATGATTACACAGGCTGGTGTGCCTCTTTCATGTGGGCTTTGTTGCTTCTCAACTCTATCTTCAAACCTTTAAGACCCCAGACATTTTATCTTTTGATAGCCGGGCACCGTCAGCTTTCTTCACCACATTTTAAGCATTCAATTTGTATAGTAGGCTCAGTATCTATTAATGGGGCTTTGAACAGACACATGGGTTTTGCATTCCCACCCCAGATATACAGAACCAGAATCTGTACTTTAATAAGCTCCTTAGGTACCAATTTTTACATAAGGCGGGCATCTGTAAGAAGTGCCTGGGCAGCATGTTGGACTGTAGATTCTTACTCAATATATCTAGGGTGGAACTGTAATGAACTACTTGGCAGTCTTACTTCATGTGGATTTTCAGCTGCTGAACAGACCTTCACTATGAGTCAGCCTAACTCCATGGCAGTGAGCTTGTCTTTGGAGTTTGCCAGCCCTTCCCTGTTCCTGGATTTACAGCACAGCATGCTTGTGGGAGGCTTGCAGCTTTGTTTGCCCAACTAGACTCATTAGCAGCACCAGGTGGTCATAACTATCTAACTGATTCATAGCAGTCGCCATGGACCCTTTCTCCCATTCCCAGGCTTCAGTTCTGACCTGATATGTATTTGGAAAATACACACGAGAGGAAGTTGCCACCCAACATAGAAGGATCCTGGGATTAGAGAGGATCTCAGATCAAATGCATTTTATTGTGTGAAGACTAAATTAGAAAACATACTTTTCACTAGCATGGCATCTGCTTCTTTCCTGTTTATGTGCTCATTAAAGTTTCAGTGAAGGAAATTGCTCACTGGTTTGGGGAGTGATAGCATTCGTGCTTAACGTTCATCCTAATCACTAACCTCAGAAACAAGAACAGCTCCAGGGCCTATTCTAGTGAAATGGAATCAAAGAGAAACTTCAAAAAAAATGCACTATCTATTGTTTCTCACATCAGATATGAAGCAGAATGTGAGCCTTGAGTACTTGGCTAAACAGTTGTTGTCGAAAGGTACACTTGAACGGATTCGGGCTCACATCAACCCTGTGTACAAGGGAAGGAAACATTGGCCAGCCCTGTCACATCCTCACAACTGTTTTCATAGTTGAGCTCATTGTGGCAGCCGCTGTGCCAATCCATCTCACTGAGGGCCTCCTCGTTTTTGCTGACCCCCTACTTTACCAGCATGATGTCCTTCTCCAGGGACTGGTCTATCTTGAGACATGTCCAAAGAACATGAAATGAAATCTCCAAATACTTGTTTCTAAGAAGCATGCTGTCTGTACTTCTTCCAAGACAGATTTATTTTTATTTCTGGCAGTCCACGATATACTTCAATATTATCTGGGAGGGGTTTTTAGTTAGCTAGATTCCCTCTGCCCTGTCTGTTTCATTTCTTATTAGAGAGAGGAAGAATACGGGGAGAAGCAAATTTGAGAATATGAGTTAAGAGTATCTTTCACTTGTAAAGAAGATACCCACATAGTTGGCCAATATCTTAGACTCACAGTAGTAATATACTCACATGTGACTATTAGGTACTTGAAACTTCACTACGTGGAATGGAAATGTGTTGAAGAATAAAATACACACTGATTTAGAAAAAAGAAAAACTGAGCACAATATAAGAAGAGTAGGAAACATCTCACTAGTAATATTTTCTTGGGAGAAAGAGAGGCTTTCTACTCCCATAAAGATCTGTAGTCTCAGTTATGCTCTGTCCTGGAGGGTGGCTGTGAGGTGGAATCAACTCAGTTGCAGTGAGTTTGGGTTGAATAATATTTTATATTGATTGCGGGTCATATAGATAATATTCTAGATATATTGCATTAAGAAGAAGACAGCATCAAAATTAACTTAACCTTTCTTTGGTTACTTAAAAAATATGGCTACCAAGAGACTTAAAATTCCTTATGTGGCTCACACATCTCTTTTTTTTAAAAAAACATTTTATTAGGGGCTCATAAAACTCTTATCACAATCCATACATATACATACATCAATTGTATAAAGCGCATCTGTACATTCTTTTCCCTAATCATTTTCTTTCCTTTTTTTTTTTCCTTTCTTTTTTTACATTTTATTAGGGACTCATAAAACTCTTATCACAATCCACACATATACATACATCAATTGTATAAAGCACATCCGTACATTCTTTTCCCCAATCACTCTGTCTGCTGACCCTTCTGAATGTTTTCTGATTGGGTTTGATGAAGTTCCAAGCCCTGTCCCCCAAGCCCCACCCCGACCCCCTGGGTCCAAAGTCTATGTTCAGAATTCCTCAGGTACTTTGTTGCTTTGTTCCCTTTGCTGCTCTGTTGTGATCCCTTCATGTTATGCCCTAGTGTGGGGGGGTCAGATGGGGTATAATTCCTGCACTGTGTCTCCTGTACTGCCCCCATAGTCCTGTGGGAAAATAAGGGGCATCGTGTTTTGTGTGAGGTTGACCTTCTTGTCCTCTCTGTGAATTTGATTGCTCTGAGTGGGAATGTCATCCTCAAAGCTTGGTGGGCCAGAATGCTGTTCTCTCTCTCTCTCTCTCTCCCTCTTAATTTGTTCTTGTATAGTCTAGGCAGACCTCCACTCTCTCTGGGCTGTACCTTCAGTGCTGTCCTCTCTAGTGCATTCTTCTGGGGAGGGAGGTTAACATAGCTGGGATAGGGGTCGGCCCTGCAGGTCTCTCTGTTAGTTCACTGCTTCATGCCAGTATGTTGCCCTCAAACTTGGTGCACCAGGTTGAGGTCTGGTTCCTCTCTCCAGTATTCCTATTATTCAAATATTGTGCCTTTTCATAGTATCTGTCAACGATCTCAGGTTTTTTTTTCCTGCCTCTTTGATGGTCTTATTTGACTGTCTTTCCAGTTTGTTGCAGTCTGCCTGCTTGTCCTTGAGATCGCTGGTACAATTTTCTGCCTCTTCTAGTCTGTTGGCATGGTCTGTTATCTTGTTTTTTGCTTTTTATTACCTCATCCTTAACTCTTGTATGTGCCTTTGGTGTGTGAACTTCTTCCCATCGATTGTGAGACTTTATCTCCTCAATCATGTATCCTTATTCTGTATTGCTTCTTTCATATCCTGTACGACTCAATGTAGCATTCTGGGGATTTCTTTTTGTGACAGATCAACATCTGCTTCTATGAGTGTCATTATGTTTAGGACTACCTCTGACGTTGCATTTTGTTTCTCTTGTTTTCTTGTTGGGGATGTTAAGGTAGGTTGCTGTTTGTGTGTTGTTATGGTGGTGCTGAACGCCACATTCCCGAAAGACAGGGGGTCCTGAGTTTTCTCTCTGTGGGGCTGGTAAGAGTGATTGTGAGGCCTGCCTGTGGTTTACTGTGTTTGGGTATCAGGCTACTATGTAAGGGAGGTGCTGTGGCAGTTTGGTGGCTGGCAGCAATGGGAGTGCTGGGAACATGGCCTGTGGTCAGTGACTGTGGCTACGATACTGGACCAGGACAGGACATGCTTACAGTATGTCCGCCGTGCTGGTCTGGGCTGGCTGGGACACCACTGGGCTGGGCTGCACTGTGGAGGGGCTGTGAATCTGAAGCAGAAGCCATGGGTTCACAGAGAAACCATCACCAGGTTGTTATCATCAGGGTCGGTCACCAGGGACATCACCAAGGTATCACCAGGGACATGGCCAGTTTCAGTCACTGATCAATGGAGAGTCCACAGAGGCATGGAATTGCTGCAAGAAAGCCTCAGTGTTGGGGTGGGCTGGCAGAGAAGCTGCGTGGTCATGGCTTTACCGCATGTAGGCCCCTGGGGACGGAAGAGACTGCAGAAAAGCTGCGAGGCTGCAGCTTCTGCATGATAAAACTTCAGGGCTGAAGGTGGTGGGCCAGAGTAGTCCAGGATAGACTCACCAGAGGCCTGTGGTGTCCAGGTTGGCCCTTTGGGACGTCCTATGTCCCATCTGCATAGGACAATGGATGGGGTCTGACTGAGGCTTTAAGAACTGCAGTCACTTGCTGGGTAGGGATCCAGCTGCAAGCTAAAGGACTACGTTTGGACTCCATGCAGTTATTGTAGTTGGACTCCATGTAGCTGAAACCTGCCCCCTGTGGGCCCTCCATTACACAGTCAGTCCTCCACCTCTGCCTCTGAAGATTCACCAAGTGCAGCACAGTTCCTTAGCGGTTCCACCCACACCCTCAGTGCCTCCTACCACACATACACCCCTCCCTCCGCAAGGGTTCCCCAATCCTCTAGTGACCATCACGCCACCAACTAGCACCAAGACTGGGCCACAAGCTGCCCCACCAGCACCTACCCTGCCTAAAAAGCGAGCAGTGTTTCCCAGGTCTCACATCTTGCCTTCCCCTTTGCCTGTCCCGGTTCCCCCTCTGATGCTGCCCAAACAGCCGAGCTTCTCTGTCAAGTCACCACCTTCTCCTCTGTCCCCTGTGCCCTCTTGATTGGGATGCACATAGCCAGCCAGGTCCCTCCTCCACCAAAACTGCCTCCTGTGGACACACCCTTAAAGCACCCTTTAAGCGGCCTTAACGCATTCTGTTTGTGGCTGGTGGAGCCCTGCATGAATGACTGGTAGGCTCTGGCCCCAGTGACAGGGGCTGTGGTTGGTAGGTAGTTGAAACCCCGGTGTAGGTGCCTGAGCTACCTGTAGGCAACAGGGGTAGGAGTGGGTTTCAACTGCGGTGGGTACAGCCCTGGGCCATTTGCTGTGTGACTTACCTGGGGTGGACTGCAGAAAGGGTCTAGCAGTGGCCACTGGGACTGCAGGCTGGTGGTGGGAGGGTACCAGTTGTGGTGGTGGGGCACCACGTGGGAAGAAGAGGGGCTGCTCATGGTGGGGAGTGTCAGAGGTGAACTTCAGGCAGAGCCTAGGGGCTCTGGAGTGGGGCTAGCTGGGATGGGGGGGGGGGAATCACCTCCCTGGTCTTAGGGCTACTCTGGATTGCTACAGGAGTTAATTCACTTACCTGAATCTCCCACTTGATCTCCTAATCGGTAAATTTACCTATCGCCACAGAGTTCCAGATGTAAGCTGCTTACCTGGGTGCCATCTTTGCCAGAGTCTCTGCAAGGTCCTTTTGACAATGATGTGATGCCATTCCTTTTTAATTTGTCATTCTTGGCACGTTAAACCATATGATTATCCAATTCAAGTAGTTCGATGCCAGTCCATTTTAGCTTACTAATGTCTGAAATATTGACCTTAACGTGTTCTATTTCATTTCTGATGGCATCTACCTTTTCTGGATTCATAGATTACATGTTCTGATTATTAATGGGATGTTTTCAGCTTGCTCTTCTCATTTTGACTCATGCTTCATCAGCATGTGGATCTCCTAGAAGCCTTTCTAGATCCGTATCATTCTAGTTAACTCTACTTCAAGGAGGCATCTCTCTCTCTTTTTTTAAGGAATATTTTGAGTGTCTTTCAATCCGAGGGGCTCATCTCTGGCACTGTCGCAGACAATATTCTGGTCCATTTCTTTAAGCAATAGAGGACCAGGTCATTTGAGGTAGTATGGAAGTGCTACTGACACTGGTCCACCAGGGGTGCCCCTGCTGCATCTGAAGTACTGGTGGCAGAGCTTCTAGCATCCCAGCAACATGCTAGCTACTAATGTGTGATCAGTTACACGTTACAACATGCCAGCTACATATCATGTGATCAGTACAGACACATGGTGGAAACTTTCTATTCACAGATGATAAAACCAAGGCCCAGTAGCACAGGTGGTCCACAGGTGGACAGCTGACGGAGTCTGAAGTAAGAAACTTGGCCATCTGCCTCCCAGGTCAACTAATAGGCGAATTTTGTACTGCCATTATCTATTCGTTTCTGGAGCTGAGCTTTTTGTACCCTTCTTACTGGATCCCCTCAAGATAAAGGAAACAAAACCAAAACCAAAAACCTATTGTGGATGCTACTGCCCCCCTTAGTCTAAACTAGCAAGGTTTTAATTCATATTCATTGAATACTTCTTTTTTTAAATCAGATATGGTGACTAACTGTCCTGTCCTGCCCAGAACTGGAGAGTTTCTCAGAATGTAAGGCTCTCAAGGTTTACAAGGACAGACCAAGATATAGGAGGACTATAGATCACCCTAGTATTGGACATTGTACTAGCAAAAAGAAACAAAACAAACAAACAAAAATCAGCAAACACACAGAAATAAAACAAAAACAACTCATGCTGTTGAGTTGATTTAAAAACCTGTAATGACCCCAACTACTATGGATTAAAGCTGTAGCCATATGGTTTCCAAGACCGCCATATTATTCTCCCAAGGGCTTGAAGTGTGAGCATTTCTGTTGGCAACAGAACACTTAACCCAGTGCCACTGGGGTTCCTTGGCATCGTACTAGCACCTCACTGAATTCTCACAACAGCCCCACGAACGAGCAGCCTCGTTTCCATTTTATAGATAAGGAAAACTGAGGCTCGTAGTGGCTCGATGACTTGCCCGAGGAAATGAAAGACTAGGACCAAAGGAAGATGCCTGCTCTGTCTGAATGCAAACTCCTGGGCGCTCCGCCGCCAAGTGGAAGGGTGGGCGTTTCACACTGGTCACATGCCTCCGGACACTGTACAGGGAGTAATGACCCTGTGAAGGATTTACTTTAACAATTGACTTCTAAGAGGCCACCTTTTTAGGGAGGTCTGACTAATTTGCATGACTGACACACCAGGAGAAGAAAAGCAGCTACTTAAAATGCATCATTTACTTGAAAGTGATCATGAACTAGGCAAAACTTAAATTACACAGTCCCAGTCCCACTTGGGGGTGGGAGAGATGAGCATGATTTTTATTTGTATACCTGGGAAGAGGTGAATTCAGTCAATTTTATCGAGGTAAAATTTAAAACCAGTGGTGATATGCTACAGTCAAAGGGTTATAGGAACAAAATATGACGAAATAGCAGTACTTTGATAGATTAGCTTGTTTGCATATCTTGTGCAAGGGTTTGACTCTTTTTAGATTACCCTTCCTTTCTCTAGTTCTGAGAGTTATTGATTCGTTTATTCCTTCCCTTGGGGAAAAACAAGCTGCACATATAATTAAATGCTAATTTTCAAACTTTTTGAACTTACTTCTTTAAAAGATCAAATCTCCAAGTGATGCCAAAACAAAACCGGAAAAAGATACTCAATGAACGTTTCCTTTCCAGCCCAAGCCTAGCCAACCACCGTTATTCATGTCCTTTCAGTGGTAATGAATCGTGTGCAAGCCAATAAACGGTGTATTCCCACTTCCTCCACACAAGTGGTAGCGTATGAAGGACATCATTCTGCAGATGGCTGTCCTTGTAAACATAATAACACAACTGAGAGATCTTTATATATCAATACACAATGAGCATCCTCATGCTGCTTTATGGCCACATAATATTCCACAACATGGCCACATTATGTGAGGGAGGTTTCAAAAAGTTCTAGAAAAATTGCATTATCTTTTAATTAGATGTTCCTTGAACCCTTTGGACCACACTTGTGTTTATTTAAGGATGCCTGGTGGCATAGTACTTATGCATTGGGCTACTAGCCAAAAGATGAGCAGTCTGAAACCAAGAGCCACTCCATGGGTGATAGACTAAGCTTCCCCTCCAATAAAGAATTACACTCTCAACAACACACAGGGGCAGTCTTACCCTGTCCTGTAGGGTCCCTATGAATCCAAATGGACTTGATGGCAGTGAGTTTGAGGTTTTCTGTTTGGGAATTTATTTAAATTAGTGAGTTCCCATTAATAGTAGCTACATTATTTAAACAATTATGGTGCAATTGATTGTTTTTCTATGATCACTCTAGCCATGGTTTTGTAATTCTCATCAAGTGACTGGCTGGGACAATTAAGGTGATTTTGGCACACCAAGAAGGATGAACAGCTTGCCAAGAATGCAAATAAAATGCATGGCACGCTCCCCTTGCATGGGCAGGGCCATGTAAATAAGGTGTATGAAACCCCGATGAAAGAATGTGTCAGTTTGCCATCCTGTGAGTCTTAAAATAAGGTGGAAAGGGAGACCTGACTATCACCAAGAAGTGATGGGAGCAGAGTGCATCCTTTGTACTTGGGGGTCCCTGCACTGGAAATCGCCTTGACTCAGGCGACAGAGAGCTGTAACAGTGGAGATGGAGAGTGATGTGAGAAGCAGTGGCCAAGCAATGACAGCAGCAGAAGCAGCAGAACCAGGAGACAGGCAGGAGGGATAGTTGGTTTGGGGGCCCACAGTGTGAGAGAGCTTGCTGGCATAGTGAGTACCTCTGGGCACTTATTCATGTAGTTAGATTTATAACACATGACCAGGCAAGATAGAGGTCCAGCCCAAGAGGCCCAAGTTGCCTGAAGGGCAAGAGTTTGAGGTTGTGCAAGCCAGCGACACTGCTGAGAAGAGTCTGTCCTGAGCGAAGAACTGTATTCTCTGTTGTTTCTGATGCTGAATTATAGCCTGCTATTTCTCTATAAGGTCTCCACGAGTCAGAATTGACTCGATGGCAGTGAGTTCCTATTTCTTAAATAAAGCCTATTATCATGAATATTATCTATGACTTCTGTCTGATGATTGCAATGAATTATTGACCCCATTAGAAAAAGAGAGAGTGGGGTAGGAGGGATGGCTGTCAGAATCGCAAAGATGCTTAAAGAGAGGTGGTATGTCTGACTGCCACTTCTTATGAACCAACCTTGGGCTGTTGATGCGGATAATGATTTTCCTTCCCCACTTGTGAAGTTAGACAAGGAGGCATCATGCTGCTCCCATGCTGTTTTTATAACCTTTAGCTTATTGAGTAACAATACAATCACCTGGCTTGAAGATGAATGTCTGTGCTCCCTCCTCTGTTCCATCTAGTTGCCCCACCAAGTAAAAATGTTATTAGTTTTTGATATAACCTTAAGAATTTACTTATGAATACAAAGATAAATACAAACATTATTTTCATAATCTCCTTAATTTTTTACAAAAAATATAGCTCTCTATATACACATTGTCCTGCATTTTGCTTTGTTCATTCATGAAAAGGCCATGTAGATTTTTCATATCAGTACATAGAGAACTTCCTTGCTTGCATGTTTTAATTGTTGTATAATCTTCCATTATATATTGCTATCGTGTGGTAATTAAACTGTCTCCTATTAAAGGTCATCAGGTCCCATTTTTCCTGCTAATATGCCTGGGGCTCAACCTCCTGTGACTATTACCTCGGATAAACAGTATTTGATGAATTAAATTTATACTAAGGGCTTAGCTATATCTACTTTCAGTAAGGGTTGTTCCACATCAAGGGTTAAGTATTGGCATTGGATTTTGTTATTCTGAACATGGGCAGAAACCTTTTACCTTAAGCACCATAAATAGTGTCTCTGAATATTATTGAAATGCTGTTACTACCACAATGAGGAATTACAGAAAATGTTGCAGCAATTATTACATTACTCTTGTCTATTGATTGAGCGATTGCAGATGATCCCAGATGTGGGTGTGCTGTGAATGCCTGATGATGCCGGGGGGATTTTCTCCCCACCGCCCCTCACCCCCTCATTTGGACGAGGAGGAAGTGAAACCTCCAATGTTCATTGATTTTCAAAATATTCCATGACTGGAATCTGAAATGATAACTCCCAATGATCCCTGACTAATGACATCAAGATCTGGAACTTTTCACACCAAATAATACAGAATGTATACAAACCTTCTTTTAGATGTGTTTTAATGGGAGCCATTTGTATATTACATACAATACCATAAGCCCCTTCTTAGGTTAGAGCCGTCACCAGAAGGCCCCTTCCCTTTATTTTCAAAGTTAAGCATAAATTATGGCCAACACCTTTTGACTGCAAGATGGGTTAAATTGGAACAGTCCAGTAGGAAGAAAATTAATCTACTTTCTTAAAATAGAAGCTTGTTTTGCAATAAAACTAGGATTCTTTGTTACTTTGGAGGGGAGGGACTCTTCAATTCCAGTGTATATTGAAATGGGAGAAATCATTTCTATAAAACAAAGCATGGAAGCGTAAAGCAAGAAGAAACAGCATTTAAGTGTAATAACAAACAGTTTTCACATAAGGATGGGTTTCTGGAATGAAAACTTGGCTACTGAAGAGATAAATCATTGTTCACCAAAATACACTGATGTCCTTGAAGCACAATTCACAATAGCCAGAAGGTGGAAACAAGCCAGTGTTCCCAACAGATGAATAAACAAATGAAAGTGATAACAAATATCCAGTGGAAAATTATTCAGTTATAAAGGGAAATGAAACACTACTTTATTCTGCAGCACGGATGAACCCTGAAAGTCCCCTGAGCCCTGAGTGACATCAGTGAAATGCAAAAGGTCAAATACTGCATGGTCACTTATATGGAATGTCTAGAACAGGCAAATAACTGGAAACAAAAGGTAAAAATGTTTACCAGGGCCTGTGGGGAGGTGGGGAAGTGGTTCTTAAGGGGAGCTGAGTTTCTGTTTGGGAAGATAAAAAACGTTTGGAACTGGGTAATCATGACGGCTGCCTCCCATGGTGACTACAAATAATTTCCCTAATTGGTACACTTAAAAATAAAATCATTGGTTAAATACACAAAAAAGAGGGCCTTCTTAATTAGTTAATACCCTTTACTGGTGATGTACAAAATAAATCTATACTCTAAAGATGATCACTAGAATATAAAAAACAAACAACAACAAACACAACAAAAATGGGAAAGAATATGAACAAGTGATTTGCAAAAGAAGAAAGTGAAAATCTTGTAGGACACCCCGTGGTACTCTTGAAAAAAGAATGAAGAGGTGCATTCTCTTGATGAAAAAAAAATTGCTGGGACTTCTTTTTTTGCTTTTTCTCACCAATGTAATTTTTCACTTTCTTAAGACATTTTTTTGTGATAAGCCCCATAATTGTCCTATGCCTTTGGGAAAATCTATCAAGATTACTTCTTCTTTTTTTTTTTAAGATCGAAAGGTATCTATTCCATAAATTTCTTCTTACTCAAGATTACCTCTTGGGACCTCCCCTAAAAGAATCTCCATAATCTTCTGATCTGACCTTTCTGTCTTGAATTTAACTGATCCAGCAGATCACCTCAGATCCCCTTATTTTAAACAGTTCTATCTGTATATAATTCACATATCATATAATTCGATGGTTCAACCATATCGAGAAGGTTATACAATCAATCTTAGAATATGTTCTTTCTCCTTCTTTGTAGTAAACAATTTATTGGGGGCTTTTTCAGCTCTTATGACAATCCGCACATCAATTATATCAAGCACATTTGTACATAGGTTGCCATCATCATTTCCAAAACATTTTCTTTATGCTTGATCCTTTGTTATCAGCTTCTCTCTACCCCCCTCCTTCCCCCACCCTCCCATCCTTGTGATCCCTTGATATAATTTATATATTTTTTCTTTTTTTTCAAATCATTTTATTAGGGGCTCATACAACTTTTATCACAATCCATACATACATCAATTGTGTAAAGCACAATTTGTACATTCATTGCCCTCATCATTCTCAAAACATTTGCTCTTCACTTAAGCCCCTGGCATCAGCTCCTCATTTTTCCCCTCCCTCCCTCATGCACCTTTGATAATTTATAAAATTATTATTTTGTCATATCTTGCCCTGTCCTACGTCTCCCTTCACCCACTTTTCTGTTGTCCGTCCCCCAATAAATTTATAAATTGTTTTTATTTTCATACCTTACACCATCTGCTGTCTCCCTTCACCCATGTTTCTGTTGCTCATCCCCTTGAGGGGTGGGGGGGGGTTGCACATCGATCATTGCGATGAGTTCCCCCGTTCTCCCTCTCCTTCCCCCACTTTCCCCCTCCCCTCATGGTATCACTACGCTCATTGTTTGTCCCGAGGAGTTTATCTGTCCTGGATTCTGAGTATGGAGAGCTCTTAACGTACCAGTGTACATGCTCTGGGCTAGCCAGATTTGAAAGGCAGAACTGAGGTCATGAATGTTCTTCTTCCCTGGACTCATTGCTATAACTCCCAACTTCCCCTGCCACGCCCCTGAGAAGCCATTACTCCAGTTGTTGTCTCTTACAGATTTACCTAGCCTGCCTTTAATAGACAGAAAAACATACACCCCCCAAGACAAATCCAAGCCATTGTTTTGATTGAACTTTTTTTTTAAGTACCTTATTGAGACTGAGAGAAATGTGTTAGTGAGAGAACTTGTCTGCAGCCATTCACTGGTCACAGAGACATGTGTAGGTATGTTGTATCTGGAAAGACATTGTGCATGTGTGAAAGAGAACCCCAGTCACCACACTTTTGACTTATCCTTGTATAGGAATCTGTTAAGCATTTCCTTATTCCTTTAATAACATGTATTAAAGAGACAAGGGAAAACAGGATAGCGATATCAAAGCTATATGTTCACTAGCATGTATATAGTATTAGTTTGTATATAGCATTAGTTTGTGTAAATGATTATGAAGACTTCATAACCCCCTGTGACATACTCAGAAGAGTCTAGACAGAATATCCAGAGTGTGCCCTTCAGGAAAGGTCAAAGAAACCTTGCCTATGGCTTAGTGTATTAGTCTGGGTACTTTAGAGAAACAAACCCACAGCAACACATGTATAAGAGAGAGTTTTATATAAAGGTTAAGTGTGCATCAAGAAAACATCCCAACCCCGTGCTGCCCAATCCCACAAGTCCAATATTAATCCATATGTCCAACACCAGTCCACAAATCCTCCTCCATCTCACAAAACAGACACAATGATGCTGACTGCAGGAGGAAAGCCGAGTCAGTGAATGTGTAAGCATCTCAGCACTGGCAGGGGTCCCCACACGGCTGCTCCAGCACCCAGGGCTGCATCGGGGTAGGTCAATGTGGCTTCTCCTTGGGGATGTCTTGCAGGAAGTGAGCCTTGTCAGCTAAAGCAGGGAACCGCTAAGGCAGCTGCACCCTGGTCCGACCATCAGAAAGCAAGAGACTCAAGAACTGAAAGGTGAGGCTCACGGAGCCATTTATCCCTCCAACCTTCAATTAACCCCACATGTGTTTATTGGCCAGGTTGGCACAATAGCCTAACTAAGTCACTTGGAAATGTCATAACGTACAGATTCAATGAAAAGGTTAGGCTGATTTTTTAACACATGTCTAAATTAATATCTTAATATGCAAATGAAATACACGCCTGAAATATTTTGTACGTATTTAATTCCTGGTCTTGAGGAGAGGGGTCACATCTCGTTCACTCTTTGTCCATTCCAGTATTACCTATTGCCATTGAGCTGATGGGAGATATTAGCTACATGATGAATATATTTTTAACCTTTGATTGTGAACTAGGTGAAAGCTCACAGGGCATCAGTTTCACATTCAACCACTCATCAAGCCTCTCATTGTCTTGCCCTGTTTCTAACCCCCCCTCGACCCCCCCTCACACACACACACACACACACACACACACACTATTGGGTGTTCTCTTTCCCTTCATCTCAATCAGTACCTGTCCATCCTCTCTAGCCTGTGGCTTTTCCTTTCCCCTCCAACAACCTCGTAACCCTCGAAGTCTGTTTCTTTTCATGGAAAAACTCTTTCTTGATGTTTATTTTATTTTTTAAAAATGTTGTTTTAAAATTCGCAATGAGTCATATGTCAATTTTATTTTCATTGAATCATATCATTCCATAGTTCAATCACATCAAGCAGAATTTTACATTTGCTACCACAATCCTTTTCCGAACATTCTTTTTCTACGTGGACTCCTTGACACCATCTCCTCTTCACCCCACCCCCCAACTGTACCTTGAAGTTTATTTTCATACCAGTGGTATCATATAATATCTGTCCTTTTGACTAGTTTCATTCAGAATAATGTTCCCCAGGTGCATCCACATCGTGAAGCGTTTCACAGTCTTATCTTTACTTTCCAAAGTTGGGCACTATTCCATGAGGTGCCTGATATGCTCAATGAATGAATGAGTGGATGCATGGGCTTAAGCAAGGTCAAGGTCCAACAGCTTCCTGACAAATTACAATATTTACAATAGTTTCAACTTGAGAACAGCAAGGCACAGGTCTATCTCCTGAATTCCAAAGGTCTTAGACACCCTCATGGCCACCGAGTCCGTTCGGACTCGTGGCGACTCTATGGGACAGAGTAGGAGTGCCGGGTGGGTTTCCCAGGCTGCAAATCCTCGTGGGAGTAGAAAGCCCCCCTTTATCTGCAGATGGTTTCACCGCTGCCGACCTCGCACGGGGCAGCCCGCTGTCTAACTCACTGCAGCACCAGGGCTCACGAGCGAGGGAACAACCTCAAAGTAAGACAAAGATAACTATTTGGAATTTTGGGAAAACAGTAAAATTGCCACCTGCAAACGTGCTGCCTTTATCAAAAACACATGGTTTTGTATAAAATATGTAACGAAAGGTAAATCTCATGATTGTATTACTTACAATGAGTTAGTCACTGGTGCACATGGCCTCACAGGAACCTGAATTGAAATGACAGCAACCGATGACTGCAGCCGTCAGGCGTGGTCGGCCAAGCGCACCTACGCCGGCATCCTAGGGGACTACACGAGCCCAAACCCAGAGGCCAACTCTTACCCTAATTTTTTTTTCTTATTTTAGGAGCAAGGATACACACACACACACACACACACATTTTGAGGGTACAATTAGCTCACGTACTCTATAATCTGGAGATCTTATAAAAGGACTATTTTATTCCGCGTGTTCCTGGCCACCCGTTCGAAATTAAGCGGGCTTTTCTTGCACCTGCAAGAATGTGTCAGCGATGGGCCAGGCCGTGTTTATAGAGAAGTATCTCCTTCAGCATCTTGCAGTTCCAGCAGATTTACCGTCTGGTCACCCATGGCTCTTTTAACGGGGCGTGTTTGAAGCCGATTAAAAAGAACAACAAATAGCAGTAAGAATTTATTAATAAAATGTGCCTGACCTTTTCACTTATTCCACCTTTCTACATTTTGCAAGTTTCAACCCCAATGGAGTGAGTCCCTGGGGCTGGAAATCCCGCGTCCGAGCAGCAGACTGGTGTGCGGATCCTGCAGGGCCATCTCTCTCTGCGCCCCCCTCGCCCCCCAGCTTCTCTTTGGGCCTAAATGACTTCACCTACAGCCTAATTCAGGTAAGCCATAAAGCTGGGCCTTTGTTGTAGGTCCACCAGCTGTCTTATGTCAGTAGCAAGTAAACGGTTCACAAAGTACCGGAACGCTGCAAGACGGTTTACAGCGCTGCAATAAAAGGTAAATTGAATTTACAAAGATGCATTTGTCACTGATTAAAAACTTACAAAGTTAATTGGAAACACCGTGGAGGTGTTCCCACACAACTCGAGGTGTAAGGGGCGGTTCGAATTCAGCCTGGAGGAGAGTTGCCGGCTCCCATTGCGGTCGCGCCGGTAAGATGCCGGCTAGCGGGGTCTAATTTAAGTAGGTAAGCGCCACAGTAAGATCTCCATTATTTTTAATATGAGGCGAGTGTGACTTCATAATTACCCTTGAAAATAGCTCGAGGAGGAAACGTTTGGTGTGGCAGCAACACGGCATGTGCTACCGACGTGGCTGGCCCCCTGGAAAACATCTTGAAGCGTTTTGCGTTTTTTCTTTTCCTGTTTTGCGTTTTTGAGCTTTCCCATCTGCAGCTTCTCTCACCTTCCAGGTGCTCACATTGGGCACCTCTGCCAGGAGCCCATCAGCTGGGAAGGAGAAATAGAGAACTCGGGCACCCTGCAGCCTGAAGTTAGCAGGACCCTCCCCTGGAAGCCAGGCGAATTATCTCCACATAATTCACTTCACCTTTGCCATGTGTGGACTTGGAAAACGGAATGCATGTCTAAACTTGAGGCTTTTAATTGCTGGTTTTAGTGTCGCTCAACCCGCTCGGTTGGAGAGATGATGATTGAAAAACAGTTCTAGGCGGCTTTTCACCTCTGGTGTGCATCCTGGGTATAATTAGCTGGGTCCTAGGTGGCCTCTATATTTCTGCAGATGCAACTCAACAGCCAAGAGCCAAACGATGGCCTTAGGAGCACAAGCTGTGTGCGCCTGGAGTTGAATTCAGAAACGGTAATTTCGGACTAGGCTTATGTGAAAGAACGGAACCGAACCTTTATAGGAAAGATAGCTAAGTTGACTAATTGCTTTTAGCCTACTCACCATGTAGGGCCCCTGGTTGGTAGAGTTGGCCACGGCAGTAGCCAGGAGTGAATGTCATATTTATTCCTTGCGTTTTAGGCGTGGTGGAGGGTGCACACATTTTCTGTTTGCATCTCCAGTGCTTTCTGGACTAGGCTAAGGCTTTCGTATTCTTGAACCCCCAAATTCTTTATCTAGAAAATGAGAACGATGTGCATTATAGGGGTTACTGTTAACACGGGAAACAGGAAAGTTCTATTTACAATTCATAACAAGTTTTCTTCCTGTTCTTATGATAGAATCTCCAGAATTTTCTCGAAAATGTCCCGTGTAAAATGGTGCTCTCACAAGCTGCTTGGGGAGCTGACTTGAGCATACTTGGGTGAGTGATGAGTATGCATCACGGGCACCTGTCCCAGGAACTCTCCTTTGCACCTGCGGTTACCTGTTGTTTTCAGAAATTTCCAGCAAAGGAGCCAATCATTTTGCAACCAGGGGAAAAGTTCAAGTTGAAAAAGTCTGGATCTTTGTAGAATTTCATTAGGACCTGGTGGGGGTGGGGATCAGAAATGCATCCTTAGTGAAGGTCTATAGACGAATGTTAATCACAATGGCATTCCTGGAGGTGTAAACAGTGCTTTGGCCCAGAACAGGAGGGAAGTGTCCTGACCAGCAGGGAGCTCCGTTTACCTTCCCTTTTCATTAAGCGCTTTCTTATAAGCCTCTGGTCTATCGAGTTATGTAAGATTGGCTTGTTTGTTTTTTAAAACTATCCTTTCACTTTGCAAACCTTGTGGCAACACATACTATTTACATTATTATCCACTGTTGTCAAATCTTGGCACCCATTTCCAGTGGGACACTGGGAAAACCTTAGTGATTTCACTCTAGAGATAATTTAAAGGAAAAAAAATAGTCCTAGTTTCTGTCTCACCCAACTTTCAGTGACTTAAAATGTTGAAAATGGCCCAAAGCAAGAGAACGCTGAAATTCACAAACTTGATCAGTTCTCAGAATCTCTGTAGTCCAGACCAACTGGCCCATGAAGGATAGATTACTATTATCCCACTTTTTTATGAATATGGAAATCACAGTTGTAAGAGCTTAAGGGACTTGTCTGAAGATCAGTGGGAGCCAGTCAGGGAAAGGCTTGTGGGATTTGTATGCCAAACACTTTTATACACGGAGCCCTTCTTCCACAAATACAGGCCGATTTACATATATTCTCATCTTTGGACCCAAGGAAGTAGGATTAATTTTAACTGCTTCTGTATACATCTGTGCATGTGTACACAGACACACAGACACACAGACACACAGACACACACACACACACACACACACGTTGTTGTTCGATGCCATCAAGGAGCTTCTGACTCATGGAACCCTAAGTACACCAGAACAAAACACTGCCCGGTCCTGGGCATCCTCACTGCCATTGCTGGGTTTGCGCTCACTATTGCAGCCCCTATGTCAATTAATCCTATTGAGGGTCTTCCTCTTTCTTTCTCTATTAACAATATTTTTATTATGGGTTATGTATGATTTTGCAGAGCACTTTAGATTCATGTTTATTCACAAAGCTTGCCGTGACGTTGGTGGCATTTCCCACAACGTGCCAGCCTCTCCATGTCTACCCTGGGCTCCCCATCTCCTTTCAACCCAATGATCTCCTCCTGTTGCTGTCTTCTATTTGCTTTGGGGGAAATATGGTCATTTTTGCTCTTACATGATTGGTTGTTCTAGGTGATACATCCCTCTCAGGTGTTTATATTTTATATATTTTATGGGACTACTGTCTTGCTGAAGGGTGGTCTCTAGCAATGGCAGCTTCAGTTAAAGATTATAAAGGTGTCTTTGAGTCTTGGTTCTTCTTGGGAGAGACTCTTTTTTGACACTTTACCAAACATGATGTCCTTGTTCAGGGCGTGGTTCCTCCTAATACTATGCATGCAATTTGTGAGACAAAGTCTCACAATCCTTCCTATTAAGGAATATTCGTCATCTACATCTTCCAGGACTTATTTGCTCACTCTTTTTGCAGTCTATGGCGCATTCAACATTCTCACCCCACACCGTAATCCAAAGACATCAGTTCTTCTTGGTTTTCCTTATACACCCTTCAGCTTTCACATGTTCAAGCTGATGGAAAACACCGTATCTTGGGTCAGGTGCACGGCAGTCCTCAGAGAGATGATCTTTGCTCTTCCACGCCCTCCAGAGGTCTTTTGCACGATATCATTTGCTTTCTTGACTGCTGCTTCCATGGATATTGATTGTGGATTCAAATAAAATAAAATCCCTGATAACATCAATCGTCTCTCCCTTTATCAGGGTGTTACTTATTGGTGTAATTGTAAGGATTTTGTCCACTTTATGTTGATGTGCAGTTCATATTTTGGTCTTCATCAGTGACTGTTTTAAGTTCTTTTTGTTTTCAGCCAGCCAGGTTATGCCGCCTGTATCTGACAAGCTGGTCTCCTTCCCATCCTAACGCCATTTTCTTCTCCATATTGTCCAGCTCCGTGAATTATTTGCTCAACATGCAGGTTTAAGAAGTATGGCAAAGAGATCCAACCCTGACACACACCTTTCCTGATTTTAAGCCACTCAGTATCCCAGTGTTCTCTTTGGATGACTGCCTCTTGCTCTATGTACAGGTCCCACAGGAGTGCAATTAAGTGTTCTAAAATTTCGATTCGTTGCAATGTTATCCATCATTTGTTATGATCCACATAGTCAAATGTCTTTGCATAGTTAAGAAAGCACAGGTAAACATCTTTCTGGTATTCTTTGCTTTCAATCACGATCCATCTGATATCAGTAAGGATATCCCGTGTCCCATGCTCTCTTCTGAATTCAGCTCAAACTTTTGGAAGTTTCCTGTTGCTAATCTGCAACAACGAGTATTGAGTCATCATCAGTAAAATTTTACATGCATGTTATATTAAGGGCATATGTACAAACCCGAGTCTATATCTTAAACAACATGTATCTCAAAAATATTTTTGTCTTTTGAAATTGTGATGAGGCGAGGGAAAAGCATAATGTAAATTATAGCTTTGGAGGAAGAATTTGAACAGCAAAAATATCAAGATAAGTGAAAAAATTAACTTCTTATTAATCTTAGGACATAAGAGTAATACATATATAGTGCCCAGACCATGCAGTCCCTAGGTAGAGGAGCTAAGCAACTAAGAGCTAGGTGGATGGAAGTCATGTTTCTGGGGGAAAGGGCCCCTTTTTATCACTAGGTTCCACAATGTAACAGTTACATAAAATGATATTGGTTCAAAACATGATTTCCAAATTAGAATTTAGATAACAGTGAAGATGAACAGCTGTGTAATCTGGACAAGTCATATAACCTCTCTGGGCCTTAGCATGCTAATCTGGAAAACATGTATGGACAGGAGATAGGACTGGGAAGCAGGGAAAGAAACATCAGCTCAGCATTTCCAAAACTCTGTTCCAAGGTAAATTATGTTCTGCGTCAGGTAATGTCATGTTGGCAGTTTGAAAATGACCATGCTGGAGGTAGTTACACCATAGACATTGGCACAAAAATTCGTTATCCCCAGGCATATGCTTTGGATTTTCTGAGAGCAGAGTGTTTAACATTTACCAGCACGACAATAGTTTTTATGGATGCTCTTTGGGTTTTTATGAAGAATTGTACAGCCGATGACACGTTGGAAACACAGAGTAAGAGCAATTGAAACAGTTCCTTCCTACTGCCCTTTTGGTCTCTTACAGTTGATGGCTTTAAGAAGCTCACTCCTCCTGAGTCTTATTCATTTTATTTATAGGCCAGTCTATTATTGGGCTAAAAAGTAGCATCTGAGAGGGGCGTCAGCTCCAAGGCTGTGTTAGAGCGGTTGTATCAGGAGTTCTTCCAGTCTCCGTCAGACCAGTAAGTCTGTTGTTTTTGATTAAAAAAATCATTTTATTGGGAGTTCTTACAAATATCAGAACAATCCATCATTCAATTAGATCAAGCATAATTGTATATTGCTGTCACCAACATTTTCAAAGCATTTTCTTTCTTCTTGAACTCTTTGATATCATCTCCCCTTTATCTCTTCTCTCCCCCACCTAACCCCGCCAGGAGCCCCTATTATTATATATTATTATTATTTGCCATATCTTACCCAGTCCAATGTATCCGTTTACCTACAATTCTGTTATTTGTTCCCCTTGACTGGCGTTATACAGTCATTATTGCTATCAGTCCCCCTCCCCTCCCTCTCTTCCCACATCCTCAGGGAATCCTTGCTCCCATTACTGAAGGGTTATCTATCTTGGATTTCATGCATAGAACAAACTTAATTATACATATGAACATACGCAGGTCTAACAAGATTAATGAAGGAAAATGAAGACCATAATAGTAAGAGGAGGAAATATTAAAGAACTAGAGGATAGGTATGCTTTTCATCAGTGTTATACTGCACCCTGGATATATCATTCCTCCTGTGTGGCCCTTTCGTGAGGTAACTCTCCCATTATCTTACAGGCGGGCTTGGAGTCTCCACTTTCTCTTTGCTTCTTCATGTTGAATGACTGCTAGTCTTTGAATTTCTGATGCCTATTCCTGTGGACACCTCATGAGCACACAGGTTGGTGTGTTTCTCTTATGTGGGCTTTGTTGCTTCCCTACCAGAGGGCTGCTTGTGTGACTTCATTCTTTTAAAAAAAATCATTTTATTGGGGCTCATACAACTTGTATTACAATCATTTGTGTGAAGCACACTTTTACATTCGTTGCCCTCATCATTCTCAAAATTCACTTTCCGCTTGGGTTCCTGGAATCAACTCCTCATTTTCTTTTTTCCCCCTACGCCTCCTGCCTCGCTCCCACCTCCCTCATGAACCCTTAATAATTTATAAATTATTATTTTATCTTATCTTACACTGCCCGGCGTCTCCCTTAACCCACTTTTCTGTTGCCCACCCCACAGAGAGGAGGTTATATATAGATCCCCATGATTGGTTCCCCCTTTCTACACCCCCTTCCCTCCTGGTATCACCACTATTACCGCTGGTCCTGAGGGGTTCATCTGTCCAGAATTCCCTGTGATTCCAGTTCCCATCTGTACAGTTGATCCTCTGGTCTAACCAGGTTTGCAAGGTAGAATTGGGATCATGATAGTTGGGGGGAGGAAGTGTTTAAGAACTAGAGGAAGTTTGTGAGTTTCATTATTACTACACTGAACCCTGAGTGACTCATCTCCTCTCCACTATTCCTCTGAAAGGGATGTCCAGTTGTCTACAGATGGGCATTTGTTCCCCAACACGTGTTCCCCTCATTCACAATGATTTGATTTCCCCCCCACCCCCACCGCCTTTGGTGCTTGAAACCTGGTTCCCTCGGCCCTTCATGATCACACATGTTGGTGTGCTGCTTCCATGTGAGCTTTGTTGTTTCTGGGCTAGATGGTCGCTTGTTTACTTTCAAGCCTCTAAGACCCCAGACGCTATATCTTTTGATAGCTGGGCACCATCAGCCTTCTTCACCACACTTACTTATGCACACATTCATGTTCAGCGTTTATGTGGGAAGGTGATCACACAATGGTGGTTTTTGTTCTTTGGTGTCTGCTACCTGGTCCCTTCAACACCTCGTGTTCACACAGGCTGGTGTGCTTCTTCTCTGTGGGCTTTAAGACCCCAGATGCTATGTATTTTAATATCAACTTTCTTGTGCACCACATTTGCTTATGTACCCATTTTGTCTTCAGTAATCATGTTGGGAAGGTGATTATTTATCTAATAATTGCCACATTATTAGAACAAACCTTTCTTGTATTGAAGTGAGATTTAAGTAGAGGCCCCAAGTCTATCTGCTTCCTTATTGTATTTTCATATATAAATATAATATATAAATATACCTATCTTTATATTTTTTACATATATACATATTTATATTCATACTATACATAATTTTTACTTACTTGTACTTTCCTTTCTCTTTTTTCTTTCCTCCTGCCCCAGTATCATGTTTACCAATTATTCACCTCTCAGTAATTCCTCTTGAATACATTTCAATTGATCAAACATAACCAGGAATACTACCCTCTCCTCACCATCAATTTTAGATTCCTTGCTGTTCCCCTGTCCCTGTCATTATTGACTCATCGTGCCCACCCACCCACCCACCCCACTCCTCTCCCATGCTCCCCCACCCCCTGGGACCGTTGGTCCATCACGGTCCCCTTGGGCTTGCTTATCCTGCCTATCTTGTGTTGATAGACACCAAAAGGGGTGGGGGAGACCATACATATAGTTCCAAGTCTAATGGTTGTCCTGACACAGAGTCGATGAGCGTCATCTGTTAAATAGCAAGCAGGCCCTGTTATAATCCTTTGGTCCACTCCCCTTTTCTTACAGGGACCCCTATCCCAGACCCCGCATCCCTAACAGGCCATATACTCTTTTTGTCCTCAGCGTTGGTGCCGGAGGGGCGCTCCTTCCGTGAATATGGATTCTGTCCTCCATTCTCACTTACTCCCCCAGCGGCCTTCTATTGTGCTCTTGGCCAGAGCTGCTGGCACCATTGGGTTGGGTTCTCGCTTCGAGCAGGCATGGTTCATGTGGCCCGTTAGTCCTCTGGACTCACTGCCTCCTGGAGGCTTCAGCTTTCTTCATTGTCCTTTTCTCTAGGCAGTAAGAGGCCACTAGTTATACCTTGTATCTTGGTGTTTGCTTGACAGCTGTTAAGATCCCAGACATATTCATTCTTTGGACTAATTGCTCCTTCAGTCTTTGGTTGCCATCATTTCCTTTGCTCTAGACAGGAAGAGACCGGCAGTCGTATCTAAAAGCTCTGCTCTTGACTGTAACTGAGCAAACCTTGCCCTGCTTCTCTGCTCTGTCTCCAGATCTCCCCCCACCCAACACTTTTATTGGCACATAATTTACATATCATACCATTCATTAGTTTAATCATCAAGAAGAGTTGTACAATCATCACCACAATCAGTTTTTAGAACATTTGTCTTCATTCTTGTATTCATCATTATTAGCTCTCCATTGTCCCCAACCTTCCGTGCAATAGCCCCAAGGAACCATTAATCTGGTTACTGTCTCTGTAGATGTATGTATCCTGGGTTTCATAGACAGAAAAACATTAAATGTCCCCCCAAACTAACAACAATAATAAAGTAAACAGATGAAAACTTCAATAGAAAAGAAAGAGGAAAATATTAAAAACTAGAACAAATTTCTTTTCATTTTTATACGACCATTATGTAGCATATTTCATTTATTATGAATAGTATGTGTATCGTTTTATACAAAATTTCAAAACCACAAATGTTCCTGCAGAATGAAATATGAATGCCCTCCTCTTTCTGAAGCAGGCTTCTTGACTGTCAATATTCCAAACCATTTATGTGCTAATGTAAATGCTTACAGAAATGATAGTTCCAATTTTATGTGGACACAGAAATTGTTCCCACAAACATGTATTACCATGTTGAATACATGCGCATTCTTGAGAAAGCAGTTTCAGAACCTTCCAAAACAGGACTAATGGATTTCTGGAATCGCTTCAGTATCAAAATTAAACTAAGAATATGATTCTAAAGGTGGCTATGATTCCAGATACAAAAATCACTTGACTAGAGGTCCCAATTGTTTGATACACTTGTGAAATCAGGGAGAATAGTTCTCCTGACTCACTTTCAGTATGGTGAACATTCTTATTTTCAAACATTGCAATTCTTATTTCCTGCTCACAGAATGATGTTGCAGGAGCAAAATGTTTTGTGATATTTTAAAGAATGATATGCTGTTGCCCTAACTGAAAACATTCTCATAATGAAACTCCTATGAAGTACCACTTGAAGTAGAAAATTATTGACAATTCTCACTAAGAAGTAGGTAAATATATTTGAGGACATATATATAGAGAGAGGGATGGATATGTAGATAGATTTGGTATAGTTTTAAAGTTTCTAGGAGATGTTCAGTGTCCATGGATTCTATTCAAAGAATCCTATTGAGCCTACTCACTAAATTGAAATTGTTTGTACGATATATTTTTTTACAAATTTATGTCCACTATTTCAGCTAGTGCTAAGTGATGGGCTAAGATTATAATTCCCTCTCAAGGAAAATGTACTGATTATCCCTTTTGATTTATTCTCAGCAATCCTTCAAAGATAAATCGTCGATAAATTGCAGTTATTGAAAACAGTGGATTTGCCTGCGAAATCTGGTATTGCTATGAATGCCTGGTTCAGGATCTTGCTACATGCTAGGCTTGGATGAGAGTTCTTGTTAAGCTGAATTAGTATATGGGTTCTGATAATTGCTACTAAAGTAGGGTGAGTTGTTAAATGTCTAAAGTAAAGCCCAAAGCCAAGGGGGATGACAACATGGATTAAAGGAATGATTGGACTCTTATTCCAGACCGCCGAGATAAATCTTCAAGGTTCCCATCTTTAAACTGTGCCTCCCCGCCCCCTATCTTATTGATGTCGGCAATAAAAAACTTCGCCTGGTCTCAATGTGTTAAACGCTACCGCTGAAAGGGTGTGAGACTGAAGGAAGCCAGTGGTGGGTTGTCAGTGACACATGCACAGCACTGTGAACAATTAATCCTCTTCTCCCTCCCAGCCTTCCCAAGCCCACAGGAAGCGAGAGCTAGCTTTCTTCTCCTTTCAGTTCAGGAGTCAATGCGTTTTGCAGAAAACACTGCCTGCTGGCCACATTGAAGATGGAGTTGAGAATAAGCTAATGGCGCAGCATCACGCGCAAGTCGGTGAAGTGTTGACAGAAGTTGGCAAGGACTGGAGACTGGAGCGACGCACTCTTCAGTGTGGTGGATAATCCTGAACCCAAGGCAAACTGGACAGGACAGTTAAGGATATTACAATACGCTCCTGTCAGAAGCAAAGATAAGCTAGGGCGGTTTCCAAATTATTTTGGAATATTCCCAAGGGCAGATGATAAATCCTGCTTTTACTCTGAGGATGAATGTTCAGTAAATGCCAGCAAAGTCTGTTTAGGGTCTCATGTCTCTCCCACAGAGGGATTCCCTCAGCTCAAGGGAAGTGGCGGCCTCTGTGAAAGTAGGATTGTTTTGTTGTTGTTATTTTGGCGGGGAGGCAGGCGGGGGGAAACGAGGGAGAGGGAGGGGAGAAAGAACACTGCAGTGGCTTATGTGCTGCGGTGACATTAGGCACGATGCTATCGGTATTTTAAGTAACGGCAAAGTCACCGTGGTGGGTGAGATTCAGCAGTGCTTTCACACTAAGACTAGGAAGAAAGACCTGGCCAGCTACTCCCCAAATCAGCCCATGAAAACCTTGTGGTCCATCGTAAGCATTTTACTGTGTCCACTTGAAGACCCCTGGTGGTGTAGTTGTGCTGGGAACGGCAGGGTCCGCACTTTGAAACCACCAGCTGCTCTGTGGGAGAAAACAGACGTTGTCCTCCCATAAAAATGTACAGTCTCGGAACCCCCCAGCGGCAGTTCTACTCTGGCCTATAGGGTCCCTCCCATGAGACATACTCATCTATCTCAAAGGCAGTGAGTTTGGTGTGGGTTTGGTGCCCCCTTTATGTCTTAGGGGTTGAGTCAGGAAGTGGAACTACAGCCAGCCCTGCTTCCAGGCAGCCTTTCAGACAAGCATTTTTGAAGTACCACTAGCATTTCCCCACTGCCATTCTGTTCCCTTAGTTCCGGGTCTGGATTCATTCTGGGTTGCGCTAATGTGAATCTTCAAGCTATTTTGCATACGGATGGCCAGGTGGATGTGCCTAGAACCTACAGATGGCATGGCCCGCCTTTGCTCTAGTCACCTTCCAGTGGTTCCCCCTCTCTGCTGGGAAGCAGGCAGCCTGTTGGGAAGGAGGGGACCCTGGGCCAAGAGTCTGTAGATGGAGCCCTGCGAGAACAACCTGCAACAGTGGAGCCATGATTGTTTCTAATCCTGGTGTTGCCTGAAAGTCACTGTCTGGCTTAAGAAAATCCTTTGGGGCATGAGTGAATTCTTAGACCCTGGCAGCCCTACTTCCTGAATGCTTCTCCACGTCAGATTCAGAGGCTGGTGAGTGTTTGGCATACCTTCTAGCATCTCTACAGGGACTTTCTAAAGATGTCAGAGAACATGCTTCTGAAGGATTTTTTGTTTTTTTCCTGTGGTGTTGGAAAACCTCCTTCGATTTACTCCCGGGAGGAGGTGGAGGTAATTCCCTGCTCTCTTCCTTCTCAATGTGAAAATAAAGCCTCTGGTTACGCCACACTCTCCTCTCCCTGAAATCAGCCCTCTTCCCCTGTAATAACAACAACAACAATAATAATTACAATAACAACAACAGCAGCAGCAATAATAATAAAAATCCCCAGCCAATGTCTTGTCCATTGTGACTTAGAGTGCTTCAGAGTAGGACTGCTCTGCACAGAGTTTTTGATGACTGTGGTTTTTCAGATGATTGCCAGACCTTTCTTCCAAGGTGCATTTCCTCTCTAGGTGGAGTCAAACTGCCAAGCTTTCAGCTAGTCATTGAGCATACAATCGTTTGTGCACCCACGGACGCCGCAGGGATAGCAGGAATGTCAGAGGAGAGGATCCGGCGCTGATGCTTCCTGAGCCACAATGCTCATTGTTGAGAACCTCAGACCTGAGCACATCTTTGGGACCGCATGAACACAGAGGCAGGATGGGAACCAATAATTCTCTCCCAACTGCGGGCTGTCCACTGGCTTTTCCACAGCATTCCCCCCTCCCCGTATCTAGCTCAGGAATAAAGTCACGATTCTTCCTTCTCTAATACTTTCCCACTTTATTTTTATTTATTTGTTTATTTATTTATTTTGTTAAATGACTGTTTTACTGGTGTGTGGGGGTTTTCTGGGAAAACCAGAAAACCTGCTAGATAAATTCTAAAAGAGCTGTAACACTTACTTTCCCACTTTAATAGGTCAAAATCTTCTTTCTATTACTCAACACTCAGGTGACAGAGGTTAGAAATCTGGTGTGGGTGGCCTTTGGAGTGTGGATATTTAAGAGTAGCCATTTCTATAGATGAAGCAAATATGGTCGTGAATATATGCGCCTTCATAAGAGAACAAATCATAGGCTTCCAGAATAGATGTATTCTTGGATTTCCTCCCCCACCCCCATACGTCTCTGAAGATTCCACGACAAATTTACTGTTGAATTATGGCCATCACAGCCGCATAAGGGACAGCAAGGAAAAATGATAGTCTGTCATATATTTCCATGATGTTCCCATGTTATCCGGGGTGATTATCCTGATTCTAGAGGTATATCATATTGACTACTAGCTCCAGCCGTACCCACCGCTGGGCCCCCTGTCACTTCCCCAACTCTGCCGCTGCCTTTGTGGGGGTCTGATGCATGCAGAGGAGAGTGTGAGGGGGAGGTAATGAGAACGATTTCTCAATCTTATTACTGTATTTGTAATGATGTACTTGAAATGCACTGAGGTAACAGCATTGGTAGTTTGGGTTGCAGAGAAAATAATATCATATGTTTAGGTGCCTGTTATGTAGTTCCATAGATCTGATTATTTGCCTTATAAGATTAGGCTTTCTAAAACCATGTTTAAATTATTTGGAAAGGAATTATTCATTCCTTAGTGGAATATATTCGTTAGACAATTTTGATAAGTAGTTAGATAACACAGAGAGAACATGAATGACTCTTATGTGTGTGTATATATGTATATAATTAAAACCATACATATACATTTAAGCAATGGCCTTTTGTCTTGCAAAGCAATACTAATAAGAACACAGAAACAATTACATACAATTTGTCTGTAGTAGGTCCTTTGCCTTGTATTTTTAATCAATGTGGTTATACAAGAGTAAATATAGACCATCATTTTATTTTTTCAAATACTATGTATGTCTTATACCCACACTTACCTATTCCCAGCTCACCTCCAAGATAGGATAGTATTACTTTATCTTTATTGGGTTAATATTTATAAAGCATTTGCAAAGTGTCTGGCATATGGTAACTTTTTAGTAGAATAAATTCATGCAAAAACCAGTTAATTTATAAAAACAAAAATTCTAGCAGTAGTTTTTGGGAAATGCAAATTACTTGGCATTATCAGTAGCTCATAAGTTTAAGTGATTTTAGGATTTACCTCAAATGAATGAAAAATTAAGCCAGATGAATAAGTCATATTTCTACTTACAAATAAATATATTTAATTAAAATTGTTATTCAGGATTATTATAGAAAATCTATACAAATATGCAGGGAGTGAAAAAAAATTCACTTGTTTTAATATCTTGTAGTACTTTCTCCCCAGACTTTTCCCTCCACTCTGTGACTATATATATATATTTTAAAAACCAAATATGTGTGCATGTTTAATTATATGTTTAAATATATCTGTCTTATATGTGTACACATTTAAAATGTACCTTTCAGTGGAGTCTGTTTTCTGTTCATTTGAAGACTAAAATCTCTGTATAAAAGCAGCTTCTTGTTGTCTGGTCACCAAGTGGCAGCACTGAGCTTCATTCGCTCTGGATAATCTGGTCTGCTCTGACAGCCCCTGTGGAGGAGCCCTGGTGTAGAGGTTACCTGTTGGACTGCTAACTGCAAAGTCAGCAGTTTGAACCCACCAGCATGTCTGAGGGAGAAAGACTGGGTTTTCCACTCTTATAAAGAGTGACCGTCTTAGAAACTCACAGTGGCAGCCCCAGCCTGTCCTATAGGGTCACTGTGAGTTGGCATAGACTTGATGGCAGCGAGTTTGATTTTTGGTATAACTCCTAGGAGATAGCTACTGGCTATGCTTATGTTACAGATGCTTATGCTTCTCTGAGTGTTACAAATACTAGGGCAACAATTTATCAGGGCAACAAATACTAGGGTTACAATTTATCAGGGCAACATAGCTGGTGTCTGAATTTGGATCCACTATGTAGGGTGATGCAAACAGTCTGTTCTTGATTGTGAGCTGAAAGGAACCCACCCAGCTGTACTATGGAAGAAAGGCCTGACAATCTGCCTCCATAAAGACTCCAGCCATGACAATCCTATTGAATTGAGCACGGCTCAGTAACACCTGGGGTTGACGTGAGCTGGAATTGATGAGATGGCAGTGCATTTGGTTTTAGGTTTTGGTGCCCTGAACCACTGGATCCTAATAGCCGACTGCACTGAGTAGATTCCAACTCATCATGAGACTGTGCATCTTTGTGGGAACCAACAGCTCCAGTGGAGCAGCTAGTGGGTTTGAACCGCTAACTTGAGGTCAACAATCCAATACTTACCTGACTATTAACCCATTTATCTATATCTATCTATCTATCTATCTATCTATCTATCTATCTATCTATCTATCTATCTATCCATCTATCTATCTATCAATCTCTTATCGACATACAATTCACATTCATACAATTTAATAGCTCAATCATATTAAGAAGAGTTGGGCAATCATCACCACAATCAATTTTAGAACATTTTCTTCTTTATTGTACTTATTGTGGCTAGCTCCCATTCCCTACCCCACCCCCAACCTTTCCTTCCATGCCCCTAAGAAATGATTCAATCCAGTTGCTGTCTGTATAGATTTACTTATCCTGGATTTAATATATGGAAAAATGTACAAAAACAAAACCCCAAATCAACAACAATGACAAAGTAAAATAGAGCAAAACTTCAATAAAAAAGAGAGTAGAAAGCATTAAAAACTGGAACAAATTTAAAATGTGTCTAAAGGGAGATAAATTGATCTGAAACCGAAACCAAGCCCACTGCCATTGAATCGATGCTATTGACTGATAGCAAGCGACCCTTCCGGACAGGGTAGAATGCGCCTTGTGAGTTTCTGAGATTGTAACTCTTTACAGGAGTAGAAAGCTCCATCTTTCTCCCTTGGAGCTGCTGGTGGGTTCAACCTGCTGACCTTGCATTTAGCAGCCCAACACGTAATAAGGTGTTACATTTTAGTCAAACTACAGTTGCATTTACATCTAACTACATCCAAATCTACAATCTAACTATGCCTACATTAATTCACTTTACAGTCCGTTCTATTGATAGCAAGGCCATCCGTATCCTGGTCCACGACCAGAGGGAGTTCATCACGGGAGGCTTAATTCACGTGGGAACCCTGCAAATGGACCGTGGCTCCCACTGTCATCCATAACCATTTCAAAACAAGGGTTCAGAATTTAGGCTCTAATACTGGTCCCTCTTCTGGATTTTGATTTAATTATTTACTCTCCGTGGAGCGCACATGCTGGTGTGCCTTTTCTATGTGGACTTAGCTGATGGCTCACGCTGATGGCTGCTTGTTTGAAGACAAGTCTTTAAGACCCTAAATCTATTCTTTTTGATAGCCAAGCTATAGCACTTTGCTGTGGCGTCCACATCTTCAGTGACCTCTTCATGATGGCAAATATTGAGTAGCTAGAAGTCTTCTATGTTAGAAGACTTAATTGTCCTTAAATTAGGGGTAGGCTTTAGTAAGAGCGCAAATCCACTGAGATAGCTATGGTTTCTATATGTCCGTGGTTCACTTTAGACAGAGCCACATTATCATTCCAGAGCACTATAAATCACCCCCATGGGGCATAGTAGAATTCTATTTATAGTATCATAGTGCAATAGGATTTAAAACACTGTTGAGCAAAGGATATTATACATGCATGGTACAGATTTTTTACACCACTACGCACAGATTGTTGACTTGTCCCGAATTAAAAAACTGATGCAATTGGACGCTATACAAACTATGAGCATTAACCCATGCTCAATACTTTGGCACCTAGTCTTGCCAGCTGATCTTTCCACAGCCTGACGATAAATAGAGGTGGTTTGATTCTGCCCTGCTTTTAAACAAGTTCATTGCTGTTGATGGCTGCCAACGAGTCTCTCCCGACTCATGACAACAGTATGAAATGTCGCCAGTTTGAATCATCTTCACAATCTTGGTACGCTTCGGTTCATTATGGAGTTGTGGCATCAATCCATCCCACTGAGGCTTGCCTTGGTTTCCAATAGCCCTCAACTTTATCAAACACGATGTCCCTTTCTAGCAATTGGTCTTTCTGGATGTCATATCCAAAGTAAGGGAGCAGAAGTATCAGCATCCTTACTTCCAAACAACTGGGTCACTTAAAAGAAGTCCTCGCACTCCGTGGGCCTCCCTTTAGTTTTCTGTAAGCGAGGATATAGAGCTCTGAGTTATTGATGCTGGTAACAATTACCTGAATAGATGTGAAAACCCTAGCTAGACCTCAGAATAACAGAGGAATCAGATGTACTCCCTACTCAGAAGGGATTCCCCCTTCCAGGAGACTCAAGCCTGATGGGCTTCAGGATGCTAGATACTTTCACAGCATGCGGCCAGCGTCGATGGGCCCAGAGGAAGGCGAGGGCCTCTTGCCCTTCCTGTTCTGGAGTCATGACTCTAAAGAGGACTGCTTTTCATAGGGCAGTCAAAGTGATCTCTTCTGGTCTTATGGCATGCAGTTAACTTATCGTGAAAAATGTTGATTTTTGAGAGTTTAAAAATTATGACTACTTCATCAGACAAAATAGTGGTGATACACTTTTACCCACTTGATGTCTATTTTGTGGCCTAGGAACAAAAGCCTGCTGTATGTTTTTGAGTTGGTTTCATATAATTAAGAAATGATTCGGGTTAGCAAAATTAAAACACCCATTATTTCCAGTCGGTCCATTAAAAATAAGGGTGAGGTATGGAAATATTAAACTGGGCCCAGACAAAAATAGATGGATCTTTGTGCTTTTTCTTTGTAAGTGAAGCTGTGAAGTTTTTAGATAAATTGTTGTGAATAACTCCCAACCCTGCACTCCCCATCATTTCCTATCTCTTAGTAAAATATTAATTAACTGAAACAGTTAAATTCTTATTTTTTAGTCAAAGTAAGATACATATTTCTCAAGAGAGTATTCACAGCCCATTATTTATTTTATTTTATTTACCTACTGCCTTATTCTACAAAGCATTTGTGCATAAACTTGCTTTTTAAGTTATATACATTGGAAACCATTCTCCCTGCTGTAGGAAATAAAAATGTGCATATTGTGCACACCAAACTCTGTTGCTAAAAAATCAAAAACAAAAAAACTTACCATAAATGTATTAACTTTGAGGCATTTTACATTGCAAGACTTTCGAATTATTGGCTTTGAAATAAGGTACCCAAATCATCATTCATTTATTTCACGTAGAATTGTTGTTTAAAAAGTAGTGTGATTATTATAAGGACTGAGGAATTGAGAGTGTACATATTTCACTTCAAAATAAGGAAGAGGATCTCTAGGGGGAAGGAAGAGAGGCAAAAAGGGAGATCAATAGGTTTAATTCATGGTTCCTTATGGATGATTTTGTTGACCAGCCACCCAAAGTACCCAACTATGGCATTGCTGTGTCAACCCCAGATTCCCCTGCACTCATTTGAAAAACAAAGTAACAACACGCAAAGAGCAGAGAGGCACTAGAATCTTGATCTCTTGGGTTCTGCTCTTCCTACTACATCACATTACAGGGATGAGGGTGTTTGGGCATGGGAAGCAGTCCCAGGTGGACTTTATTTAAATCTTTATGGTTAAAAAAAGGATAGTTCAGGTAATCATGCGCATACTTGCTCAGTATGTCTGTCAGTAACTCAATAACCAGGTGTGATTTAGCCAGAAAACCCAAAGAACAAAGCCAATGCTAACTGACTTCAAAAGTAAATGACCTATCGATTGTAACTGTTATAAAATGCAGGAGGAAATGACAAAATCATGAACTCCAATTTCTAATTTAGAATCTCTAAACTTTCCAGGAGCTCTTTGAAAACCAAATTTGTACAAGTCACATCTCATTAATTAGATTTGATCTTGAGTTAAATGTATGTGTCATATCTTTTGAGCTGGGCCTTGAAGCAAGTTCACCCAGCTTTAGGATTATGTGGGGGAAGAAAAGCCCTGGCGGGTGACCATTTGAGGGCCTTGCCTCCAGGTGACTGATGAAAGGGAGTGAGGTTCCTGGAAGCTCTGCGATAACGCTGTGCGAGGTGTCGCTGGCTTGCTTTGGCTCAGTGTGAAGCAGAACAAAACCCTGCCTGATCTTGAAACATCCTCACAACTGGTGTTACACTTAACCCATTGTGGTAGCCACTGGGTCCACCCAGTTTGCTGAGAGTCTCCCCTGTTCTCACCGACCCTCTACTCCACTGAGGAGGAGGATGGTCCCTCCTGATGACATCTCTAAAGTACGGGAGAAGTCTTGCCATTCTCACTTTAAAGCAGAGCTCTGGGTGGATTTCCTCCAATATAGATTTGTTACTTTTCTGGAAGTCCACAGTATTTCACTGTCCTTCTTTAACACCAGAATTCAAATATAATCTTCTGGGTCTTACTTATTCATTGTCCAGCTTTCAGTGCATATGAGGCAATAAAAAATATCATGGCTTGAGTCAGGTGAACCTTTACATCTCTAACGGATGTTGTTGCTTTTTGACCCTTTAAAGTAGTGGTTCTCAACATTCCAAATGCTGCGACCCTTTAATACAGTTTCTCATGTGCTGACCCCCTAACCATAAAATCATTTTTGCTGCTACTTCATAACTGTCATTTTGCTACTGTTATGAAACGGGTGACCCCCGTGAAAGGGTCATTTGACCCCTCCCCCCATAGGGGCCACGACCCACAGGTTGAGAATGAGCTCTTGGGCAGCAGATTTGCCCAATATAATCTATTGTTTGATTTTTTTGCATTGCTGCTTCCATGAGAGTTTGTTGTGGATCCAAGTGAAATGAAATCCTTGAGAACTTCAGCCTTTTCTCCAATTTTCGTAATCTTTATTGGTTCAGTTATGAGGATTTTTGTTTTCTTTATATTGAGATGTAACCGATAAATGACAGTCTTGGCTTTTCATCAGTAAGTGTTTCAAGTCCTCTGCACTTTCCATAAGCAAGGTTGTGCCATCTGCATATCACGGGGTGTTAATGAGTCTTTCTCCACGTGGAGGCCCTGGTCCTCCCCTGACAGTCCCGCTCCTTTGATAACTTGCTCAGTATACAGTTGAGTAAATATGGTGAAAGGATACCACCCTGGCACACAGTTTCCTGATTTTTTAGCCATGCAGCATCCCTAGCTTTGATTGACTGACTGCCTCTTTGCCTATGTGCACTTTCTGCCTGAGCACAAAAAAGCATTTCAAAATTCCCATAATCTGTTATGATTCATACAGTGGAATGCCTTTGAAGAGCCAACAAAACGAGTAGCAATCTATTTGGTGTTCTCTGTTTCAACCAAGACCCATCAGATTTCAGCAAGGATATCCTTCATTTTACACCCTTCTGCATCTACCTTGAACTTCTCGCAGTTCTCTGTTGATGTACTGCTAAACTGGTTTTGAATTATCTTTAGCAAAATTTTGCTTGCATGGGATACTAGTGATATTGCTTGATAATTTTCTCATTCTGTGGATCGCTTTTCTTTGGAATGGGCACTAATAGGATTCTCTTTCAATAAGTTGGCTAGACACTGTCTTCCAGACTTTTCAACACAGATGAATCAGTATTTCCAACATTACATTTGTTTTTAGAAGTATTTCCATTGGCATTTCATCAATTCCTGGAGAATTTTTTTTCCATTGCCAACTGTACCACTTGATCTTCTTCCTTCTAGGCCATTTGGTTCTCAATTATGTGCTACCTCCTGAAATGGTTGAACATGGGCCAATTTTCTTTTCTTTTTTAACAGTGGCTGTAAATATTCTTTCTATCTTCTTTCGATGTTTTCTCTGTGTGGCAGTTAACTTTTATGTCAACTTGAACTTGCGTAGGGGTGGAGTCCAACCTGTCATTCAGGTCACAGCTTGGTGACACCTCCTGGGAGGTGTGTCCTTTTGAAAAAAGGGAAACTGAGAACTTCTCTCTCTGATCCTTCACCTTCCTGCTTGCAGAGACTCTGTGCCTGCCTCCAGGGATGGCCCCATGTGGGTCGCCAGACCCTGAGGGCTGTCAGTGTCCTGCCATGTTTTCACTGACATGAGACCCACACACTCTGCACCCACTGTCCTGTGATCTTCCTGCATCCCACTTCACCTTTCTGTGTCATTAGGCTGCAGCCACATGAGTCTGCAGAGGGCTGCAGCTAGCAGCTGATTCATGGACTTCAGTTGGACTTGGCTGGGATGCCTTCTTGGTTTAAGATTACTTCCTGATATAAAGTTCTTTTGTGTACACATATGTGAGTCATTGGTTTTGTTTCTCTAGACAACCCATCCTAACTCAACATTTGCCCAGATAATGTTTTGCTGTCATTCATACGATTTTCATTGGATGATTCTTAAGACATAAATGGCCAGCTCCTTCCTTGTCTGTCTTAGACTGGAAGCTCTTCTGAAACCCGTCGACAGTGATCGACCTTGCTAGTTAGTGTCTGAAATGATGGTGGTATAGCTTCCAGCACTACATCAGTAGAGCAAACTGATGGAGCAGAGGGGGACAATGGGTGTCGCAGATAGGAATAAGAGAAACCATTCATTTCACCTTAAAAAAACAACAAAAACATCCCAAAACTAAAGATGTTATTTCCCCAAACTATTAATGTTCGAGGTGTTTTAAAGACTAAATAACCCTTTTATCTTTGTTCTCTTGTTTGGAGATTTATTTCAGGGTTGGGCAATGGAAGATGAAACCCCCTTTTAAAGTGTTTCTACCACTCTTGGCGTCCTGCTTTTTTTGCTTAGTCAGCCTCTTAATTTTCCCCAGCTGGGTCACCTTGACTCAAGGGAGACTTTCTTGGCTCATGCCAGTTGGGATGCTATTATTTCTGAACAATTCAAACACAATCCACATCTCCTCCCATCAACAAACCTCAGTGATTATAATGAAGGCTTTCCAATATTTTTTCAAACCAGAATGACTCTGAGCTTGCTGGGAGTGAGAGGCCAACGAGAGGTGGATGGAGAACCTAGCAATAAAAGAAGTCAAGGGGGTAAGACAGGTGGAGATAAAGGTGAAAGCATTTTTATTGCTTGGCAATATCCATCCTTTTAAGGAGGAGAGAGCCCCAAAGAACAATGGAGCTATGCAGATGTGGTGAATTTGGCCGAGGAAACAAATGCTACCCCACGAGACGGTGTTGTCAGCGGACAGCATCTACTTACTGAGCACAGTGTACGAGGCAGGATGCCAGGGCTTAAGTTACAGGCACTTTCAGATTATCCCTCCCTGTGCTAAACTGGGAGAAAAGGGAAGCAGGCAAAAGAGGGTTCTTTCCTTAAAAGCTGTGCTGTAGTGAATTATATATTCGACTGAAATGGTTTCACGTGATGATCTGCATCTTTTACCCTAACGCCCGGCGAAAGCAAGCGGGCTCTTCCCTGATCAACTCATTACTACAGTTGCACCAGGAAAAGTGGAGCACAGGATAAAGCGAGGATACAATAATGCCGAGAAAAGTATCCGTTCTTCAAGCATCTTCAGGGTCCTTTGAGGAACACTGGTGGTAGGGTGGTTACAAGTGGGGCTGCTCATCACAAGGTCAGCAGTTCGAAACCACCAGCCACTCTGCAGGGAAAGACAAGGCTTTCTAATCCGGTGAAGAGTTACAGGTTTCAGACACTCGCAGGAGCAGTCCCACCCTGTTCAATAGGGTTGCTATGGGTTGGTATCAGCTTGACTGCAGTGAGTTTGGTTTGGTTTCAGGTCCTTTAAATAGAGGGCACTTTCTGCTCTTCCTTTCCTTGTTCACCTCCTCTTCCCCTACTACAAAAAAATGAACACATTTCAATTGCATGTGGAAGTACCCGGAGGGCTAAAAGCTATCCCTCCAGCTGTGGTTGGGAAGCTTCCCTCCTTCCCTCGCAACCCAGCCCATTCAGGTGACCGCAGACTCTTTGGGGATAAACAATACGTATGGTGGGGGGTGGGTACCAATTGCCTCTTCACAGTACTAAGCCTTTTCTTCACCTTCCAAATCCCAAGCCCTGAGTCGAAACCAACTCCTGTGAACAAGACTAGAGCTGCCCCATAGACTTGTCTTCGTTGGCATCTTTATGGAAGCAGATAACTAGGCCTTTCTTTGGCATGCTGCTCGGGGATTTGAAGTCACCAGCCTTGAATTTAGCAGCAGAAACAAGCAAACTTTTTGTACTTGCCCCCCCACCCCTCCAAACTCACTCACTGCCGTCTAGTTGACGCTGGCACATGGCGACTCTACAGGACAGAGTACAACTATCTCTGTGGGTTTCCAAGACGGGAACTCTTCACTGGAGTGGGAAGCGTCATTCTCGGTGTTCCAAAGATATGAGCAAGACTCCTTTGCCTGTATGTAGATGGGCCTTGCTTTTACGGGAATAGAAAGCCTCCTCTTTCTCCCTTGTACTACGCGAGGCCTTTCCGTCACTTTCATGCAGTGTTGGTTTGCATCAATACCCGATTCAGGGCCAAGATGCTCGAATTGCTGCCACAGACGAGAGGAGGCATAGGACCAGCTATGAAGAAAAGGCTCGAGAGGGTGCTGGATGTTACCCTCCCATACTCGCCCTCGACTCTAGACTTGATCTTATCTAAGAAACTACATGGCCTAGGGAAGTCACAGTGTGGAAAACAATTTCTTTCTCTAATAATATATTAAAGTCTGCTAGAGTTCAAGATGGTTCCAATCTACAGGAAGAGGACTGCTGTTGTTAGGCGCCGCTGAGTCACTTCAGACCCTCAGTGACCCTCTCTCTGCACACAGAAGGGAACACCACCCAGTCCTGCGTCCTCCTCACAATTGTGGTTAGGTTTGAGCCCACTGTTGCAGCCACTGTGTCAGTCCGTCTCATCGAGGCCCTCCCTCTTTCCCACCAAGCACGATGTCCTTTCCCAGGGACCTGTCTCTCCTGACAACATGTTCAAAGTACATGAGATGCAGTATTGCCATTCTTGCTTCCAAGGAGCATAATGGCTGTACTTCTTCCAAGACAGATCTGTTGGTCCTTTGGGCAGTCCACGGTCCTTTCAACATTCTTCACGAGCACAATTCAAATGTATTGTTTCTTCTTTGGTCTTCCTTAGTCAATGCCACACTTTCATCCTCAAATTGGTCCTTGACTCATGATGGCCCCATATACAACAGAAAGAAATGCTATCCTGCCCTGTTTTCATGGCTGGTTATGGAGCAGACGGTTGCGATCGACAGGATTTTCATTGGCTCATTTTGGAAGTAGATTACCAGATCTCTCTTTTTCGCCTCTTTCAGTCTAGAAACTCCACTGGCATTTGGTTGCTTCAGAGCAGTATGCAAGCCTCCTCTGAAAGATGGACAGCGGCTGCATACAAGATGCATTGGCCAGGATCCAACTGGGACTCCCACATACAATGCGAGGACTCTGCTGCTGAACCACCAATTCCCCCAATCTAAGGACTGCTACCAATGTAACTTTCCCAACCCTCTCCCCGAGATAAGATCTTTAGCAGTGGCTCCTACGCAGGGCAGCCGTCTCTTTCAACTCCATCTCTGAAGGTAAAAGAAAATATATATGAGAATTAATTGTTATAAATTACAATGACAATTGTTATAAATTACAAAAAGAGAAAAAATGTCAAGTTGATAAAGATATCATTGACACAGGCATTTACAGCCATATAATAATGTAGTGCCAGGTTTCTTTCTGAAAGAAGCGCACATTCTTTCTTTTCTTTCATCACATCGATGGAAGCGGCGTCTCAATAGTCTCCGTCTTTGTTGTATAATTAGACACTGTTCCCATGCACAGCAATTTGTTACCGTTTTGCATTATCACCGAGCTCATTTCTCATGGGGGAAAAATTAGCATCAGTTTAAAAGAATATTTCTTTAATCACCCTTTCTGATAGAAGATTTCTTTAATCACCAGTTCTGATTGTCAGTAGTACCATTTTGTGGATGGGTTTCAGCTGACTAACAAATCTTTTATTTTATTGGCTGTCTCATTTTGCGCTCTTTCATATTTCACATTTATGGTCTATTCAGACATCCCCCTGTTTTGTTAAGTAGGAATCTGTGTGGTCTTTGATGTAAGACATAATTTATTTGACAAGGACATATGAGTCTGTGCCCTGAATCTGCATTTAACTGATGGATTGAGAAATCTAAAAATTGCAACAAGATAGACTCTCCTTCTGATTGCCACACTCCCAGAATTTTAGTCATCTATTTGGCAGGGAATTTGCATATCTGTTCCTATATATGGATGCATAGAAATTCACACAACCATACACTTCTACCCAAGTCTTTTTATCAACAGGAATGTAAGTCTGGTTTTATTATTCATAGATGTTTCCTGGAGGGAGAAATTTCTGCAGTTTAATATGGAAAGAGGGTTTTCTACTCTGAAATTAAAATCAAGATATTTATGATAGTCTATCTTTAGGAAGATAGTGATGGCTACACAAAGCCAGCCACATTGCCTTCAGAGCCCTGCTGCTGGCGCGCTAGCCTCCCACATGGAGCTCGCTTAGCATCGCAAGATTGAGATATTTCATACATTCTTGCGAGTCTATGCCCCAGTTCTGGTCATTGGAAACTTACTTGCAGTTCATTCCCTTTGCTGAATCTGCTTGCACAAAATGAAGAGTTTTAAAAAATATGGCTTTCATATTTCAATCATGTTCATTTGCAATCATATCAAAATATAGACAATGAATAACACTCAGGGGTCTGCTATGCTTTTCACCTTTCATTTAGGATTTTAAGTATCCCTCTGATGGTCAAATCTGATACCAATGGATGAGGAGGTGAGCTGATGAAAGAACTTGGATCCTCTCTTAATTTGCCTGTAGGGCCAAACGAAACTACAAGCATGCCAAAAGCATTGCTCACAAACGTGCCCCATTTCCACTGGCGGCTGGTGACCTACTAAGTCTGGATGGGGAGAGAAAACAAGGCCTGTGCTCCAATCTTGAAATTCACACTTCCCTGGACTGTGTGGAATTGTGGCTCATCCTGAATGATTGACTATTAAGGGGAAGGAGAAGGGAGACGGAAACAGATAATGTCTAAGAATAACATGGGTGAAATACAGCGGAAAAGCAAACTAACAAATGCTAACAGAGTTAAACAATGGGCAAGTTCTGCCACTGATGGGCTGAAAATAACTTCATTCTCAAATGGGCTGGGGGCCACGGACTCTGTGCACAGTAGTGGAGAGGAGAGAGAAGCAGGGACTCCATCGGTCAGGGGCCCCTGCTTTTACCAGCACACCCCACTCGACAAGTTGTGGTGGTCTTTCAAAGACGACTTAGATGCCGATTCTTTCTACTTTCACAGCTCCAGAGTGCGTTATGTTGGGTTGAGTAGAGAAACAAATCCAGTGATACTCATCTATGTATAAGAAAGAGTTTTATGTCAAGAAGCACTTATAGCTCAAGAAGGCATCCCAGGCCCGTCAACACAAGTGTATAAGCCTGATGCTAGTCCATAAGGCCCTCTTCACACTCACGTAGCCACATGCTGGTGATGCAGAATGGTGGACTGCAAAGCAGGACGATCACACGCCAGTGCGTACAGAGTCCTGTGGATCCAAAGTTGGTGGAAACATGGCAGGGTGCCTGTACCTCTCAGGGTTGGGCCACCCACGTGGGGCCACCCCTTGAGGCAGGCAGAGTTCCAGAAGCAGAAATGTGGAGGGGCAGAGAGTGAGAGCGTTCCCATAGTTCTTCACTCTCATACAAAAGGCCACACCCCAAGGAGGTGGCATAGTGACACCAAGCTAGCACTTGGTGCCAGGTTTGATTCCTTCCCTAGCCAGCAGTGTCTCATTGACATAAAATCATCCCACTACCACACTGTGTGAGGTGGTAGCTCACTGCTATTTTAATTTGCATTTCTCCTATTGTTAGTGATTGCAAACATTTCTTCATATGATTGCTGGGCTGCCTAGTTACCCACACTGTGCCTCTACTCGAAACTGCTGAGATTTTCAAATTCATGTGTCTTCCTTGGTGTTGAGTTTGACTTGCTTTGCCAATCTGCAAGAAAGAAGGATGTTCAATGATAATATGCTCTCTGAAGGAGAACGTTAAAATAGGACCTGTTGACACCAGCCTTCATGCATGGTGGGAATATCTCCGAGTCAACTTTCAGGTTACTCACTTGCTTTCTGCCCTCTTAGATCACAGATTCGCCTAGAGAGAGAATGTTACCTTTTTGTACTGGAACCAATTTCTTCCTCATTTAGGAACAGAGGAAGAGTTTAACACTATCTGTGCCTTGTCCTCTCACTTTCTTCTTCTTTCTTATCATTGAGTGTTGTAGAATTAAAATCCAATAATCATTTTAAAATAATTTTATTGGGGGCTCATACAACTCTTTTTCCCCCTAATCATTTTATTGGGGGCTCATAGAACTCTTCTCACAATCCATGCATACATCCATTGTGTCAAGCACATTTGTACATTTATTGCCATCATCATTCTCAAAACATTTGCTTTCTGCTTGAAACCTTGGTATTAGCTCCTCATTTTCCCCCTCCCTCCCTGTATCTTCCTCCCTCATGAACCCTTGATAATTTATAAATTATTATTTTGTCATGTCTTACACTGTCTGATGTCTCCCTTCACCCACTTTTCTGTTGTCCGTCCCACAGGGAGGGGGTTATATATAGATCCTTGTGATCGGTTCCCCCTTTCCACCCACCTTCCTTCCACCTTCCCAGTATCACCACTCTCACCACTGGTCCTGAGGGGTTCATCTGTCCTGGGTTCCCTGTGTTTCTAGTTCCTATATGTACCAGTGTACATCCTCTGGTCTAGCCAGATTTGTAAGGTAGAACTGGGATCATGATAGTGGGGGGAGGAAGCATATAGGAACTAGAGGAAAGTTTTATGTTTCATCATTGCTACCCTGCACCCTGAGTGACTCTTCTCCTCCCCACTACCCCTCTGCAAGGGATGGCCAATTGTCTATAGATGGACTTTGGGTCCCCAATCTGCACTGCCCCTCATTCTCAATGATATGATTTTTTGTTCTTTGATGCCTGATACCTGATCCTTTGAAATCTTGTGGTCACAGGGACTGGTTTGCTCCTTCTATGTGGGCTTTGTTGTTTCTGAGCCAGATGACCGCTTGTTTATCTTCAAGCCTTTAAGACCCCAGATGCTATATCTTTTGATAGCCAGGCACCATCAACTTTCTTCACCATATTTGCTTATGCACCTGCTTTGTCTTCAGCGATTGTGTCGGGAATGTGAGCACCAGGAACGCCAATTTAATAGAATAAAGTGTTCTTGCACTGAGGGAGTACTTGAGTGGAGGTCCAATGTCTTTCTGCAACCTTAATACTAAACCTATAAATGTATGCACATAGATCTATTTCCCCATCACCATATAACAATATATTTACATATGTGCATGCCTGTACTTACACCCCATAAATGCCCTTTGTCTCCTAGTTCTTTCCTCTATTTCCTTTTACTTTCCTCTTGTCCCACTATCATGCTCAGCCTTCATTTGGATTACCTTAGTTCCTCTTGGTTACATTGCCCTTGATCAATCCCTACCAGGCCTCTTACACCCTCCTTGCCACTGATTTTGGATCACTTGTTTCCTTGTTCCTGGGTTGGTTGACACCACTTCCTTTCCCCCACCTCCCCCTCTCCCAATGATCATTTTTATATTCTGGGAGTCTATGAAAGAATAAGTGTTTTAGAATCTGGTAAATGTGTATTTGTCCCCAGGCACTATTATTTATTGGGTAATTTTGGGCAAGTTCAGGTCCCCCTTTTGAAGCTCCATATCCCCTTCTGTAAAACCTACTTTTCAGAGGGATGCAGATAGAGATAAGCCATTTATGCACCATGTGCAAAAGAATGAAAGAGGATCCATATCTCACACCATATACAGAAATGAACTCAAGATGAATTAATGACAAGTATAAGTCTTTACTTTATCAAGATCATCAATGAAAAATAGGGACAAATGTAAGGGCCCTAATACAAGGCCCTTAGCACACTACCAAATAGAATAAAAAACACACTACCACAGAAATCAAAATAGAAGACTTGGATTCCCTAAAAATGTAATATGTATGTACATTAAAAGACTTTATCAAAAGAACTAAAGAACATAGATCAGGGAGAAATTTTTGACAATGATGTAATGGATAAAGGACTCATCTCTATATTTCTAGAAAACTGCACCACTTCGCTAAGCAACATATAAATAACCCAATTAAAAATGGGCAGAAGAGATGAATAGTTCACCACAGATGACATCTAAGCAGCCATCAGTCATATGAAGAAATGCTCGTGATCACTATCTGTGAGGAAAATGTGGATTAAAACAACGAGATACCACTGCACACTGGTACTGACAGAACAACGAAAACTAAACCAAATCGCGCATAACAAGTACTGGCAAGGAAGTGGAGAGACTGTACCTGCCCCACACTGCTGGTAGGGCTGTAGCCTTGTACAGCCACTGTGGAGCACAGTCGCCTTAAACATGAATAGAACAAATATGAATAGAAATGCAGCAGCCCTGCAACTTCTCGACTCGGTGCACACCCCCAAGAAAGAAGTAACAAAACACAAGCACATAAGCACACATGCATATTTATCTCAGTGCTATCCACAATAGCAAAAAAAAAAAAAGTAACAGCCAAAATGTCCATCTGTGGAAGAATGGGTGAAGAATTGGATGCATACACACAACGGAGTACTACACATTCCTGAAGAGCAAGGTGACACTGTCACACATTTCATAATATGGACAAATTTGGAAGACGTTATGTTCAGCAAATTAGTCAAGCTCACAAAGACAAATACTGCATGAGACTGTTATTACAAAAGAAAAAAATTAAGAAAACATTTTTCATGCCCAAAGAAGCTGACATTGAAAGCTATGGGCAGGCTGGAAGTGTGGAGGGGGAGGGAAAGGGAGGAAAGGAGGGAGGAAGAAAACAAATACACAAACAAAAAATAAGCATAGAAGAAAAATACACAGATATTCGTTGACAGAGAGCTACACAGATAGGCATTAGTTGAAGAAGGAAGGGCGGGAGGAAGGCAGAAAGGAAGAAAGCTCATTCATGAGCTCTGTGGTGGGGTCTTAGCACAATAGTAACAATTTACTTCACAAGTAAATTTGTGAGGATTGAACCTAAAGTAATACAGGTCAAGTGCTTAGAGTAGTGCCCGGCATCTGGTAAGAATTATTTAAGGATCCGGGTTTATTATCTTCCTCTTATTTCTGCAAGACCTCACCCGTCTTAGGAAATCACTCCCTGCTTCCCAATGACTCCATTCAAGGTTACACTTGAATCAAGCTACAACCTTTACCCACTGATTTTTCCAAGCAACTCTGATGACTCATTTTCACTGTCATTGACTCATTCCCGAGTCATAGCACCCCTGTGGAACTGCCCTTGTGGCTTTCCAAGACTGTACATCTTTAAGGGAGTAGAAAGTCCCATCTTTCTCCCTCTGAGATACTGGTGGTTTCAAACTGCTGACCTTACAGTTAGCAGCCCAATGCACAACCCATTATGCTATCAGAGCTCTTTATTCCCCCTCAAGAAAAGGAAGACATGGGGCGCATGCCATTTATCGTGAGTAATGAATTAGCACAGTGGCTATGCTAATTCGGATACTGAGTAGATTGATTGGCTATGGCTCACCAGTCTTCTTATCCATCTTGGGAATCCAGGAAACAGAACTGAGGTCAAGGAAAGGAGAGGCCCAAGAGTGAACCTTGGAGCGATGATTTCAACATCTATCAGCGCTCACACACGTGCCAGGAGAGCTTGCTAATTATCCCGGCAATGAAAGGCGGCAACTGTCAACTTGGTTTATTTATTTAGATTGGAATTGAGAGTCAGATGAAATCCTAGTGGAAACTTAGTTGAGGGAGGAAAAAAAAATCAAGATCATTTTTCTTTTGATAAAATAAAAAAGAGCCCATTTAGAAATGTAACAATGATGTCTGCCTTCAGCTCGAAGAGACTGAGCTGAAGGTATGGGAATTCACCAGTCAACTTCTGAGGCTGGTGATACATAAATTACCCAGACCCTTATGAACACACATTAAAAAATAAAGATCATACAAACAGCACAGAGCTTTGGAATTCTAACGAGCTGTTCTCATTATATCTTGTCTGAACATCAGTGTGATTAAAGCAATTGATTTTTCCTTTATCATTTCATTTTTTAAGCTTTCATCAGTAGCCTCTTATCATCTTTATTCATTGCTGTAAACAAAGGCTATAGCTTGACTTCCTAAGACCCGTACCTTTGTGTGTGTGTGTGTGTGTGTGTGAGTGTGTGTGTGAGTGTGTGTGAGTGTGTGTGTGTGTGTGTGTGTGTAAACCTTAGTTTTATTTGAGAGCTAGTTTTGGCCCATGATGAATTGCTGAATAGCTGATTTCCTCACACGCCTTCTTGTTAACCTTTCTTGACAGCCTCTGGATTGCTCGCCATTTGCCCCATACTAATGGCTACTGGGAGGTGTCTCCTAACTAGTTCCTTTATTTTTAACAAGGATTCTTAACACCCTCTGTAGGTGACAATATGCAATTACAGATCTAAAGTGTCCCCCAGGGGATGGCTTGCTCACAGATGCCACCAGGATTTTGGTAGCGCAAGCACGAAATGGCATGAAAACAAAGAATCCGATTCTCCAAACATCCAGTTTAAATAAAAATTTAATTAAAAGTTATGAAGGCATTTTATTGATTAACAATCTTAGTAATTAAAGAGGGTGGTTGACTTTTTTTTAAATCCCCTCCCCCCAACCCGTTGGATTTGTTCTTCCTTTGAGATCTCTAATTGTTGCATGGTTTTACATTTATTGATAACTCTGTTTGATGAATGCAGATGCCACCTTTTATGGCCGTCGTTGACAGAGTAATCATATTGTGAGAAACACCAGGCTTATGTAGTCACAGCTGTTGCAGTTACCCATGCTGACATCCATTGGGGAAATGTGTTTGCTGCTATCCTGGGTGCACGGTAAATGGAAGGTGTAATAAAGCACAAGCTAACGTTTTGAATATCCTCACAACTCGGGGAACTTTATTGCATATTACAAGCACTTTGATCTCTGTCCAGTACTTAAGTCTTAATTAGCAGACTAATTGCACAGACTATGTTCATTTTCAGTGGTAATCCTTTTGTGATTAGCTTCGGTGTTCAATAACTGACTTATCCTTTAATTAAAAGGACTATTAACCTTAAGACTGCTGCTGTGTCTTGGGATTAACTCATACAGAGTTAATGTTTAATATCATTGTAAAAAACCTTTGCTGAAAGGTGTAGCATAAAAAATGTTCAGAGTGAAAGCTGAGACACGCACCTCACTTTTCTGACGTGCGGGGGGGGGGGGGGAAGCTTCTTTACTAAAGGTGAGGGTTTTAATGAAGCCTCCTTATGGATTAAATTTCCTCGGGGTCTACCTAACTCTGCAGCCAGTGGATGAACCTTCTGAACCCTGCACCCAGAGAAAGAGGGTGCTGACTTTAAGATAAGGCAGGGGTTTCTCTTGAGTTTCAAAATCATTCTGGGTGCACATGATCAGGGTGCTTAGTAGCGGAGGGTCCAGGAAAGAGCATTTCCTCTTCCCTTCTCCCTTCTTTTTTAAAACTCTACCATGGAAAGCCCTTTGACATCGATTTCTTTGGAAAGGCTCACAGCTGCTTGGAATAAGACACAACAATGGGCAAACTTACTCAAGTTCCAAGCAGTGTGTGGTCAACGTGGGGCAAGCATCCCAGGTTAAGGTGTAGACCGCCCACGGAGCAGATGCAGGGGAAATTGGTGCCACCGTGCGGGGGAGCTTGCCAAAAAGCCAGGTGCGGCTGCTGGAAGCACACTATTTCTTCGTCGCATGGGCATCTGGGGCCTGCAATGACCACTCTCCCCCGCGCGCCCTGGCACAGGGTCTCCTGCTGCGCTGGGCTCAGAGGACGAGGGCGCAGTTCTGCCCTGTCCCATAGTCAGAGGTAGCCATGAGTCGGAGTTGACTCCATGGCGGTGAGTTTGGTTTGGTTTGGAGACGAAAGCCTGGACACGTGAGTGTGTGTGGGTTCGTAGTTGGTGGCAGACAAAAATATTGTTGCTTCTCTTAGCACACTCTTGATGGTATACCTGTAAAAATGTGTACACGTGTGTGTGTTTTTAAACATCATGAGCCCTATTGGTTTTCCAAATATATAACTGAATAACTGAAAAAAATCCCCCAATGTATACAATTTACTTTTATTTTATTGGTACTGGTATTTTATCGGTTGGTTCGAGGATCAGGACAGAGAAATGATTGACGATTTGTACATAATTCTTTTGTTGTTGTTGTTCCGGGTTCAATGTACTTGTACATTCTTTGGCTGTATCTCTGATGTTTGGGGTTAGAAGGAGATGTGGGGGTGAGCAGTTTGACCACCTTGCTGCCTTCTGCTGAGGATGTTCTTGGAAACGGACTTAGCTCGGTATCCACGGCCAAGGGAAGACAAGAGCCAAGGGATCTTCAGCCTGTTCATGGATTTCGGGACGGCTCTGGATCTCCAGCTTACTCACGAATCCTCCAGCCTGCTCAAGCACAATAAGGTTTTATAACAAAATATTTATTTTCAGATTTATCAAATCAAGACTAAAAGCAGCAATCAGATAATCAAGAACTCCGATGAACATTCTCGGAACTTAAATAGTGGTTTCTAGTTGTTACAGACATGGATGACGGTACATTTTCAGGACAAAGTCATTTTGTTTTGCTGACTGCTAGTGGAGAGCATGCCTCGCCTGCATTATCGTGGGAGCCCTGGTGCTGGAGAGGGGTAGTTACACATTGGACTATGGTCATCAGGTCCGCAGTGGGACCAGCAACCCCTGTGAGGGAAAAGACCAGGCTTTTTTCTCTAGGATCGCTGGGAATCAGGATCGCCGTGATGGCAATGAGTTTGGTTGGTTTCCTGCCTTCCAGGAAGATAATACAGCCCTACCAGTAAAAGGATTGTAAGTGGTCACTGTCACAGCTGATCTGTGACTATTTTAGTGCTCTAAACAAACAAACACCCAGTTTATATGGACCTGATTTTGACACATGACGCCTACCCCTTTTGCAGAGCGGAGCTGTGCTTCTGAAGCAGACTGCCAGGCCTTTCTTCTGAGGCGCCTCTGGGTGGGTTCAAAGTGAAGGCATGTTTTAGCTGTTTGTGCTACCCAGGGACTTCTGTTTCTGCAGAATTAAAATGTAAAGGTTACTCTCCAACGGCCTCACAGGTGAGTAATTTCTCTATTTCAAGAATGGTTTCGATTTTTAAAATGTCTTCAACCAGAATCTTTCTTCAGGCACTTGTTGCCTTTAGCATTGATTGAAGTAGTATTCTGCCTTCACATATTAAATTTTCCCTTTGACTTTGGGGAAAATTGACTCATCAACAAAGGGTTGTTATAAAATGGCAGCAATCATATTTATTTCTAGGATCTCCATATATATTGATAATATCCCTGTACTTGAATCACAGATATATATAGTTTGTATATTCCCATCATTTTTAATAGTTTTATTGACAAATAATGCATGTGCTATATAGTTCGATGGATTAAATGAACTAAATGAATTGTGCAATCATTACTATAATCAATTTTAGAACATTTTCTTCATTCTTGTACCCATTATTATTAGCTCCCCATCCCCACCCAACTCCAACCTCCCCTTCCATAACCCTAACTAAGGAACTATTAATGTAGCTACTGTCTTTATGGGTTTACCCATCCTGGATATCACATAAAGAAAGTAATACTTTAAAATCCCCAAACTCACACAGAAAGATCTCAATCCAAGAGAAAACAGAAGATAATAGGAAATAGAACAAATTAAAAATGGGTCAAAAGGGAAAACAATGATTATATGTTAAATTTTAACCTACATATATCAGCAGTAATCGATTTTCCGATGCATTTTATCCGAGGGCAAGACTGGTCAACAGCGAAGGGAATTCAATAGAGGCTTGATCTGTGAAGGGACTCTGCAAATGGATTTTGGGTTCTCACTGTCCTCCATAGCCGTCTGCAAATCCAGAACTTAAGGTCTAATACAATTCCCTTCTTTGGCCTTGGATTTTACTATTTATAGTCCTTGGATCACACACGTTGGTTTCCTCCTTTCAGATGGACTTAGCTGACACCTCATGTAGATGGCTGCTCCATTGTTTTAAAATTAAGTATATTTTAAGATCTTTTATAAATCTGTTATAGATTGAAATATATACCCCCAAATGCTTTGTAAATCCTAACCTCTATGTCTAGGGTTATAATCTAGTTTGGAAATGGGTTGTTCGTTATGAGAGAGAGAGAAAGAGAGAGGAGAATCAGTGCAGCGTGCACTGGAGTCAACCTTCCTTGATCTAGAAGACCTTAGACAAGGACGTAAGAGAACAAAGATGGGAGAAGAGAGACGCCACGCCACATAAAGATCTTCAAGAACAAACGAGACAAAGATCTTCTCCCAGAGAAAACCTCTAAAACTGTGAGAAAATAAGTTGCTGTTTGCTAAAGACACCCACTTGTGCTATTTCTGTGGTAACAATACTAGATAACGAAGGCATAGTTACATAATGCCCCTTTTCGGCTGCGCTATTGTTTATTTAAAAATAAAGGTGAACTTTTTTTGTGCTTTGAGTTTGTTGATTCTCTTTCATGGGAAAAATCATTTTGATGGGACATTCCTTGATTTTTTTTTTCTCTTCCTGAAGACATATATTTTTGGTTTCATGATTTCATGTTGTCTTCTGGACACTCTAGTCCAGAACCAGGTCTGATAGGAATATCTACGAACTGTTTCCCTGAGGGAATCTTGCACTTCTGGTACCAGATACAGGCTCCATTCTGAGAATAAGGAACCCCAGCTGAGCTCTGTTCTCCTGTGTGTGAGAAATATAGTCTTCAGTCCCTCTGAGTTTCATGATCTCCAATTTCTTCTCTGCTAAGACATTTATGTTCACTTCCAGTCAACTATGTATTCTCTGTCTTTCCTTCATACCGTGTCTGCTGCTGATCTGTTTCCAGTTCCTAGTAGCAGTGAGGTGAGGCGTGTTTTTGAGTGCACCGACTTTACCCTCGTGACCAGAAATCTCTACAGTAGTGTTCTCACTTCCCTCTCTCTCAACCACTTTCAGTCATACTTTACACTACTACAACATTCCAAATTTAAAGTATTAATTTTGATTCATTTGTTACACTGATTAAAAACCTTAAATGGTTCCCCACTGGCTATTGAAAAAGAGCTCTAATATTTCACAAACACATATAGCTGACTGTTATTTTTAGCTTTCAGAATTATTTCTAACCTTCATAATTTTTCGAACTTAGAATCAATTTCAAAGGCTGACTTTTGCCACTCAAAACCCGGGATTATCAACAAAATATAATTGTTCAAATCAGATAAAAGATTGAAAGAAAAAGAAGAAAGCTAAGAGTTATGTGGGGCACTATCAAGAAGAAAAAATTATGCATAATTGGAATTCCAGAAGAGAAGGAGGGAGACAGAGAGAGAAGTTGAAGCTGAGAAGAGAAAAGGACCTTTTTTTGAAAAATAATTTTTGGAGATTTGTGACAGAAAATTTCTTTTATATCCTGAAAGATGAGGTTTTCATTCAAGAAGTTCAATGAACTCCATACAGAATTGATCCCAAAAGAAAGCCATCAAGACATGTCATAATCAAACTTTCCAAAACCAAGATAAAAGTATTCTGAGAGCAGCTCATGAAAAAGAAAATACCGACTACAAAACCCAAAAAGCTCTCTGAACTCACTGTCAATGAGTTCATTCAAACTCACAGGGACCCTACAAGACAGGGTAGAACTGCCCCTGTGGGTTTCTGAGACTGTAACTCTTTACGGGAGTGGAAATATCTGTCTTTCTTGGAGCAGTTGATGGTTTCAGACAGTTGACCTTGTAGTTAGCAGCCTGATGTGTAACCACTGTGATGCCAGGACTCCTTATTACCTCCAAAGGGATACCAATAAGAGTAAGTGCTGATTTCTTGGCAGAAGCTATGTGGGCAAGAAGGCTGTGGGATGACATATATAAGATCTTGAAAGAAATGAATTGCCAACTAAGAAATATATAGCCAGCAAAATTGTCTTTGAAATACAACAATGAAACTAAGACATTTCCAAATGAAAAGAGATCGCGGTGCTTTGTAAAAACCAGGCCCACCTTACCTATGTATTAAAGGGACTCCTTCAGATGGAAAACCAGTGAGTTCTCAGATGACAGCCTGAGATTGAGATACATGACAGCATAACCAAGAACCAACCTGGATAAAGAACACCAAATAAATAAGTAAAGCTACAAAACTGAAAACGGAGAGCTAGAATTGTCAATCTGTAAGCAATAAAAACTTCAAAACAGAAAAGGGAATAAATGATTTAGCTAAAGAATTTCCATAGAGAAGTCACAGCAATATTATGATACAACAGACAATTTAAAAACTTAGGAAGATAATGGTAAATTTCAGAGCAACCACAAAGAAAATTGATAAATTTACTCACTAAATCAGCAGTTCTCAATTTACTCACCAAATCAGCGGTCACGACCCCTTTGGGGGTTGAACGACTTTTTTACAGGGGTTGCCTAAGGCCATCGGAAAACACATATTTCCCATGGTCTTAGGAACTGAGATACCACTCCTCTGTCTCCAGGCACGTCTGCCTCCACGCAGATATGCCCACTTATGAAGTTCTGGGCATGAAGACTGTTACCCATGCTATACCATGCTTCAAGACAAAATTTCATTTATTTGGAAAGAGAAATAAATATTTCACAATATATAATTACATATTGTTTTTGTGATTAATCACTACACTTTAATTATGTTTAATTTGTAACAATGAAAATACATTCTGCATCTCAGATATTTACATTACGATTACTCAACAAAGACACTAAAACCAAAAACCAAAGAAACCCCAAACTCCCTGCCATTGGGTGGATTCCAACTCATATCAACCCTGTTAAGGGAGCGTAGAACTGTCCCCGTGGGTTTCTGAGTCTAAATCTTTATGGGAGTTGAAAGTCTCATCTTTTCTCTGAGGAGCAACTGGTGGTTTTGAACTGCTGACTGTGTAGTTAGCAGGTCAATACATAGCCCACTATGCCACCAGGGCACCTACCAAAGACAGCAAGCTGAAAAACCAAACACACTGCTGTGGAGATGCTGCTGACTCATGGTGGCCCTACAGGTCAGGGTAGATCTGCCCCTGTGGGCTTCTGAGACTGCAACTCTTTACAAGAGTAGAAAGTCCCGTCTTTCTCCCATGGAGCAGCTGATGGTTTCCAACGGTTGTCCTTGCAGTTAGTAACCCAACTAGTAACTACTAGGCCACCAGGGCTCCAACCAGGACACAGAGGATTTAAATTACACAATCAATTAACTTGGTCTCACAAGCACACAAGGAACATATCATACAATAGCAGTACACAGGCTTCTTCAACATGCATGACTCATTCTCAAGAGTGGTCCATATTTTGGGCCATAAAGCAAGTCTCGATGAATTCAAAATATCAAAATAATGCAAGGCATCTTTTCTGATCATAACATTATAAAACAAATGCCAATAACAAAAAAGAACAAGAAAAGCAATAAAATTGGAAACCAAATAACCAGGTTTGTGGGTTGGATAGAGATAGGAGGTGCCCCTGGGATTGTAGTCCTTAGTCATCCTTCAGGACAACTCACCTACAAGGTCCAATTTTTAGCCAAACAATAGACAAGCTTATAAGAGGAGCAATAACACTAGAGAGGTATGCATTTCTTAGACTAATCAACCATTTGAGATGAAAAGGGTAGCAAGTCCAAAGTTTGGAAGGGTTAGGAGAGAAAGAGAAGTGGAAATGGGAAATACAGAAAGTTTGGAGAAGTCAAGTGACATTGTGGTGGTTGCATGCAACAAAATACGAGTGAATTGTTCAATGGAAAAAAGCTATTTTTTCCTGTAAATATTCATCTAATTCACCACTCAAAGCTTAAGGGGAATAAAAGATATATCAAAGTCCTAGACTTGCCATCAGTGAGTGGGACCCTGTTTGGAAATTGGTTCTTCAAGATTGCTATTAGCTGGGCTAACTTGATGTCATACTGATGTAAGGTGTGTCCTAATCCTCTATAAGTGGTCTCTTTAGAGTTGAGAAGATGACAGACACAGAGGCAAATAGAGGAAGAATAGTCATGTGACCACAGAGGCAAATGGAACTGCAAGCCAAGGGAAGCAACCGCCAGGACAAATACGTGGAAAGATGCTGATGACCATCAGGCATTGGAGCGGTGTAAGTGAAAATTCATGATGTGAAAACAGCAATGTAAAAACAACCAAAAGGCAACACAGAAAAGCACAATGGCTGTGAGGCTGTGGACAGAGTAGAACTCTTACATCTTGCTTGTGGGATTAGAAACTGGTACAGGCACAAAGAAAGCAGTATGGTGCTTCCTTTGTCACAAAAGACAAATACTGTATTGCTTCCATTATTATGCAACGCTAGGAACATATATGCACGCAGACAAAGTGTTCTGAGGGTTACCAGGTCTGTGAGGGGGACAGGGGAATTCACTTTCTAGGTGCTAGATACTTCTTGTTTTTGGTTATAATAAAGGTGACTTTAGTATCTGAATGAAGATACTAAGAAGGCACAATAAGAAGGACCAGCTTTGATAAATGCTACTAGCATATTAAATTTGGTAACAACAGTAATAACAACCAAAAATATATACATCTGTGTTCCAGAAAGGTCCAGATGTTATCTTCTTTTTGGATCAGGGCTACATTCTAAGTTTAGCTTCTTATCCTCATCTCTTATCTATATTCCTTGGCTTCTCCCTCTCTACCTAACATCAATAGACTGACCATTCATTGCATTCTCTCTAGACTTTTCATTTGCTATGTTCCTAACATATCGTCGTATCCCCTCTCAAATGATTTCCATGCATATAGTTCTTGGATAAGGGATGTGTTACTCATGGGCTAGCTAGGGCCATGTAGCTGCAGGCTAATGATGGGAAAAGGTGAAGCTGGAAGCAGGGAGATCACAGGTTGTTGGGTGCAGAGTTGGATGGAACCAAGGTTGGTGGAAACATCGTAGGGTGCTGACAGCTCTCAGGGTCAGGGGACCCACACAGAACTGGCACTGGAGGCAAACAGAGTTCCAGCAAGGAGGAAGTTAAAGAGGGGGGAGAGAGAATGAGAGAGAGAGAGAGAGAGAGAGAGAGAGAGAGAGAGAGAGAGAGAGAGAGAGAGAGAAGAAGAAGAAGAAGAAGAAGAAGAAGAAGAAGAAGAAGAAGAAGAAGAAGAAGAAGAAGAAGAAGAAGAAGAAGAAAAGAGAAAGAAGAGGAGAGGAGAGGAGAAGAGAAGAGAGGAGAGGAGAGGAATCTCTATACCTCCCAGGAGGCATCACCATGCTGTGATCTGATTCTGGATTCCACAAGTGCAAGTTGACACAAAATCTAATTACCACAGGGACCCTCTAGGAGAGAGGAAAATTGCCCCACAGGGTCTCTAAAGAGGCTATAACTCATTAGATAAGGATTTTCTTGCAAAAAACTTAAAAGCAAGGGCATTAGGAATTTGATTACCTCATCTTTCTCTCACAGAGTGGCTAGTGGATTCTAACAGCCTCCCTGTTGATTAGCAGTCCAATGCTCACCCTACTTTGCCATGGGGGAAAGGTGACCCAAGGCAATGTGCAAATTATAGAACAATATCATTGCTATCACCTGCAAGTAAAATTTTGCTGAAGACCAGCATGGCTGCAGCAGTACCTTGACACAGAGCTGCCAGATGTTCAGGCAGGATTCAGAAGAGCATATGGAACAAAGGGTATCATTGCTGACATCAGATGAATCTTGAGTGAAAGCAAGATCCTGAAAGAGAATACCAGAAAGATGCGAACCTGCTGTTTTATTGATTAAGCAATGACATTTGACTGTTTGGATCATTGCCAACTATTAAGAGGTATGAGAATTCCAGAACCCTTAGCTGTTGTTGTGTGAACAGAACAAGGAAATACTTCACGGATTAAAATCAAGAAGGGTATGTTTATTTGGGTTGTAGCCTCTCACCATATTCAATCTGTATGCTGAGCAAGTAATCAGAGAAGCTGAACTGTATGAAGAATGCAGCATCATTCTGGAGGACAACATGTGATATGCAGGGACACTTACTGACGAAGATCAAGAATTTCGGCCCCCAAGAACATGTTGTTCTATTAAATTGGCATTCCAGGATGCACACCTTCCTGACACGATTGCTGAAGAAAAATGTGTGCATAAGCAAATGTGGTGAAGAAAGCTGATGGTGCCTGGCTATCAAAAGATAAAGGGGGTATTAAAGGCTTGAAGATAAACAAGCGGCCTTTCTAACTGAGAAGCATCAAAGCCCATGTGGAAGAAGCACACCAGTCTGTCTGACCACGAGGTGTAGAAGGGGCCAGTTATCAGACATCAAAGAACTAAAAATCATATCAATGGGTGCCCAACTCCCTGATACGATCAATGAAGACAAATGTGTGCATAAGAAATGTGGTGAAGAAAGCTGATAGTACCTGGCTATCAAAAGATATAGCATCTGGGGTCTTAAAGGCTCAAAGATAAACAAGTGGCCATCTAGTTCAGAAGCAACAAAGTCCACATGGAAGAAACATAGCAGCCTGTGTGACCACAAGCTGTCAAAGGGATCAGGTATCAAGCATCAAGGAACAAAAAATCATATCATTGTAAATGTGGGTGAGTGCAGAGTGGAGACTCAAAGCCTATCGGTAGCCAACTGGACACCCCCTTACTGAAGGGTTGTGGGGAGGAGATGAGCTAATCAGGGTGCAGGGTAGCAATGATGAAACATTCAACTTTCCTCTAGTTCTTAAATGCTACCTCCCCCCAACTATCATGATCCCATTTGTACCTTAAAAATCTGGCTAGACCAGAGGATATACATTGGTACAGATAGCAACTGGAAACACAGGGAATCCAGGACAGATGACTCCTTCAGGACCAGTGGTGAGAGTGGCGATGCCTGGAGGGTGGAGGCAATGTGGGGTAGAAAGGGGGAACTGATTACAAGAATCTACGTATAGCCTCCTCCCTGGGGGATGGACAGCAGAGAAGAGGGCAGGGGGAGACGTCGGACAGTGTAACATATGACAAAATAATAATTTATGAATTATGAAGGGTTCATGAGGTAGGGGGGAGTGGGGAGGGAGGGGAAAATGAGCAGCCGATATTAAGGGCTCAAGTAGAAGGCAAAGGTTTTGAGAATGATGATGGCAACAAATGTACATATGTTCTTGACACAATGGATGTATGTATGGATTGTGATAAGAATTGTACAAGCTCCCAATAAAATGATTTTAAAAAAGAATTGTGGCCCTTCATAAGGATTGCAACTTAATGTAAAGAAAGCAAAAATCCTCACAACTGGCTCAATAGGTGACATCATGATGAATGGAGAAGATTGAATTTCTGAAGGGTTTTGTCTTGCTAGGTGCCACAATTAATGGTCACGGAAGCAGCAGTCAAGAGATCAAATGATGCACTGCAGTGGGAAAATCTGCTGCAAAAGACCTCTTTAGATTGTTGACAAGCAAGGATCCTACTCTGAGGACTAAGGTGCACCTGGCCCAAGCCATGTTGTTTTCAATGGCCTCATGTGCATGTGAAAGTTGGGCACAGAATAAGGAAAATCGATACACTTGAATTAAGGCGCTGTCAAAGAATATGGAAAGTCCCATGGACTGTCAAAAGGACAAACAAATCTGTCTTGGAAGGAGTACAGCCAGAATGCTCCATAGAAGCAAGGATGACAGGACTGCATCTCACGGACTGTGGACATGCTATCGGGAGAGAGAGCAGTCCGGAAAAAGACCTCGCGCTTGGCAAAGTAGTGGAGCAGCGAAAGTGATGAAGGATGGACTGGCAGAGTGGCGGCAACAACGGGCTCTAACTTCACAATGCAACGATGGCGCAGGACCAGGCAGTGTTTTATTCTATTCCTATGGATCAGAAAGGACTCAACGGCACCTAATAGCAACAAAAATTAAATACTAAATTCAGTGCCTGCCAGGTGGTAGCATTAATAAATGGTTGTGAACGCTACTTAAAAAATTATGCATTTGGTTCAAAAATCAGAAAGCAACAAGTGTTGGAGGGGCTGTGGGGAGACAGGAACTCTCATCCACTGCTGGTGGGCCTGTAGGTATGTACAGCCACTGTGGAAATCAATCTGGCAATATCTAAAACAGATGGAAATAGAGTTACCATGCAATCCAGCAATCCCCCTAGAAACAAACCAAGACCAGACATCTGTGCTCCAGTGTTCATTGCAGCACAGTTCACAATTGCAAGGAGTTGGAAACAACCTAAAATTCCATCAGCTGACGAGTGGATTAAAAAGCTGTGGTATATACATACAACAGAGGACTACGCATCACTAAAAGCAGTGATGAACGTATGAAGCACGTCACTGCGTAGGAAGAACTGGAGGAAATCATGGTAAGAGAAGTAAGCCAACCACAAAAGGACAAGTACAACATGAGTCCACTTAAGTAAGCTTTAAAAAAATGCAAAAGGGGCATAGGGAAAAAGCTACTGTATACAAATATTCCTGGGGGTGAGGACCAGGTCATATGGCACAAACCAGACCAAATACAGGAAAACATATGGTAGACAATCAAAAAGGAGGTGGGGAAAGGAGAAATAAGAATGATAAAAAAGAAATGGGTAGCGGGGGCACAGGGCACTAACCCACACAAGGGGAGGGTATTGTTTATGTCTCCACAGGGAAGGAAGGACCAGACTTCAACCCAGTGTTCCAAGATGTGAATGCAACATGCTGGCATGGAGTAGGGAACCAGGGGAGAGGTTTGAGGGGCCAGCCCCAATCCCAACTACTATGTGGACACCTGCCCCTCTCCCCAGAAGAATTTATTTCAAAGGACGGCATTGAATCTGCAGCTCCAGGAGAGGGACATATCTGATTGGAGCACACAGGAGCAGATGAAGGAGAGTGTGGAGCACATCCTGGCCCACCAGGCCTTGAGGATGATGTTCCCGATTAGAGCAGCCAATCCACAGAGAGAACCACATGGCAGGCCCCACTATGAGACACGACATCCCTCACTGACCCATAGCCCTACAAGGGACAACACCGGAAACACAGTGTGGGAATTGTGCCCGATCTGATCCCGCCACACCGAGGCAAACACTAAGGGGGTGCAACAGAACAGCAAGGGAACGGAGCGGTGAGGTTCCCAGGGAATGCTGACGGTGGACTTTGGGGCCAGGGTGTGGTGTCCCAACAGACTGGACTGGAAAACACTCCTAAAGGCCAACAAACAGTCCTTGAACTGATGACAAGCTTCTCTTTTTTTCTTTTTTTGTCATTGGTTTGTTGTTATTGATGTTTTGTTGTATATTGTTGCTTGGTTTTACTCTGTTTTGTTCTTGTACATGTTATTATCTCTGTAGGTCTGTCTAAATAAAATAGGCTGGATGGACAATCTGGAGGAGAAAACAATGGGATTGATAGTTCCGGGGGGACATGGGAGACGGGGAGGTAGGAGGAAAGGTAGTGGTGTTAACAAACCCAGGGACAAGGGAACAAGTGATCCAAATTGGTGGTGAAGAGGGTGCAGGAGACCTGGTAGGGCATGATCAAAGGTAATTTAACCAAGAGGAATTACTGAAACCCAAATTGTGTTAGACAGGGTTCTCTAGAGAGACAAAACCAGATTGCTAGTAAATATATATATATATATATAAAACACTAGAAATGAACTGTTAAATTATATACAGATAGATATATAATACAAGAAATGAACAGTTAAATTATAAAGCAGTACAAATGGCTCAGTGCAACTCATTCCCATGAGAGTTGTGAGACACTGGCAGTCCTTTAAGTCTTAAGGGCCGTCACTCAGTCCTCTATCGAGAGAGCTAGGCTGTGTAAACATAGGTAGCAAACAACTAGGCAGGTCACCAACTGTCAGCCAGGTCACCAATTATCAGTCCCCAGCTCCAGAGATGTACATTCCAATTGTGTGGTCTTAAAAGGACCTGAACTTACAGTGACACAGTCCACCAGCTAGGCATCCCACAGGTGGTGTAGCCTGTAAATTGAGGCACAGAACAAGCAAGGCAGCCGCACACTAGTCCGATGATCAAAGAGTGAGAGACAAGAAAGGCAAGGCTCACCGAGCCATTTACCTCTCCGCCCTTCAAATAATTCCACTTGTGTTTATCGCCCAGGCTGGCACAATAAACTATCTCACAAATGAAGACTGAGCATGATAGTGGGACAAGAGGAAAGTCAAAGGAAATAGATGAAAGGGCAAGGAGGCAAAGGGCATTTCTAGAGGTCTAAATAAATGCATGTACATATGCAAATATATTTATATATGAGGATGGGGAAATAGATCTATGTGCATATATTTACAGGTTTAGTATTAAGGAAGCAGATGAACATGGGGCCTCTACTCAAGTACTCCCTCAATGCAAGAATACTTTCTTCTATTAAATTGGCATTCTATGATGCTCACCTTCCTGACAAACCTGCTGAAGACAAAGCGGGTGAATAAGCAAATGTGGTGGAGAAAGTTGATGGTGCCTGGCTATCAAAAGATATAGCATCTGTGGTCTTAAAGCCTTGAAGGTAAACAAGTGGCCATCTACCTCAGAAGCAACAAAGCCCACATGGAAGAAGCACACCAGCCTGTGTCATCACGAGGTGCTGACAGGATCATTTATCAGGCATCAAAGAACAGAAAATCATATCATATGTGCTCATCTCCGTGATATGACTGCTAAAGACCAATGGGTGCATAAGCCAATGTGGCGAAGAAAGCTGATCATGCCCAGCTATCAAAAGATATAGCATCTGAGGTCTTAAAGGCTTGAAGGTAAACAAGCGGCCATCTAGCTCAGAAGCAACAAAACCCACATGGAAGAAGCACACCAGCCTGTGTGATCATGAGGTGTCGAAGGGATCAGGTATCAGGCATCATCAGAACAAAATATCTTATCATAGTGAATGAGGGGGGAGGGAGTGTGGAGTGAAGACCCAAAGCCCATTTGTAGGCCACTGGGCATCCCTTTACAGAAGGATCTCAGGGAAGAGATGAGCCAGTCAGGGTGTGATGTAGCAATGATGAAACATACAACTTTCCTCCAGTTCCTAAATGCTTCCTCCTCCCCCACTATCATAATCCCAATATTAGCTTACAAATCTGGCTACACCAGAGGATGTACACTGGTACAGATAGGAACTGGAAACACAGGGAATCCAGGGTGGATGATCCCTTCAGGACCAGTGGTGTAAGTGGCGATACTGGGAGGGTAGAGGAAGTGTGACTTGGAAAGGAGGAACCAATTATAAGAATCTACATGTGACCTCCTTCCTGGGGGATGGACAACAGAAAAGTGGGTGAAGGGAGACGTCGGACAGGGCAAGATATGACAAAATAATAATTTATAAATTATCCAGCCTTCATGAGGGAGGGGAGAGCGTGAAGGAGGGGAAAATGAGGAGCTGATGTCAGGGACTTAGGTGGAGAGCAAATGTTTTGAGAATGATGAGGGCAATGAATGTACAAATGTGCTTTACACAATCGATGTATGTATGGATTGTGATAAGAGTTGTATGAGTCTGTAATAAAATGATAAAAAAGAAAGCACACCAAAAAATTATGTATTTGGAGTACCCATTTATTATTTAACAATGGGTCTCCCTGTCCAATAGCTGATTTTTGTATCCATTATGTGCACTTTCTCCGTCATTAAGATACTTGAGAAAAAGATTTTGTATTAAGAAGGGTGAGCAGAGAGTCAAGTAAAGGCTGGATTATGGCAAAGCCTAGGAGGAAATAGACAGCCTCCATAGGCTCCCGTGCTAATCCCACCCTTAGCAGAGAGATGGGAACCTATTACAAATTGTTTGAGGGTTGGATAGATGGTTTGGTTTGTAAGTGTAGCCCACATGGTGTGGGCATGAACCAACAAAATCCAGGTGGCTGAAACCATAGGGGATGTTTCATGAGGTAGCACAGGAAATGTCCTAGTCCATGCCTTATGCATATTGGGGGAGACTTTCCACCCCCAGTGGTACATAGGCTGGTGGCCTTCAGAGAGTCAGGGTGGACTATGTAACTGCCTGCACCACTGGAACACAGGAGAATTGGCGGTGTGCAGAAAGGGGGTGCAGAGAGAAAGAGTTTCTTTTGGATAAGAGACAGTAGCAGGAGGGAAACTGCTTAAATTTTAGCTTGAATGAACCTGTCCAGGCCATATAAAAATAGCAGTAGCAAAAATGATAGTAGTACTGCAAGTCCAATATCATATGTGTTAGGCTGGGTTAACTAGAGAAACAAACCCAGAGACACTTATATATATGCATAAGAAAGAGCTTTATATCAAGAAGACATCCCAGCCTTGTCCAACTCAGAATGCTAGTCCATAAGTCCCCTTTCAGCCTCATGTAGCCACATGCAATGATGCAGAATATAGGAAGAGCACCGGCCGGTGGCTGCAAAGTCATGTGGATCCAATGGCCGTGGCTCTGGCAGCAACCAGGGTCAACCAGCAGGAAGGTGAAAGCAAAGCGAGAAGGGGTGGTACCAAGGGTCTCCTTTATGAGAGGGCCATGCCCACAAGGAGTCATCACCAGGCTGTGACCTGACAAGCTAACCTCCACCCCTATACTTTTATGTATCTTCAAGTTGACATGAGATTCTATAGCTACCACAGCTGTGGTGGACCCCATCGCTGTGCTGTGCTGTGCTGTTCCACACCGTGGCACTGCCTCACCTTGCCGTGTTTGTTGGCTTTGGGTTAACTCTGCTTATCTTGCCACCCCTCCCGATGCCCACCGTACCTCCAGCCAGCCACCTCACATGGCTCCATCATCATCTGCTCTGCCGCTGTGCTCCTGGCCTCTGCTACACTTCAACATCTTATGGCCTGCTTCTGTGGCCTTGGCTAGTGGCTGCTTGAGTTGGAAGCACCTTCTGAATATTAAGTGACCCATGAAAGTGAGTCGACCTGGGCTCTCTGTACTGCTGGGTGGGCTGATTTGCTGTTATAATCCTTTTTGCTGTATAAACTTATCCAGATAGATAGATAGATAGATAGATAGATAGATAGATAGATAGAGTGTCCTGGTTCTTCTCTAGAGAACCCTGCCTAACAGATCTCATTTCTACTCTCTAGCTGGTGTTCTCAATGTCCTTACTGCCATGTTTTTGTTTTATTTTGTTTTTTCACACAAGATGCCTGTGAGCCCTCAACATGGCTCATTCTGACCTTTGTTATCTTTGCTCACTGACTGTAAGACTTCACATGCTGATAGGCCCCTTTGAACCACGGCAGCGACATGGTCATGCTCCCCAAACTCCATAGCATGGGAAGCCTTCTCCTACAGCACTATGGGCCCATTACACTTTCTTTTTAAAATTTTATTTATTTATTTATTTATTTTTAGCCGGTGCCCATTACACTTTCAAAGCAAACCTCTTGCTTTTGCTCCCCTTCCAGGGTTTTCTTTAAAATGAATGAATTCGACAAATCAATTAATTAATCAGTCAATGTAAGACACCTACCTGGCTTCCTCCCCACAGACCATGAACATGCTCAGATCTTTACTCTGGAAAACAAAGACAACAGACAAAAGCCTCCCGCCACCTCCCCTTTGTTCACTTGCTTCGGCTGGGTGTCTTCTTTCCTGTCTCAGCAGAGTTCTAGAAGGAGCGGTGGGGGGCTGGGGGTAACATGATGGGCCGCATCGTGCAGGGTCAGTGGGAGAAGCCCACAGGGGCATTTCTCCCTGATCGACAGGGTCGCTGTGAGTCGGGATAGACTTGCTGGCATTGAGCTGAAAGTTCTAGAAAGAGCAGGGACGATACTACCTTCTTCTCTTTCTCATCTTCCCACCCATGGCAATTGGCTTCTGTTCTCATGACTCCCTAGAAATTTGTTCCCCTTGAGGTTTCTAATAACTTCTTTTTGGCCAAAATAGAGAATAACGCCCCCCCCCCCTTCCATCCTTCTCTTTAGACTCACTGAAACAAACGGAACCACAATTAATCATCTTGGACTTGTCGAGCGTGAGTGGTGGGTGGGGCTGGGTGGAGGAGCTAGCACGGGGTTACCTTGTATATCAACACATATTTATCGCCGGTTATGGGGAGGGCTGACTATTTTTGTCAGAAGGACATGAATCCAATTCTGGATGACCCTGGAGGTAGCCCCAGTTCTTTCGCTGGTCCTGTCTCGGCCTCTTGGGATGACTGCTTTTCTCTGTTGACTTCTTAAATGAGGTGCTACTGAAGGTCAGCTCCTTTTTCCTCTTCATAAGCACTCGTTGGAAGTTCTCATCCATGCCTAACCATTCACAGAAACTCTAGGCTGCCAGCTCCCAAGTCTGCATCTTTAGTTCCATTTCTCTGTGACCTCTGCTGTCATTGTTGGTGCCCAGGGTCCTCCTTATGAGAGGGCCACACCCACAAGGAGTGACCGCCTGGCTGGGAGCTGATTGACAGTGGCCCCATGCACAACAGGATTGGACCTGCATGATCTATGGGGTTTGTTCATTGTGGACTTTATTACTACTCACTACCAATGTAGCCCAGGCCTTCTGTTGAATGTCTGACCAAATCCAAGGGAAAGAGAGAGAGAGAGAGAGAGAGAGAGAGAGAGTCTTGTGATAGTATTTTCTATTTTACATACAGATTATAAATATTATGATAATGTTAATTACATATATTACTTTAATGACCTCACATTCCAGTCTTTCTTCAGGGCTTTGATTGGCACAGAGGGACTGGAGTCTATCATAACGAGGGCCCTTAATGGAGGAACTTTATGACCACATTTTGATGGTCTTGCTTAGGAGGCCAAGGAAGGCGCGGGGATGGAGACTGTGAGATGACCTCTGTCTCAGGCTAGCGGTCACTCCAGTCCTCTTTCCTTTGGAATCTCTTATCTGCACAGAGAGCGTGTGAGGAGGCTGGTCTTCATCTGGATTCCTGCCTCTTCAATTCCTCTTGCCAGATGATCTTGCAGTAGCCATGCAATGCCAATGCCCACAAGAAACCCCAAGAAGTGCACGTCCCAGGGGGGAAGGGAGACCAAGGCTCAAAACCCCAAGAAGTGCACGTCCCAGGGGGAAGGGAGACCAAGGCCACCAAACCACCAACGCCTCAAAAGAAGCACCCAGGGTTTGGTGGCAATGCCCACTTTCCATGTGGAAGGCCCTGGGTCCATCGGTGGTGGGCAATGCACCTCCCATGACTTGCATGTTGCTATGCTGTGGAACAGGTTTATAGCAAACCTTCCCGACGGAGGCAGACTACAGGTTGGCCCACAGCCAGTCGTGGGGCTGGTGCAGGACCTGGCAGTGTTTCCTTCTTTCCATTGTGCCTGGGGTGCTCATGAGTTACGGGCCAGCGTGGTGACCACTCACAACAGCAAAGGTTCATTGACTGAGGGTCTTAGTGTTGCCAGAGCTTCTGGACCATGGTTCTCCCATAGAAACTCCTTCTCTGTAGTGGCTTTCCCTGCTACGGTGTGTATTTCAATCGCTGGTGCCATGAGGAGGACCCCTGGTGCTAGAGTGGGTTACAGGTTGGGCTGCTAACAGCAAGGCCAGCAGTTCGAAACCACTAGCTGCCCAGTGTGAGAAAGACAAGGTTTTCTACTCCAATGAGGAGTCACACTCTGGGAGACCCCCAGGGGCAGTCCCACCCTGTCCTTTTGGGTCACTAGAGTTGACATCAACTGGATGGTAGTGAGTTTGGTTTGGTACCAGCAGGGGAATGATTGTCCCTTCAACATAGAATCACACTTCAATATCATGCACGTTAGGCAATATGAGAACACATTGGCCAGAAAAGGAAAGAGCATCCATTGTGAGAGGAGGTGGACCAGCTGCATCTTACAGTGTGGTGCGGAAGCCCTTCCTTAGCTAATCTCACGTGCTTGGCAGCAGAAGGCAAAATGAAGCCGCATAAAGGAGCCCTGGCTATGAAGTGGGGCGTGGGTTAGGATGCTACTCATAAGGCTATCAGTTCAAGCCCTACTGGGCACTTTTTGGAGACAGTTGAGGCTTTCTGCTCTTTCAAGAGGGGCCGGTTCTACTCTGTCCTAGGGTGGATATGAGTTGGAATTACTCGATGGCCGTGAATTGGGCGACGCAAATGGTTCAGGAAAGTTTGCTCCTAAAGGAAAGTTTGGCCCTTTGAATCCACCCAGAGACTCCTCACAAGAAAGCCTGACAAGTTACTTCCCAAAGATGGCAGCTTGGGAGTGCAGTTCTCTTCTGGAACACATGGGGTCGCTGTGAGCTGAAGTAGATTTGAGCGCAGTGGTCTTTGTTTTTCAATCCATCCTCATCTAAGGTTTCCTGATGATGCTGATGAGCTGGGTGTAGGGGTTAAGACCGCCTCTCTCATTTCTCTCGTGCTACCTCTCCTGATTTTCCTTTTTTGTTGTTGCTGGTTTGGCCCAATAATCTGGCTAGAAGCTTTCGTAATGTCCCCGCTCTGTTATGAAAGCCACATACATGCCTCTAGGTTTATTGCTTTCCTCAGTCCCTTAAAATCAGATGATAAATACTATACTTGAAACCTGTCTGTATTTAGTATTTTGTTTGTTTATATTCTGGCAGGATATTCACATACAGGGCTCCGCAGTGTGGCAGGAACGACCCTATTGGATTTTGAACGCCTGGTATTGATTGCCAGAGAATCAGTTAAACTGCAGTGTGAATAATGATTGGCACTGGCCTTACCCCTTTTGGCTAAACTTGCTTCTTTGTCATCCCAGCTCATGGAAGACGTAAACAATTGCTTGCTGATGATCGAATGGATTGACTGTGAGCATCATTTGGCATGTCAGAGGAGCGCTAATGTAATGAGCTGCAGTGCCTGCCAATTACCTGGGAGCAAATCCCTCCACAAGCTATTCTGTACATCATCAAAATGTTTAACCAAATTCTCACTTGTGGCAGGTAAGATGATTGCTTGTCTGATTAGTCAACATGCTGTCGATATTATCTCGCACGCATTTGTCCTGCCTGCTGATTCAATCCCCTTCATTCTTTAACAATGACAAATTATAATATGCACTCATCCAATTCTTTACTTTAAATTACTCTGCTCAGTACTAACTGTGAAACGGAAACAGCCCCATGTGTGCGGGTTTGTTGAATTGCAGATCAGGTTATTTGTGCGGTGCGTGATCTTGCCAGTTGGCTGGAACTGGGGGTGGGTGGGGGTGGGGTGGGGGTGGGGGAGACTTTTTTCATGCACTATTGGAAGGCCTAGGAAGAAAAATCTGGAACAAGAGCATGGAATCTGAATGACCCTGTGCCTGGCTTCACGTAGAAAGGGGTCACTTGGGGAGTGAGAGGCTGGGACACTCGGGCAGGGGGAAGAAGACAGATTGGAGCAGGGAAGGTAAGAAAGTAGTCCAGGTGTATATAGTATCCCAGTGGAGGAGGAGAGCGGCGAAGGCAGGGCTCTCCTGGAAAACTTGGGGTCTCCTTGACCTTGGGAGCATCATGGATCCTGGACTTAGCCACATCTCACTCCCTTCCCAAGTTCTGCGAGTTTCAGAGAAGGCGCTTCTCTGCTGTCCCTTTCTAACTTTGCGTTTCTATCTCGGGCTCTTGAACTGGGTGCCTTTGCTGCCTCAGTTCTGTGGCCATGTCAATCTCGGCTTGCAGCACAATTTGCCGATAGTTAACCACTTCCCAACGCAATGCACACAAAGCACACTGCACTTCTGATAATATTTAGCTCCTCCTGTCCACTATGCGATGGAGCCTTGGCGGTAGAGTGGTATGCAATTGGCCTCTCACCCAAAGGCCAGCAGCTCAAAATCGCCAGCACTTTCTTGGGAGAAAGATGAAGCAGGTCCATCACGACACTGTATTTACTTCTCCTCCCCTCCCCCTTATCACGCCCTCCCCCACCTCCAGAACAAAATGTTTGCCCAGGGGCTGGGAGTCACGAGGATAGGACAGCTTGTGTCCCAGGCAATCTTACTGATTGAATTTGTAACACTGGTGCGTCTCTCCCTGAAGATAAACTCTAACGTTGTCTAAGAGATGGGCTTTGCACTATCCTGCTGCATTCTTCCATGAGAAAAAAGATTTCTAACCTGCGAAATGACCAAGAATATTTTCTGTATAGTGTGTGTGTGTGTGTGTGTGTGGAGATGGAACACAGGGTTTCTTTTTGGTATCCAAGTCTTATTCCTATTTCTTTTTTTCAAGGGAATGGGCAAGACTTTTTCTTTCTGAGACCTTGTGGTAGGTGTTGGGGCAGTATCTTGCCTTCCCGGTGTGCAGGAGCGGGGGGTGTGGTGGGGGGCTCCATCAGCAGCATTCTTTGGTGGTCCTCCGAGTGCTGAGCGCACCACGTGTCATCACTGTTAGCTGCCTTCAAGCCGGCTTCAACACCTGCAGCCTCCTTTGTACCAGAGGACACACATGGCCCAGGCCTGGGCTGTCGTGGATCTGTTAGCAACTGGGGCCCTTTGCTGTGGGTGCTGTGTGTTTTGCAGGCCTTTCAACCTAGGGTTGAAAGTTTGGACTTTTCTATGCCTGTACCGATGGACAGTCTTAGACATCCACAAGGCCAGTTCTGCTCTGTCCTGCGGGCTCACTCTGAATCGGGCCTGACTCAAGGCCAGTAAGGTTCCAGTTTTCAACCCAGGGGTCTTGTCTGCCCACACTCTCACAATCTTCTGTGGAGACCCATTTGCGTTTACATGAGCTAAGTTTTGGAACTAGATGACCAGGTCTTCCATCAAAGTCTGTCTTCCTTCCACAGAAGCCTCTCCAACGCGGGTGAAAGGCATTTGAAATACTAGTGGGCAGAATAGCTTCCAACCTCAGAGAAACAAGCAAGGCACCACAGGTCCACTAACTGACAGAGGGTTATGCATTCTCTGCACTGGGTGGCTGGGCACCGTTCACCCTCATACACCATACACCCTCACCCTGCACAGTCCTCCGTGACCTGCAGGTTCTGTATCATATGCCAGGTCCCACAGGATCTCTCTCTTTCATCCTGGGTGTGGCCTTGGATGCTCAAAGCAAATTGGTGAGCCTTGTCACTACACTTGACCCCTGGTATTTTCTGGGGGTGTTCAAGCATCTTAACTTGAGTAAAAAGTTAGGTGAGTAGCACACTGATTTCTGTCCCCTTGGGGAGTTTGCTCTTTGAGACTCTGACCACCAGAGGCTGAGACTACAAATGAGCAATGGGTTCTGAGGTTCCGATTTGTTGTTGCCCCAAGACAGGCATTGTTGTCTTCCTCCTCCCAAATCAGCCTCCCTGGGAAAGAAAAAACTCAGCGGCTTTGTCCACAGGGCGAGCTTCCTGGCTCATGGTTTGCAGACTCGCCATTGTAGCTCTTTGCTGTGAATGCGTCTCTTTCTCTAAACTCATGTCATGTAAAAACCCAAGCTCGTGGCCATCAAGTTGATGTGGACTCAAAGCAACCCCACAGGAGAGAGCAGAATTGCGCCCTCAGGTTTCTGGGACTGTAAATCTTTACAGGAGCAGCCTTAGCTTTCCACTGCGGAGCAGCCTGGTGAGCTTGAACCTTTGATCTTTCAATGAGCAGCCCCATGCACAACCTGTTGCATCATATGGAAACTGACTACCATTCTGTCAATTCTAATTCACAGCATCCCTGTCTAGGATTGCTGAGACTGTAGAGCTTTACAGGAGCAGGCAGCCTCACTTTCTCCCTCCGAGCACCTGGTGGATTTGCCCCTCATGGCTTGCAGCCCAGTGCCTGCCGCACAGTCTCCTTGGGGTTCCTTCCCACATGAAAGGCCTTAGTGTAAACCCACTGCCACTGAGTCCATTCTGACTCGTAGTGACCCTGTGGGACTGGGTCCAAGTGTCCCTGTGGCTTTCTGAGGCCGTAACCTTTTCTGGGAAAGGAAAGCCTGATTTTTCTCTCTCAGAGCAGCTGGTGGGTTTAAACTGCTGACCTTAAGGTTAGCAGCCCCACACAACCCACTATACTGTTGGGACTCCTGGCTTATATTTTAGAGATTCTTTTATTCTCGTTTCCATTGTTTTATGATCAAAATGCAGGTCTGGAATTCCCAGCAACTCTTAACATGGCAGAAAACGGGGTCCCCGGCGTGGCATGTTCAGCTCCAGCACTGGGGCTAGTTTCTACCCCAGGCTCTTGCTTCTTGTTCATCTGCCAAGGGCTTTTTCTTCCTCCCTGGGGGAGTGAGTGTGGGCAGTGCAGTTTGAATCCACTCTGAAGTGCGGGGATCAAGTTCAAGTTCCCACCTGGACACATATCAGCATCTGGGACATGGGGCCACCGTTTTAAACTCCGACGTTCAACCGGGTTCAGCTGCTCCCTCACAAGTTGCCTCTGGGATAGCATCTTGTCGAAGCACTCCATCAACACTGTTGACTTCAGGGTAAGTCAAGCCCCATCCATTGGACACACTGCTCAACATTGGTGAGCCTCTCCCATCCTTCGAGAAAAGGCAGTGTCCGAGGACGAGGGGGCCAGCGACACTCCCAGTGGAAGGAAGATTGTCTAATGATTGTACAAGTCCTGTGTATTGACTGGTATTGGAGAGCCATGCTGTGCACTCACAGGCTTCAGGCAAGGGGCCCTCTTTCCCTTGGCAGTCTTGGGCCAGCTCCTCTATTTCCTTTGATTCAGCCTAATTCATTTTAATAAACTCATGCATATTTTTAAAATTAGGAGAACTCCTGGGCTAAACGTTGTTGGGAGATACAGCTGAATAAAATATCAACTCCGCCTTTGAAGAACTCGCCTCTCCTCCCATCTGAGTGACCTTGGGGGATGTTGTGGACACGCTCTGTTCCTGGCTTCCCTATCTGTAATATTGGGATGGCAACAGTATCTGTCTCGTAGGATTGTCACGGGGGTTGTCTTCTTTGTCTCGTCGTTGTACCACTGCACAGAAATACCATACAGAAATACTGTACAGAAACAGGTGCCTTTCATCAATAGAAATGTATTTTCTTAGTTAAAAACAAACAAACAAACAAATTAAATGTCAACGACAGAGCCTCAATTCTGGGCCCAAACTCTTTGCGTTTCTCAAACGGTGATAAGCTCTCCCCAGTCCAACAGACACACCCCACCAGAGTGATACGGAAATCTTACTGCAAAGTCAAGTGAAGGTGTGGGGAGAGGAGTGCATACACTTCAGAGAAGGCAATCACTATGCTGTGGGTAGGAAAACAGGGAGGAGAAACCTCTCATCAGGAAAAACAAACAAACAAACAAACAAACAAATGCTAAACAATGCTTCTGTGGAACTCGGGGAGAGTATGCCTGGCAACACTTTTGACCTGCACAGTCCTTGGTGACCCAGTCTGTGCACTGTAGACGGCTGGACTTTCCATTCTGTTCTTTTGAGGCTCACAGCCTCCTCCATAGGCCACACCAGAAGAAGTCGATGTGGAAATCCCACTAAGTGAACTGGCCTTTGCCTCAAACCACCTGTAGCCCATGGCCAGAAGGAGTGTGAGACGAAACGGAGGACTACCAACCCAATGGCATAGTGCTGGCGGACGCTGGGCTTTGGTTACAATCTCTTGCTTTGAGGATGACCAGTGAACGACCATATACTTACTAATTTACTGCCCTCCTAGCTTCATTATGACATGGATTCATCCTGTAGTGAGTGAATATTGTTGGAAGACTTGCCAACCCCAATTGTTTGTGCCAAGAGTGTCCAGTCACTGAAGAGTTCAACCTGTACTAGTCCACAGTTCATGTATTAAGTTCATAGCTAGCCTATACTTGTATACTTTCCTTTTCCCAACAATGTTTTAAATTTTATACCACTGGATAAACTAATGACACTATCATTGTGTACTGTTTACACAGTAGGCTGCTAACCTCAAGGTTAGCAATCTGAAACCACCAACTAGCTCTGCAGGGGAAGGACAGGGCTTTCTATTCCTGTGAAGATTTGCAGGCTCAGAGACCCACAGGGGCAGTTCTACCCTGCCCTACAGGGTCCCTGTGGGTCAGCATTGACTTGATGGCGGTGGAAATGATTCTCTGGGGGCATGATTGATAATATGCTCTATCATAAAATGACAGTGATGCCTCTAAGGTGAGCAGGAGACAGTTATAAACCATGGACTCATGGATAGATTTTAGGCTTAGTTCTAGCCCCAATCTAAGAGCAATTAATTCTTATGCTATGTTCTTCTTGATGTTCCCCTCATGAAAAGACCGCTGAAGGTATGGGTGCTATAGCAAAGTGTGGTGAAGAAATCAGATGGTGCCCGGCAATTAGAAACCATAGCATCTGGGGGGTCTTAAAGGTGTGTTTTCAAATAAGCAGCCATCTAAGTGAGGTGTCAACTAAGTCCACACGGAAGGAGCACATCCACTTGTGTGATCTAAGGATTGTAAATAATATAATCTAAATCTAAAGGAAAAGTGGCATCAAAGCTTAAATGATGAACGCCAGGTTTGCAGAAGGTTAAGGGTGAGGTAGAAGACGGAAAGTCATTTGCATGGTCCACATATGGATTAAGCTTCTGGGAATCTCCTCCAATCATCATCGAGGGGGATGACTATCACTGCATTGTAGAGTCGATTATGGCAGATGTAGTTAGGTCAAAATGTAATATCTTATCATTTGATTTCCCTTTTGACCCATTTTAAAACTGTTTCAGTTGAAGAAAAAGTGCAGAGGAAATACATGTGGAACAAGCCTCTGGTGAATCACTTCTGACCATGGACCAGGGCTGTGAACAGCCTTGTTGACATGCAGAACACAGTGGAGAGTGAATTGTTGCAGATGCAGTTAGGTTAAAATTTAGCACCCTACCATTCGATCTCCCTTATGATTCATCTAGATTTGTTATAGTTTTAATATTTTCTGCTTTTTTGTATTGAGATTTTTATAGGTTTGACTCTGTTATGCTGGGTTTTTTTTTGTAGTTTGTTTTTAATGTTTTTCTGTTTATGAAATCCAGGATAGGTAAATCTATAGAGACAGTACCTGGATTATGGTTCCTTGGGGGTATGGCAGGGAGGAAATGCGGAGCTAATAATGATGAGTATAAGTATGCATAACATATTCTAAAACGAGTGTGGGGGTGATCGGATGGCATTTTTTGATGTGATCAAACTACTTGGGTGATACACGGATTATATGCCAATAAGACTGTTAAAAAAAGTGATTAATCTTGTTACCAGAACAAAGAAGACACTTCTTCACATGAGATTATATTCACCAGTACTGCCCTGACCGCCCCAACCCCACCCCACACATAGACAATCCGCTGTCCTCCAGCCAATTCCCACTAGCTACCTTGTAGGACAGAGTGGAAGTGCCCTGTGAGTTTTGGAGACCGGAGCTGTTTGCAGGGATAGAAAGCCTCACTTCCTCCCTTGGAGTGGAACAACTGCCCTTGTTTGCAGCCTGACACGTAACCACGACACTGCCAGAGCTCCTGACTTTCGAACCTAGGGATCTGCATTCAGGACTCCAGCTTGAGGGGGAGGCTCTCTCCGGGTCTGTCTGCTCTGGGCAAGAATCCTGCTCTCTTTCAACACCTCTTCCTTGGTCCCAAGGAGAGCTCCAGGTAGCACCGACCTGTCTCTTTAGCTTTAGCAGGTCTCCAAGTCTTTGTCCCTTGGAACCCCTGGAGGTGGGGTGGGTGAGGCGGGTGGGGGTGGGTGATGAATTGCTATTCAGTTAGCAGCCAAGCACCTCCATAACTATCATGCCCCAGGGGCCGCATCATCGTGACCGTGCTCTTGTGAGAGGTCATCGAGTCGGTTCCAACTCGCAGTGACCCTGTAGACAACCGCCTGGTCCTGAGCTGCCCTCACGATTCTTGGATTGAGCCCAGGAGCGACCATCTCACTGCCATCGGTCAATGCTGACTCCCAGCCACCCTAGAAGACAGGGTGGAACTGCCCCCCGGAGTTGCTGAGATTGTAACTGTTTTGGGGAGCAGAAAGCCTCAATTTTCTCCCTTGGAGCGGCTGGTGGTTCTGAACGACTGACCTTTCACTTTCCAGTCAAATAGTAACTGCTTTGCCACCAGGGCTCCTGATAGCGACCATAAGAGGAGTGGAATGAATGAATCAGTATAAAGTACCTAAAGGTGTGCTCGGCACCCATGAAGCACTTCGCATGGATGCTGTCTGTTCTAATGGCTTAGGCGGGCTCCAGGAGTACACTAGAGTCTGGAGTCAGGCTGCTGTCTGCGACCCTCCCCTCTTGTCGACCCCAGGGCTCCAGTCCTCCCGGGCTCTCGGCCCTTCTTGCGAAAGTGATTGGGCTGTGGGTGCAGGGCTGCGCTACCTGCGGCAGATCCCGGTTACGGAGGGGGTGACACGAAACTCAGGCTGCTACTCGTTTTCTGATGTTTTAAAAAAATTATTATTAAAAGGTAATTTTATTGGGGGCTCTTATAACAATCCATATTATCAATGGTATCAAGCCTATTTGCGCCTGTTGCCATCATTATTTGATAAACATTTACTTTCTATTTGAGCCCTTGGTATCAGCTTGTCTTTTGTCCCCTCCTCCTCCCTCCCTCGTGACTCCTTCATAAACTGTAAATTATTATTTTCACATTTTACACTGACCACGGTCTCTCTTCCCTCCACAGTTTCTGTTGTTCATCCTCCTGGAGGCGTGGGGTGTGTATATGGTTATGTGTCGATCATAGAGCTAGGTTCCCCCTTCCTTCCTCTCCCCACTTTTCCCTACTCGACTCCGCCTTGCTCCTAGCAGCGTCCATGAGCCAGTCCTTTAGGGCTGCTTATCTGCAGTGGGAGCTCTCCGCAAAGGGGCTTTCGTATTTACTTTGGGAATAAAACTGATATAGTTGATTCCCACGCCAACCGTGGAGCCGACCTCGGTAAAACACGGCTCCGTCTTGCACGGACACAGGGAGGAGCAATCTGGGCCGGGAAGGTGCAGCTCCCATTTCTGTGGCGGGGCAGCGGTTCGTAAATATTGTGGGTAACCCAGACAGAAAAGGTTAAAGCGGTACATTTTGGCTGGAGGAGGATTCATTAGGGGATGATTTGCGAGAACGATTATACGTGTGCTCAATTTACTGACCTTTTTCCCCTTAACCTCTCTGTGGAGGGTGAAGCTCTGTGCTCTGGGCTCATTTCCCTCAACGCTTTCCTTTCTCTGTGCTATCACCTCAGTCGTTCTATTTGGTCATTTTAAAACTCACTAATTTGGAGCAATAGGTTTCATGGATTTGTGGGCCTAGCACATTCGGTAAGCACAGCTCCGTGGGCCTGGGAAAGCGCTGTACGCCTACTGAGGTTCTCGGGCACCAAGGTGGGGGCCTTGGCCCACGTCGTCCAGGACCTCAACAGAAACTGCCTGTGGCTCTGAGCGCAGGGGCATGTCTGAAAGGCCACGCAGGCATGTTCTAGAACCGAGTTGGAACATACTGCCTTGCTAATTCTTGGCTATTTTGAGACAATGGCCTATTGTGATTAATTAGTGTCCTTTTCCACCTGTTTTCCTTGCCAGTCTTGGGGCCACTTTTCTGCTAGGTGGCAATGCTGTCCCAGGGCAGGCCAGAGGGCTGATTCCAAGACAAGGCCAGGGCACTGTGGGAGTACCTCAGCCCTGTTCTCTCCCGTCAGCCATTCGTGTCCTCTGACTTCTACGGCCCGGAGAGTCCACAGACAAAAGCAAGAGGAGAGGCAGCGGTTGGGGTAAGGAGCAAGGAGGGGTGAGCCGGGAAAGCAGCTCTGCTGGTTCTAGCCGGAGTTGGTCACGAGACAGATGAATGCGGTAAAGAAGACGCTTCTTTAGTGACCTTGTGTTCTCTTGTGTTCTACGCTGTGGAGCAGCCAGGGCAAGGGGAGGAAGAGGGCCAAAGCGAGGCTGACTTGCTCCCTCCAGCGCTCTCAGGCTTAGCTTCAGCTCTCTCGTGTGCCGTCTTCCACTTTCTTGGCTTTTACCATGTGGGGGTTGAAATCGTGCAGTTGAAAGCAAAGACAGAGAAAGCTATGTCTTTCTAATCTGTTGGGCCTCTCTCTTCTACTTTGCTAGAGACTCTCATAAAACAAAACAAAACAAAACCCCACAGTGAGTGGCGAGAGGAGGTAGGGCTCAAATGAGAATCAGTGCTTTTCCTAGGGTTTAAGGTACCTTTGTTTCCCTAGCTACTCTACTTTCAGCAAACCACAAATATGCACATCTTGATTTACAAAATAAATAATTTAAGGAATTAAAAAAACAAAACAAACCCCAAACGTCCACAACAGCTCATCCTATGTTAAAGTACAATCCCTACCATAATCAAGTGAGCCATTTACACACAATTTCTAATTGTGGGCGATGGACCACTGAATGTGTGTGTGTGTGTGTGGGGGGGGTGGCGATCAGAATACTCGATCGTGCCCTTAGCACAGGTTGATGCTCAGTTCACCCCGGCATTGCTAACCAGGACGTTTGCACTCTGCAGCCTGCTGAATTTTAAATGGCCACTTGCTAGCGAGGCCAGTGTCAGGCGAGGCACAAGTCTCAGCATCAGCAGTAGCTGCCGGAGCCTTGATGGGCCCAAGGAAGATGGAGTTTCCAAGCCTGTGACATTTCATTCTCTTGTTATATAGCGGCTATAAAAGAGTCACTAGCGTTTTCCTGTCTTCCTCACTAATACACACCAGCAATTGGAGAAATAAGGGTCCCAGTCTCATGCCTAATTTGGTAGCTTAAGTGGTGAAAGGAGCTCTGAGAGCCGGTCACGACAGGAACCTCTGTCAGCAGGTTCACCCAAGCAGAAGTCCCCTGCAGAGGTGATGGAAATGGGGAAACGTTTCATGTGAAAGTCCCTTTCCTGAGAAACCCAGTGTGAACGATTACCGAAGGCCATTGCTGAAGTTATTTCTATAATGGGCATTTGCTGGAAATGGAAGAAAATGACAGATGCTAATGTTTGACTATTATGAAGCTCAATGTTGTACACATCCGGCCATTTCACACGTCGTTTCAGGAGTAACCCAGGTGTTTGCTGACCAGTTGCTTTCTTCAATTTGGAAGCTAATTTCACCTCTCCTCCCATCTTCCTCCCCCACCCCTGATGTAGTGTTCTGCTTTGGACATGATTTTAAAGATATGTAGGCTATTACAGCAGTGAAAATATTACTGATGCAGATTTTATCCCCAGACCATTGAGTCTATTTAGAGATGTCACACTCATAAAAGCTCATGTTTATTGAAGAGGGTTATGGAATTGGCTGTAAGATTTCGTAAAGACTCTTTTCAGGGAGAAGCTGCAGGTAGAATGGTTTGAGTGGCTCCTTTGCAAACCTTTGATGAGCTCCCCCTCCCACCCCTCCCTCCCCTTCCCACCCCTCCCTCCCCTTCCCACCCCATCCCTCTCCCTCCCCCTCTACCCCCTCCCCCTCTGCGCCAAATGTCTGGATGCAAATGTCTTACGTAGCACGTAAAAGCAATTTGCTTTTCTCATTAGGCGCCAGACAGTCAGCTAACGTGACGATGACAGGTTTCGAGGTCTCCGACATCAGGGCCAGCTTCTGGCCTGAGCACTGCTACTTACAGTCACCAACTCATTCCAAGGTTAGGCACGGATGTGATGATGTCGGTCTTGCTTGGGAATGGTTGTATTCAGACTCCAGATTGAATTGTTGAGAGGACTTCAATACATTTAATTGAAATTTCTCTCTCGCATGACACACACACACACGTTTCAGAATACAGCCCATAATTAAAAATATCCATCATTATGCTCATTCAAACTGGGGCAGTTAAAAGTATCTCACACTGTTTCTCTTCATTACTATGCAAAGCCAGAGCTTATATTTCTTGATTTGGAACGATGCCAGAGAGCCATTTCAATATTTGAGCTTTTACACATTATTATTAATCATGATGATGATGCACTTTCCAATATTCATGGTACTTCATAACAATTTTTATTAGCTTTTTCTTCAAACAGCTGAATCAGGTCAAAGAATACTACTTACTACTCCACAGCTGGTGAAGAAACAGAGAGATCACCTGCCACCAATTCTCTGTTGTGAGGATAGGTTCATATTGGAAGTTTCAGATGTCCCTGGGGAGGGGGATATACCTGTGGTTTAGACATGAGTACATTTAAATATAAAAAATAAGTTGTATTATAAAGCTAGATTTAAGTATCAACATGCACATATTGAAATATGTCATATTTAAATTTTTAGATATACAAAACAAGCTAAAAAATATAAGGGTGAAAAATAATACCACAGGTTACCGTTGTCAGGAACCTCTTAGATTCTCAACGTGTATTGGGTGGAGAATTGTACAGATGTTGGGGATTTGCAGCGTAAGAGTGTCCAGAGAATGCTTTGCTGGTGTAGGAGGAACAGATTCCGAGTTAATGAATGGTGATTGGAGTAGGACCGCGCTTAGCGGGGAAGTTGGATCTATTGTGTGGCGCAAAGTTAGATGATAAATCACTGCACGCTAATGATGAGAGCATATGCCTCCGACAGCTTTATAGAAAAGTAAACTAGTGGACCAAAGAGATAGTGAAGATTTATTTCCCATTTGTTGGCAGAAATAGATTTCTTTCCTTAGCCTATTAATGATGATGAGTTAGAAATGTTTATACAGTGGCCTAAGCTGAAATTATAAAACAAATGTGCTATAGTTAAAATGCCCGATGGCTCAAATTTCAGCCAAACCATAGAAAGATCCCTAAGGAGGAATAATAGCACAAGTGAGGACCCCACACCTGAAAATAACCAACCACTGAACATCTTCAGGGCAGAATGGAGCCAAGGACAAAGCGCAGAGGGCTCGGAAAGGAGGAGGGATGGGAACAGGAAACACAGGGTGGAAGTGGGACGAGGGAGGGCCCATTGCATTGAGGGGATTGCCCTGAATGGAATGGAACAAAGTGTGTCTGAATCGGTGAATGGGGAACTGATGATCACCCAATACCCAATAAAAAGGTGTTTTGTTTTGTTTTTTAAAGAGTGAGATGTCCACAAGTCCTATCAGGAACACTGTCAGGGTGATGGTCGAGCACTTGACTGCTAGCTGAAAGCTCAGTGGTTGGACCTCACCATAATCCCACGGGAAAAGATGTGACAGTCTGCTCCCAGTGAAGACGATAGCCGGGGAAGCCCTATGGGGCCGGTATAGTCTGTCTTATGGGGTCACGATGAGTCCAGGAAGGCTTGAGAGCCAATGGATAGAAGCTCTCAAGAACCTCCTTCATCAGCTATAATATTGTGGAGACAGACTGCAGTCCAGGAGCCTGGCTGCTTCCTGTACGTGGGAGAAGGAACTAAGTCAAGGCCATACAGTGGGAGACTGCTGATAAGAAAAGCACATTATCCCATCAGTGAGTCTGTACCCATCAGTGTCTTTGTGTTCCACTCCGGCAATGCCTGGATCTCGTGCCTTGATAAAGTCCAATTTAGATGATTTAAGTACAGTTTATTCCAGTTTTATTTGAAAGTACAAACCATTCCAAACGTTCTTTCGGATTCACCTTGCACAGTGATACCACGATGAAAGAAAACTGCTAATATACAGGAGGAGGGGCGCTGAGTACTGTTACGCAGGGCAAGCTGTCACCACCATTTGCTTTGAGAATGCCCAGGCTAACCGGTTGCTGGCATGTGATGGAAGAAGGGTCAGATATGTATTTGTTTCTGTGTTTAGGCTTTCGATTATTGGATGACTCATCAGGAGGCCGGCTTTGCCAAACATTTTACATTTGGAATACTACAGTAAAGACAAACAATCCCGTTAGCAGTTTGTTTTTAAGGCTGTTACCATTGGCAGTATTGGGAGTTAGAATCCTAAACTTAACAGGAACTACGTCTTTTTATTAAAAATGTGCTCCAGTCGGACTGTAGTCTTTGAATCCTTTAAAAAAAAAAGTTCCCTTTGCTTTGTGTGAATCAGCTTTGGCAGTCAAAGGAACATTGTGGGGAGGGGCTCGGGACTTCGTAGCAGAGCCTTGATTGAGACCCCTGAGAGGCATAAAGAGCTGGGCCTCAGCTTCCAAACTCAAGGTTGGCGGTTCCAATGCCCACCTCGTGGTGCCTCAGAAGAAAGTCCTGGTCACGGCCTGTGCAGAAAGCCCCCTTGCCTCACACAGGGGTTGTCGTGAGTCAGAACAGACGTGGTGGCGACAGGTTTAATTTTTTGCTGCTGATGTTGGTGTCAGACCTGAGGGTGTCGCGTGTTGGAAGCATGTGGGATTGTTTAGTGTATTTGGAGTGGTGGTGGGGAGACTATACATGTTGAACTTGGGGATTCATTCAACAGACACTTATTGAACTCCAGTTAGGTAAGAGGCACAGTGTCGCATCTTTGAAGGCCTCTGATGGAGTCCCCCCGCCACATGTTAGGAGACAGTTGCACTCCCACGAGTGAAGGTGCTTGTGTAGTAGGCCTGGGCCCGGAGTCCTCGGACAGTGACCCCATTCTGATGCGCTGGCGGCTTGGGAAGCGCTACCTTGAAACATTGAAACAAGTAAAGCAAGTTTAACAACACCCTGCGCATCTTGTTTCAGTCAAGCGTTGGGGAAGACAGTGCATCCAGGCACGTGGGACAGCCCGGTCTCCTTGTCGCTGTCACGTGTCACCTGCTCTGCCAGCAGCACCTTTCCAATGACTGGGCACAGTCGTCACAGTAGATAGCATCAGAACATTTGGGAATGGTTTGCTTGGGCAAATACCTGTCTCTTGAATAGATGACTATTTAACCAACACCCACCTCGTTGTCATCGAGTCAATCCTGACTCATCTCAACCCTTGAAGATGGAGTGGGACTGCCCCTGTGAATTTCTGAGACCGGAACTCTTCACGGGTGTAGAAAGCTTCATCTCTCTCCCGAGGAGCGGCTGGTGATTTTGAACTGCTGAGCTTGAGTGCTGCACGTACTCCCGAGGGGCAGTCAGATCAAATGGGTATACCAGCAGCTTCAGTTCTGCCATTTCTTTTACCACTGCCTCCCCCAAAGAAAGGAGTAGAGGGCTCCAAACCGAATGACCTGCATACAGTGCTTTGAAGAGTTATTCACAGACTGCATTGGTGTGAACTGATCTGAGTCACTCGTTCTTGGAAAGACTTTCAGCCTTCCTCACATTAGGAAACGCCCGGTGAGAGCATCATAGAACTCCCTTGAAAGACGTGGACACAGGAAACTCCATTTTGGAAAAGAAATGAAAGTATAATATTTAGGCGCAGCCTCAATGTTGAGCCACTGCCAAGAACCACCAGATGGTCTGAAGTCATCCCAGACCCTGATAAAACCTGGTGGGATCCAGTGGAATTTCCAAAATAACATCAAATGGCCAGCCAAACTGCCCATATAAACCCGGGTAGAGACACTGACTTTTCAAAGAGCTAGGAGCCAAGGAGACATCAACCTGTGCTCTCTCCAGCTCTACCCGGGGTGAGCCCGCGGATGAAGGCAGTGCTTCCTGGGACTACGATGCTAAAATAATAATGTGTGTACTGTGTTGCCCTTATACCTTGGCATTTGCCTTAGACAGTGTTCTTAGACTTAATCATTTGAGTTGATTTTAGGGTTATTAGATTGTTTGATGTGTGTTTTCAGTGAATAAACCGAACATTTAAAAAATCAAAGAGTATTAAGTAATTATTAATCACGCCGCTCGTGAAAATCGCTCATAACCAGACGGGAGTTTTCCAATGGGCCCTCCTCCCCACAAATAACATTTGCAGTCCATGTGTTCTCTTAATTTTCAAACTCTATAACTTCTAGAGGGGCTCTCTTTCTAGGGTAATCATAGCAATGACGATATCAATAGCTTCATAAGGTAGTGCTATTCTTATCCCCATTTTATAGATGAGGAAACCGCTATTCAGCTACTTTAGCGATTTTTCAGGGTCACAGTTCCTAACTGACAGACTAACCCCCAAGCTAAATTCCCTGCCTTTGAGTTGGTTCTGACTCCTGGTGAGTCTATGGGAAAGGGTAGAACTGCCTCTGAGGATTTCTGGGATTGTAACTCTTCATGGGAGTTGAAAGCCTCATCTTTCTCTCTCTAGAGAGTTTGGTGGTTTCGAACTGCTGGACTTATGGTTAGCATCCCAATTCACAACCACTGTGCCACCAGGGCTCCCTGGAGCCACCTTATTGACTGAAGCCCTCTGGTTCCAGAACTTGCACACGCCACCATTCCAGTGTTTGGTGGTTGCTGATGTTTTGCAAATCTATCAGCAGAGGATGCGATACTGTCTGTTAGCACACAAAGTTTCTTTTCATTTTAATCTTGACTGCATAAACAGTTCCCCCTTCATCGGTAAAAATGAAAATGGTGCAAAGGATACAGGGACGAGTGTCTCACCCCCTGGCCTTCACTCTCCCTAGTCAGAGAGAAGCCCGGTTCTCCAGTGACTTGCATATCCTCTCAGAGATATTCTGCACACACACAAGCTTATATTTCAAACCTCTCTTTATAAATAGTTGAACTCTTTGAGCAGACGGTTTTGGACACTGGCCTCCTCAGATCAGTGACATAACATGTGTCCCAGAAAACCAAGACACCTAGACACTTAGATCATCATATTCAGTTGGGTATATTGGCTCAGCCACCTCACCCTTCTGCTGTCCCCAGTTGATGGGGAGCCCAGCCAAGAAGGTTATAAATGTGACCTAGTTAGTCTACTGGGACTCTGGCAGGCACCGTGCTCAGAGTCCCTGGTCATTTGCTACTTGCAGCATCACCACGGAGCACCGGCAGGACTGACTTTGAAGACATTCGGTCCCAGAAAAAACACATGCATTATTCCAGTGTGGAGACAAATCCCAGTCATGATGAAGACGTACCTACAAGTGCAGCCTAACTTTAAAAGCGGGGATTTAAAAGATCAACTCTGTGGGAAAACATATGTACATATTCTTGCTGATCTAATAAATCTACGTCTCGAAAGTCTAAATGCAAAGATTTAGCTACGTTGTTGCTTGTGACCACCGTTTGGGAACGCCCCCACATAGCCCATAAGAGTGGCTTGTTGGTTCTCTTGGGTGGGGTGGGGTTGACACCACTCACAGTGACCTGTCATCTTCACGGAGGCAGTTTGCCAGAGTTTTCTACACAGGTGGGCTTGAACCAGCAACCTTTTGGCTAATTTAATCATTTGGCCACCAGGCAACAATAGAGGCTTAGTTAAATAATTTATATGAACTTACTCAATAGAAAATCACGGAGCCATTAAGAAGGTGACAAGGAGTATTGGGTGATATAGAAGGCTGTTTGAAATATGTAGTTAACTGAACAGAACAGAATGTAGTGAAGGCATTTCTCCCCCCACCCCGACCCATTATTCATTTATATTAGAGAGTTTAATAAAAGAGACTATCATAAGAGCTATTGGAACGATTTCCAACAAATACTAACTGTTGTTTCTGCATGGCCACGGGTGATTTTAATGACTTTGGGGAGTTCTTTTCTGGCTTATTTGAAATCTATAAAAGTTAACAGTGAGTAGTTTGCATTTGGATAGAAAATAAACCATAAGAGACTTATTTCCTTTTTTTAAAACCTAAGAAACTGATGACCTCTTGAAGCAACCACTTACAGATTGTGGGGTACAAGCTAATATTTTCCCAAACACCTGCTAGCTTGTCTCCCTTCTACCTTTGAAATGGAATCTGTTTATGATCCACTGATTAAAATAACATGTGACCCCATTCGCTGTGTCTCTTAGATTATTATCTGGCAGGCAATTAATGTTTTTAATTTAGACGTGTTGCCTGAATCCCTTTGAACAGTCCCCAGACTCTTTCCGTTTAGCCTTGCTGAGAAGGACAACAGCTCACATGGGTGGGATGCTCACCTGTAGCAGACGCTGGGCCAAGGGCTCTATAAGGGGGCCCTCATTTGATCCTAAGGGGCATGGGCTCTCACTGTCTTCCGCATGACAGATGTGGATACTGAAGCTCACAGAGGTTACAGAGGGTGACAGAGTTGATAGAGAAGCCAGGATTCCAAAACTCGGGTGGATAATCAGTGGAAAAGGCCATGTCACCACCTCAGGTTTGACGACGTTGAAGATTTTAAAGCATCTTAGAAACCTCCTTTTGTAAACAATGAAATTGAGCCAGGAAGTGGGTGGTGGTGGGGAGCTGGGAACGGTGGTCTCTGCAGAGGCAGACACCATCCCGGACCCCCTGGGTCTTGTTCCCCGCTGAATCGCTTTCCAGGAGAACACAAAGCCCTGCGGTGTCTTGCATGGGCCGGTGATAAACGAATGGGAATGGGAGTGTTTTTTGGAGCTGCTCAGGAATGGAGGGGATGGAAACCTTCCCACCTCATCTTGCTCATCGCTGATGGGGCACACACTTGCCCATCAAGATCATTTTCCAAAGATGATTACTTCAGTGTGCCCAGGCCGGCAGGACATAAGCGTGTGGGCAGTGGTGGTAAGAGTTATCATTATTCTTAATGGGAAAATATGCAGGTAATGACTTGGATGATCATGTATCTGTAATGTATGAGTTCCAAAGCCCAATGAAGTAATTAAGCAGTCTGCAAACATGCGGGGGGATAAAAAAGCCTGACAGGAAAATGGACCAGCTCTTCTGGAACGCCGGGTAGCTTTCGGAAGGAGGAACCATGAAAAAGAAGATCACCTCCAAACTCTTCCAATTGTGCCTGCCTAACTTTCCACTCAACCTATCCTGCTTGTCTGGTTTCATAAGCAAATATTTCTATATTTCACAGAACACTAAGTATTTGTTAGGGACTAGCCTTTTCAAGTTATCAATTCAAACTAGAGTTGTTCTTCCTGGAACGTGAATTTGCACAACCCTTTCCCCACCCCACCACCCCCCTAACTGATGGCAGCCTGGGTGGGGCACACATGGTTAAGCCCTGGCTGCAATGGATACATCGGCAGTTCGAATCCACCCAGTGGTATCTGGGAGAAAAAGCCTAAGAATCTTCTGAAAGGGCACCCAAAGCCCCTTATGGCTGTTAAGTTGCTTCCAACTCATGGGGACCTTATAGGAGAGAGGCTTTCCAAGACTGCTAATCTTTGTGGGAGTGGAAATCTTGTTCCCGAGAAGCAAGCTGGTGGGTTTGAACCACTGACCGGTCTAAAAACTTTTCAACAGAACCACTGTTGGGTATTAGCAGCCCAACACTTAGCCGCCAGGGCTCCTTCTGAAAGCTCACAGGCACGGAAAACTTTGTGCAGCACAGTTTTGTTCGATTCCTAACAAATGGTGGGAATTTGTTAGGTTCTAGGTTCGCATGAGAAAGAAATCTACGCTGAAGCCTGGTTTGTGATCCAAGTGGCATTTATAAAGGATAGAAGTTCCAGGTTTTACAGTCACTGAACATGGGATTGCACCGTGGTGAGCTGAGGCCTGAGAGAGACTGAGGCACGGTCAAGCAGAAGGCCTAGGAACAGCTGGAAAAAGAGGGCAGTGGTTTCCAGGTTCTGGCTTTTTAGGGCCTTCTGCTGGGAGGTGTGGCTGAAGGTACTGGTTGACCCCATTGGCTGAATTAAGCTCACCTGGCCTAGATCATATCAATCCAGGTGTAGCGCCCATCTACGTGTACCACTCCCCCTGGCTTGGGGCCTGAATTGGCGCATGCCCTATAGCCTTTATAGGCTTCTACCTTCGGCAGGGTGCGGGTAAGGGCTTGGCACGTAGAGGAACAACTCCTGAGTCCTGGTTTGCTACCTAACAGCTTTACTCTTACTAGGAACCGGCACTGGCCTGACAGCAATAGCTTTGTTTATTTCTCAAGCCTGTATTGAGGGCATTCACATATATCATCCCATCTCATGTGCAAGAGAGGCAGCCCGTGTAGCAGCAGAAATAACCTCTGGCTCTTGTCGCAGATTTGAACGTGATTCCTGCTTTCTCTACATTCTGGAGGGGTGAGCTTAGGTCAGTGATGGGGAGTCTTGGCGGGGATGCTTCCTCCCTCATCGGTGCGGTGGTTGGAGGATTCCGTAGGGGACGTGCTTCAGCGGGACAGGGCCATGAGCGGAGCAACGATTAAATAGAGCCATTATATTAATTATTAATTATTATTATCATCATGGCGATGCTGCAGAGCAGGTGTCTGCCTCTTACTTTATCAACGATGAAGCACAGTGACTTGTCCAAGGGCACAGATCTGGTTGGGGGCAGAGGCATGAGATCTTCTGGATCTTGTTGATGATCAGGGTGGTCTAGGAGTGAAGTTGCAAGGTCGGCAGCTCAAAACCCCCAGCTGCTCTGAAGGAGGAGACACATGGAAGCTTGCTACTCCCCGCAAAAGTTAGTCTCAGAAACTCACAGGGCCGTCCTCGCTTGTCCTACGGGACGGCCATGAGTCAGCATCCACTCGATGGCAGTGAGTTTGGTTTGGGTCGGCTCGGGACCATCAGATGGTGCCTTATACCAATGATATAGAAGAGTTAGTAGATAAGATTGGGGAGGCAGGCTCAGCCTGGAAGCTGTTTCAGTGTCCATGATAGGTTCACTCAAAGTGGACTTTCAACAGGGTGGGCGCTGAGAACTATTTGTAACATGTAAGCCCATCGAATCAGCGGGGTGTTTGTGCTTTTGAGGAAAGCTAACCGATACATTCATTTTCTGAAGGATTTATGGAGTAGAAGGCTGGAGGAAATGGCTAGATTAGGGCTGTCCGGGGAGCAATTAGCAGCACTTACCAACCATTAAAGCACTTTGTCCTAAAAAACAACAGAGGCATTCCGAGAGAATGGTTTCTTGTTCCCTTTGAATATGCAGAGAGAGGTCTCTGGTGTCAGAAAGCAAAATAAACAAAACAAAACAAAAAGAACCCCCACGTTGCAAAGAACTTTGCCGGAGTTTGTCCCATGATTAATTCACGCCACAGTTCTGAAGTCTCTGTGTTACAGAACCTTGGCTTATGATTTTGTCACTGCCACAAACTAACAAAGCAGCTTCAGGCCATGTCAGGAGCCACTTCCCACGGCTCACAAGAAACGTGGGGATGGTAGTGGTGGTCCGGTAGGTGGCAGCCTCCTCTCTGAGTTAATGCCTGGCTGTTTCCCAGCAAGATGCTTCAAGGGAACAAGGAGGGCCCTTGGCTGTATTTATTTATTTTAAAAAGTTCTCCGTTTTGAGGCAAACTGGGGGAAGTGCTGAGTAAGAAAGATAAGGTACCAAGACTGGTTCTCTCTCTTGCCAGTACTGGGTGATTCCGGGCTGGTGTGTCGCACAGATTTAGATAAGGTGCCTTTTTTGTTACTGGAGGCTGCTGGGTTCTGTTATAGATGCCGCCGCTCCTGCACTTTGGGATGCTTTCATTGTTTGCTTTCAGCGTGTAAAAGAGACCACCTTTCTTTGGATAAACAGGCAGATATACTACGGGTACAGGCATAAACTCCTTGGTTTGTGGGAGTCATGACGTTTTAAAAAAGTTAATTTCCACCTAAGTGAGGGAAAAGAAAGTCTTGAGCCACCTTTTCCCTGCCTGTGACTTCAGACCATTGGGCTGCAAGCCCTCCTGGAGGCTCACACTTGCAGAGCATTATGGGATATGCCAGCCCACAGATGTCGTGGGTCCAGGCTCTAGGGCTAGTCCCTGTGCCTCGGTAGCTCCTGGAGGTGGAAAAGGAAGGGAACTGAAGTGGGGGTGGGAGGAGGAGGAGTGGGAACATTTATTGACACATTGTTTTGTACCAGGGACCCTTATTTTGTATTAGGCAAGTATCCTGGTGGTGTAGTGGGTTAAGCATCTGTTAACCACATGGTCAGTGGCTATAATCCACCAGCCACTCCAAGAAAAAAAAAATGAGGCAGTCTGTCTGAGTTGGTAATGATGGAAAGTCTTAGAAACCTGACGGCGCAGATCTATCCTGTCCAATAAGATCGTTTGACTTAGTATTGACTCCATAGCAGTGGGTTTGCGGGTTTTGAAAATTTTATTTTAATCAGAATCATTTGTTTTAGGGTTTAGTTTGTATTAGGGAAGTCCTGGTGGCACAGGGGTGTATGCTTTCAGTTGCTAACCACAAGGTCAGCGATTCAAACCCACCAGTTGCTCTTGGGGAGACGGATGGGGCTGTCTGTTCCCATAAAGATTTAAAGTCTCAGAAACCCAAAGGGGTTAACAGGGTTTCTATGAGCCAGAATTGACTCCAGGACAGTGAGTTTTGGTTTAGGGGAGTCCTTGGGAGCTGCAGATGGTAAAATGCTGTGATGCTAACAGAAGAATTGGTGGTTCAAATCCATCCAGAAGCAAAGTGCCTCCGAAGAAAGTCCTGGTGAACCACTGCCAAAGAATTCTATCCATTGGAAACCTTTCGGAGAACAGGCCTACTCTGACCCACAGGGGTCTTCCAGAGCTGCGCCGCAGTTGGATTCGAATCTATGGTAACTGGTTCATGATCTATACTTGGACCATAGAATCCAGTATTTTACACACACCCAAAATAACAATAAAGCCCCCAAACCTAAGGAGGTCAGGAATTTGGGGGATGTGATACTCTTGCCTCCATTTTAAGGACTGGAAACAAAAACAGAGACCTGTAAAATCACGTGACCAAGGCCACATAGCAGTAAGAGGCAGAGCCAGACTATGAAACACATGCTTTACATTAGAAGCATTCAAACTGGTTTCTAATTCCCGTACCTTATTTTAAGTATGTATCGGCACATACCAGTTTGCTTTGTAGAACTGTGCCACCAACACACAGTCCTTGTAGACTTTCCGCCTCCTGCCCTAGAATGACTACTGAATCTTCTTCCGATTAACCACTTTTAAGCTCCAGCAATACACAGTCCCAGTGCTTAACTTGAATGTCCGCAACATTTGCCCTAGAATTCAGATGCATGTGGGCATCTTTAGGGACCTGGTCGGCTAACCTTCGTATGAGGGAGGAAGAGGAGCCCACACTTGGTTCACACACGCATGCCTAGAAGTGACAGGGGAAATGAAGGGTCAGCTAGACGTCTGTTTCTGAAAGTCCTCCAGTTCAGACTGATGGAGGCATGAAAGGAAGATCTCAAAGGGGTGTTTGAAGACTCAGTAAAGACCTGGGGAACAAAAGATATTAGAGACTTGTGTTAAAAACGAGGTCAAAGGGTATCGTGTTGTTAGGTGCTATCCAGTCAGTTCCGATATAGATTGGCCCCTTATAACAGCAGAACCAAGCACTACCGGTCCTGTGCCATCCTCCCAATTGTTATTTTGGTTGAGGCCATCTGTGGGTCCCTAACACCGAGGGAAACATGCGAGGACTCTATTCCCTAACTTCTAACACTGGGAATCTGGAAAGCTGGTATTCCATGATAGGAAAGCCTCCATTTTGGTAAGTTAGAGGGAAAGTCCAAGTACATGATCCTGCTTTGAATGTCATTCCCACAGATTCTCCCCTTCATAGCTATGCTGCCTTAAAGTGGGCACGTGGCTGATTTTACCTCCCTATAGGAGCAGATGTTATCCTTGTGTCACCCGACCCCCCTCATTCCTTCTCCCAATGCAGGTATTAGGTTTCCTTACCTGTGAGCTCAGGGACCTTAATGTAGATGCCACCTACTTTGTGATGCATGTAACTACTGAATATGGGTATAAATGTCCCAAGACAGTAAAGGCTCGCTCTCTCTTCTCCCAGTTCCACGCAGCCCATCAAGAAGAGCTGAGGGGAGGATGCTACTATGAAATGTGTTTGACTCCTTGATTTCATTCCCTCTCCTGTCTTTCTGTCCTCGAGGACTTTACTATAACCTTTATGCATTATTGCCGTACGATTGCGCCTACTGGCCCGTTGGTTGTTGGAGGCTGGTTTCCTCTGACACCCCTCGACGCAGCCCCTGTAGAGGGCCTTCCTCTTTTGGGCTGAACCTCTACCTGACCAGCCTTTTCCACGACGGTCTCCCCTGACAAGATGTCCAGCGATTCCTCATTTCAACACCATCCTGATAGCCAGCCTCAGCCACGTTCGTTAAGACTCTGGAGTGGCCAGTGCAAAGGAAACAAGGTGGTCTCATCCTGGTGAACGGCCTGCAGCCAGAGAAATGCTCTTTTCTATCAGGCTGGCGTTGACTCCAGGATCCTCCGGTTATGCAAAGAATAGATAATGGCTGATGTTTGTGTTGGGCTTGGAATTCTAAGGCAAGGGGCTCTGTCTGGCTTAGTCTCAAATTATACCATGAGGGCAGCCCGTATGTGATCTACTCAAAAGGCAACTCTGGTTCTCACCCATTTAATGGGTCCCCTGAGGTGAGATTCATGAGGAGGTAATGAGCAGACGAGAGATCTTGCTTAATTAGGTCTTTGGGTGATATTAACATGATATTAACATGATCTGTATTTCCTCTTATTCCCCCTCCCTGCCATCTAGCCCATTTCTGAAGGGCAGAGTAATTAATAGGAGAAAAAGGGACAGTCCTCATCCTGGCTTGAAAGGAATATGGCTATGCTCTTCCCAAAATAACTTGCAGAGGGACAAGGACACGATTGCTGCTGCCTTCAAGCCGTATTTGAAGACTTGTTCAAGGAGGACCCTGAAGTTGCCGGGTAAGTGAGAGAAAGACTTTGGTGCCATGTAAAAGAAGACGGAGTGGGCTGTGTTGGGAGAGAGTGGATTCTCTGCTCAGATCTGCAAGCCAAAATCTGAAGCCAGCTGGTGGGATTATCCGAGAAAGGGGGAGTATAAAGGATGAGAGAGAAGCTCAACAACAAAACAGCACAGTCCCGGCCCCCTCAACCAAATTCACTGCCATCGAGTCGATTCGGACTCATATTAACCCTACAGAGGATTAGAGTAGGCAGCTTCGAACAGTCTTGCTAACTTTGAGATCCTGAGATTCTAGCAGCATGTAATTCCACAATTTGGATTTTAATGAATTAAGTGAAAGTAGGGGTTGTCCAATAATACAAATAAAACAAGAACACTTCGGGTACCCTGACCCTTGATTTGAACATGAACCCCAACCAAACTCACTGCCATGGAGTCGATTCCAGCTTGTAACGGCCCCTGTAGCACAGGGTAGAACTGCCCCGTGGGGTTCCAAGACTATAATTCTTGATGGGAGTAGAGAGGCTTCTTTTTCTCCTGAGGAGAGGCTGGGGATTTTGAATTTGACCTTGTAGTTAGCTGCCCAGTGAGTAGTCACTGTGCCACCAAACAAAGGAGGACCTCAATCCCCCTATTTCATGGGCTAAAAATCTCATAAGCCTGCCCAAGACCTGTGAATCCCCCAGTCCTGCTGAGATCCTGCTTCTGAGAGCAAGTGCAACATCTCCGTCCCATGCCTGCCTTCTCCTACCGCGGAGATTAGCTGCTTCACTGACAACACACACATAACAATTATTATCTGAGTTTTTGCACTACTTCCTTTAGATCCAGAAGTTATAGGCTCAGAGTCCCATCACATAATGTGTAATTTCCCTTCATCTTTGGCCAGTGTCATGCATATCATCCATTTCTTGTATTGGAATAAAGGACATTCCTCATGAGGTCAGGTCTGTGAGCACCCAGCCTGCCAGGCGTGGAGTTCTGACCTGTGTCAGGATAGATGAGATCGAGCCGCCACAACAAGCTGAGCCCTTAAAGGGTTCCTCTGCTTGGAGGCATTCAGGGTCCAGGCTGAGGAGGCCCCACTGCCTCAACACACCAAGGACTCTTCTGTCCTTCCGAGTCCAGGTGACCCATCATGCCATCTCTCCTAGCCCATTGGCCAGAAGAGGCTCCCATGGCCACACTAGCTTTAAAGGGCTTGGAAACACAGAGAAACCATGGACAATTTGGGGGACATTATTATTTCTGTGTCCTTCTTGGAAGAGGAATTTCCTCAATAACAATGGCTTCCTCACCAAAAAGAATTCTCATATCAGTTAAAAATTTTTTTTTTTTCAAAAAGGAGATTTTCTTCTGTTTTCCTATTCTCAGTTCAGTTTTGTCACCATTCGGCGGTAACTTCTGAGTTATGGAGTTAAGAACCTTGTGGACTGAGGTCATATTTGTGTTTGCTGCCCACCCAAAGGGCACCATTGGTGAAGCTAACATGAAACCACAACAGTCTCCATGCAAGACGCGAGATCAGGCTAGAGTTGCAATTTATTTCGAGCTCAGAAAGAAAATAAGGATTGTTCTTTTACTTTAGCATGCGTGTGTCTTTGGGGCCCAGTTTTCAACCACGGTGGCTTGCATGCCAGTCCTACTCAGGAATGGGTTAGTTACTCCGAGTTAAAGATTTTCTTCTTGTTCTTTTTCCTTTGGACAACGCTAATGGTAGAAGAGAGACATTCTAAGTTGTAGTCATTTCTCAAATTTGGTTTCTGGAGACTGTGATTCACAAAGTTTAGGATTTAGATTTTTTTTGGGTGGGGGGCTCTCTACATGTTTATAGGTGTGGAATGTACTTAGCCTCTCAGTTTTTGACATTTGCTATTTTTGGTTCTATGATACTGTTGTACTATTTTGTCAATGAGGCACTTTGTCTTCTCACTTAAAAAATATCAGATCATCCTTCCCTTTGGCTGCTCTCATGAGCATTTTTGACAACTTTTCTGGAAGACAAGCTTGGATATGAACTAAGGTAATTCCTAGAAAGTGGTTCATGCCAATACAAGCAAGACATGGCTTAGGATCACATCCCACCTCAACGTGTTATATTCATGCCCAAAGCAAGCACACAGTTTCCCACAGCAATCAATCACATAAAACCAAACAAAGCACAAGCACCTGCCAAATAAAAACACACGAAAGCATTATAATGTTGTTTTGGCCATAGATGTTGGAGCTGGAAGGAATGGCAGACAGTGCCTGCCCCGGCCTCAGTTGATGATGATGGTGCTCAGCTAGAGAGTGGAAGAGACCCGTCCAAGATCACAGGGAGAGTTCCAGGGGCCACGTGTGTGTTTTAAATGGACCGACTGTGGAAACATTGTATCATAGCCCCAGCAAGTCACGTGTGTGACTGTGGAAACATTGTATCATAGCCCCCGCAAGTCACGTGTGTGAATGTAATGAGAAGGCGAAGTGGTAAGGACCTAGAAACCCCTTAGCCCCGCTCACTCGTTCACTCGTTCACTCGTTCACTCGTTCACTCGTTCACTCGTTCATCCCTTCACTTCACGGAGATGTGCGGGCCCCAGCCTGCCAGTTGGTTGCACTGTGGCACCTTATGTGTTGCAATGGTACTGGGAGCTATGGCTGCAGTGTTTCAACTATCACAAGGTTCACCAGTTGTGTTAGTCTGGGTAGACTAGAGAAACAAATTCACAAACACACCTATGTATCTAAGGGAGAGGTTCATGTACGAGAGGAAGTGAGCATTGAGAAAACATCTCAGCCCAGTCAGTCCAAGGCCATAAGTCTGAAATTAGCCCATATGTCCAATGCCAATTTATAAAGTCCTCTTCAGACTCATGAAACACATGCAATGAAGCCAAATGCAAGAGGCTCACAAGCCAATGGGCCGAAAGTCTTTGGATCCAGTGGCATTGTAAGCATCTCAGTGCTGGCAGGGGTCTCCCTGTGGCTTCCCCAGTTTCTGAGGTCTGGTTACGTCCACGTGGCTTGTCTTCTGCAATGTCTCCCAGGGAGTGGCAGAGAGAGAGAGAGAGGTGTCTTCCACCTCCAAGGAGGAAGTACCAGATTTCCTAGAAATCTCAGGAGAAGGCCACGCCCACACAGAAGTCTCATTGGCTATCTCCAGAGTGACAGCCTAGACTCCACCCCAACACTCTTAATCCTTAAATTGACACCAGATTAGGTGACCACCACGCCAGTTGTGGGCAGGTTTGGGGGGCACGTCCAGACTAGGGCAGACTGTAGAGAAAGGCCTGGGCTCTGCTTCTGACCACTGGCTGATGATAACACTGGGCACCCCAGTCCAGCATTGTCCAATATAGGACTGGGAGATGAGCACCTCAGATTGGAAGGCACTGCACATGCCCCGTGGCCTCCGCGATGGACGCAGGCTTACCAACGCTCATGAAGATGTAGCAGGGCCAGCCCATGCTTTGTCTTGTCGCACACCTGGTGGCCACCAGTCGCAGATGACTCAACGGCAATTAAGAACAATGACTCTGCTCAGGGCTGTACCAGGTTCTGGGGACAGAACTGAGAGCAAGACAAAGATCTCTGTTTTCTAACACTGCATCATATCTCATCACTTATGCCAGACCAGACCTACGGAGCCATCTACTTCCTCTTTCCAGGATGTAGGCTTAGTAGGTTTATGTTTCCTGAATATGCTCCCTACTTGTGCCTGGAGCTTTGGTCATAATCCTAACATGTCTGTATTACTGTACTATCACCTTAAAATTGGGAAAGCTTCCCTTGGGAAAGTTGCAAAATTGCCAATTTGGTTATTAATTATTTTTCATAATGCAAGATTCTGAGGAGACAGCATAGAGGACGGGTAGGCAGAGGAGAGCAAGCAGAGCAAGAGGATTTAGGGGTCATGTGGGCTTCCAGAAGGAGCCCTGGTAGTGTAGTGGTTAAGCATTGGGCTGTAAACAGCAAGGCCAGCAGTTTGAAACCAATAGCTACTCCTCAGGAGAAAACATTGCTTTCTACTACTGTAAAATCACAATCTCATCCCCTCACAGAAGCGTCACAAGGATAGGACGAGTCAGCCTGGGTGCAGCCCAGCACCAACGGCACACACAACATTCCTCCAGTTCTTTAATGCTCCCCCAGGTCTACCTTACAAATCCTGCTAGACCAGAGCATGTACACTGGTACAGATAAGAGATCCTGACACTTGGAATCCAGGACACATAACCCCCTCAGGAACAGCAATGGGAGTAGCGATACCATGAGGACAGAGGGAAGGTGGGGGGAGAAGGTGGAGAAACAGGGAACTGACTACAATGACCGACATATAATTCCTTCCCCTCCCCAGGAGGATGAACAACAGTAATGTGGGCAAAGGGAGACAGTGGGTAGTGTGAGAGATGAAAATAATAGTTTATAATTCACCAGGGGTCTGCGAGGGTGGAAGGGAATAAAGAGGAGCTGATACAAATGGCTCAAACAGAAAGAATATTTTGAAAATGATGATGGAAACATGTACAAATGTGCTTGATACAATTGATGTATGGATTGTTGTAAGAGCCCCCATAAAATGATTTATTAAAATTTTAAAAAGAGTTCCCGTCTTGGAAGGTCATGGGGGATGTTCCACCCTGTCCTATGGGGTCCTGATGAGCTGGTCTCGACTGAATGGCAGTGAGCTTGGTTTGGGTTTGGTGAGCTGCCATGGTTGGTGAGGGTGGTGAGATGGACGGATCCCTCATGGGGAGCTAGCAGTTGGTAGGAAATAGAACTCCAGTGAGATGATTCCAGAACCTTTCATGGAAAGACAACTTCCCAATGTGGAGGCAGGGATAAGGGAAGCAAAAAGGGTTATTGAGTCTCCCAGTCACCAGGGAAGCATAATGCCCCTAACACGAGTCCACTAGTGCTCGTCCATGCAGCAACAATGACAGCATCTGGAGAAGCTGTAAAGTCAAAAGCTACATTGTACAGATTGCCTTCCAGCTAGGCTCCTCCATGTGAATTATGTCGTACCTGTTAGATATTCTTACACACAAGCTAGAAGGCGAGTGTTAAGTGACAGCCATCTCGAAGCTGCCTCTGGCCTGAGCGGAGAAAGTAAGCCAAGGCAGATGCAAATGATCCCCGGGAGCCCTCCTACTGCTGGAAAGCATCCTGTTCCTTAGAGGGAATCTCTTCTGGCTTGAACAAGTTAGTGCAATCTCTGTGTGTTGCGTGGAATTCCAGTCCTTGCTCGCAGTCAGTCCACTTGTGACAGCTGGGGCTGTTTCCGACAAGGCCAGTCTACCGAGAGACTTGAACTCATAGCACTTTCTTGAAGAGGGATGAGGTTTGTTGTAACTCACAAAGCATTGTTCAGAGTAATTCGTGGCACTTGGTTTTGAGAGTTAAAAACAAAAAGGTGTGTGTGTGGGTAGTTTCCGAATAATTAAGCAGTCTAGTCTAATAAAACAATTTATTTGACAAGAATAACAAGGATTTCTTATTATTATATAACAAGAATTTCTGTTCACAGAAACTCGGAAATGGTACATTTTGGAGATATTCGTGGGTCAGTTATTCTTGAATTCAGCAAGTCGAGAAAAAGAAGCTCAGGAGATTTGGGGCTCTAGGCAGGTGGTCTGTGGGTCCCTAGATGGAGTGGGCAACACTGAGGGTTTGTTAAGTTTTCAGGAAGGAAGTCATAAGGCAATGCCAATTTTTAAAAGTTTTACTGACAGATAATTCACCTACCCCACAGTGTAATGGTTTAGTCACCACGTTAAAACGAGTTCTGCAACCGCCGCCACAATTCGTTTCAGAATAGTTTCTTCTTGTGCACATTATTATTGGCTCCCCATTGCCCCTCAGCCGCCCCTGCCATAACCCTCCAAAAGTACCCCAAACTCACTTCTATCGAGTCAATGCTGACTCCTAGTGAGCCCCTGTGGGTTTCCAAGACTATAGCTGCTTACAGGAATAGAGAGTCCAGTCTTTATCCAGAGAAGCTGCTGGTGATTTTGAACTGCCAACTATGTAGATCGCCTCAGCCCAATCAATATGTAACCGCTTTTCCACCAGGACTCAGAAACTATTTATCCCATTACTGTCTCTATTGATTTACCTATCCTGGATTTCATATATATATAAAATATACCAAACCAACAAACAAAAACACCAACCGCTCTAACAAAATAAAACAGGGGAAAACTTCAATAAAAAGAAAACAGGAAATATTAAAAACTAGGACAAATGCAAAATGGGTCAAAAAGGAGAGCAAACAATAAGGCATTAGATTTTAACCTCGCTCCATTTCATTAATCACTTTCCAATGAACCCTGTCTGATAGCGAAGCTAGTCACATCCCTGCTAAAATGGCCAGAGGACAGACACCGAGGCTTCATCCATGTGAGCATCCTTCAAGTGGATTGGGGCTTTTGCTGTCATCAATAGGTAGGGCAATTCTTGAGGCAGCCCTGAGCATCCTACCTTGCCCCACTCTGCCAACAACGAGGGGCATATGGTGGGAATTTTCCCTCATTCTGCCAACAGTGTGGACTCGTCAAGCCATGAGCTCCCCTGGTTGCAGTGGGTAGTTGGACAGGTTCTCTCAATCTTCATTGGATCCTCCTTCTATTTGAATCTATAATCAACACTCAAAGAAGCAGCAGTCAAGAAATCAAACAGCATATTGCGATGGGCAAATGGAAACTGGAAACACTAAGTAAACATTAAACTCGAGTTGACTAAAGGGACCCACGTGCTGCCTGGCCCCGAGGGAAGTTTCCATTATGATCCAATGACAACTTGAAGTAGGACTCAGCACGGCCTCAAACAGATTCATCACAAAGAATCCATTTTCATGAAAGCATTAGCAAGTTACCCAGACTTTACTGAAGGTCTCATAGGACAGATTGGAGCAGTGATTGATACTGCACATGCTGTAATCAACGTTCATCCATTTCAAGGGGTAGCACTTGAGCAAGACAAATGGTACTGAAGGAAGAAGTCCAACCTGCACCGGAAGCATTAGCCAACAACAAGGCTCCAGGCATGGATGGGATACAACTGGAATGTTTCAGCAAGCTGAGGAAACACAGGAAGCACTCACTCATCCGTGCCAGGAAATTTGGAAGACAGCTACTTGGCCAACTGATTGGAAGAGATCAATATTTGCACCAATTCCAAAGCAAAGTGACCCAAAAGAATGCTTAAATTACAGAAAGATAGCATTACTATCACATTCAAGGAAATCTACTTAAGATCGTCCAGCAACAGTTGTAACCATACATCGACAGAACGGCCAGAGGTTCAGGCCAGAATCAGAAGAGGACATGGAACAAGGGATTTCATTGCTGATGTCAGGTGGATCTTGGCTGAAAGCAGAGAATATCAGAGGGATATTTATTCATGTTTTACTGAGTATGCCAAGGGAGTCGACTGTGTTGATCCTAGCCAGCTATGGATGGCTTTGAGAGCAATGAAAACTGCAGAACAATTCATTATGCTTATGTGAAACCTGTACATGGCTCAAGAGGCAGTTGTGCGAACAGAACAAGGCATACTGCATGATTCAAAATCAGGAAAGGTGTGTGTCAGGCTTCTGTCCTCTCACCATAAGTATTCGCTCTCTCTGCTGAGCAAATCGTCAGAGATGCTGGATTATATGAAGAAGAATGTGGAATCAGGATTGGAGGAAGGCTGGCTGAAAATGAAGAGGATTTGAAGCACTTGCTGATGAAGATCAAGAATTGCAGCCTTCAGTATGGATTGCAACGCAATGTGTAGAAAACGTAAATCTTCACAACTGTACCAATAGGTAACATCTTGATATATCAAGAAGAAATCGAAGTTGATAAAGATTTCATCTTGCTTAAATCCATAATCAATTCTCAGTCAAGGGATCAACCGATGCATTGTGTTAGGTAAATCTGCTGGACATGACCTCTTCAATGTGTTGAAAGGAAGGGCGTTACTTTGAGGACTAAGGTGTGCCTGCCCCAAGCCATGAGATTTTCAATAGTTTCTTATTGGATGCGGACGTTGGACATTGAAAACTGAAGAAGAATCAAGGTATTTGAGGTATGGTGCTGGTAAAGAATATTGAAAGCACCACAGACTGCCAAAAGAACAGCCAAATCTGTCTTGGAAGCTGTAGAGTCAGAATGCTCCTGGGAGGCAAGGATGATAGGACTTCATCATGGACTTTGGACATGTTTTCAGGAGAGATCAATCCTTGAAGAAGGACGTCATGCTTGGTAAAGTAAGGGGCAGTGAAAAAGAGGAAGCCCTTGGAAAGATGGAGCAACCCAGTGGCTCCCATGATCGGCTCAAGCATGAGAACAGTTGTGAGGCTGGCAGCGGCCTGGGCGGTATTTTGTTCTGTGTACATCGGGTCACTAGGAGCCAGAACCGACTCGATGGCACCTAACAACCACACAGCAGTTCTCTGTGTGTGTATTTAATCTCTTGAGGTTCATCTCTTTCCTGATCTTTCAGTTGGTGACCATTGCAAGTCTTATTCTTGGCAAGTCTCACAGATATTGGTGGACACTTGGAGGAACCTGATAGAGGAGGGCCGGGGCAGTTTATGAGGGCAGGCAGGTAGGCCTCTGACATCAGATCAAGGTGAGTTCTCCAATGTCTCTGAACATGCTCTGGTATTCATACAGGGGTACCAAGGCCAGTGTGTGTTTTCCTCCCCAGCTGTGAACAGAAAATATTCTCATTTTCTTTCCTACCTCTGTTTTTTGGTCAGATTATCAGGAAACAATTGCCTGTTTCCTGGCGATGAGAAAGTGGGTAACTTGGGTTGCCTTTCTCTTCAGTGCATCGCTGGTTTCTGGAGATGAGAAATCACTTGTAGGCTTCAGCTCCAGCAGTCCTGGAGGCCCAGGGATCAAGCTATCAGCAGTCATTGGCAACAATTTCCCCACCGTTCCATGGTCACATACGTCCAGGTCCATGGTCCTGCTTAAATAATATAGCAGGAAAGTGCTTATAGGACTATGTATTGCGGGAGCCTACCATGTAGGAAAGAGGCTTCTTGGCAGCTCAGGGGGTTATATATAGCATTCAGCTGCTAATTCAACAGTCAGGAAATTGAACCCGCCAGTCACTGTGGAGAAAGTTGTGGCGGCCATTGTCCTAAGATTTACAGCCTTGGAAACTGCACGGGGCAGTTTCTCTGTCTTACAAGGTTGCTACGAGTTGGAATTGACTGAATGCCAATAGGTTTGCTCTGATTTACCATTTCTGAATATCTACCATGATTTCAGGGGTCTCTGCGTGATGCAAGTGGTTGATATACTCATGCCTGTGTGTGTTTGGTCGTTAGGGTGGGGCACAGGGAACAGACAAAGCAAGTGCTGTCCCCTGGTATATTCTTGGATAATGGTCCTCTGCCTAGGGCACAAGTGAATGAACAAAATGCTAACTTGACATTGTGGCTGAGACTCTGCAGAAAGTCAGAAGATGGGACAGTGAAGCAAGACCGAGACATGTACAGTAAGGATTTTATTTTGAAGAAATCATTATTTTATGTGCATTGAATAAAACACAGATAAACAAAAACGAGAAAATGAAAACATGCTTTTCTTCACTGCAGAAATCACACGTATTCTACTTGAGGCTGTAGATCCCCAGGTCTACACGCACACATAAATCCCCTTCCTGACCTGTGCTGAAATGCAGGCGATTCCTTATGGTGGCTTTTCTAGCCTTGTTCTTGTTTGTCACCGTGTGTTTTGTGAGGCACTGTAGATTTGAACCTCTGTGCTTGAGGCCATGATCTGATGTGGGAGGGAGTTCTCTGCTACAGGATTTGGGTGGGATGCATTTTATGCCCTACTTTACTGAGGTCCCTGTCCTTTGTTTTCTCTAGGAGGAAGGTTGGCTGGGGGGAGGGCGCCGAAGCCCACATCTCCCTTGAAGCCTCTCCTTTTCTGTGGCCTCTGTTCATAGATTAGGTTTTGGTAGAAGCAAGAAGACCTGCTTTGATTTTCTGATAGTTTTGGCTCCTGGCTCAAGACCTTGCATTTGGCTCGCCTCTGCCTGACCTTCAGATCTGCGACTTAACAAGACCCACAACCACATGAAACATTTTCATAAAGTTTCATGAGTTTCTGTGAGTCACAGAACCCAGGGGCATGAAGAATGTCATCAAGGAAGGAGAGGGGAGGGCGATTGGAAATAGAGCAGAATACTATCTTGGAAGAGTGGAAATGCCCAATATCTTTAATCTCTATCTCCTTGGGGTGAGTCTGGTGTTAATTGTTCTAAAAGAAATGATCACCAGATCTATCTATCTATCTATCTATCTATCTATCTATCTATCTATCTATCTATCTATCATCTTACAGCACGAGGTTACACTGTTTCGCAATGGACTTCCCTCAGTTAATTGCCCCCATGTTTCCTTGACAGTAAATCTGTTGGCTGGCCCCTGCATCAAACTGTGCAAGCATGATGACCCTATTCCTGCCTGGCCCTGGCCTCAGCTCGTTTTCTTCTGGTGGGAGAATCTGGCCAAGTGCTTTTTATGATAGCATCTAATTTGTGAGCAAAACGGTCCTTTCTTCAGTATAAAAATAACAAGCAGTGGATTGAAAGAAGAATGTAGACTCAGTATCGTGGTCCCAGGACCCAAGGTCAGCATTCTCTGCCTTCGTGATGTCGATTTGCTGCTGCGAGTCTCCAAGGCTGTTATTCCAGATGAGTTCCTGGGAATGGTGAAGCAGTTCTTGAGTGAGGTTGTGAATCTGTCTTCCCTGATGTAGACCACATACTTTTTGTTTTGTTTTGATCTAGAGAAGTTAGGGGTGATCGTGTTAGTCTGGGTAGACTAGAGAAACAAATTCATAGGCACTCATCTGTATATAAGAAAGAGCTTTATACCAAAGAGTAATTGTATAAAGAAAAGATCCCAGCCCAGTCCTGAGGAAATCTCTAAGTCCGATGTTAGCGCATACATCGATACTAGTCCGTAGATTACATGTTAGACTTACACAGCACATGCAATAATACTGAATGCAGGAAGATCACAGGCCAGTGCACGGAAAATCTTGTGGATCCAGTGGTGGTGGAAGCATCTCAGCGTTGGTATGGGTCTCCACATGGCTCCTTCAGTTCCAGGGCTCTGACTGCAATTAGCAAGGCTCCATATGGCTGGTCAGCAGGAAGATGAAGGAGAGGGTGTATCTGGCCTTCCGTGAGTGTATCTGGCCTTCCTTTTCACCTCCAAATGAGGTCATCAGGCTGCAATCTGATTGACAGACTAGACTCTACCCCTTCACAAATTGACAGGAGATTATGTAACTGCCACAGTGGTCTTGCAATTTGGGGTGGAGTGGTGATAGGCCAACTGGGGATATAGATCATTAGATTTATTTCATTCCCTTCCAATATTAAACCTGACCTGAAATTCAACACAATGAGAAACCTTCCTCTTTCTTTGATACCACCCACTAGTGTCTTTACCTTTACCTTCCTCCCCAGGGGGGGGTGGGATAAACTCATAATTTTGGGGAGTAGGTAAGGTTTTACAGATAAAAACACAGGGAAAAAGAAGGTGGGGTTGGGGAGGATCACATGCTTTTGATAGTTGTTTCTCTTTAACCAAATTTGTAGAGGACTGAGAACCCACAAAATGAAAGAACGAAAAAAAGTCATTCTCCTCTTGACTGCTGAGCCTTGTTTAGTATGTACTTCTGTCGGTGCATTAATCATGTCTTATTATGTTTCACGCTCACGTTATGTTACGAAAAAGCCCCAATGATAACATTGATGCATTGTCCTTTGTTGTGAGTGTGAAGACTTAATTTGATGAATAGAAGTTAAGAAAATGTTTAATCTTCCATTATCGTATAATGATTGAGATTCATCCATCTGCTCTGCAGTAATAATAATTTATCACGAATGAGCATGCTCACAGAGTTGGGGAGGCATATCATAGACTTTGGGTTCTTCCGTCGAATTCAAATTTGCTGCAACCTTCCTTTTCCTGATCCTAGGCTTTTTTCTTTAAGGTTATTGATTCTGCCCCAGATCTCCGCCTTCTGCATTTTTCAGCATTCCCGTGAATGCTTCTCGGAGGGATTGGAGAAGAGGACAGAGGCTTGTAAACACCTTAAGTACTACATTTTCTCATTTCTGCCTATTGAGCAGCCCTGGAGCAATTGATCTATCCCTTTCATGCTCCCATGCAGTGTCCTTGAAGGATTTTAAAAGAAAATCTGAAAGTTGGTTTGTCTATCTGAGCTGGATCTCATGTTTTGGAGGAGAGGTGAATTTCACAGAGTTCAGGCTGACTCCAGAGACCATGGATGTGCACCGTTGGGGTAAGCCAGGTGATGCTCTGGATTTTCATTATGCATCATATTCCTCAGGTGTTTCACTTTGACTTTGAGAAAGCATACAGTGGGGGGAGGGGGGTGGAAAGAGTGGAGGATTGTCTTGTCTGACTGTCTCTCCCGAGAGAGACTTCTCTCCTGAAGCTGAGACAGGAACCACAAGAGTCCAATGGAAACACCCAAGGCAAAGTTACTAATGATGGGGAGGAAAGGAACAAACTGCACATCCTAAATTAGCTAATGAACTCAGCTGGCAAGGTGCTGCGGCCATGGCGGGGTCGCAGGGCGTAGCACAATGGACTGAAATCCATCGGCAAAGGAGGGATTCTATCTGGGCATGACATGATCAAGTGAACTTCATGCAGACTATTTGAAGAGTGGAAAAAATGCTTTGCCTGAAATCCGAGCTACGGCAATATTGGAGAACTCAAGATAGTCAAGGTTAATAGGAGTCCAAGCAGGAACGTCCTGTGCGCAGAGGACCGGCTGACCGGCTGGCTGCATGGCGAAGGTCCTAAAAGAGGGCCTGTGTGCCCAAAGTGCAGGGGATGAAAGCAGGGACACAGCCGCCGAGCATCCACATCCACGGGCCTCGCTGTGGATGCGCTGACTGGTGGAGGCGTCATGCAAACGACCACAAAACCTTGCCTGGCCCCGTGTCACATCTTGATGATGTGGCCACGCGCTGACAACAGCCCACTGCTGCACTTTGCAAATTTGCTTCAAATCTGCCTTTAAGCCCTTTGTTTTTACAGATGTGGTTGGAATTTCGTTTGATTCCTCTTTGATTTGACTCCTCCTTTTCAGAGATGCCAATCCGGTGAACTTTGAGGGGATCTTCCTCTTCTGTATTTTTACCCTTGTACCGTGTGTGTCCGGGAGAAAGATGCGGCTTTCTATTCCATAAACAGTTACAGTCTCGGAAACCCACGGGGGCAGGGCTACCCTGTCTTATGGGGCGCTGTCAGTCAGCATCGACTTGATGGCAGTGAGTTTGGTTCGGTGTGTGTATACATTTGTAGGTGGTCTTAACTTCTACGCAATGACAACACATTGTACATGCTCCTTTGGCAACTGTTTTTTATTTTTTCACTTGACGTTGTTATGAGATTGATGCATGTAGGTCTACTTTGTTTATTTTAACTGCTATACAGTATTAAGTGAGTGTTTAATAATTGATTTCTCTGGTGGTGAATATATTTAGGTTGTTTTCAATTTTGGTTGTTAAAAATAATCTCCAGCGAGCTGTTTTCTACCAATTTCCTTGTGCATTTATATGAGATTCCCTCCCACACACACCCCCCAGGGTATATCTGCTAGAAGTAGAATATATGAATCATAAGCCATGTGAATTGAGTTTTTTAGATATTGCCAAATTGCTCTCCAAAGTATTTGGACTAATTTATACTCCTACTAGCAGTGTATTTCCATTCCTCCGTGTTTCTCTCTCTCTCTCTCTCTCTCTCTCTCTATATATATATATATATATATATAGGATAGTCTCTTAAGGTCCATTTTAGGTCTAAGGCTCTACATAACAAAAGGGATGGATTATAAACTGTATTCCACCATGAGGCAGGGTTGCTATGAGTCAGAATTGAGTGAGTTTAGGGGAAGTTTCAGGAGCCTGGCGGTGGAATGGGTTATGAGTTTGGCTGCTGACTGCAAAGCCTGTAGGTCAAACTCACCAGGTGTTCTTTGGGAGGAAGATGAGGGTGGCTTTCTGCTTCTTTAAAGATTTCCAGCTGGAGAACATCGGGGGGGGGGGCAGTACTATCCTGATTTATAGGGTTGCTATGCATGGGAATCGACTTCATGGTCTTGAATTTGGTTTGAGCAGGAGGCAGTTCAAGGACCCCTAGTTGATGGCTTGGGTAAGGCATTGGCCTGCTATCCACAAGGTCAGTGGGTCAAACTCACCAGCCATTCTGAGGGAGAAAGATGAAGCCATCTGCTCCTATAAAGACGTACAATCTTAGAAGATGTAGAAAGCAGTTCTAGTTCGTTCTGCAGGGCCACTGTGAATCGGCACTTATTTGGTGGCAGTGGATGGGGATGGGCATGACAGACATACTCTGTTACAAAATTGACTCAGTGCCACCAAACAACACCACAAAGTCAGAATCACTACCATAGAATCAACTCTCTCCCATAGTGACCGCTATTCCGCTCCCAGGAGACTGGTGTGTCTCATCAGTAGTTGAATTAAATGGTAATCAGGTATTAATTACACCCACCTCACTCTTCAGAATTTCGATATTCTAATAAGGAAAGCAAACATGTTTCCTGCCAGATGCATGCAAGGAATAGAGGACAATGTGTGACATCAAATTTGTGTAAGACTGAGAGCATATTGATTTTGGTGGCCCGTGGATGCCTGCTCAGGGGCCTTGGGACATGTTGGAGCTGGTCCCTCTCTGGCTTACTTTAGGGGGTTTAATGGGCTCTGGTGCCATCTCTGCCAAGCCTGCTTCTAAGGAACTTACAGATCCTTCCATGGCAAGGGTGGAAATTCAGAGGGCCCCCATGTTTAGAGCACTCACCGAATCTGGCAACCTAAACGCCAAGGCAAGCACTGCCACCTTTGTTCCTCCCACTGTGGGCATCACGGAAGAATGATAAACTTGAGAAAAGACCTTCAACCTGAGAAATCAAACCCGAGGTGGAGCAACAGGTTTATTTGGTTAAGTAGCTCGCAAGATTGCTAGAGAGCACCTTGAAATATTCTGGTTTGATTGAGCAGTGAATTAGCACCAGAAATCGATAGTTAAAGGAGCTTCGGTGGTGCACTGGTAAAGCGCTTAGCCTTTAATGGAAGGGTCAGGGGTTTGGACCCACCAGCAGCGTCCAGGCCAAAAAGACGTGGCAATTGTGCCCACCAGGAGGCTGGTGGTGCGTGATTACCCGCTGGGTGGCTAAGGGCAATGCCTGCAGTTTGAAATGACCAACTGCTCTGACGGATAAAAATAAGACTTTCTACTCCTGTGAAGATTGATAGCTTTGGAAACCTACAAGGGCAGTTGTGCTTTGTCCTATAGGGTCAAAATGAGTTGGCATCAAATTGATGGCAGTGAGTTTTTCAATTGGCTACTATAAAGATGAACTCACTGCTATCAAGTCGATGCCAACTCACAGTGATCTTTAGGGCAGGGTAGAACTGCCCCTGTGGGTTTCAGAGACTGTGACTGTTTATCGGAGTAGACAGCCCCATCAGATCGCAGCCCAACACGTTACCACCACGCCACCAGGGCCCCTCCCCTAGAGATTACGCTCTAGAAAATCCTATGGGGCGGCTCTACTCAGTCCTCTGGGGTTGCTATGAGTGAGAATCAGCTTGATGGCACTTGACAGCAATGACAATGTACAGTGGAACCCGGACCCCGATGCAAATCCATTCTAGAAGGAGCATCGAGATGCAACGCAGTCAGGTTCCCAATCAATTTTTCCCAAAAGAAACAACTGAAAACAGATCAATCCATTTACAACCATCAAGTTTTTACCCTGGCCTTGCCTTTTTAATACAAAATATTACACAGAAGTTTCTAAGTAAATAAGTTCAGAGTTAAAGAATTTAATTTAAATAAGAAACATTATATTTTAAAAAGTTTTTAACAACTACAGTATGGCCCATACCTTGAGATGGACGAGGATCTGGATCTGTGGCCACGGATGTGGAGAGGAGGGATGGAGAGAGAGGCATTGTGTGGAAGGGGACTTCCTGTCCATAAAATCAACTGGCAGCTGCTTTTTAGGAGTTTTATCCTTCCTTTGCCTTTTTTCACTAGGACTTGAATGGCTTTCTCTTAAAAAAAAGCTGTCTAATGTGGTCTGCTATTGGCATTTCCTTAACTGTTTTCTAAAAATGTTTACTATCAACAATATTGATAACACGGTTAGCCAGTTCCTTATCATGATGATGCTTTTCAAAAAACTTTCTTAGGACCCATTTTTAAAAATCTAAAACCAGTACAAAAGTCACAAAAACTAAGAAAATTATAGCAAAACTCTTGGAACACAGCCACAAAAGGTTTAAACAGCACATAATAAATGCCAGCTAATGCACAGTGACCAAAACAGTAACTGCTTGTGTTTACAAAAATCACGTGCATCAGGTCAGATTCCAGTGTGTTGTTCGAGCTCCGATTCAATTTTATCGACATTTCATGTCGAAATCCAATTATGTCGCGTACTGATGCGGTCGAGTACTGAGGTTCTATGTAAATTCATTTTTATAGAAGGCTTCAGTGGGTTTAGTCATATGAAGCCTCAAGAAGTAATATTACACTTAGCTGGTGGTTCTCAGAAAATAAAACTCATTGTCATCAAGTGGATTACAACTCATAGCGGGCCTGTAAGGGGCAGGGCAGAACTGCCACTGTGGGTTTCCAAGACTGGGGGTACAGCCAACGCATAGCCTTCTACACCACCAGGCCTCCTTCAAGTGGACCCTCTGTGACACAGGGTGACGCTCTGCCACCTGGCCCCGTGTCATCACAGTCACTGCTGTTCTTGAGCCAGAGGCCAACCTGACCTCCAGAACTGCCACTGGAGGTCCAGTTGTAGAATCGCTGTTTCCTGTTTTCCCAAGTGCTTTCATGCAAGCAGCCTGCCCTCTGAGCTTTCCCTCCCCTGAGTTTCTCTGTAAACTCTTTAAAAAAAGAAATCATTTTATTGGGGGCTCTTACAGCTCTTATAACCATGCAGATATCAATTGTATCAAGCATATTTGTACATATGTTGCCATCATTTTCTTTATTCTTTTTAAAAATCATTTTATTGGGGCTCATACAACTCTTATCACAATCTAGCCACCCATCCATTGTGTCAAGCACATTTGTACATTTGCTCCCATCATCGTTTTCAAAACATTTTCTTTCTACTTGAGCCTTTGGTATCAGCTTTTCATTTCCCCCCCTTCCACCCACCCTCCCTCCCTCATGTGGGTTCAAATCTCTGAACCTTTCAATTCACAGGCAAGCTCTTAACCGTTGCACGCACCACCACTGGGCCCTAATTGGTAAACTTGAAAATGAGCAGCGCTTCCTGCATGGGCCGCCTCCGCCAGGTAAATGAGGTAGGCTCTTCATGCACGCGATTCTGTCCCTAAAAAGAGGCACGGGGCGCATTTTGGACCGCAATCCAGATCCTCTCTGTTGAAAACCTAGGATGTGTCCTCAGGGTCAGGACAGAATCTGGAGCTGCAAGGCCTTCCTGTTCCAGAAAGTGGAGCAAAGGTGAGCCGCGGGGCCTGCGAGGCTGGAAGTCTGGCAGGTCATGGAGACCCAGTCTAGGTCTCTAAGTCCCTAATAAAATGAGAGAGCCTGCCTTGTCCTCATTTTACACTCATCTCATCACTTTAAAACGCCGTTTTAGCTAAATAAATAGCCAATACTTGGACACTGTTACTCCCGTGCCATGAATCTTATAGTCTTGAACTCATCAGCCACCCATCACAACCTCTGCTTTGCTTGCGGGGAAGCTGAGGCACAGGAGGGCCGAGACGTGCAGCTCAGAGTCATAAGGCAGAGCAAGCAGCAAAGGGAGGGTCTGAAGGACACTGGAGCTCCGGCCTGGGCTCTCAGCCAGGGCACGCCCGCCGCCCCTCACCGGGCCCGTTGTTTACAGCCTCTTCCCGGTGTTTGCACAAACGAAAAGCACGCTGCTGAACGTTCCAACTCAAGTGACCGTGCACCCTTAGTTCCGTTATCTCCCAGGCATGAAATAAACCAAGTCATCAAACAGGAAACCTAGGTAGGTTTAAAAAATGCAGACAAAAAAAGGTTGTCATATCCCGTTTACTTTAGCAGACAAAATAGAATTTTAACAATGCTCTTTGGATGTCAATGCAAAAATGTTGAAAGTGCCACTAAATGACCAGGCCAGCCAGACAGCGGTTCTCCTGACGGCAATAAGCTCGCCCCCGGCTCTCTCGGCAGCAGCGGAAAGACACGGGCAGGAGCAGCTGGGGCAGCAATGCCGGCTCCGCATGGCGATAAAAGATGCAAGTGCTGGTAGATCAGAGGTCCCCAAGCAATGAGCAAGGCAGCGTTCATCTCAAGTCAGACAGCCCTCCCCATGATGGGGTGCAGAGTTGGCGGACCCCCACTTTCTCAGGCCACCGAAAGACAAGAACCCATGCTCCTGGGAGAAAGAATAGGGAGGAAGACTGTGACTGGGAGGCAAAGAAATGGAGAGTTTTTTTTTTTTTTTACAAAGAGCCTCTGGTGGAAAGTGGGAACCTATTGTCTAAGCTACTCTTCAGGTCTGAAGCTGAACTCACCTCCAGAGCTCAATTGTCAGCCAAACCTTTGATGGCCCTAAAAGAGGGAGGTCCTCAACCAGAGGGATTGACCCCGGGGCTGCATCCTGGGCGCAGGCATAGGAGCAATTCTGAGAATGGCATGGGCCTGCAGTGCTTCCTTCTATTGTGCCTCGGGTCGCTGTGGTCACAGCCCACGGGGTGGCACCTCCCCACACCACAACATACGGCAGAAGAATAGCACCAGGGAGGAACGTGAGCCTTAGGAAACCGAACCATTTGAGATCAAAAGGGCAGCATTTACCCAAGGCCAGTGGTTACGTGTTGGGCTGCTAACTGCAAAGTCAGCAGTATGAAACCACCAGCCGCTTTCCAGGAGAAAGATGAGGTTTTCTACTCCGGAAAAGAAGGACAGTCTCAGAAACCCACAGGGACAATTCTACCCTGTCCTGTCAGTATCGACTCGGTGGCAGTGAGAGAAAGCTAGGAAAGGAAAAATGAAAATGCAGCAGGCAGTGGGATAAGGATGATGCTTTGAAGGCATTGCAAGGAATGAGATGAAACAAAATGTGTATGAATTATTGAATGGGAAACTGATGACCTGCTCTGCAAACCTTCAGCTAATCCACAACAAAGAGTTAAGCAAACAAACAAACAGAAAGAGTCCTAGGAGACACCACCGTTCTGGTTTGGTTCCTATTCTGTTGAGTGGGTCGGGATCAGGGATGGACCACCCAAGAAGCAAGCTGTGGAAGCCCCTTGGGGCAGTTCCACTCTGTCCTATTGGGTCCCTGGGAGCAGAATGGAGAACACACAACACCAGTGGGCCTGAGTGAGGACCAGAAACGTGCCTTGCTAGCAAGTTCCCAGGAGAGTCTGTGTGGCTGGTCTGTGCCATGCTCTGGAAACCACTGTGTTGACCTGATGCAGATCCTATGGCTATCCTCAGTGTGGTGAGGGAGCTGAAACCAGGAGAGGCGAGATCACTTGCCCAAGGTTCGTTACCCAGCTTACTAACAGACCCAAACCCAAAACAAAGTTCACTGCCATCGAGTTGATTCCGTAGTGACCGTATACGACAGGGTAGAACTGCTCCTGGGGGTTTCTGAGACTGCATTTATCTATGGGAGTCAAAAGCCTCATCTTTCTCCCTAGAGCAGCAGGTTTTGAACTGCTGACCTTCTGGTGAGCAGCCCAATACATAACCGCTACATCACCAGGGCAGAGCCAGAATTTCAATGCTGGCCATTTGACTCTAACTGGTGGTTGGCAAACTGTTTCTGTTGGAGTGAATCAACCCTGCTTTGGCGGGAAAAAATGGCCATCAATAATCCCTAAGCCAACAGGTACGGCTCTGCTTCGACAAACCTTCATTTATAAAAGCAGGTGCCTGGCACATGGGTTATAATTTGCTGATACCTACTTGAACCTTATGTTTTGTAACCTCCAGGCAAACGACCCACTTTCAAGGATTTCAGTGGCAGTGTTGGGGAGCCTGTTTCTTCTGGTTTGATAGGCATCAGGCTCTAGGTCCAATGTCAGCTGTCTGCTAAAGGCTCTACCAGGGACTGCAGCCAGTGTCTTGAGGACAACGGATGGAGAGAGACATCTTCCTAGAGACATACCCTTTCAGTTGTATCCACCAACTAGTTCCTCTTGAGCTTAAGCTACTTTGAATTGGATTTACTCTCATGCATGTCTGTGTGGGCGTAAAACCAAGAAAACAAACCCACTTCCATGGATTTACACTCACCCTAGGGAGGGTTCCTGAGATTCACAAGAGCAGACAGCCTCATCTTTCTCCCTTGGCATGACTGGTGGGTTTGATCTGCTGACCTTGCAGTTAACAGTCCAACATGCATTCCACAGCACCACCAGGGTGTTCCCTTCCTCTCTCTCTTCAGATACATCAATGTGAATCCATGAAGGGGTTTCAAAAATAACACGAAAAAAAATGGAGCCTACATAGGAAATAAGCCTCCGGTGAACTCTCTCTATCCACAATTCAGTGTTTGCTGCTGATACTCGGGGTCACTATGAGCTGGGACCCACTCCATGGCACCCAACACTGACAATGAGAGCCCCGCCCCTGGCTGATTCGTTACAGTCCGAATCCACATACCGTGCAGCGACACGGCAGCGGTATAGCCGTACGTCTGGTTCTTGAGGCGCACTCGTGTGTGTCCTTGGTTGATGAGTAGCTTGAAAAGCATTGCTCTGTGTGGGTCCATTTCCTCAACCACGAAATGAGGGCAGTCGTGTCTGTTTCATAGGGTCGCTCTCAGGACTCCAGCGTCAAGTTCCGAAGCCAGTGTGTGACGTGCAGTGGGTCTGAGCATGACGTCATGTTACTCTCGTCATCGTCATTCTTGTGCCCTCCTCCTCCAAGCAGCCCCGTGGCATGGGGACGACAGCTTGTCATTCCCTCCACTTCCCGGGCAAATAAATGGAGGCATTTATAAAAACCTGGCTTCTCTTCCTTTCTTCCAAGCTTGAAGCTGTACTGGAACTAAAACTCCCCAACTTAGTTCAGGTTTCTTGGCTCATTGACCCTGGGCCTAATGATAAGTTCCCTTGCATCTCAAAGATGTTTGGAAACTTCAGTGGGGTCTGCCCTGACTTAAGCATTTTCTAAGTGTGGACCTTCTTAAAGGCCACCATCCCTGCCCCCCCCTGCCCCTATTAACCCTCAGCTTCCTGTGCAGCTGTGCATCTACACTAGGCAGATGGGAGCAAATGTGGCAAAAGGGGGCTCAGAAGCATCCTTTGTTCTCACTTGGACTAGTGAGTCCAACTGAGGCAGAAGAACCAGTCTTCTTTATGTGAGGGCCCATGGGGAAACAGGAAGTAGGGGTGTCTGCTCTTGAGCAAATACCATGCTTGGGTTGATGCTGAATGCCCAGGGCTTTAACCCTCAGATCCCTGCCGACACGAGAGTGGTACCTCAGCACAAGGTTGCTGTTGTTACGGGTGCTGTGCAGGTGCTTTCCTACGCAGGGCGACCCCGGTGAGACCAGCCCCACAGGATGTCTTAGACTACGATAGGCACAGGAGCAGGTCCCCTGGGCTTTCTGGGAGGCAAGAGTTTGACACGGAGCCCCCAAGGCTCACCTGGATTTGCTGGTGGAGCCCCTGTGGCTGGTTGGAACGGCTCACCTTTCAGCCAGCAGCTGAGCGCTTAACCATTGTGATACCAGGGGCCCTTACATACGCACGGGCAAAGCGTGCCCACACAGATGGCTATCCATGCCCAATGACTCTGGCTTCCCCCCGAAGAACCAGAGAGCCAGCAGCCTGTTCACAATAGACAAGTATGACACAGACACTGTCTCATTCTGCCAAGGATTTATTTCAGAGCAAGACCAGGTTCTACAGGAGGGAGCAGGCCAGTCTCCTTAGAGTGGAGACAAGCTGGGGGTGGGGTGGGGGCACAATTTACCAAGGAATGCTAATGACAAGGAGGAATATTCATGGTTGTCGGAGGTGGGGGTAGTGATTGGGGAGGGGAGAAACTTCTGATAAATTTGTGTGTTTTTTCTCAGTGGGATTTTCCAGCCTCTCAGTTCTGTCCCTAGCCTTCTTCCCTGAGGGGAGAGGAGCCTCACATTCTTTCTGGGCAGGGGGCGATGACTCATCTAGCTGCTTCCTGCTGGAGTGGGTCGTAGTGGGGGAGGCTTCTCTCCACCTCCTACCTGGCCCTGGCCTTAGGAGGTGCTGGACTCCACCACCCACTGGACAGACTGTTGACTGTTACATGGAAGAGCTTGCTTGATCCAGGGGGTCCAGTTGAGTGAGAATTAAATAAAGTACATCCATCTGGTTCTCTTAGCACTTGGATTTGGTTCACCTGTATAACGGATGAGACACATTTTACTTGGAAATTGAATAGGCCAAGTCCAAACATTAGCAGAGACACTGCAGTGGTAAGGAGTCCCAACTTGGCTAAGGTATTGGATATCGGAGATGAGTTTGAACTGGTGAGCTAAGCACGTTCCCTCCCAGGGGCACAGCAGGGGTGGGGTTTTGTAACCCTTAGTTGGTTTTCCATCAATGCCTATAACAAAACAGGATGGGCCAGACAAGAGGCCACAGGAAGCCCGAAGTACCGAGTAAGTCACTCTCGTGTTGGTGAGACATTTAATTGAGTTACCGGCTACATCCACGGTGACCTGGGGGTCTCCACAGGGTATGGGTATGGGTGGAGCAGAGGGAGCACCTCTACACCCGGAACCCTTCTCCATCGCCAATGACGTTGTGACCTCCTCCACACTCTTGAGAACGAGGGGCAGTCATGTGCCCAGTGGCCAACTTGTCCAGATTTGGGGCATGGTGTCTGGGCATACTGGCATGCTTCTACGGGGCAGCCGATTTTTCCAGCAAGGGTGCTGGACAGGCGTGTTGGAAGTGCTCCCGCCTTGCTCACCAGTAGCACTCCCTCCCTATTTCCCCTGGTGTTCCCACAGGCTGCCGGCTTACCTTGTGCAACAAGAGCTGGGGCTAGGATATGGGGTTTGATTCATACTGCCTTCTTTCCTTCAATTACAGGTGAACATGCAAGGCCTTAGGGTGGCTCTCACGGCCCCTGCTGGCATTCCCATTCTGAGGACCCCTTGATTTCCAGGGGGTCAGCTGGGCCTGGTGAATGTGGAGGTGGTCCCCCCATGCCTGTCCTGTAGCAATGACACTATTTCTTTCATTGGGGTGCAACAATGAGAAAATATAACCCAAACATCTCTCTGGGTTAAGTCAAAGGCCAAAGTCATATGTTTGAATTCTCTAAGGAAGGTGGAAGGATCAACTGAGAAGGGTCCCAAAGTTTTCTTTGCAGGCTTTAAGAGAGGCACATGCATGTTCAAAGGCCTCCCTCTTGACTTCTTGTAGTGGTAAGAAGGCTACCTGCCTGGAGGGGGGAGTGGGGGGGGAGAGGTTGCAGGGGTGGGGGAGGTTGTACTCCATTGGGAGAAAAGAATCCACCTCCATGAGATTGGGACAGCAGGAGTTCCTTTTCTCAGCTATTGAAATGGGTGCTACCTGCTCTCACCTCCTTTCAAGAGGGCATATTTTTTCTAGACATCTGAAGCACATTTGTGGACCGCCTCTTCGATATTTGTAAGTCTGGACAGACAGGACCTCTGACCACTCCCCTCCTGTTTTATAAAACAAATCTAGTTGTGAAATAGTCTCAGAGTCTAACTGCCATGAACTAGCCATTTCTCGCGCTCCCCTAGCTGATATGAGGGCCGGCAGTGTTATAAAAGAAGAGAGGCTGTTGAAAAACCTGTGCCTTTCAGGGTTTGTTTTTTTCCCCCCAGCAGTCATTCCAATGGGGAATTGGTAGGTATGGAAGTTTCTTGTCCCATGATGTCTATGAGGAGAGAAAACAAAGAGAAAGGGAGGGTATCTCTGGCCAGGAAGCCAATGCGAATGAGGGAACCAGGCTGCTTATCTCTCCTTTCGCTCCTTGGAGGCTTTGCCCGCTGCCCCCTGGCCTGGCATCCTCCTTGGACGGGGGTTCCCGGTTCCCTGGCAGGGGTTGCCTACCTTCCGCCTGCCAGCCTCCTCCTTGCGGCCTTCGATTCTCCAAGGTCCATGACTGCCGGCGCACCAGCCATGGCTAGGACAGAGTGCTCTGCCGTGAGCATCTTTGAAACACACAGCGCGGTTGACTTGGAAATGGGTTTCATGCCACCACACTCTCATCACGGGGTACATGGCTACCGCGCTCCAGGCAGGGAGGCCAGACCTTGGGAAGGGGCCCACAGGCTGTGCCATGTACTCTGCCTCATCCAGACAGCTGATGAACGGACCGAACCTCCAATCAGAAGTTTGCAGACAAGGAGGGAGATGGTGCCCAAGCACTCCAGAGGGCAGGTACAGGGGGATTCCTGGAGGGGGTCCCAGAGGCAAAGGGGACCAGACAATGTCAGCATCCATAGCCAGCCAGAGGGAGCCCAAGGAGAAAGGATCAAGGTTCCAGGGAGCCAAGGGCACACATTCATACCAAGCCATACCTGCACCTGGAGGGACCCCGGCTGAGACTGGGGAGAATTCTGCAGCACCTGCCATATGCTGGCACCAGGTATGCTCCTCTCTCGACATCCCTGGACTCCAGCTCCAGGTTCCTCTGCAGAATCGGAGAGTTAGAGGCTCGATCGCTTTAGCAAAGTAGAAATGTTTTACAAAGGTGCTGCATCTCACCTACCCAAGCATTTACTTCAAAGCAGGAGTGTATGTTCTGAGGGAGGAACGGGTCAGTCTCTTGGAGTGCAGATGACAGGGTGGTACAAAGCAGAGGTATTTATTCTACTTTCATAAATGTATGCTAACGAAGGGGAGGAATATGCATGATATTCTAGGGGAAGGAGGGGCGAATTCTGATAACCATGGTGTCCACCCCGTACTTTCCCTTATATGGTCAGGCCGGAAGTGTCATGGCGATCTCCTAGGTGATGGTAAACTGTCATGGCGCCAGTGGGTGTGACTTTTATTATTATAATGGGCAAGGAGGTTTCTCTGGGTCATTTCTTCCCTCGCTGCGCATGCTGAAGGTGGGAGGGCGCTCCCTAATCGCAGAGTCCTTGAATTGGTAAGTTTGACTGCAGTTTTATCAGCTGACGTCTTCTTGACTACTCCTTTGTTCTCAGGGTGTCCCAGCTTCCCAGTTCTGTCCCTAACATCTCTCACCCCCATGAGAACCCTGCGGCATGGATGATTTCACACGGGGAAGGCTGAGGCCCTGGGAGGTGGCACGTCGTGCCCAGGACTGTGCAGAAGGCAAGTGACCCAAAGCTCGCCTTTCCCTCTGCAGCCAGAGACATCTGGGGCCGAGACCTTGGCTGGGGCCAGAGAGGAGTGTTGGGGGCCTTTGGGAGATAGGAACAGTACTTTCTCCAGAAGCTGAGGGGTTCTGGGGCCCAGACTTGTGGGGAATAGAGGGCTGGAAGTCAACTGCCCTTCACGGGGGTTTGCTTTTCCGTCTGAGGGTGCTGATGCTGCCCAAGGCCATCTTGCCCTTGGGAGGTGTAAGTGCATCGGAACACCAGGCCTCCTAAAGGAAGAGGGAAATGCAGAGGGTGGTTGGATTACAAATAATAGCAGCGACCCTGCCAGGCAGAGTAGAAGTCCCCCCCTCCCCCCCATAGAGTTTCCAAGCTTGTTGTCCTTAGAGAAGTCACATCTTTGTGGGTTCCACCAAACCTTGAACCAGTGCGCCATCAAAAGAGCCCCCTGGGGCAAAATTACTCCCCCTGGCGACTATTTCTAGTAGTGGTAGCAGCAGAAGCAAGCCCAGGAGCCCAGAGGAGAAAGGGCCTAACGGGCCTCGGCAGGGTTCTTCGCAGGCACGGGATTCGTGTATGTATCATCTCTTTGCAAACAGACTCACATCCTTCTCTGACACACACATGTTGGTGGTGGTGTCAGGTGCAGTCCTGTAGCTTCCGACTCACAGCGACGTCTAGGAACAGCAGCAGGAAACACCGCCTGGTCCTGCGCCATCCTCACAACTGTTCGCTGGATGAGCTCTTCCACGCAGCCACTTTGTCAATCCACTTTGTCCAGTCTTCCTACTGTTCTGGCCCTTCTTGGTTTGCCCCATAGCGGGGGTTCAGGCTGCACTTCCTCCTTGCCGTGTGTCCCCAGGATTGTCCTCTGTTGCAGGCTGTGAGCTGTTGTCCGCCCTGCAGTCCTCCCTGTGCCTTTGCAGCTCCATGCAGGGACATCTTCCTCAGGGCTTGGCTTGCTGACATGGGCTCTAGACAGATCACCCCTCTCTCTTTTTCCTACTTGGTTTGCTTCTGTGTGGGCGTGATATGCTGACCCCTCATCCCAACCTGTAGGTTTAGCGTTGTGCTCTGTCACACATACTTCCAGGGAGGGGGTCAGTTTGGCTCCGGTTGGGGCCAGCCCTGTAGCCCAATCTTTTCATGCGTTCCTCCACGTGTTTACATTGCCCACAAGGTTTGCTGTTTTGTGTTGGGGTTTGTATGCACACTCCTGATTTTGTGGAGACATAACCAATACTCTCCCTGTGGGTGGGTGAGTGCCCTGCTCCCCCCATGCCATCTTCTCACTCTCACCCCACCCCCTTTTCTCCCTCTTCCTTCCCACCTTTCCCTTTCTTTGTGTTGGATTAAGATGCAGCTCCTTGGGTTTAGTCGGACCTCCACCGGACTGCCTGTACCTCAATCCGTATATTGTGAGATAAATGGCTTTTCTTCGACTGTGACTTTTTTTCACCTACTGTGCTGGGGACTTACATTGTACTTGGCCTTTTGTGATTGGCTGGCTTTGCTTAGCATAATTTCCTCCATCTCTTCCCATGAAATGATGTGCTTCGTGTGATCATCAGTGACTTTTGGTGTTGTGTAGTACTCCATTGTGTGTATGTGCCAGCTTACTGGTCCACTCGTGTGTATGTGCCAGAGTTTACTAATCCACTAGTCTACTGATGGAAATTTAGGTTGTTTCCAGCTCTTTGTGATTGTGAATTGCGCCGCAATAAACAGTGGAATGCAGACGGCTGGTTGTGGTCTACTTCTTACCTCTTCTGGGGCTATGCCCAGTAGAGGGATAGCTGGGTCCTTAGGTAGATCAATTTCCATTTGTTTTAGATATCGCCGGATCGATTTACACAGAGGCTGTACATATCTACACAACCACCAATAGTGAAGGAGAGTTCCTGTCTCTCCACATCCCCTCCAATATTTGTTGCTCTCTGATTTTCTGGTTTGGGCTAACCTCAAGGGTGTTAGATGGTATCGCATGGCAAACAGATCTGTCTTGGAAGAAGTACAACCAGAATGCTCCCTAGAGGCAAGGACGGTGAGATTTTATCTTACATACTGAGGATCTGTCATCAGGAGACACCTGTGCTTGGAGAAGGACAGCATGTTTGGGAAAGCAGTGGAGCAGGGAAAGGGAGGAAGGCCTTTGCCAAGATGGGTTAGCACGGTGGCTGCATCGAAGCACTCAAACATAAGGACACGTGTGAGGCTGGAGCAGGACTGGGCAGCGTTCCCTTGAGTTGTGCACAGGGTCGTAGTGAGAATAGGCCTGATGGCCCCTAACAACAGCAATAACGCCCTCTCTCTAGGATTGACCCAGCGCTTTACTCTGCGCTAGGGACTGCAAAGTCCGTATTTCCTCTAAATTTCATTACTTTTATATCATCGAACCCACTTAACCGCTGGGAGGAACGAAAGCTCACAGACATGGAGTGCGTTTACCAAAGCCACATAACTCATTCTTGATGGAACCTGGATTCAAACTCAAATCTGACTTCAAATCCCAAGCTCTTATTCATTTGCTATCCTGATATGATTTGTCATTAATATCTGCCAGCATGGGTGGTACTCTGAACAAATCATCATCTATCATAGTGCTTATGCATCAGGATGACAATAATACTAATATTTTAAAAAGACATCAGCTCTAGTCATCCACTTCAGAAGTATCAAAGCAGAGTCTCTGAGTGCAAGGCACAAGGCACTGGTGATCTGGATGCGTGCAGTTCAGTTGAGGTCTTGAGCTGCAGCCATCTTCCAAACCCCACTCTGGTGATTTTAATGTTTCTAGCACTGGCTGGACTGGACATTTTCTGGGTGAGTTAGAGGGTTCAGTTCTGCCATAGAGGACAGGGAGAGGGGAGAGAAGTTGGGGACTTTCACTGGACAAATTCCTGTGCAAGGTGCACCCACTGAGTTCAGGTGATTGTAGGAAGACAAGGTTAACCGAAAGGTGAGTCAAATGAAGGTCATGGCTTCAAAGAGGCTGCTCCTCCAGGGGGGTGAGGAAGAAAGAGGATATGAAATGTGAAAGGGAGAGTAATTCAAACCAGGCCGGTGGTTAGAAACTCAGACAGTGAGAAAGTCAGGCTTCCTCGTTAGTGTACGGCCAAGTTTGTGACGGCCAGAAGTAAAAAGGTCTGATGGCTTAAACACACCACTGATTGCTTCTGTAGGCAAGGAACCACAGCTGCTCTTTCAGGTTGGTGAGTGGCTTTTCTTAGGAGGTGATTCGGGGGCCCAAGCTCCTTCCATGGTGTGGCTCAGCCACACCCTGGGGCATCCAGTCAGAGAAAGGAGATCAAGAACAACCACTTTTTAGCCTTGGCTTTCTCGCCTTAGCCTTGTTGACACAGGCTAGGAGATGTTCACTAGACCAAACCCACTGCCTTTGACCTGATTCCTACTCATAACGATGAGGTTCTCTGGAAACGAAAAACCAAGAATGCCAGTGTGTGTATGGCTATAGAAAGAGATTCATACCAGAAATGTCTCCCTCACTTGTAGAAGTGGCTACATTCAGTTCTGTTAAAGTTCAAGGGTCATATGTGAACTAAAGACTGCGAGAGGCTGAGTGGGAAGCAGGAGGATGAAGTAGGAAGACCACAGGTTGATGGATGCTGGGCTGAATGAATCTGGGGTTGGCTCCTGGGACCGGAAAGGTGATAAAACAGGAAGTCGACAAGCCAGAGACAAGTCCCAAATGCAGCTAGCTCCCACACACTGTCAATTTAGACTAAGAGTAGGGCATGCTCTGAATGCAAACTCCCTCAGTCATATCAACGCTGTGACCAGATTAAGGAGGTTCATTCTCCCCACAACTGCTTGGGTACTTCTCAGGAGACTGTATCATGTGAGAATCTTGACCCATCCTTTTCAACATAACACCCGACCACAATAACCTTATATAGGGCTTCAGATACTGTAAATCTTTACAGGAGCAGACAGCCTCGTCTTTCTCAATTATATACTACCGGTAACTGTAGGAGCACTAGAAAATCTAGTTTTTATCTCTACGTAGTCTCTCTCCACCGAAACAAAAAGATAATACCATTTTGCTAACCAGCTACGATCAGCTAGCCTCTGTCACATCCTCTGCGAACCACCTCAAAATCTGTGTTCAGAGGAGAATGCTGTTGAATGCTCTTGGATAAGGTAGATTGCTGCTTCAAAATTAAATCTAGGTCCAACTAGTTGAGCAGTATAGGACAGGATGCCGGCAGCATCTCAAGGACTTTCCGTAGCAGAGTGGCATAGACAAAGACGGAGGACATGACCAGTGGTCCAAACCAGAAAGATGACCAGGCCTCATGTTCCAGAGCATGGCGGCCTGGGCTAAGATAACGAATTTAATAAATATCTGAGTTCCTTCTCTGGGTTACAGCAACAACCAAATTCAGCTTGGCTTAAAGAACGAGGAAATTCACTGGCTTCAGATAGTTGTGTATGCTTGCGGTGTGTTTTTTAGGGATGGGCTGGTCTTGGATGGAAGCCCCACATGTCAAGAAGATTTCAGTTTTTCTGCTCTGCTTCCTATTTCATCTGCCAGATAAATACCTTTGTCCAAAGAGCACCACCTTAGTGCACCCATTTTTATCCTTAAGCACCTATTTCATTAAAAAAGGGCATTTTATACCAAACACAGTGGAAGGATGTAACCTTGGAGTAAAGAACAATCCTTTAATCTGCTCACTTTTGGCCACAGTGCGCTCCAGCACAACCAGGCGGGGGGCCCAGCTCTTGGGGGTGTTTTGTTCTGTTGGAACCAACTCTACAACATCTAACAGCAACACAACTGGATGAAAAAATTAATTGCATTATTCTGGTTTTTTTTTGCATGGATTTACCTGAACGAGCGACACTTTCATCACAGGTGAGAACCTGTGTGTCTTGCACACTAAAGTGGAGGCCCACCCCACTCCTCAGGGACCAGGAGATGCGATCTTGCTCTACGTAAATACTAACTTCTTTTCTCTTGCCTAGTAGAGAAAGACAAAACTCTCGGGACTCGATCATCCATATTCAGAAAATAACCCCCCCACAACCTCTGAGTCTCCAACACCACAAGAGACTCTCCTTTTCCTCCAGGGTCCAACAACCAATGATGGCGTCTATGATCTCTTCAGAGAAGCAGAACTCTTCACATTTCATTCCTGCATTTTTTTCTTTACTCAAACACCAGGATCACACGCTTTCTTGGTGACCACCAAGAATGTCAGTGTCTATATTTTGGCTGGAAAAATATCACAGAGGCACATGATTAGGAATACCTAGTCTCACCCAAATGTACTGTCATTTCACCATTCTCTGCACTGAAGGGTCTTGTTGAGTTTCAGGTAATCATTTCAGTAGGACCACTCCCCAACTGCAGTGCTTCTTGAGAGGAATGGACCATGATGGACATGTCCATGATGGAATGGACAATGATGGGGTAGAACAGAGCACTAAGGCACATGGAAAATTACTGACAGAACTGAGCGTTTTCAGCTGGGGAAGAAAAGATCAAGATGAATCTCTCACACACCGGAGGACCAGCAAGTAAGGAATGCTTGATGTTCCTCTGCATACTTACTGAGCCAAAGGCCCAATGGAGAAAAATTAGAGAGTTCCTTACAGACTTCAATATTGGAAATGTTTGTGTATTTAAAAACTCTGTTTAAAACGGGTTGTTTGGGGACAGAGGTTCTTTGCTTTGAATAGGGATTGATATGTTCCAGTTCTGACATTTTTTGAAAGGGTAATGGGTTTTAGAATCAAAGCAAGCTTTGCATAGCTGAGGACTAGTCTCCCACGCCCTAGGCCAACCCAACAAGAAAGGGATCCAAGATACAAATGCAGCATAAACTCTAGGCACAAGAACATAGATGCCAAGTTTGTATTAGCTCTTGCTGGTCCCTCTCTGGAAACACTCTCCCTTCAATGAGGGCATCTCCTTGAAATGCCCTACTCAGCCACCCAGTGAAGGCTTCCTGGTGCCTCAAATGGGGAAGCCCTATCACAAATTGTGTGGGTTTCTCTTTGTTTATTTATCTTTCAAAATTGTTTTCAAATCCCCAACAATAGAAAATAATGCACTTTATGAAAATAGCAAATTGGCTCATATCTCTGGGCTCAAATCTAACTCTAGGTAGAAGCTTTGCGACAAAGGGGGATTTATTCAACCCTCTGCGCTTCTGTTGCCCACAGAGCAGGGAAAATCATACCCCTACCTCGCAGAGTTGTAAGATTCAATGAGCTAAGATAGGAAGGTACCTAAGGCAGTGCTCCATTAACTGTTGCTACAATAAAAATAACCATGATGGACGCATAGGAAAGTACAAATAAGAAAATCACCCATAATACTCAAAGACAACAAATCACCCCCTCAAAGACAACAAATGTTGATGTGGTTATTTCTTTAAATAGGGATCCCTGGTGGTGTCGTGGTTGCATGGTGGGCTATTCCACAAGGTCAGCAGTTTGGAAACCGCCAGCAGCTCCTTGGGAGAAAGACTGGGCTTTCCACTCCCATAATGTTGGGCTGCCATCCTCATGGTCGGCAGTTGGAAACCACCAGCTGCTCCGTGGGAGAAAGACTGAGCTTTCCACTCCCTTAAACAGTGACAGGCTCAGAAAGCTACAGGGGTCGCTACGATTCAGCAGGGACTCAGTGGCAGTGATTTTTTGCTGTCGTTAATGAGTTGCAGTCTTGGAAAGTCACAGGGGCAGTTCTGCCCTGTCTTGTAGGCCCCGATTAGTCATGGCAGTGAGTTTGTTTGTTTTCCTTTAACATGGCTATGTTCATACTGTAAATATAATTTATATGATTCTGCATCATACTTTTTTGCTTAACACCACAACATAAGCATTTTTCCAGCTTATTAACACTCCTCATAAGCATAATTTAAATGGTTATATGATGATTTACCATGTGGCTCTTCCATGGCCTATTAAATAATTATTTTCACATATATTTATTAAATAATTCTTTGGCATATTTAGGTTTATTTCCCATTCTGCCTATCATAAATAATGTCGGCGAATGTCTTCTCTCTGATAGCGTTCCCATTCCTTCCAGAACATTGTCTTTCTACCCGATAAGCGTCCTATCTTATCAGACACATTCCCATCAGCAGTGGGAACTGCTTGTGATTGGGGCCCAGATCGGAGCCTCACAAATACGGAAAGGGACTGTGACTTGAGTGATAGGCCATGTGTCCAAGGTTATTAGGCAATTTTAGTGAAATTAGGGTTGAAATTTTGGTGAGAGGAAAATGAAGTAGCAGGAAGATAAAATGAAACCTGGAAAGAAAATAACAATTGATGAGCCAAATACGCCTCGCATGTTCTGTCATTCGTATGCAGGGAGAAGTGGTACTGGTGGCGCAGAGGTTAAGCCCCTGACTGTTAACCAGCGGCTGATAGGGTGCAGCCTGCCAACTGGTTTGTGGGAGAAAGGATTAGCCGTACGCCTCTGTAAAGATGTACCATCGAAGCCCATGGGACAGTTCTGTTTGGTTCTTTAGGGTGGCTGAGTTGAAGGGAACTTGATGGCAATGTTTCTTTGTTTTTCTTTTTAAGCGGGGAGCGGGCAGGGAGCTACAGCGTGCTTCTCATCGGGAACTGGGACTAATCGGGAACACCCTGTCTTTCACGACTTCATGTTTCAGGCTGAATTTTACATCATGACAATCTCTTTGCAAAGGGTGGAAGCTGAACGTGGCTTTTCATCTAGATCTGAAAAGTATTAGCAGACTCCCCCGCCCTTTCAAACAGCATGCTTTACACACTGTTAGTTAGGGCTTGTGTCAACTTGCCTGGGCCAACACGCTCAGTAGTTTGGCACCGAGGCCATCTCTGAGCGCTGACCTAACATGCTGTAAACAACTGCAGGATGAGCTCTGCGGGGGCAGATTAGGGTGGAGTGAAACCTTTGACCCAGGTCATAGGTGTGATGATGTTTTCTTGGGGTGTGGTCTCCTTCACAGATGTGAGTAAGCTCTGAAGAGCCGACTCACTTCTTCCTGCTCTGGGTCTTACATCTAGTTCCTTTGACTTGAGCCAACAGTGCTCCCTCTTGCCTGCCAACCCCGGAAGCCATCAGAGCCTGCCCTCCGACCTGCTGACCTTGGGGCCTTTCCTTTCTGCCTCCTCCAGCTGTGGCATTCCTCTGAGGTGAACTCATAAGCGCAGCTGCAAGAATGAGCTCAAATACATGAAGGATTGGGAAGATGACACAGACAGGCAGTGTTTTGGTCTGTGAGCCAGCATTGACTGGACGCCACCTACCACCACCACCAAAACCTTATACTTCAGACCTCACTGCAGTTTCTGATTTAGCTATGGGTTGTGGCAGTGCAGTGGTTATGAGCTGGAGTTCCATTGGAAAGTTCAGCAGTTCAAACCCACCAGCTGCTCCACTGGAGAAAGATGGGATTTTCTACTCTCATAAAGAGTTACAGCCTCAAACACTCTCAGGGACAGCTGCATGCTGTCCTTTAGTGTTGTTATGAGTTGGCATCGACTCGATGGCAGTGAGTGAGTGAGTGAGCGCTTGATGATTTGCATTTCTAACAAGTCTTGGGTAATGTAGCCACATCGAAGAACCAATTCATTAGAGGTCAGATGGTTTTTAAGGCCAGTGGTGTTTAAGAACAAAAGCCTTCCTTGTTGAAAGCCACAGGGAATGCAAATTGTCTTTTATAATTTGTTTCCAGGAGGTGTGAGATGCTATAACTGGGGTCATTTAAGTTGAGGTATTTACCATGGGAACTGGGCACCTAATGTAGGACATAGCCAAAATCCCAAGGGCAAGGGCAATTAGAGTTACCAAACTCATTACGAATAGGCCACGAATCAAAATTCTGCCTCATCTTTTCATCTGATAGATAAACTTCTCCAGTGAAGAAGTAAAAATGAGAGATACTGTCTATGAGACAAATGTTTGCCTTCTATTCTCTGGTTCAGGGCTTAGGAAAATACCTATACAATGGAAACTATTCCAGGGAATCCAGGGCGGGTGATCCCTCAGGACCAGGGGTGTGAGGGGCGATGCTGGGAGGGTGGAGGGAGAGTGGGTTGGAAAGAGGGAAGAGATTACAAGGATCTACATGTGACCTCCTCCCTGGGGGATGGACAACAGATAAAGGGTTGAAGGGAGACGTCGGACAGGGAAAGATATGACAAAATAATAATTTATAAATGATCAAGGGCTCATGAGGGAGGGGAGAGCAGGGAGGGAGGGGAAAAAAGAGAAAAGAGGACCTGATGCAAAGGGCATAAGTGGAGAGCAAATGCTTTGAAAATGATGAGGGCAGTGAATGTACAGATGTGCTTTACACAATGGATGTATGTATGGATTGTGATAAGTTGTATGAGCCCCTAATAAAAAAAGGAAATTATTCATTTCCCACCTCAGGATAGACCTCTCAAGTAGCCCTGACATCACCCCAGATGCCGGAAAGGAATCTGGCAGGTGGAAGTAGAGGATTGGTCGTCTTTCCAGTAGAAAAGTGGCCACCTTCACATCACTATTATGGTTGTACATGTGGGTTACTTTTAAAGATGCTCTGATGAAACTTCTGGAAAACTTAAAAGATTAAAGGGGAGGACCCAGGAATGGAAGGGGAATGAAAACATCATTTCTTAAGTGTTCATTTTATTCAGTGTGGAGACCTTAATGTGCAATGGCGTTACCAAAGTTAAGGTTCCCTGCTTCCACTCCTAACAGTCTCCGGTGGGCAGAGTGAGTGGCTCTGCTCCATGTGGTCAGTAAGAGACCCAGGAGTCGCTGCCAGCAAGCAGCTTCACACTGTTTGATATGGTACCAGTCCACGGACCAACTGCTGTGGGAGGGGAAGGAGATAGTTTGGCCATTATATCAATGGTGGTAGGGAAAGGCTTACAAACACAAACAACCCTTACTGCCAAACCCAAACCAAAGCCACCGTTGTCATGTCTCTGTGACTCATCGTGGACCTATAGGACAGAGGACAATGCTCGACAGGGATTCCGAGTTGTAAATATTGACAGAAGCAGAGTGCCACCGGTTAGCAGCTACTGGTCCAACAGCAGGCCCCTTCACTGGCCACGCATGCTAGCTATCCTTCCTACAAAATCCTTAAAGACCGGTTGCCATGAGGCAGTTTGGACTAATGGCAGCCTCAGGTGTGTCCGGGTAGAATTTACTTCATTGGGTTTTCAACGGTGATTTTTCAGCCCTTTCTTTAACTTTTGCATTTGGAGCTAAGCATGCTTACCACTTGAGCCACCTAAGGACAAATTTCCTTTCACAAGAACTTTGTAAAACCGGACAGCTTCAGTTTCATGTAAATGAACACAGGAAGAAAATAGTCCCCCAGAGTTCTTGAATTTAGAATCTTGTGTCTACTTGAAGCGTCCCTTACTCATGATAAGGAATTTTAGGGACTGGGAATAGCAGACGAGGGTCAGTACTTGAGACTGAGCTCCACTTAGAAGCTGCTGGAACTCCAGGAAGGCAAGTTGCATGGCCGACAGATGCACCTGGGTTTGAATTGGGGCGGAGGCTCTTACTAGTTTGTGACTAGGGGCAAGTATTTTCATTCTCAGGGCTTCCGCTCCCGAGTATTGTTTGGACTCCACCAGCCCACCACCTCCTTGGCCTCACCTGCAGGGACCTCTTGCGGGGCTCTCTGCTCCCTTGGCAGGGACCTGGCCTGGGATCCTCAGCTCCTCCAAAAGGGTCCTGATCTGGGGTCCTGAGCTCCCCCTGAAGGTTCTATTGTGTGTGGCACTCAGTTTCCTGGGCAGGGTAGGTCCTGGTCTGGGTGTGGCTGGTTTCCTAGCATTAGAAAGCCATTGTTAAGAGCTTGTTGACCTTCTTATTTGATAGATGATGAAACAAAATTAACCAACGTTGGATATTTATAATGTCTTTGTAATCCAGCCCCAGTACTTTCTCATTTAGAGATTGTTTGTATCACATCTGGTTTACACATGTTATGTTCTCATGAAATGCATCTCATTTCTATTGAGAAACACTGACTATTTTAAGAGCCTACACAAAGTAATCATATGCTATCTCTGGAAATGATTGAACGTTGACCAATTCTTTTTGGTACTGTGACTCTGCATTTCTTCCATCTTTTTCCTTTTATTTTTTGATACTTCCTGCTTTATACAATATTTTTCACATGGAATCCTTTGATATTGTAACTTAAGGCTTGATTTTTTCCCACTTCATTCAGCATGAGAAATGCTGAATGTATTCTACCTTTTCTAACTCCAGGCCTTTGGACCTTTCATTATTGTACTTTGTCTCCTTCTGTTGCCCTTTGAAATCTTCCGTTCCTCTCTTACTTCATCATTTCTTCCTTTGTTTAGCTTCTCTATGTTCTAGAGCAAGTCTCAGCATCTCTTCTGACATCCATTTGGATCTTTTCTGTTCCGTCTTTTGAATCATCTTTTGCTTTCTTCATGTATGATGCTTTTGATATTATCCCATAACTCGTCTGGCCTTTAGTGTTCATTGTGTTAAATCTGTTCTTGAGATGGTCTTTAAATTCTGATTGGCTGTACTCAACCTCAGACGCCAAGGCTGGTAAAACTATTCCATGTCTTCACCTTTGCCATTGGTGCTTTGTGGGTCAGTGTGAACACTAGTCATAGTAACTGGTCTTCCGGTTGTGAGGTATGGTCCGGGGGACCCTGGCTCATAGTGACTCCATGCAGCAGAAGGATAACAATGCCCAGGCCTGCATCCCTCCCAGGATGGTTCTGCTGTAGCATTACTATATTGGCACCCACAGCATTGTATTTCAGGAGAGATCTTCAAATTCTTTTTTGACTGAGAATGGGACACCATTCTACTTCAATTGGTCATTCCTTGTCTAGCAGAGTATATGACTGTCTGATTCAAAATATCAGTCCACTGCAGCTCACTGATACCAAGGATATCAACCTTTATGCTTCCATTTTGTTTTGGATGATTTGAAATGTTCTTAGAGCCATACTTAATACATTCCTCATTCTGGTCCTTACTGGGTGTTAGCAGTACTTTCTTCTTATTTTGAATTGTGCCCCACCAGCAAATGAAGGGCCTAGAGCGTCACACTGTTCACGTAATTAAGGTAAGCTCTACTTTGAGGAAGCAGCTCTGCCCCCAGCTGTATGTTGCGTGCCTTCCCGCCCGAGGGACTCATCTTGCACTGTATCAGCCAATGTTCCATTGATACTCACAAGGTTGTCAGTGGCCAAGTTTATCAAAAGTGGATTGCCAACTTCTCCTTCATAGTTTTAGTCTTGAAGCTCCCTTGCAACCTGTCTGTTATGAGTGACCTTGCTGTCATTTGAAGTACCAAGGGCAGAGTTCCAGATTACAGCGATGCACAAGGCACCGCGGTATAATGAACTGACAGCAATTCACACTGTGCTGAAGGCATTGCTGAAAAAATAAGACTCCAAGAAATGATGAAATGAAGACGAAGCCATTTCAATAAACAGATGGCAGCATTGGAGGTGCTTACTGGTGTATGCTAAGGCATTTGGAAGATAAGTACCAGGCCAACTAACTGGAAGAGATCCATATTTATGCTCATTTCAAAGAAAGCTAGTTCAACAGAAAGCAGAAATTATAGACCCTATCATTACTCTCCCTCTACCTGCAAACTAAGCCACCGCCATGGGATTGAACCATTTCTCATAGAGACCTACACATATATATGGTCTCTTAGACTATAAATCTTTCTGGAAGCAGAGAGCCTCATCTGTCTCCAGAGGACTGGCTGGTGGTTTTGAACCGTTGGCCTGGTGCTTAGCAATCCAAAGCTTGTCCCACAGCTCCACTAGAGCTCCTTGTTCTCCCATGCAAGTAAAATGTTGCAGAAGATCATGAAAAAAGGTTGTAGGAGTATCTTGTACATGGAGATTCCAGAAATTCAATTTGGATTCAAAAGGGGAATTGGAATGAGGGATATCATTACTGACATCAGATGAATTGTGACTGAAAGCCAAGAATTCCCCAAAGATGCTTCCTCGTGTTTTATTGATTATGCAAAGATGACTGACTGCGTAGACCATAGCAAATTGTGGCTAACGTTGCAAAGAATGGAAATTTTATAGCAGTTAATTGTGCTCATGCAGAATTTGTACACAGACCAAGAGGCAGTCTTTCAAACAGAAGAAGAGGATACTGCATAGCTTAAAATCAGGAAAGGTGTGGCGGGTTGTATTCTTTCACCAAGCTTAACCTGCATGCTGATCAAATGGTGCAAGAACCTGGACTATATGAAGAAGAAAGTGGCAGCAGGATCGGATGAACCTTCATTAAGGACTTTCTTTGATGCTAATGATGCAGCCTTGTTTGCTAAAAGTATAGGGGACTTGAAGAACTGAATATAGATTACACCTCAACATAAAGGAAACAAACAAACAAACTTACAACCGGGCCAGTTAGTAACATCCTGACAAACAGAAAAGATTTAAGTGGTCCAGGATTTAAACCGTCAATATCCACGGAAGCAGCCGTCAGAAAACAAATGCCATATTGCATTGCATAGCGCTCCTGCAAAAGAGCTCTTTAAAATGCTAAAACTCGAAGATGTCACTTTGAAAAGTCAGGTCTCCTACACATACTCAGCATGGTAGTTTGGCTCGCCTTCTCTGCATGGGAGAGCTGGAAAGGGGATACAGAAGTGGGTGGTACCTCTGCTCTTCAGGCTTCGTGAATGGCTGGAGATGCTGTCACCGAGCTGGGCACAGTAAGAGTAAATAGATGGTAGGACTGTGAAGCAACAGAAGGTGGGCGGAAGTCCTGAACTTTAGAAGTCATAGGAGCATAATTACCATAATAGTAATTGAGCAGGGTGGTTGAGCTGCAGAGGCTGCTATGATTAAGAGAACACTACACTCTGTGGATAAAATAGTCGGGCAACAATGAGTATTCTCCTCAATATGTACCGTCAAAGGAAACCAGGGAAGGATGATGGGGAAGCTGGAAGCAGTTCCCCCAACAAAAAGTCACCATTGTGTGCCCATTTCTAGGCCCGAGTCTATTTTGGAGTTTAGAGCGTACTGGTTGAATAAAAGACGTATTCCTTGACAACACGATGACGGAGGTAGTTCTTCCGTAATCTATGGCCATCTACCAGTGTAACGGATTACTAGGAAACTCAGTAGTCAGCACACAGATATTACACTGGCACAGTGTCATGGTGGACATTGATTTCCAGAGATCCCAATATCATCAGAATTCTCCCCACCTTTTAGGATGGGGGGCATAGTAAGGCCAAATAACAAATAGAGTCATGGTCACAGACACATCTGGTGGTCATTTCCCCAGATCCCCGAGTACATAATTAGAAAAGACAATCTTAGCGCCAGCCTTTTATCAGATCCCTGCTCAACTGCATCTTCTCTCTGGCACCATTTCTTGAAAAGCCATTGGGTGGGACGTGAATTGGCATACCCGACACTTCCCCACCCTTTGAAGGGCAGTGAAAGCGGTGGCCTGAGGGTGAGGAGACTCTCAAATAGACGCAAAGGAAAGAGATGACGAGGATTAGCTGCGGCTACAGGACCAACTGCAGGGATGGGGCTGCGAGTCATCCCACTGAGCTGCCTTCTACATTTTGTTCCCAAAAGAGGGCCCCCTGAATCACAAAAGTTATATTTTTATTAAATAATTATATCGAGGTGGTAAGTAGTTTTTAACAATTGTGGTTCACTAAGGTGATATGATAAATTTTATGTCCTACTTTACTTGCCTACAGCCAACCAAATCCTTTAGATTGCTCTTGAAGTTGGGAATATTTACAACAGGAAGCAAAAGATCATAAGGGAGTCCGGTGTGTTCTTTCCTGGAGGAATTTGCCTTTGGGCATCAACCTGTGCATGCAAGTTTATTGCCATCTGGGATGTGGTGCGGGGTGGGGGTGGGGCATAGATAGATAGACCGATAGATAGTTATCAAAGTGCGTATCCTCACTGTTTTTGGAGGATCCTTACTTTGTTTGGTGTGTGGGCTGAGGGTGGGTTGAAGTTGGTATCTAGGGGTGTGTGCTATGTGACCGCCTCTGAGACTGCCTAGCAAAAATCAAGAGATAGCTTAGAAAATATACATATGGACGATTCAGTGGAATTAGGGAAGAAAACTGGCAACATATGTGGGATATCATTTTTAGCATTCATCACAAAAGCATGGCTGGAAGCCAGAAGATTCCATTAGACCAGCCAATTACCACCAGTCCAAGAAAGCATCAAATATTGCCCTCCAGGGACCAGCCTGGGGGTGAACCTCAGCGGCTCTCCAGTGACAGCATCTAACGAGAGAGATCCTTGTTCTTTCTACAACCCCGCACGTCCCTTGCTGCCGTCATCAGTTGGCAAGAGAGGAGGTGGTTAGAAGAGAATGTCTGCATATGGTACTAGCTACTGCATGGAAACTGGACTGATAACATTATGGCCTTTTGCTGTCGAGTCAAATCTGACTCACAGTGACCCGGTAGGACAGAGTAGAACTACCCCATAGTTTCCAAGGTTGTAAATCTTTACAGAAGCAGACTGCCACCGTCTCCGTAAGCACTTAACTACTGAGCCATCAGGGCTGCTAGGTCACATTGTAGAAACATTATTTTATTGTCATGACTGTAGCTGAAGTCCGTAGGGTTAAAATTTCCACCACTAGAGATTCCCACCGTCAAATCAGCGAATGCCCATTTTTATGCTCTCGGGACAGCTGTTCGTTGCGTCTCCACCAGTGGAGATACAGACTTGGAATCAAGGTATGAAATACAGACTGTTCCATCTCCCTTTCCAGTTTTACCAATGTATATTCGTTTGTAAGATTTATTCATTAAATAATTCTACCTTGCAGGGCTGAATAGGGCAGAGGTTGTACACTGGTACATATGGGGGCTGGAGGCACAGGGAATCCAGGGTGGATGATACCTTCAGGACCAAGGGTGTGAGGGGCGATGCTGGGAGAGTGGAGGGTGAGTGGGTTGGAAAGGAGGAACTGATTACAAGGATCCACATGTGACATCCTCCCTGGGAGAGGGACAGCAGAGAAGGGGGGAAGGGAGACTCCGGATAGGGCAAGATATGACAAAATAACAATGTATAAATTACCAAGGGCACATGAGGGAGCGGGGAGCGGGGAGGGAGGGGAAAAAAAAAGAGGACCTGATGCAAAGGGCTTAAGTGGAGAGCAAATGCTTTGAGAATGATTGGGGCAGGGAATGTGCAGATGTGCTTTATACAATTGATGTATGTATACGTATGGATTGTGATAAGAGTTGTATGAGCCCCTAATAAAATTTTTTTTAAAAAAGAAAAAAATATATTCTACAACATTCAGATAGGTCTACCCCTAGTCTCACCAACTACAGATACTATTAACAATAGCATTAAAATTTAATGAAGTACTTTGGCTTTTTCTTAAGCATAGGGTTTTATCAACCACAAATTACATTTACTTTGACTTGGAGCTGTGGTTGAGGGAGAGTATGATTATTTTAGCTCTTGTAATATTTAAATTGTGCGTGGACCACTCTTCCAAGAGCAAATGATCCATTTGAAGACGCCTAAAGAATAGTTGAAGGGTCCCTCACGGTTAAGAATGGTTAAGCACTTGACTGCTAGGTTGCAAAGGTCGGCTGTTCAAATCTACTGGCTGCTCCAAGGGAGAGACGTGTGCCAGTCTTCTTCCATTAAGATTCCAGTCTTGACCTCCCCCCAACTACCATGATCCGAATTCTACCTTGCAGGGCTGGATAGGACAGAGGCTGTACACTGGTACATATGAGGGTTGGAGGTACAGGGAATCCAGGGTGGATGATACCTTCAGGACCAAGGGCGTGAGGGACGATGCTGGGAGAGTGGAGGGTGAGTGGGTTGGAAAGGGGGAACTGATTACAAGGAGCCACATGTGACCTCTTCCCTGGGAGAGGGACAGCAGAGAAGGGGGGAAGGGAGACCCCGAATAGGGCAAGATATGACAAAATAACGAGGTATAAATTACCAAGGGCATATGAGGGAGGGGGGAAAGGGGAGGGATGGGGGGAAAAAAAAGAGGACCTGATGCAAGGGGCTTAAGTGGAGAGCAAATGCCTTGAGAATGATTGGGGCAGGGAATGTATGGATGTGCCTTATACAATTGATGTATGTATATGTATGGATTGTGGTAAGAGTTGTTGGAGTCCCCTAATAAAATGTAAAAGAAGAAAAGAGAAAAAAAATGATTAGGGCAAAGACTGTACAGATGTGCTTTATACAATTGATGTATGTATATGTATGAACTGTGAAAAGAATTGTATCAGCCCCAATAAATTGTTAAAAAAAAAAAAAAAAAAGAAAGAAAACCAGCACAGGGCAATGATCAAACAGCATCTCGGCTACATTAAATGAACATGCAATATTTAAAAAAAAAAAAAAGATTCCAGTCTTGAAAGCCCTAGGCAGCATTTCTACACTGCCCTTCACATGGCGACCGGGCGGAGTAGAATCAGCTCGATGACAGTGGGTTTAGTGCTAACAGCTGTCCCAAGAGTATACAGTACATGAACTTATTTAGGTATCATAAGAACTCAAGGATATAGAGGTGCATGTCATTAAAATGTTACTCCAGATGATGCTGAGGTGCAGAGAGGTTGGTTGCCTAACTTGTGGCAACTTAATATTTAAGGAGAATTATCAAAAGAAGACACTTTTGTGAAGACATGGAGTAAGCTTAAAACTCACAGGTGGATTTGACTGCCCTGAGAATTTGCCTCTTTTTCAAAGATCTTCAACCCAGACAGTAACTATCATTTCTTTCTCTTTACATGCTGCTCTTGTTGTAAGAGCCACTTCCAACTCAGAGGGAACCTGGGTCCAGAGGAACACAACACCGCTCGGCCTTGCGCCATCTTCACAATTGTTATGTTTGAGCGCATTGCTGCAGCCGCCTTGTCAGTCCTTCTCACTGGGGGTCTTCCTCTTCTTCAATGATCCTCTTCTTTACCAATCATGATGTCCCTTTTTGGGGGCAAGACTCTGTTGATGACATGGCCAAGGTATGTGAAATGAGGGCTGGCCATTCTGGCTTTGTAGGAACACTGACCGTCCTTCCCAGGCTGATTTGCTTGTCTGTCTGGCAGTCCATGGTACTTGGAACAGGCGTCACCGACACCATAGTTCAAGTGCATCAATTCTTGTTCTGTCTTCCTTATTCATTGTCCGACTTTCACAGGTGTATGAGGTGATTGAAAATACCAATGCAGGCACACCTTCGTCTTCAGAGTGACAGACATCGGTTCTCTCGAACGCTTTAAAAAGATGTTGTGCAGCAGAATTGCCCAATGAAATCCGTAACTTGGTTTCTTGACTGCTGCTTCCATGAGAGGTGATTGTGCATTCAAGTAAAATGAAATCCTTTAATGCCCCAATCTTTTCTCCATTCACTATGAGGCTGTCCATTGTTCCAATGGAAAGATTTCTGTTTTCTTGACTTTGAATTGTAATTCCTTTTGAAGGCTGCAGTTCTTATTTCAAATCCTGGTCATTTTTAGCAAGCAAATCTGGTCATTTGCATATTGTAGGTCCTTAGTGTACCTTCCTTCAATCTTATTGTCGAATTCTTCTTTAGATAGTCTATCTAGCTTCTTGGATTATTTGCTCAGCATACAGATTGAATAAGTCTGGTGAAAGAGTACAACCCTGATGTACGTGATTCCCAATTTAAAACCACACAGTATCCCTTCGCTTGGTTTTGATTACTGCCTCTTGGTTCATGTACAGGCTCTGCGTGAGCACAATTAAATGTTCAGGAATTCCAGTTCTTTCCAATGCTATCCATAGTGTATCCAACAATTGAATGCCTTTGCATTGTCAATAAAACACAAGTAAGCATCTTTCTGGTATTCTCTGCTTTCAGCCAAGATCCATCTACTGTCAGCAATGATACCCCTCATTGCACATCCTTTCCTAAATATGACTTGATTTTCTGGCAGTTCCCTGAAAATGTCCTACTATAGCCATTTCACATTTATCTTCAGCAAAATTTTATTTGCATGTGAAATCAATGTTCAGTTATTTGTCCAATAATTTCTGCATTCTATTGGGTCACCTTTCCTTGAAATGGCACAGATATGACTCTCTCAGTTGGTTGGCCAGGTCTTCCAACTTTCTTGACAGAGACTAGTGATTCTTTCCAGGGCTGCAACATTTCTGTTGGTGTTCTCTCAATTCCCAGAGCCTTGTGTCTTTTCCAAATGTCTCTAGGACAGCTTGGCCTTCTACTTTCAGTACCATTGGTTCTTGATTGTATGCTACCCCTTGGAATACTTGAATAGAGATTGCATAGTGACTCTATATATTATTTCCATCTTCGTTTGATGCTTCGTGCATCATCCAAAAATTTTACCCTTAGAATCCTTCATTAATGCAACTTACGGCTTGAAGAACTGAAGCCTTTCTTTCGTTCTTTCAGCTTGTTCTTTCGTTTTTTCTTTCATCCTTTCAGCTGCACTTGTTCTTGCCTTTGGTTTTCTAATGGAAGGTCTTTGCACATTCCATCATAACGCCCTTTCCTTTGTTCTCTAGAGTGGCCCTTATAAAAGTTTCTGTCGTCAGTGACCAATTCCTCAAAAGTGAACCACCTCTTACTTCCTACTGGTGTCTAATTATCCTTCTTACATAGGAGTTTTATAGTTTGGGGAAAACGAGAATAAGTCTAAAAGTATTACTAGTAGGGCTCCAGTTAATTCATGGTGACTAAATTCTAATCAAACATGTATCAACATGGCTCTGGGATCAGTGGATGCTTGCAGACAAGTTCTCTTACCTTGGTCTTGTTAAACCCAAACCAGACCAAACCTCCTCCCACGGAGAGAATTCTGACTCATAGTCACTCTGTAGGACAAAGCAGACTGCTGCTTGGGTTTCTGAGGCTGTGGATATTTATGGAAGCAGACAACCTCATCTTCCTCTGGGCAGTGGGCTCAAACCACTGACTGTTTAGATAGCAGCGCAGTGCTTAACTTGATGCGCCACCAGGCCTCCTGGTCTTGTAAAGGTGTCTTTGAAAAGTCCCTTTGAAACAGTGGCCATTGAGATCAGTTGGGTCAGTTAATTTCACAGCAAAGAGGCCAGTTCAGAATGTTGTGTGCCACTTTTGGGGGTGGGGTTGTTGTTCTAAAGGAGTGCTCTTGTTATATTTCTTGAAGGACACAGCATGATCCCTGGAGCTTATTATGAAGACATTTTAAGAAAATTGAAAACTGTATTGGTGATATGTGAAAAATAAAAGGCCAGGAACAATTTGCCCAGCTATTTTTTTCTATCACCAGATGTACCTGCTCACTGAGAGAGCTTACTCCATGCACTCTGCAACCAGGATCTTACAGCTCCAGACTTCTTTTTGTTCTCCACGCTCAGAGAACGCTGCAAAGGACTTCCACTCGAGTTCTCTAAGGATGTCGACATTTCATGTTGATGAGATGCAAAGTAAAGAGCACAGAATTCTTTTCCGAAGGGTCTGAGAGAGGGAAACTCTGCCTCCAAAAATATGTAGACCTAGCTGGGGGCTAGGTCATGAAACAATAGCTTTGAAGTTTGGTATTTTTATTTAACAAAATGTTCTATGATTCTATAGCAATATTTGTTTACCTACCTTTATAGATGTGAGTTTCTGGAAACGTGACTTAGTCTATTGTGTAAGTTATTAATGAAGGCGCTCTGCATTTCTCATTTACTGGGTAGTCAAAATCAAGTTCAAGAACTTCTCCCTGTGACTTTGTAGCCATCCGAGTATTGCAGGGGACTGTGGAAAGGACATGCGTAGACAAAAGTGCCATCTTTTTAGCTCCGAGTAAAGTATGAGTACCTTGAGATATGTTGTGCCATTGGTTTGCGGAAATGAGGAAGGTCCTCCTGGCTGGTCAACCAAATGGCTACAGAAAATCTGAAAGCATCTTGTCATCCTCGGTCCCTTCAACCTGTGTTATCTGGCTGCCACCCAGCTTGGGATCGAGAAAGACCTGGGGGCAGAGGAGGCCTTGGAGAGGAGGTGGGAAGGAGGAGAGAATACATTGTTTCTGGACTGAGCGCCCCAGTCATGTGCCCGAAAGCTCCCTCAGCTGCGTGAATACAGCCTTTTGCAGTTCATAATAAACGGATGGCGATGCCTTATGCCTTGCCTATAATAACATGAGTCTCCTCAGCGTGTCTGGCTTCACCATCTTGGCACAGGGTGATGCTGCAGTGGGAAAGTCACCTTTCCTCTCCCCAACGCCAACCTTTTTAGGAAAGAAAAATCGTGTTAATTCCCAGCCCCTCCCGTGAGGCTGGATTATCTACCCAGGAGGGGCTAGTCAGTCTCTAAAAGGATGTTTGCTAGTGAAACGTCTCATGGTCGCCTTCCTGTTACACCAAATCCAAATCCTTTACCGGAAAGGACTAGGTGTGGGAGCAGAGGTGGAAGGACATCAGCCAGGGACTCCTATTAGCATGTCCCCCGCCGCCCCCCCCCCCCCCCCCCCGTCAAGTTTGGGAGTAGGACGAACAAAGAAGAAGTGTATTTCTAGCAATGGGGCTCGTCTTTCCATGTTTCAAGGGCTGCCCGTGGCGGCTCTTGGGATGGTGTTTCTCTTGGACTCAGCTTCCCTCTGTGCCTTAAGAATCGTCTGGAATGACAGTGAACATCTTTGTTGAAGACAGCTCCTTTCAAAATGACTGGGTGTACCAACAGTTATGGCACTGAAATCATTAAGATCATGCAAATGCTTCAAGTGTGTAGGCCTGGGAGATTATGGTTTCATTAGAGAAAAGGCTATAAAGTTAGACCTAGGTAATTACCTTTCCCATTAATGCTAGAAAATTCCGTGCTCCACTGAGAAGCTCTCGTGGTGCATCGCGCCTTCTGTGCCTCCGCATTCAGGCGGCGGGAGCCCTCAGTTCATCAGCACAAACGGCAAGGAAGCAGCGGCAGCTTTCCAGGTGTACTTTGCAAATTGGGGTTTAAATGTGGAACACATCAAATTAAAATTCAATATTAATTATTTTGTCTTGCTAGGAGTCTGAGTGGTTTAAAGCAAGCAAGGGTAATTGTCTAATTCATTGTGTGTGTCTACAGCAAACTTAATCATCATGTCAGCTTCCTAATAAAAGGTTATTATAGAAACAAAGATCCGAATTCTACATATGGTAGGCAAGGGCGGACTCGGAGAGCTGGTCTCGGAGGTAGACTCGAGGGTCTTGACAAATGATGCGCATGCTGTGATCAGATACTTAACAAGGAATCTCGTTATTAACTAGGCCTGTACAGATAATTAGCACTTGAGCTTCAAATTTTAAATCTGGCTCGAGATGTATAATTTATCAAAAGCCTTCGCTTGCTGTCAAAGTCCGATAATAAGGTAGTGTTATTGATGAATTGAGATTAAGAGCAGATTGAAGAGAAAATTAGGCCACTGGTTAGCCTGAAAGGTCTGATTTCAATATTTACAGTACTAATTCGGCATTATTTTGGTAAATGGATGGGGTCCCAAAGTGCTGCCTTGTAGAACAGAGTAAACTATGCATCGGTATTCTAACAGAAGACGTATTGTTTACTGGATGCTGGATTTTGCAGCCATAGCAGTTTGGTTAATAGGCTGCTTTAAGATGAGTGTACCTGTTTTTTTGTTATTGCATGCATTTATTATAAGCCATCAGCACTCAGAGCTTTTAGCGGAAATTAGAAGATGCCGCTTCTTTACATTAAAAATGGTATTACATTAGACGAATTGCCACCCAGCCTGTCTTCCTGAGATTTAATTCACTTTCATTTATCTCTTGGCATTGTCTCCCACACGTTCTTACCGTTGGAATTCAGATAACTACCGCTTTATGTATCCCAGGTACAGAAAAGAAGCAATCTGGTTTTTAATGATCCCGGGCAGCGCTCCGTGCTTAGTGATCGGTTGAGGCTGCGGTGTGGGGAGACGTCGGACAAGCAGCCACCTCCGTGGTGTCTGCGTTCTGAGGCCCAGCCAGTGGGGTGCACGCAGGTGACCCTCCGCAAGCTCAGTCTGTTTGGATGCACGTTGTAAACTGTGGTTCAGGGTCCGCGGCCTCCCTGCCTTTCCTTGCTGGGGCACTCCGGGTGGGCGATGGGGAAGGCGCTGGAGGGTTCTACTGTACGTCGCCCCAGGTCTAAGCAGACGCTGCACTGCGCCGGGATATATCCCCGTACAGCTCAGAGCAGTATCTTCCATGAAATAATAAAGCGCAGGACTGTTGGCTTCCAGAAAATGGCTCGAAAGTCCCTTGGGACGTGTTCTTGGCAGCGGTCCCCTCTCCCCACCGTCTCCAGCTGTCCAGCGGGGTGTGCCAAGTCACAGCAGGACCTGAGGCCTGCTTGGATGGCGGGGTGGCACGGGGCTGGCTGATGATTTTCCTGGTACAGCTCGCACGGCCAGACAAGCCGGCTTCGGGAGGCTCAGCAGGAGCGGGCCAGAGTTTATGCTGAGGCCCTTAGCTTGTCTGCAAATGGCTGGTACTCAGAGATGTGTGCAGAGGAAAACGTATGTCCTGACATTTTCTAATCGCACCGCCTTCGTACTGACCAATAACAGGGCTACGTTCAAGCTGGTCCTTCCGGCTGCCTTTTATCTGAAGTGTGATTAGATCGAGTGCAATTCAGTGGAGAGCTATCTTGAGAGCAGCAAGAGGCTTCTAAAATATATATATATATTCCCACCCCCATCCAGGCTGTATCCACCCGGGCCCCCACCTGCCTCTCGCACCCCTGTTGTCCACCAACTCAGCAGCAGCACTCCCCTCTCCAACACCCCCTCCCTGCCCCCCACCTCAACGCCCAAAATAACAGTAGTTGAGCATTCTGCTTTTAGAGGGAAAAGATTTGGTGTTTCAGCTGTTCCAATATATGTTGACTACTGACTAATGGCTATTTATTCCACTTTATTGCTTTCAATAGGCAAAACTCACACAAAAGGAATTGGATTTTGCTAATAGCTAGCAGTGGGCCGCCTTGGCAGTTCCCGACAGTGGGAAAGATAGCGGGAACCCCGAGAGAAGCTTCTCGAAGCACTTTTGCAGACGTCATCTCCCCTGACACTCACAAATGACACTGGCAAGTACCCATTTGAGAGATGAGAAAAGAACCCAGACAAGGGGAGAGGCTGTGGCATTCCTCCCGGGCAGATCTGGAAACGCGTTGGCCAGTGTGTTTTCTGACTTTCTGTCCTTTGTTCTTTCCCCAGACTAAAGTATAAAGGGGTTTTGTTCTGGCTCTGACTTGCCTGTTTCTTTGTATCATTGACGTGGCTGAAAGCACAGCCCTCCGATAAAACAGTCGTCCAGGGCGAGGAGAAGGCGGGCTTGTTGCTCTTGGAGGGAAGGCTAACAGCACGCCTCCCAGAATTGGCCTTGGTCCTGGGACCATTGGGCTCCAGCCCAGGAAGGTGCTACAGCTGTGTACTTAAAAGACATCTATCTATCAGTCATTAACCCCAGCAGTTAAGCTATAGTTAGAGAAAATCACGCTTTTCACTCCTTCAGGAAAGATGTTGATGGAGGCAGCAGTGGCGGGGTTACAACTCAGGGATCTCACTCCTGAATCTAAATCTGCCTCAGTTAAGACCTATAGCATCCCCACCCCCGGGACCAGTTCTACTCTTATCCTATAGGGTTGCTATGAGTCAGCGTGGACTAGACAGCAGCTTTATTTATTTTAAATACATTTACATCACCATCACCGGGCCCTGTCTTTGACCTTTTGAAATTCCAGTCTCTGGCCCTCTCTCAGTCACACTCCCAGAATGCACCGTTTCAGTGTTGTTCCCAGCCAGGGGTCTGTTTGGGGGCTTCGAGGTGGTGGGGTGGGAGGTGGAAGTGCTTCCCTTAGAGACAAGTGCTCCCTCTGGCAGGTCCACAAACTACACACTCCTTTCTGCAGCACAACCCGCTCAGGCTGGTGCAGAGCAATGGCCGAGGCTGCACATGAAACTTGTGGAGCAGCTACCCAGGACAAATATTTCCTTCCCTCTCGAATACGGTTAGGAATTCATCACAAAAATATTTCCCATGCATGTGGCAAAGAAGTGCAGGCGCTTGGGTGATCTCAGTGTGTGGACAGGCAGGTGGAGTGGGCCCTGGGCTCTCAGGTAGATTCTTGGGCTCTGTACCTGAGCTTTCCCCGACAGCTGGAGCTTCTGTTAAAAGACGGAGGGGTGGGGTGGGGTGGTGGGGTTGTGTTTAGAGGAGGAGAAGTGCGTGTGTGTGTGTGTGTGTGTGTGTGTGTTTGAGTGCATTGTGAGGGAAGAGGTGGAGGAGGACAAAGAAGGGAGAGAGAGCAATTCCGCTTGGAAAGAGAAGGAAGCAAGTCGGAAAGATGCTAACGAAGCCGACAGCCAATCTGAATCAAGCCCTGACTGGGTCTGGAGGTCTGTTTCCCTGTGTGTTTCTGTCAGCAGGACTTGGGCTTCCTACGACGTATTATTTTAATATTTCAGTTAAGGAATCTGGACATTGCCAGTCTAGGCACAAAGGTATTTTTCATCTGGTAAGTGGTGAGCTGTGCTTTTCAGAGTGGTGGGGCCAGGGTAGGTGCGTTTACAGCCGAGATAAAGAATAGAGGGCCATCGTATTCATATCGCCGTGATTCTTTCAGAAAATGATGTTGGAGGTAGCTGTCAGGGGCACAAACTGAGGAGATTGCTGGACAGCTTTTATGGAATTACATTCTTAGCCTGCCCCCTTCCACTCCCTGGCTTCCAGCAAATGGAGAGTTAATGGTGTAGTTGACATCATGTCACCCCTTTTACCTTAGACTTACCTGGGACACGTCAGCTGCTCCGTCTTTTAAGCTGCGGGTTTCTTTCCAATATATACCTTGAAGAGTCCATCTAGGTGTCTGAGAGGGACACACATCATCATTACAAATTACTGCTTCCCATTTGATTCTCAGAATTCAGAGACTCTTTCATTTGAATTCAGTACGATCCCCTCCCTGTAAGGACCCCTGAGAAGTCTCAGTTATTTACTGAATTCTCTCCGAGAAGGATCTGAGAGCGCACGTTGGCTACATGAAGTACACACAGAGGGACTCTAGTCGACACGTACCGATATGGCAGCGATGCTACATGTCCCCCTGTTGTATATTGTCCACTGAAACCGAATTGCCCTAAACATCACTGAGGTCATTTCTTGTCGCTTGCAGTGCGTTTTTACTCACAGCCAGTGATATCTTTATCCAGGCACAATGTTAGGAGACAAATACACTCTTGGCTTCACAACCCAATTAATCTGTATGCAGAACATTGCCAGTGGTGTTGCTTTCTGCTTCATGGGCACCCAGGGGATCCCGGCCTTTCTGGGTGCTGTGGTGCCGGTGGAGTCAGTCACTGCCGGAATCTGGCCGACAGGGGTCCCCAGTGTACCACAGAAGCACTCACAGCCACTCCGAGAGGAGCGCCCTGTTTACTGCCTGCCGCATAGAAAGGGCTTTGCCAGGAGTTGGAATGGACTCGCCAGCAGGCCTCCTGGCATTGGGGTTGGCACAGGAAGACAGGAGCAAAGGGGGTGGTGTAGACTTATATGGGGCCAGGGCTGATATTGGATTTATTCAAGAAATGAAAGGGTGACATCCCAAATTATGAGGGCTGAGCAAAAGCAAAGACCAGGAGAGGTTTGGTGTGAGAACACCTTTAACCTGAACAGGGACAACACAATCTGAATGGGTTGTCTTTATTCCCATGAGAATCTTTTGGGGACTGGGTTCATGCTGTCGAAATATCAACCTGAAAACCTGCGTTTAAGTCAAATAGTAATAATTATTAGAGAGACTGGAAGTGTTCAGATGTATTTTTCCCTCCCTCTATTACAGACCACGAGAGCAGGAACTCCCCCAAAGGGCTGCGTGTCACTGACCAGAATGGAATCTCAAGTTCAGGTCAGGGCTAGAAATACATTCGATTTCTCCACGCAGCTTCTTGTAGCAATGCAGGGTCACGGCGTCTGACTGTATCGTAATATTCTTAGGTTTCCTGTATTGTGGAATTCCTTTGTGCCAGCTACTCTGATACTAGAAAAAAAATAGTTAAAATAAAACAAACCATTGCCTAATAAACGAAGACATTTCTGCAGTTGTTAGATGGATCTAGTTACGTAGAAGGCAAAGGATTTGCAAGCGTCTTTCTCCTCACATATGTAACAAACATTCGTTTAAGAAATGCTTTGTGAAGTAACTTGGTGTTGTAAAGGAAAAGAGCCCTCCCCTCCTTCCCGTGTGCAGTTACAAAAAAAATTCCAGGGAATGGAGCAAGCAAGCGTGGAGACACACGGCAAGTGCTGCAAGGATTGCAGCCACACATGCTGGGGGGTGGCAGGGGGGGGTGTCTTGGAGCTGTGTTGTGATGACGGACAGGATTGTGACAGGTGGTCCTGGGGAGACGCACAGTCCACACGCAAAGACTTGGAGGCTGTTTCCAGAGCGAGGAACTTCGTGAAGACATCTTGGCTCTCTCCTCCTGAGAAACTAGGGTGGGCGAAGAAAGCTGTAAAGGTGAAGGACGCCTTGGTGAAGGTGAGTTGAGTTTAGCGTCCAAAGCTGTGAGGGGTGGAAGGAAACCCAACTGAACATGGGATGTTCCTTACCAGAAATCATCAGTCAGGAAACTTTGAAGGGATGTCAAGACGATACCTGTGGAATGAAGTGACTTCAAGGATAACTTATGTGAGCCCAGTCCTGGTAGCGCAGTGGGTATGAGTTGGGGCGTGAACCCTAAGGCAGAGGTTCATCATGACCCCTTTGGGGGTCCAACAACCCTTTCGCAGGGGTCGCCTAAGATCATCAGAAAACACATATTTCAGATGGTCTTAGGAACTGATAATCCTCTGTCCGTCTCCAGGCGGGTCCGTCCACGTGCAGATACGCCCACCGACGAGTAACCGGCGTGAAGACTGTTACCCATGCTACACCGTGCTGCAAGACGAAATTTCATTTATTTGTCATTAGAAATAAGTATTTCACAATATAGAATTACATGTTGTTTTTGTGATTAGTCACTATGCTTGAATTATGTTCAATTTGTAACCATGAAAATACATCCTGCATATCAGATATTTAGATGACGATTCCTCACTGTAGCAAAATTACAGTAAGGAAGTAGCAGTGAAAATAATTTTTTGGTTGGGGGTCACCACACCATGAGGCACTGTATGAAAGGGTCGCGGCATGAGGAAGGTGGAGAACCACTGCCTCAAGGTAAGAGATTCAAACCCACCATGAGGAACTGTATGAAAGGGTCGCAGCATTAGGAAGGTTGAGAACCACTGCCTTAAGGTAAGAGGTTCAAAACCACCAGCCACTTCTTGGGAGAAAGATGGGCTTTTTGCTCTCGTAAACTGCTAGAGTCTCTGGAGCTCACAGGGGCAGTCTGACCCTGTCCTGTAGAGTGACTATGGGTTCCAAAGACTCCGTGGCAATGGGTTTGGTGTTTTTCTCCCTCTTCAGTGATCTGCACCCTGTGCTCTATTTCATGTTTGTGTGCTTAGCTGTGGCCACTCTCAGATTTGGAAATGGCACACTGATCGCATTTCATCTGTGTCACTCGAGCTAGCCGATTAATGTCTTATCCACGAGAGGTTGTGTTTGCCGAGAGCTAAGGTCTCCTCCAGCTCTTGAGGATCTTCTGGATCAAAGGAAGACTAAAGGCACATTTAAGCATATCCCACAAGACCAAAGAGTTCAGAAGTGCTGCATATTTTAAAGAAAATACCACTAAGGGCGCAAAGCACGGTCTCAAGGCTTAGATGAGAAAGAGAAAACGCTCCTGGCTAACAAACACGACTAAACCTAGATCCAAAGAGCCGGCATTCAGAAAGCAACACTTAAGGTGGAGAACAAGACTGTAATATTAGACAGGAATATGATGGAAGACCCTGAGTTCCTGAAATCAGTTGAGTAAATTTATCATAACGGCCCTTGGGAAAAGCTCGGACTTTCCGTTACAAATTCCTTCTAGTGGATTTTCATCTCCATTCGAATTAAATTGCTCTCACAGGGGAACTATAGTAGACGCGTGGAGGATGGAGGGTCTCACCAACCTGGAGACGTTTCAGAGAGGATCACACCACAGCTCCACCACTAACAGTGAGCTGGGTCCTCAGAGGCGGGAGGACCCTTTGTGATGAAGGACTGCTGTGGATAGGACCTGTGGGCTCCTTGGGGACTCATAAGTTGCACCCAGAAGCAGAGTAAACATACTTGGATAGGTAACAGAGAGGATTTCTTAATTCAGTGTCCCTCAGGAGCCAGATATCAAACTGTAATATTTCTGAAATCACTGGGGACTCGGGTGATGGATGGCACTAAGATGGTGAGAGGAAGTGACAAGCAGAATTGGAGATCTAATAACCTTTCAAGCTGTAGAAATGGTTAGTAATAATTGGGAACGCCCTTTAGAGAAATGTAATCGGTGCAATGTACGTCGGAAAGCAATCTCATGTCCTATTTAGAAAACGATTTCACTATGCACATTAGACAGACAACAAGCTATGGTCCTAATACTGAACATGAATTAGCAAGATAATGATAATATTGTTCTGAGGGCCCGTGTTTTAAGTTCACTCCTAAAAATGAAAGGACTTTGAAAGAAGGTTATTTTAATTCCCACATTCTTTGGTTTGAGATATAAGATAGACATGCCACTTAGCATTTTTCATTTTATAGCAAACACGGTTTTGGAGAAATACTGATACAGAAATAAGTACAAAGCCGAGTTGTTAGCTTGTATTTCAATTCAGTTGAGCCAACCCATTGTAAATGCCACAGAATTTGATAGAATCTATTACTTCATTGTAGGTGCGGGCGGTGGTGGGGAAATCCCTCTGCCAAGGAGCACTGGTGTTGTAGTGGGTTACAAATTGGGCTGCTAACCACAAGGTCAGCAGTTCCAACCCATCAGTTGCTTTAAGGGAGGAAGATGAGGCGTTCTGCTGCCATAATGATGTACAGTCTTGGAAAACCTGAGGGCAGTTCTACCCTGAGGCAGAATGAACTTGATGTCCATGAGTTTGGCTTTTTAATTTCCTCCAGTCAATTCAGTCTGTAGTGAATCTATAGGACAGACAGGAACTACTCCGTAGAGTTTCTGAGACTGTGCAGGAGCAGACAGCCTCATCTTTCTTCTACAGAGGGGTTGGTGTGTTTGAACCTCCAACCTGGCCATTGGCAGCCTGAGACTTAGCCCACGGCTCCTTGCAGGGCAGAAAAGACAGAAATCAACTAAAGGGTCAGCAATGATGGGTAAGTGCCTGACTACTAACAGGGAAGCTGGCAGTTCAAACCCACCCGAGGTGCCTGGGAGGACAAACTTGGCCAGCTGCTTCCGGAAGGTCTCAGTCGTGAAAGCCCTAAGGCCTCTGAGCCAGATTCAACTCAGCAGCATCTACCAAAGACAAAGAATTTGATACTCATCAAGGGAACCGAAAGGCCAATAACATTCTATTCAAAGATTTTTGAAATGAGCAATTTTTTTCTTTCTTCAGCTTTTCGCCTGATTAGATTTAACCTAAAACAATCCCAAATTGCATGTTGTATATAGTTAAAAGGTACCTTGTGTGTTTTTCCCCCTAATGAAAATAATTGTTAATGATAGCCCAAGATGTCAGATGTCTGTCTGAAAATCTTGGCTCTACTATTCCTTGAACACAGTTACTTAACTGCTGTAGCCTCAACAGTTTTATCAGTCAGATGGAGATAAAAATAGTTCCCATCTTAAAGGATTTTGGGGGGGAGGGGGTTAAATATGTGAATACAAAGAAAGTGCTTAGAACAATTCTGAAACATAGCAAATTGCTCCATAATGATTAGCTCTTATGACTTTCTTGAGTGCAATTGGCACTCATTAAATATCTATTGATTGATTGCCACAGCGAATCCTTCCAGTTCCTTATGAGGGTATTGTGAAAAATGAAGGTACTACGTCTTTGGGCATGGGAGAGTCTTGCCCGCAGTATCTACTGTGCTGGCACCTTGCATACTTAAATCATTCTGGATGCTGAGAGGTGAAACTTGATAACAAAATAGATATGACACACGAGTGTGAACCCAAGTTCTGATCATTCGTGGAAGGCAAGGGTCCACTCTGAGCCCTGTTCTCCATTGCTGAGGGCCAGCTCATCAGCGAAGCCACTGCCCCCAAACTGAGGGCGTCTTGACACCGGAGCCCAGCTCCACAGCCTGTGACCATGCTCAGTGGTTGATGAGGTAGTTCTAGAGGCTTCTGAATTTTAATGATGCTGGAGATGATATTGTGTGTCCTTCAGCTTGTTCGAGTGACACCAGCCCTCCATAAATCATAATACCTGTGCATTGTAAAATCAATAGCAAAGTGCTGGCTCAGCTCGGACCCGTAATACGTTTCTTAGTGCTCTCCCAGTTCTAACTTTGCCGCCGTAATGCCGCCGGACCTGTAGGTTAGGATCAGCGCATGCCTAATTTGTTTTGTAATAGAGACTTTTCGCTAATGAAGGACCGATTAGTTAAGCTTGGGTTGCCACTCGGGTGACCAGTTGGCAGAACAGCCTGAGCAATTAAACTCGTGCATCTCTGTCCTGAAGCAAAAAAAAAAATCAGGCTTAAGCAGTCAATAAATGTTAATCCAGTCACAGCCTGTCTCTGCCTTTGAAGGCTGCCCACGAGGACTTGTTTTTTCAAGCCCCACATCACAGTTTTTCTTTTTTTCATCTTGTTTTAAATGGGGCAATCCCTATGGAGTCAGGATGTGGCATTCATGACCCCCTATGGTGATGTAATAAGATCTGGAGGCCTAACAACATTGTCTACAGATCTGTCATTCACATGTCTGTCTGTCTTCTTTTTTCCACCTCCAAGGTTGAAGAATAACTGAGCAATTGCAAGCATATCAGTCCCCGGAAGCAACTGGGTACATATGTATGCGGGCCAGAGGGTGTGCTCTTGTGCTGCTAAGATTATCTATCATTCTATCTATCTATCTATCTATCTATCTATCTATCTATCTATCTATCTATCTATCTATCTATCATCATCTATCTCTATCTCTGTATCTATCTATCTTGTGGTCTCTCCCACATTCACCGCACCAGCTGGCCAGGAAGGTGTAGGGAAGACTGTATCTCCTTGGCTTTTGTTACTGCGACTGCGTGAGTCAATCCTGATGAATCAGGGGATGGGAGAGTTCTGAGCAGAGGTAGCCAACAATGTGGAACTTCAAACTAATTTTCAGGAAATAAGTAGAGGAAAGCAGAAAAGTGGGAATTCGAAACAAAATTCTCGACCTCTATCTGTGTTCTTAAATAACATGCCATCTATGTTGTCCTTGTGTTTGCTGCGCTTTCATGCACGAGAAGGCTGACAGCCAGCCGGCCAAGTAGCAAGCATGGGTGGTGGCCCACAGAGCTGTGTGTGAATCAGAGAAAGCCGAGCTTTTAAATGTCAAATCTGTTCAACTGCAAGGTGGGCAGTTCAAACTCACCAGCTGCTCCCAGGGAGAAAGATGAGGCTTTCTACTTCCATAAAGAGCTCTAGGCTCAGAAAATCTCAGGGACAGTTCTACCCTCTGAACCAACTCAGTGGCAGTAGCTATTTTTTTAAACTTTCTTCAATCCAAGACCACATGGGGTGGTGGGAGCTTGATGACCTTTCTTTGAGGTTCCCCCTCTATGGAGGAGGGTGCTTTCTGCTGCTAGCACATACATTTGTCTTGGTACCATTGACTTGAACTTGTGATGGGAAGGAATAACATTCTGGAGGAAGGAGAACCCATGTGAGGGGTGGGAGTGGGGGTGCAGCAGGAGGATGCGGGAGGGGGTTGGGCGGGACCTTGGGAGCTGATTTTCCATTAGTTCCTGATATGAGGGGGCAGTTCAGGAAACTGAAACCATGACCATCCTGTGAATCAATCACCAGGTGGGGCAGGATTTGACTTGGGGTTAAACCGAGGTTTGGTGCAATGGTTTCTTCTCCATCGGCACTTCATTTAGCAAGGACTTTGTGGTCAGATTTTATCATTGAAAGTGAGGCAACCAATTATCACTCAACGAAGCACGTGCTGACTGACTACAACCATGTTTTCAATCTTTCTGAAGCGGAGAGCCCCTTTACGCACGCAGGTCTTCCCGGAGTGCAGCTGCCTGGCTAGGCTGTGATGGCTGTGATGGCTGTGATGACTGTGATGGCTGTGATGGCTGTGATGGCTGTGATGGCTCTGCTGGCTCTGCTGGCTGTGATGGCTGTGATGGCTGTGATGGCTCTGATGGCTCTGATGGCTGTGATGGCTCTGATGGCTCTGATGGCTGTGATGGCTGTGATGGCTGTGATGGCTGTGATGGCTCTGATGGCTCTGATGGCTGTGATGGCTGTGATGGCTGTGATGGCTGTGATGGCTGTGATGGCTCTGATGGCTCTGATGGCTCTTATGGCTCTGATGGCTGTGATGGCGGTATTTTTGTGGCCATCAAGCTGGTTCCAGCTCACGGTGACCCACACTAACAGGGCAGAATTACTCCACAGGGTTTCCAAAGCTGTGACCCTTCGGGAGCAGGTCATTAGTTCTGTCTTCCCAGGTGCCTCTGGGCAGCTTGCATGAGTAATCTCTTGGCCAGGACGTGGGGGCTTCACAGTGTACCCAGGGGCTCCCTAGATGTGCACCAAGCTGCAGTGAGTCATCCCCCTAGAAGCTCATTTTCCTCTAGCAGCACTCCCAGTGATTTCTCTTTGTCCCCTTGTTGTTCAAAGAAGAGTTTCAAAGCACTGCTGTTGAAGAGGTGTGGGATGGATATTAAGCCCCCCTTGTCAAAACAGCCTCCCACCCATCTGTCAGTTTATCATATTGTGATGACTTCCATGTTGCTATAATTCCAGGAGCTATGTCACCACTATTATACCCCAGCAGGGTAACTCAGCTGAACTTCTAGTATTAGACAACTCAGATAGGCTAGGAAGAAAGGCCTGGCAATCTCATGTTGAAATATTGCCCAATATGGTGCTGGGAGATGAGCTCCCAGGCTGGAAGGCATTCAAAATACACAGTGGCCACAACAATGGGCTCCCGCCTGCTCATGATGGTGACGATGGCGCAAGGCCAGGCATCCCTTCCTTCTGTACTAACTTGGGGCTGCCGCGAGTCAGAGCAGACTTGTCAGCAAGGAATGACAGCAAGAATACAGAAGAGTTCCGTTCAGTTACTCAGTTACTCTTTCAACCAGTATTTATCGAGTGCCCACTGTATGTTCCTCACCAGACCTGGTTCTGAGGAGACCATGTTCAACAAGACAGGAGTCATCCCTGACTTTGGTCCTGTACTCACTGTTGGGAAATCTCATCTATGCCAAGAAAAACACTTCAGCTAACAACAACAATAACAACAACAATAAAAGAATCAAATGAATATATTGATCTTGAACACTAAAGGCAAGAAAAAAATTATCATTACTCAAGTAATTTATGAGCTTCCTGGATATTGAGCTACATACTACAAATCAAGCCATTCAGTTAACATTGTCTTTCTAAGCTCACATTATGTAAAAAGCGTTTTGTCAGACACTGCAGAGGGAATCGGCAAGAAAGTTCAAGATGCTCAGCTCTTCAACTCTCTGATTTGATTTTCTCCATTAATCATGTAAGATGAAATACACATGTATTTATGATTTCTTCATTAAGTCAGGAAAATGTTTGTAATCAACTATATATTTAAATTACATTTTCTCATTTTAGACTATAGATGTGGCCTGCAAATGGAACCATTTGAAATGCGTTACTTAAAGGTACAAACCATGATTCCCTTTACTAAGCCAAGGACGAGCATGTGTAAATTTCTACACATTTTCCGTCATCTATGTTTGGATTTTAGGAGCACTGGTGGTGTCATGGTTACACGTCAGGCTGCTAACTGCTAGGTCGGCAGTTCAAACCCAGCAGCCAGTCCTCGGAAGAAAGACAGGGCTTTCCACTCCCGTAAAGAGTTCCAGTCTTGGAAACTCACGAGGGCAGTTCAATGCTGTCCTAAAGGGTGGCTGTGTGTCGGCATCGAACCGATGGCAGGGAGTCGTGTGAGGGGCGCCTGGATGGGCTTGAACAGATAGGAGTGTGGACACACCAGTATGTCCGTGTGAAAACCAGAGAGACGGGAAGCCAGGGCTGATCAAGTCAGAGGTAGGTAAGCAGAGCTGACTCCACGGCCGGTGGTCAGGCAGAGCCACGTTCTCCTGGTCTTTGTATCTTTCCTCTTGCCCGCACTTGAGACGGTTGCTGCCTCTTCAGCTACAATCCAAGGACAGTCGTTCAGAGTGAGAGGCGGGGAGTAAGCAGGAATGGAGGGAAGGAAATCAATATGATCATCAGTGTTGTTTAACATTTTGTTGTTCAGCTTTGCAGCTTAACAAATATTTTACAACTCCTTTGTTTCCCTCACCTAGTTAACGGAAGAAGCAAACCTGGAAGGAGAGGGGCTATGCTCTAAACTTCTGGTAGGGCACTTACTGCTGCTTTTTGAACCAATGAAAGGTCATTACAAGCATGCAGTCTTTTCCCTTAAGGCTCTTATTTAAATAGATATAAGCAAGGGCGTGCTTAATGAAGGTGCCCTTACTCCTTTCATTTATGTGGAGATGGCACAAATGTCACCCCTGCAGCGAGAGAGGCCTGTAGCTGGCGAGATGAACGTGTTTGTTGGAATGGAGAGGAGGCTGGTGGCAAGGGAGAAGCCTCCTCAACCTCTTGGCCCCTACCACTGGAGGGCAGCACTCCGTGGGGCTCAAAGCCAGTCACCTGGAGTAAGAGTGGCTCCCCGTTCTCTCTGGGCCCTTCTTCGCAGTATACAAGGGTAAGTCAAAAAGTATTGCTACAAAGTAATATATACATGGCGCAATGGTTTCTCGACATAGCCTCCATCTATGTGCACACAGATGTTTCCGTCCCTCAGCCTGTTCCTGGAGGACTCCACGCACGTCTCTTTGTAGCAAACATGTCAACCTGGCATGTTTGAGCATCCTCAAGGGTTTCAAATCCTGTTCCTTGTCAATGTTCTTTGAGTTTTGGGAACACAAGCCAGTCTGAAGGGGTAGGATACGGCCCGTAGGGCGGGTAGCATAAGGCTCCCCAGGGAAATTCTCATAGGACAGCCCTTGCTACCCTTGAAGAATAAGCAGGTGCACATAAGAAAACAATCGGTACAATTTCCCTGGCCTTTCCCCCTCATCAGGGCTGTTTTTCAATTTCTTAAATCTTGTACATAAGAAGATATAGATCATTCTGTGCCCTTCAAGTATATCTATCAAGCTTATCCCTTTGGCACCCCCCAAATGACCTCCTGGCCGACTTCTCAGCCTTGAATTAAATGGCTCCGCAGGTCTCGCCACTCTTCTGATGGGTCTCTTTTAAAAGGCATGCACCCTAAGGAGACTAAGGTAAATGCATTACTGAGATAGCTTGTCTGCAGCCATCCACAGACCACAGAGACACGTTTAAACAGATCTGGGTTAGAATAAACCCATTCATGTACGGAGTGGGACCCCAGGAGCAATACTGTTTGACTTCTCCAAAACCCCCAAACCAAACTCACTGCCAGCGAGTCCGTGCTGACTCGTAGAAACCCCCTGTGGGTTCCCAAGACTGGCACTGTTTCGGGGAATTAGTAGTAAGGTTCCGGCTTTCTCCTCGGGAGCTGCTGGTGCTTCCAGACGGCTGACGATGCAGGTCTCAGCCCCACATGTAACCACTGTATCACTGGGGCTCCTTGTATGTTATAAGAAGGGATCAGAGGAGGTCTTCTACAGCATTGGTTTCTAAGGGAAAAAGTGCGAATGGGTTTGGCTTAGGGGTAGGTTGCCAAGGAGCATGGGGAGGTTCACTGTCAAGGAAGAGCCCCTGCCCTTAGAGAGAGAGTGCAGGTATGGCCCATGTGATGTGGTAAGTTGAGACTCGGTTTTGGCGTTTGTGAGGTGGAAGGGCCCATGAAGTCTTGTGGAACACTCTTCAGAAAAAGATTCAGCAACGCAAGTGTAATCTTCAGTCGTGCAAGTCTGCCTTGACCGTTTCCTTGAGAAGCAGCCTTTGCACTTCTCCAGAACCTTCTTTCTCATTCATCCCACCAGGCTGTGTCTGAGAGCAGGGGGAGCAGGGCCTGCCGGGAACGGAATGCTTTAGCAATGACATTCGACTTGGACCATTTTCTCTGCAGGTTGGGAAGGTCTACTAGAAGGATGCCAACCACAAGCAGGGGAGAGTGAGAGTGAGCGTGGGAAGAAACTGGGAGATTACCAAGCAGGAGGCTCAGAGTAAAATAAGTCAGAGGGGAAAGGTAGGCACCTCCACAGCCAATTATAGCAGGGAGAGCTGAGTCTCTGGGGTCAGACACCCTTCGTTTGAGTATCGGCTTTGCCATTTAATGCCACGACTCTGCGTAAACTTGTTTAACCTCTTGGAGCCTTACTTTCATGGGCTCGCTGTGAATTTTTATCGAGAATGCATCTAGAAAGCATATACAACAGTGACAGGTACAGAGTCGAGAGTCGCTGCCGCAGACAACCTTTTCCCCAGGCTTTTAGTGTTCGGCTAAATTCAAATCGGCATGCTATTTTAACCCTTCCAGATACAATGCCCACAAACATTGCATAACTATCACCAGTCATGGCAAGAGGTACAAAAACTCCAGTGAAGCATGTATGTTGAGTTTCATTTGTACTGAAGGATGCTTAATAGTAAGTCATGGGTTTATGTATTCAGAATCTCCCCCTGCCAAGAAAAAGAAGTAGCCATTTGTCAGCCTTGATGGAAAAGACAAAATATTATGATGGGTGCAAACTTCACCCCCCAGTAAGCTAGTATTTAGCGGTTCGTTCTACAGGAAGGTGGGGGTTAGCATGCATTAATCCTGAAGAGCCAAGCCTGCCCCTCGGACTCAAGACAATGGATGCGCTTTATTCCCAAATTGATTTGAGAGAGGCGAAATCCCGGATACACATTGTGAAACAAAATGAGTGTGTGGCGGGCAGAAGGTTCTTCTGACCCCCAATCATGCAAATATTTTCATTAAAACACATAGTGACCAAAAGAGACCCCGCTAGACCAAATGCCTGGAAAATACATTTGTCTACCTGCCCCTCCTCCTTTTTGAAAAACAAAGCAAGGAGTTGAAAACATCAGACGTAATGAAAGCCGCATATTTTTATTGCTCTGTTCTTACAAGAACGGATTTTTTAATGAAATTTCGTTTAAGACAAAAATCCTTGTTCTGGGTTGAACCGTTGTGTGGCACATTCCAGCCTGGGGCTATCTTTTATTGGCCCAGTTATAAACCCCAGAAAAGGGGGTTTTATAGTGGAAATGCTGACAGAACCCGCATAGTGCTACTGGGTGCTTTTCTAATTAGTCTGAAATCCTGAAAGCTGAATTCCATAATATGTGCTCTGTACTGTGGCCTGACTATGTCCATGCTCTGAGCTGCACTGGGCATTGCACATGCAACCCGGACTTCGGGGAGACCATGGCCGAGCCTTTGACCCTTGGGAAATAGCGGTACTTTTAAGCGAGAGAGTTCTTTATTGGCCCGCTTAACTTACTTGCATGTTTAAAGAAATTTTTAAAAGGGGGCTGTTTGGATATTCTTTTGAATCATGTAGGGGTTCTTGGTATGCCTCTCTTGCTTTTGCGGCCACGGCACCTCCACCTGGGCCGGACAGTCTGATTTCTAGGGATTTGTTTCAGCATGTGCCCCCCTTCCATCAAACAACTCTATTTGCACGCAAGGGTTTGGTGCTAATGTTGACAGAAAAATGCCCCACAAGGGAACTACAGCGGCGAGTAACCAGCGCGCCAAGAAGGGCGAAGGGTATTCACCCACAACGTTTCTCTTCTGGGGCAGCTCCCAGATCTCTGACCGGCCCCCATGCTGACTTTGCTGCCAGGGCTCTCTGTGTTTCTGTCCCATCCCAGGCGCACCCACACTGGCTGGGTGTAGGGCTGGTCGGGCCTGTTTCTCATGCAGCTGCAGAGTGCCGGCAAAACTCCCTGGGCTGTGTGCACCAGCCTGGATGCAAGCTGTGCAGGCCCCCCAGGGCCTCAGCAATCCCCCAAAATAAAAAGTGCCAGATTCAGTTTAAAGAGGGACCACATGTTGGACAGGCCCGCAGCTTGTGAAATCGCCCGCCCCGCTTCCTTCCTCCACGCGGGGCCGGATTACCCAATAAGCAAGGTAAGCACGGGTTTACTTGTGCTTACTTTGAATCGGTAGTGAACAATTTCAATTTTTGTTTTTGCACCACATCAAAGATTCTGCTTCAAGGTTTGGCTGGCACCTCTCTTCCAACCCACTCAGCATTTCCCTACAGAATCAGTGTCTCTTTTCAAATTTACAGTCCTTGACAGGGACCCGAGAAACAAGGGAAGCACAGGCCTGCTTGTGTGGTACTTAGTGACATCCAAGTCTGTGGTGAAACGCAGGTGGAATTGTTCACTATAGCTCAGCCAGCAAGCACACGTGTGAGTGTTTTCCTTCTTAATCTTCCTTCATTGTTCTGTTTGTCGGGTTCCTTCCACTCTGAGCTGTGGTTTTAGTCACCGGAAGGGGCTCGTGAAGCTGTCGGTGACTGTCTAAGAGGGCCACAGCCCCAAAGTCTAAATGCAGGCTAACCAAGTGCTGGAAACGCTGGAGGTGCCCACAGGCAGCATGGTGGGCTCCCACTCTGGCGTGTTTGGGCCGAAGGCCATGTATCCATCGAGTTGATCCGACTGAGGAGTTTAGAGGCAAGTTTGATGAAAGTGGAGCAATCCGATGGCCATCTGTTGACCTGGTGTTTTATGAAGGGGGTTCAAAAATGTCGTGGAAACAAATAAAATGGGAAAAGGCAGTGGCCATTTTTCCCTCACAGACTCTTGAATTACCTCCTATACGGATGTAAGACATGTCTGCGGTCAACATTATCTACTTAGAAAAAAATTGGAGCCATAGCCAAGATGTGCATTTCCTTTGTGGCTTTTGCTTGTCTGTGTAGGGGAACTGCGGGGAGCAGTGGCAGGCTATGTTTATACTCAGCCAAGTTGAGTTACAACATAATTTAAAATATAAAGCCCAAAATAGGTACATTGCTAAATTCATAGATCCAGACAGCTGCATTTCATAGGAAAAGCAACATTCAGATAAAGAAAAAAATCTTAAAATTGATCAGCAAAAAATAAATTTGACTTATTTTCTCTCTCTTTCTCCTATAAGAGAACTACTTTTAACATGCCTGGACGATCAGTTTTTTTAAGCTCACAATGAATATAATTTGGCAAACTATTCACCTTGGATTTCTCCTGGTCCATTTTGGCACAATGGATCCTATTTGGGTGTTTGGAAAATATGTGATCGGTGTAGCACGATCCAAAAAGCTGCTCAAAAAGTAGTTACTCCCCTCTTGAGTCCACCTGAAAAACAGCCATTAACTGTCTGTCTGTCAGTGGATGCTTGTGTATTGTTATGGTGCCGAACAGAGTTTGCAGAACAAGATGCACTAGGAAGAAAGGGCTGGCAACTGACTTCCACAAATCAGCCCATGAAAACCCAATGCATCTCCAAGGTCCTGTACCTTTGTACATGGGTCACGTTGAGTCTAGACCCAACTGGACGGTAACTACTTGTAACAATGGGTAGGGCAGATGGATGTCGGAATACCGGTGTGGAGAGAATAGAATCAAGGCAAGGCTTCAACATGATGGGTGCAACTCTATTTGCCTTCCTGAAAAGATGCTAACGAAGAAAAATAACCCTGAATAAAATAAGTGATCGACTTATAGTCCACTCCTTAGGTGATGGGCTGGGAGACAAAGTACTCAGACGCCACCCGGGTTCTGGGGTGATGGCACGCTGCGATCTGCATGACTCTGCACCTAGAAGCGAAAAGGATACTTCCCAAAGAGAGTGGCAGAACTTGATAGTGGATTCTGAAGTTTTCAAGGATGACAATGCATCAAAACTAAACAAGACAAATTTTCAAAGATTAGAAGGGGGAATTCAATCTAGCAGGCATCAACACTTATTATAAAAGTTTTAAGGTTCTGGGGATTGGTCAAAAGGCAGGCAAATGGACGAACAAGTCAGAGCAGAAAATCCTCCAAAAGACAAATGTTTTGTCAGTTGGCCAGAAATTTCAGTGGCACCACAATTTTTTTTTTAAGTTGCCTGGATAAATGATTATACATGTACTAGGTTCATTTCCTGTCTCATTTAAATATACAAAAATTAATTTTAGATCTGTAAGAAGAGAAAAAAATTAACTTTGGGAGTAAGTATAGAAGAAGCATCTATGTAAAATTGAGATAAAGGAGGAATTTTTAAATTAAAAGTACAAACCATTGTTTTTACCTTAATATGGAAATTAGAAGCACTAACCATATTGGAAGAGACTGATTAATTTAAATTTAAAGTGAGACATCCAAAGACTCATAACTCAGAGAAAACTGCAGACTGAGAATGCCCTGTAGCACGTATAACTGAGGCATGTATCTATATCTTGAGAAGTACAATGATAAGTCTGTCCAGTACATGTTTCATCTTCCGGAGAGTGGTTTTCTCTAGGGAGTGAGCAGGAGGATTGTTATGTCTAAATAGTTTTATTTTACATACACATGTATTTATATATATGACACGAACACATACACACACACATATAGAGCTGACAAAGTAAAAGATTAACTTTTTTGAGTCTGGGTAGTGGCACTGGGATTTTCTTTCTTTTAAAAAATGTTTTAATAATAATGAAATACTTCAAAGTATATTTTGACCAAAATTATACCTAGACAACAATAAGATATCTAGACAAGCAAAAATATTTTCATATTAAATAATACATTTTATAATTACCCATGGGCCAAAAAAAAAGAATTATAAACTAGTTTAAAAAAAAGAAAACAAAGAAACTAGTTCAAAATGAATAATGATAAAACACAATATATTATAATTTATGGCATACAGATAAAGCAGTGATTAGAGGAAAATTTATAGTTTGAAATACTTGTACTATTGGTGTGTTAGTTGATGTTGGGTTGAATCTGGTTCATGGCAACCTTGTGTGCACTAGAACCAAGTGTTACGCGGTCCTGCATCACCCTCGCAATCACCAGCAGGTTTGACTCCCTTTCTTCAGCTATCGTGTCAGAGCTCTCACCCAGGACTCCCACCCGCGTTGGCACGTTCTTTCTGCCTGTTCTAGCGACTGATCCCTCCTGAGGGAATGTCAAGAGCAGCTGAGCTAGATCATGTTCAGTTGTGATCCATAGGCTTTCATTGCCTACCTTTTGGATCTATCTTGTTTTCTATACGGATTTTCAGGGGGGTTGAAGTATTTCATAAATTCAAATAAAAATCATACTCCTAAATATCAATTCTTTGAATCTGAACTCTCCAAAATGGAGTGTCCACATTCTAAGAAAATCTATTGAGAAATAGGGAACATAAGAACTTAGAATTTTAAATCTAAGTTAGAATTTTAAATCTCCATTAGAATTTTAAATCTCCTTCTCTTACAATTTTCATTTTTGTATAGAATTTAGAATTTATACAGGTTATGAGGATAATCAGACCCACTGCCATTGAGTCGATTTTGACTCATAGCAATCCTATGGAAAGGTTTCCAAGGCTGTAAGCTTTTATGGGAGCATATACCATGCATCTTTCTCCCTGGAATGGCTTGTGAATATGAACCGCTGACCTTGTAGCTAGCAGTCCAATGTTTACCTAACAGCATCAGCAGGGTCCCTAGGTTATTAGTATAGTAGTACTTGTAAATATATACATATATGGATGTGCACAACTTTCACTGATGAGATCACTAGTTTATAAAACTAAAAACAAAATAAAACCCATCTAGTCAATTCTGACTCAGCAACCCTATAGGACAGGGTTGAACTGCCTCTGTGCATTTCCAAGATTGTAATTCTTTACAAGACTAGAAAGCCTCATCTCTGTCCTGAAGAGCAGCTAGTGGTTTTGAACTGCTGGCCTTGTGGTTAGCAGTATGACAAATTACTCACTATACCACCAGGGAAATTCTGATATCTTTGCATTCCATTTTCCCATAAACTTTTTGAAGCCACCTTATATATACTTCCATATTTTGTTATATATATAAATATATTATATATATTATTATATATATAATAAAACTGGACCATAGTACACAAAATAATTTTAGATGCTCTTTTCAATTATATACAAACTACTTTATATACCAGTAAATCTTTTCTTCCACATCATTTATTTAAAGGATGCCCTTTTCTTTTAGTCTTTTGCTTTATTATTTAATGGTAACACGTATTTTCCTTCTGACTATAAAAGTAATTGATGCCACTGCATAAAATGCAAAGAGGAAATTATCAATCATTCACAATTCTACTATTTAAAGAAATTCAATATTAGTCTGTTGTCTTCCATGATGGTGTGTGCGTTGTATATAGATGAAAATCCTAATTTTGTAAAAGCTGTAAAAAAAAACTGGCATATACCTTTTTGACTTAACAATTTATCATAAGTGCTTCTCCATAACATTAAATATTCTTTAAAAACTTAAACTTTTAATGATTGCACATTTCCATCAAGTGGATTGGCCATAAATTAATTAATCAGGCCTAAATTGTTAAATATATGATATTTCCTATATGTCACGATCACAATTAGCTTTGTAATAAACACTCATGTAGAAACCGAGGCATGCTTGGTGGTTCTGGGTCAAAGGATAGGAATATTTTTAAGGTTTTTAAATACATATTGCCAAATTGCTTTCCAGAATGAACAGGCAGTGTTTTGTACCTCTACATAAGGGATATGGGGATATATATATATATAGAAGACACTGAAAGTTTATTTTCATAAAATCTGAGTGGGGCTATTAATTTATAATCTGACTTTGGATTTATTAAGAAAAGAATCTGTAATCATGATTCAATTTGCTTTGAAATCCATGGATAAAAGTAATTCTTATAAGAATGAAATGTTTTTGTAATTGACGCATTAGTCATCTAACTTGAAAAATGTTCTTCTAAGACACACTAGAAAATAAAGGAGGAAAAAAACCCCGAGTTTCTGAACATGGAAACAAACAAATAAACATTTCTGGAAAAACTATAAATTTGCATATAATTTATTAAGAGTGCCTCAAAAAATAGAGCAAACGAATATTGGGAAGAGGAAAAGGTTCAATGCTTTTAAAATAATATGGACCATAATTGGAGCTTATTTATAAAACATTTTCATTATTAAAACCAAAACATATGGTTGTTTTTCATGAGAGTTGGCAAGTGCTTTTATTGCTTTATAAAAAATTATTGAATTATGCTCTATAAATCTAATCGACATATAGATTTTTAATGGTATATATTCTCTTTCATTAACTTAGAGCTGTTTTCCAGAAGTACCACATAATGGTTTAATCTCAAAATGAGGGGGTAGAAGGTTAAACCTAGTTGTTTAAAATTTAAACAAATCAATTTTGAAATATAATTTAAAATGCGTTCTATATCCTTTTGGATTTTTAGGGCAAGGCTAGTTTGGGTGATTTCTAAAGGAATGTCTTATTTCTACCTCTACCTTGATGTATAGATACTATCCCTAAAGAGTTAGGAACGTTACCGGTACTGAAGTTTTTAGCTTCAGTTCTTAACTTAAAGACAAAGAAAGGTCAGTGCTCTCTGGGTAAGAATGAATTTCTGCCATATTCATTCATATTTACACTCAAACAATTATGTCACTCTATAGATCATCCCCCCACCCTATCCCACCCCCCTCAAGCACATGGAGATAAAGACCCAAGCCATCACAATTGCTCCTTAGGACTTGCAAACAAACCAACAGTAGAAGGTATTTAGTTTAAGTATAATTCAGTACCAAATAAGTTCAGTGCATTTGTATCCACTGTGCTTCTTCCCGCTTTCCCTGAATGGGCTCCCGGCTCCTTCATAGATCCAGACAGCTGCTCATCGGGTCTCTTTGGAGGACAGCGGGGCAGAAGTGCTCACATGCTGGGAAGATGGATACTGGGTGGGGAGGGACGAAGTATGATTGTTCTCCCGGGAGCTTCCAGTTCCAGCTGCCATGCTCTAGCTGATCAATGCGTGGCACAAATGGTCTAAGGGAAAATAGGAATGCCATAATTTATTGAGTTGGAATCTTGATGACTTTTGCTGTTGAGAGTAAAATAGAGCTAGAGCGATTGAAAGAAATTTTACACACAGCCAAAGACAGACTCTTCTTAATCATTGATTCTAAACTGATTCAGTAATAAGCTAATTAGACCCAAATGAAATCCACGGCTGTTGAGTTGATTCTGCCTCATAGAAACCCCATGGGGCAGACGAGCACGACTGCACGGGGGTTCTGGATTTTGCATTATCATGGAGCAGTTGGTGAGTTTGAAGCACTTCATTTCGCAGGGAGATGCTTAACCCACAGTGCCACCAGGACTCCTCCACTGAATGGCAGACTGGAATGATGTCTGTATTCCAAAGTTTGTTCTTTCTTCAGATGCAAACGCAAATTTCTTCAGCAACCAATTCAAAAGGAGATTCTACACCTTCAGAAACAAATTATTTGCTTCTTTAGAAACTGAAGAATGCTTAGTAACTTTACTCGTTGCTCATTGTGTCCAACTAAATGCAAGTGACCCAGAGAGTAGGAGACATGGCTTCTGCCTGTTTGTTGTTGCCATTGTTCCGTGCTGTCCAGTTGGCTCTGATTTAGAGTGACCCGTGTACAACAGAACAAGCACTGCCTGGTTCTGTTCCATCCTCGCCATTGCTGCCGAGTTTGAGCCCATTGGTGCATCCGCTGTGTCGATCCATCTTGTCAAGGGCCTTCCTCTCCTTTACCAAGTATGATGTTCTTTTCCAGGCGGTCTGGCCTGACCATACATCCCAAGTATGCGAACTGAAGTCTGGTGATCCTTGCTCCTACGGAACATTCTGGTGGTACATTCTTCCAACACAGATTGTTTTGTTTATGTTCTTCTGGGATATTGTGGTACTTTCCATTTTTTTTTGTCAGCACCATGATTCATATATACCAATTCTTCTTCTATTTTTCTTATTCATCCAACTTTTACATGCACATGAAACAATTAAAAATACCATGGCTTTTGTCAGGTACACAATTAGTCTTCAAAGGGACATGTTCTGCTCTTCAACACTTTAAAGAGGTCTTGTGCAGCAGATTTGCCTAATGCAACACATAGCGTGATTCTTGACCGCCACTTCCCTGAATAATGACTGTGGAGCTAAGAAAAATGAAATCCTTGATAACTTCAGTCTTTTTCCCATTTATTGTGATGTGAAGATTTCTGACTTCTTCACATTGACTTGCAATCCATCCAGAAGGCCAGTGTTTCAAGTCCTCTTCCCTTTCAGCAGGCAAATTTGCATCATCTGCATGTTGTAAGTTATTATGCCAGCCCTTAACCCTGATGCCACGCTCTTCTTCATCTGATCCAATTTGTCAGACGATTTGCTAAGCATACAAACTGAGTAAGTACGATGAAAGGATATGTCTCTGACCCATATCTTTCCTCATTTTAAACCATGCCATATAGAGGTTCAGCAGGAGCACAATGAAATGTTCTGGAATTCCCATTTTCCTTAATGTGATCCATAGTTTGTCATGATCCACACAGTCAAATGCCTTTGCATAGCCAATAGAACCCAAGTAGACATCTTTATGGTGTTTGCTTCTGTCCACCATGATCCATCGGATGCCAACAATATTTCTTTTTCCATGCTGAATCTGATCTGAATTTCTGGCAGCTTCCTGTCATTGTACAGCTCCAACAATTTTTAAATTATCTTAGGCAAAATTTTACTTGCATGTCATATTAATGACATTATTTGATAATTTATGCATCTTAATCACTTTCTTTGGCATGGATACAAATATGGTTCTTTTTCAGTCAGTTGGCCAAGTAGCTGGCTTCCAAATTGGTATATGTGGGTAAGAGCTTCTAGTACATCATCAGTTTATTGACACATTTCAGTTGATATTCCATCAATTCTTGGAGCCCTGTTTTTCACTAATGTCTTCAGTGCAGCTTGGGTTTCTTCATCAGTATAACTGATTCTTGTTCATATGCTACCTCTTGAAATAGTTGAGCATCAAACAATGCTTTTAGGTGCAGTGACTTGCATTCCATCCATTTTCTTTTGATGTGTCCGACACTGCTCAATACTTTGTCTCTGGAATCCTTCATTAGTTCATCTTGAGGCTTGGTTTTTTCTCTTCAATTCTTTCTCTTTGAAATACGCTGAGCATGCTCTTCCATTTTTGACTTTCTAATTCCAGATGTTTGGGCATTTCATTAGAATACTCTACTCTGGATTCTCGAGCTCCCCTTTGGAAATTTTTGTTCAGCTTTTCTACGTCCTTATTTCTTCCATGTGGTTCCATGTACTCTCCATTCAAGGGCAAGTTTTAGAGCTTCCTCTGCCATTCCACCGATATTTTCTTCCTTTCCTGTGTTTTTAATGACCCTTTGCTTTCTTCATGTATGACCTTTTGCTTCCTGATGTCATCCCTCAGCTCATCATGTCCTCTGTCATTCATGCTCAATATGTCGAATCTGTTCTTGAGATGTTCTTTAAATTCAGGTGGGGCACACTCAAGGCTGTAGCTTAACTCTTGTGTACTTACTTTAATTTTCTTCAACTTCAACCTGAACTTGTGTATGAACAATAGATGGTCTGTCCCGCAGTCGGCATACAAGGAGTTTTAGCATCTTTGTGGACTTTAAGGTTCGGGGGAAACATGAGCCTAAAAAATGACAGCCTTCCTTTGAAGCTGACACAGCCATAGGGACGCTCTCAGCTCATAATGTCCACGTGCTTAGGGCCCGAACACCTCTACAGCGACCAGTTCAGACAGTTGGGCATCCAGAAGACACAACTAATGTCTCAACAGAATCGACTATGATGTTAGAGCTGCTTGTTGCGTAATGGTCAAGAATTCCGGCTCTACAGTTAGCCAAGACCCATGTTCAAATGCTGTCTTCTTTCCTAGCTAGATTACCTGGACAAGTGACTTAGACATCGTAAGTCTCAGCTTCTTCCTCTCTAACATAGGAGTATCCCCCTCAGCATCATTGTAGGGTGAGGGGGGTAGTGCACGGGAAGATTTAGGACTTAATTTATCAGCTGGCATTTAATTTGCTTTGAAATTCATGATAAGAGTAGTTTTTTAAGGATAAAACATTGTCATAATTGATATATTATGATCTAACTTGATAAATGTCCTTTGAAGGAACACTACAAATGACAGGACAAAAATGTCTGTCTCTAAAACGGCTCAGGTGACAATGCATCCTTGATCAAATAATAGCTTTGGGGATGAAAGAAGGAAGGTGACATTAAACACAAATATATACTTTAAAACCTGCTAACAATACACATAGGCACTTTCTTTCTACCAGACTGGCAGTTTGAAGCTTGGCTCTCAGCATCGACAGTTTGTGGAATCACCTTTGTCAATTGATAGGTAGGCGTATATGGTAAGGCAGTGACATACGGCGTTTTATCTTGTTAACACCTTTAAGGCTGAAACGATAATTTGGGGGCTTAAGGAAGAGAAACACTTCCTGTTTGGTTACACGTGTAACACTTCTCCTTAGCTAAATAACGTATTTCTGGAAGTTGGTTAACTCCACTTGAATGTCAGACAGCAACTCGTAATAGATAATTTGGTGCTTGAGAATAGGAATAAGTCATCTGAGCTGCTCTCAGTTTTAGTATTTTCAAAATGCACTTTTCTGTATTTAGCAAATTCTACTGCTTTTAGTCACATTGCTGAGTTCAAGATGAGGAGTCTATTATATTCTCAAAAACTTCTTTATATCACTGCTGTCACTCACTCCCCTCGAGTCGATGCTGACTCATAGGGATCCTACATAGCAGGGTAGAACTAATCCTGTGGATTTCTAAAACTGTACCTCACCATGGGAATAGGAAGCCTCATCTTTCTCCCCAGGAATGGCTGGTGGTTTTGAGCTGAAGTTAGCAGCTGAATGCATAACCACTAGGGCTCATGCCATAGCATCTTTTAAAGATATTTTCAGGACAGTTAAGGTTCCACATTTAAATAAATGCTATCCACTTGTGGTACTATCGGTGAAATAACCCCATTGAGATGATAATCACATAGACAGATACTTGGTAAGCAAGGCTGATTTCATGTATACCCAACTAGCCAGATTGCTTTGCTTAGAAGCCAAGTTTTCTTCTGAAGTATTAGAAGGTGCATCTTAAGATGAAGGAAATGAGCAGGGAGGAAAAGAGAGTCCATGCTGGTCAAAGGACGAAGCACACACAATGAATGGCCTGGAGACAGGTCAGTGGAGGCAGGGGGAACACAACAGGAAACGAGGATGGATTGGGAGCTCACGACCATTTGTTAAGAGACTGCCTTGTCATTTGTAGTAGTTTGGGATTTAATCATTTGAAAACCTTTTTGCTTAAAGATTTTGAGCAAAAAGTGACCCATGTTGAACTTAGAAAAGACCTTCTGCGGTAGTGAGAGGTAGGCTAGAGTGAAGGAGGGCAGTGATGTGGAGATACAAAGGCTCAGGTGAGAGAAAATGCATCGCGCGCCTACCTGAGGGATGTTCAAGAGGGAGAAGCGGTGCCTGAAGGACTAGTCAGATGAAACAGTCTGCAGGCTGCTTCCGTGGAAACATCTAGAAGGGTCTCTAGAAGAAAACAATTTTAGCCGCTGAGTATGACGCAAGAGAAGTCAAAACCTGATGACTTCAGCGTTAAGGTACTTATCATACATGTGAGTTTTGAAGGTTACCCAGAGAAGCAAGAAGAAGAAATGAATTTGTAGCCTGCTTGGGTTTCCTTGCATTTTATTACCCGGGAAACAGCAGAGGTCTAGCTCCTAATGCAATGTGGGAAACATGTGTGCAGGATGGAAGCAAATACATAAGGGTAATGAGGCAGTAAGATAACTCTCTGACATTTATTCATAACATGACATGATCATGAGTTTAATTTTACTCTTTGCTAAGTCAGTTGCTGTTAATATTTGAAATATAAACCAATGCCACAATCACAAGATGAGGTTTTAGAGATATGGAGACCTCCAAACCAAGAAATGAAAGATGATCACATCTGAAAAAGCCATGATGAAATGGTCATTAGTTATTTGAAGTAGAGGCAATGGGTGGGAGATAAAATAAGGCAAGGAAAAGAGCAAGAGGGTGTAGACACTGAATGGTTCTGAAGGATGTGCTCAGTATGACATACTGGACAGTTCTTAACAGCATCAGAGGACAGGATGTTGACTACGGTTTTCATAAATCATAAAGTACTATTTGCATTACTCTCCTGTTGTACGACAACCCCCCCCCCCCCCCCCAGTGACATACTGAGTCTGTGTAGGGCTGGGAGCCACAAGGTCAGCAATTCAAAACCACCAGCCACTTCGCGGAAGAAAGACGAGACTTTCTACTCCTGTCCAGAGTGACTCCAGCATTGGGAACCCACAGGAGAGGGTTGAGTCGATGGCACTGGGGGTTGTGTTGTTGTTGTTCTATTTTAGGATGAGAGAGAGAAAATACTTTGTAGCAAATACATGTAAACCACAGATTGATCCCTCAGTGCTTCAAGGAATCTCTTTATTCTGTATTTTGTTTTGATGGTTCCCATGTTTTAATTACTATTATATCTAGCATATATCCTTAGGAAAAGGTAGGGGCGGCATGAAGTCTTGACATGAGGGAGAAATGAGAAACATTTTAAAGATAGACAGGGGGACAAAGTAGAAATATGGAAGAGAAAAACTAAAATTGTGAGCAAAAATGAAAATTCAGGAGGGTCCGTCATCCAATTAATTCAATACAAAATCCTTATGTAAATGCCAGGTACTGCTTGGGGCTGGGAATCCAGAACTGAAAACGACAGGGAAATGAAATGATGACTGTCATCTAAAATCTCTTGAAGGAAAATGACGCTCGTCTGGAGCAGCAAATTGCCGATGACGGGTACAGGATCTTGACTGGCATGCGCTCTTGTAGTGGGGATTGTTTCAGCTGCATGCGTGACCTGGGGGCCACCAGAAAAACTGTCTTCATGGGAGATGGGAGTGTTGGGCCTCTGGTCAAATGGTTGATCATGTGTCAGCAGCAGTACTTAGCTGTAATTTTAAAGGCTTTTTCTCCATCATGTCAAAAAAATCCACCGTATTGAGCAATACACAATATCATTTATGTTGAAAAATGGACAACCCAAATCCAGTCAATGAACTGAAGGAGTGGTATCAGGAGTTTAATAGTGGCTTACTGAAGGACGAGTAGGCATGACAGAAGTCATCCATTCACGGGCGCACGGAACAAATGGGGAGTGGAAAGCCGCTGTCATGGGTTTGGGGTTGTGACACATGTTTACCCCAGCCACGCTGCATCTATAAGAGCGCAGGAAAGCTTCCCTGGCAATCGGGGTCGCTATTTGGGAAATTCAGCAAGGATGTGAATAATAAAACATTGCAAAATTCTTGCCTGAGTAGCTGGGTTGCAGAAAAGTAACTCAACGGGGCAAAAGGCTGCAAAACCATACAAAGGGACTACTGTCTGGCGGAGGGAGGTTTGGCTGGCTGGGTTCCAAGAGGCCCAACAATGCGTAATTCATTGCCTTGGTCAATTCGCATAGATCAGAGACTTATCCTCAGTGTTGCCAGCTTAAAAATGTGATTTTCATTTGCATACGAAGAGCGAATGTATCTCATCAGGGTGAGTTGGTGGTGTCCAAGGTCATGAGGCTGAAGTGGAGAAATCTCACTGCCCTTTGGCTGGTTTCATTCATGGTGGGCCCGGGACTGTCCTGGAGGGGCTCTCTGTGCCCAGTCTAGAAGATCCTCCACAAAGTCAGACCATAATGAGAAGGTGGGCACTGAATCCAAACAAAGTGAAATAGAAAAGGTCTCGTTATGTCAGATTGACATAGTCTGATACACCAGCTGACAGTAGAAATGGCTTTGCCTAAAAGTTCTGAAAATCTAAAGTCCTTGGTCTGAAGTTATTCTAAAGCAAACAAAAAACCCCACACCTTGACAGCAATGCTGTGGGACACAGTAGAACTGCTCCATAGAATTCCCAAGACTGTAATTCTGTGTGGGAGCAGACAGCCTCATCTTTCTCTTGTGGAGCAGCTAGTGAATTTGAACTGATGACCTTACAGTTAACCGACTACATCATCAAGACTCCTTGGCCATGAATATGGGTCAATTTTTTTTTCTATCTGAGAGAGTCCATTTTATTTTATTCCATGGTTGACCAAATCACTCTGGTTTATAACCAGTCAGGTGGTAGAGTAGACATTAGACTTAGAATCAGGTATAATGGTGAGGAGGAAGAATTTATATATATTCTCAAGAACACACACAAGGAACTATTTCGAGGTGATTTTGTTCAGATTACTTCATGCCCTTGAATTGCTCGGCAGATGAGCAACTGATAAAATGGATTAGACGCTGGTGCTGTAGAATTGGTATCAAAACCTTGGTTGTTACTGATGAAGAATCAGGAACTATGAATCATGCTTTCAATCATGAAGACTCTCATGTGCAGGTTAGCATAAAGACTGAGAACACAAACTGAAATTGAGATGGGAGAAATATTATGGAATAAAGAGAATCTGTAACCATTCATGAAAGACGCGGTATCTTGGTAGAAAAAGTGTCTTTCAAAATAATATTTGTGGGTGGTTTATAGTGAAGCATTTTGAACTCTCTTCTTATCCCTCTTTGACTCTGCCCTTGCCGTTCAGAAACTGAAACCTGGTGATCTGTACGGAGTCTGGCACCTCCATCCTCATGGCACCCATGGAGAGAGGTGGGTTTGTGGAAAAGGCTCTCTGAAACCAGAACACCGAGACCATGGAATGTAAGACACAGATGTCTTTTCCAAAAGCTTTGAGGTCAAACCACGAGGCGTTCCAGGATGAAAGTTTTCCTCTTGGAAACTCTTCCTCCATGTGTGCTTACCCTGACGCCGGCGAGGAGGTCTTCCAGGCTCCACCGAGACGCTGGCCAGCACATTATAGCTAATGAAGGCTGGCACAGCACCCCAGCAAAGGGGCATCTCCTGCAGGACTCAGAGAGCGGCCCCTACTGTAATTATGTATACGAAGCTTTGGGGTTTGGAATTTCTCTTCCAGAAGCCTATTTTATTGCAGTATCTCCTCATCAGAGCCCAGCTTTCTTCTTTCTTGGACAGCCTTTCTTTCAAAACACGAATAGAAGTGGCCGCTGCTCCAAAGCATGCTATTCACAGCAGGGCAGAGAGAGTTCAGAGCACCGAAGCGTAATTTTTTTGGTAAACAATGTTAACGATGTATTCAATCTGAATATTTCCAAGTCTCTCTTTTCAAAAAAATCAGACTCATCCTCTATATTAAAACCTCAAAGGATAAGTTGTAAAACAGGGAGAACATAAACTCACAAAGGAATAATCCCAGGACTTGAAGAAAAAATCAGATGAAAACTACAGCTGAGCACTAAGGACTCTGGTTTTGTGTAAAGGGGCAGTTCTCAACCTTCCTATGCCGCGACTTTCATAGTTTCTCATGTGGTGGTGACCTGCCAGCCATAAATTTATTTTCATTGCAACTTCATAACTAAATCTGCAACTGTTATGAATCAGGTGACCCCTGTGAAAGGGTCATTTGACCCCCAAAGGGGTCATGACCCACAGGTTGAGAACCGCTGGTGTAGAGCCCAGGCTGGCATTGCCTGGTGTCCCTGCAGGTTCCTGGAATTGACTAGGAGGCCAAACTGAAGAACAAGGAGGTTTCAGAGGGAACTGGAAATGAGTCAATTAAAATTAAGTGCTTAAAGAAGAGTATTCATGATGACCCCAAACACTTACTTTATGAAGACTGGACAGAGTTTGCATTCTCGAAAGCTTTGTTGTCCGTCTACAGATAGTGTGTGTGTGTGTGTGTGTGTGTATATCATACATAAATACAGAATGGTTATGACTACAGTTGGGAAAGAAGTCTTGTTTACCTTGTTGTTAGTTGCCATTGAGTTGATTCCGACTCATAGTGACCCTCTGTACAAAAGTACAAAGCACTGACCAAGCCTGCACCGTCCTCACATTAAAAAAGAAGAAGAAAGAAAGATCAATTGTGAGCACAGTGCAGGATTCGGCAGCGTTTTGTACTTTTCACCTTAGGGTCTCTGTGAGTCGGAATCAACCCTGTTTGCGCCCATGGGTTGCAGCCACCGTGTCGGTCCATCCGTCAAGGGACTTGCTCCTTGCTTTTGCTGCACATCGGCTCTGTCAAGCATGACGTTCCAGCCTCTCTCGAGGAAGTCCTGGTGGTGTAATGGTTATGCGTTGGGCTGCAATCCTCAATGCCAGCAGTTCATAACCGCCAGCAGCTCTGGGGGAGAAAAGATCGGGATTTCTACTCCTGTAAGCAGCTATGGTTTTGGAAATCCACAGAGGGTCGCTATGAGTGCACCTTGATCTCGGGGGCAGCAAGAATAGCTCTTGATAACATACATGTCCAAAGTATGTGGAGAAGTTTCACCATCCTTTCTTCTAAGGAGCATTCTGACTCGACTTCTTCCAAGACAGACTTGTTTGTTCTTTTGCTCTGCCTGTTACTTTCTGGCACCATCTCTGACAATATTCTGTGACTATTCTTGAGGTTTTCCGTATCTGGCAATGCTTCCAGGCTACCCATAATGCTTTCAGTGACCACTTCCTCTGAAGAGGACAGGCGATTCCTCCTTCATTGTCTGTTCTTAGTCTGGAAGCCCTGGGGAAACCCGATCACTTTGGGTGACTGCTGGCATTTGAAAATACCAGCGACAGAGCTCCCAGCAATCCAGCAATGCACAAGCCGCCACAGTATAATAAACAGACAGACAAGCGGTGGCCTGTTTACCATACCTATTAATATTAATTTTGGGATATTTATTTTGGAAGTTCACATGTTAAATATTTCTTTAAAAAGCATACAGCAAACAAACAAGACTATGTTAGCGTCTGGCACATAGAGTAGAAAATGAGACATGTCTGCTGGGTCCACAGAGGATGAGAGAAGGTGACGGAGGGCAGAGGAACTTAAAATGCTGTGGAGAAGGGACCCGTAAGAAATACCCGGCAGTTTCATTTTGTGTATATATTCTGCTTATTATATTCTGCTGTACGTGATACTCATTATCTGCTGAAGCTGTTTGACTACCTCAGTTACATGTCCCTGCCTCCCAAATGCAGATAAATGCCCAAGGAAGGGGGGTATGTAAAATTTTCTAGCCCTCTGATACCAGGTCTAGGGTGTCCTTGGCCCCACTATGAATTTCATTGGAATTAAAAAATGAGAGGAATAGGTGTGTGGATGAAAAGCCACCACAACAAAATCTTTGGGAATGAAATTTTATGCACAGGATCATCGAGTCATGGCATTTTAGGGCTGCAATTGAGCTCAGAAATGATCTAATCTGTTTCCCTCATTGAAAAACACGAAGACTGAGACTGAGATTAAACTGAGAGGTGATTGACGTCACACCAGAACACTGTGGTCTGAAAGCCCCTATTCCTATAACATAATTTCGAATAAATACTTGGGATTTATTATTTTATCCTCATTGGTCAAACCCCACAATTTTAGGAGGCAGATCAGAAGCCTGCGTGACTCTCCTCAGCTCAGTGGATTCAAAGTGGGAATCTCCCGATCACTGGGATTTCCAAAGCCTTCATTGAATAGGCCACATTTGCAAAACACCAAGGGTATCACATGGTGACTATTAGATGCTCAATAAAGATTGGCTTCATTCCTCTTTCAGCCTCAGTTCCAGTTTAAACAATTGACATTTAATGAGTCATATCTGTAGTTGCACTTTTAAGACAGAGTTATTGGAACTGTAGCGGTCGCCTCTCCTCTCTTCTAAAACTCCTTTGAAGATCACTTATCCTTGAAGAAAACAGGTAGGGGGCAGCAGATGAGGTCTGGGACCCACAAGACTTTGAGGAAGATTGTACAAAGCCCTGCGGCTCAGAGGTGTTAGTTACTCTTGTAGTTGCGAGACTGGGTTATAATTTGTGTTGAAGCTACATGGGTTTTCAGCGGCAGGTTTTGTACATAACAGGGAGTTTCTGGATCTTGTTAGCTCAGGGCAAAAAGTCATGCTTTGGAGCAGTTACCCCAGCAGGAGGAGGAAAGATGATGGTTGGTAATTACATCAGTTTTGCACTGTTGAGCAGATGTTCTTGCAGATAGATTTTGGCTGGCATTTACAGAATATCACTGGCGATTCTCAGGATGGTGTCAGAGCTGCCGTAAGGGGAGAGAATTGCAGGTCTATAAAGCATCCTGAAGAGGTTGAAGGATTCAGATAAAAGTCTGTAAGTTAAATAGCAACTTTTAAGAAGGGCTCATGTGAGATATGATAGGAGAGGGTAGGTTTTGTTGGATTAAATCTAACGACCTATGTACACCAAAATTATTTTGCTATTTAACTTTGAGAATAAATTGGTAACCCATCAGTGTTTGAAACAAATAGATTATTTCCTTTTAAAACAAGGGACAATTTAGAAAATAGACAAGGAGACAGTGCTTTGATTAAAACATAAAATTGACTGGCAAAATCGTGACATATACTGGATGATAAAAAATTACAACAAAAGAAGGTGCTGATCAGGCATGCTATCTGTGTGGCTACAAATTCTGGCCACAAATCAGGCCAAAATTAGTTAGCAATAAGAGACTGCTAAATAACCAGGTGCTCTCAACGAAGGGACAGCCCCCAATCCCTGCCCCTTGTCTTAAAAATCCTTCCAAATCTATTCTATCCAATTTTTAAAAAAACTGATATAAATTCTCTTCTCTATATGCCTGGGGGTAAGTAAGTACTATATTTCTGGACCAGATCTTGAACTTGGTTGGTATTATAAGCAACTATCAACTCTTCTCTCTACAAAATGCAATATGTTTTTAGTTTACTGACCCAAACAACCCACTGCCATCAAGTCAATTCTGATTCATATCTACCCTGTGTAGAATTTTCAAGGTTTTCTAAATCTTTCCTGGTGTGGACAGTCTCATCTTTCTCTCTTAGAACAGCTAGTGGCTTTGAATGGCTAATTTTCACGTTAGCAGCCCATTGCTTGACAAACAGCGCCTCCTCTGGCAGGAAAATTAAATGAAAAAATAAGCTGTAATACTTCATTGGCATCTATGTGATTGTATTTCTCCTAGCCACAGGGATGCTGGCTTTATACATTGCCTCCTTCTTGACATAGACTCTCCTGGATACATGGTATTCTTAAAAAAGGGAGAAAAACATCTATTTGAAATGTCAGCCTTCAATCTGCTTCACAGAACCTGAGTGTTCTCCTGATCTGTCAACTTCTGCAGTGAGCATGACAAATGCAAAGCTTCGTGTTGTCCAGAGGGATGAGAGACGCTCGGTATCTGGTACAGGGAATGGCTCATGGATAGATACTCAGAGAGTGCCCGCTGAGTGAATGAATGGCTCATGAATGGGTGAGATGACGAAATTGGGGACAAAACCCCAGCATGCTTGTGGAGAAGGTTCTCAGAAGGAGTATACTGCTATATATTCATGATCGCGTTAAGTTATTTGATCATATGCCTGAAAAGACAATGAAGCCAAATGAGAGAAGCATCTGTGTTGACTAGAGAAACAAGTCCAAGGACACTCATATGTGTGTAAGAGAGAACTTGATATCAAGGCGTAATTGTGCAACAATAAAACATCACAGCCCAGTGCAGATCAAGTCCATAAGTCCAATATTAGCCCATAAGTCTGATATTAGTTCATGAATTCCTCTTCAGACTCACGCAGCACATGCAATAATGTGCAAGAAGAACACAGGCCAGTGGGTGCAAGTCTTGTGGATCTGATGGTGGTGGAAGCATCTCGGCGCTGGTGCGGGTCTCTACGTGGTTCCTCCAGCTCTCTGAGTGACTCAGCAGCAGAAAGGTGAAGCAGAAGAGAGTGTGTCCCACTTCCACGGATCCCGGAATCCTCATGAAAAGGCCATGCCCACAAGGAGGCATTCTCAGGCGGTGACCTGGTTAACAAGCTAGACTCCACCCCTTCATCTGTTTATCAAGTTGACATGAAATGATGTAACTACCACAATATCTTGGTAACAGTATGGAGAATGTGCAAATTAAATGTCTATCCCAACCGTTGTCCTTTAATCACCTCTAGCACCAGGGAAGAAAGAGCTCATGGAGACGCCTGCCCAGAAACCACTGGATTTCACTTGCCAGTGCGTATTTCTCCTTGCGGTGCCTCTGACTGGTGGCTTCCTACTGTTTCACCCAAGCTTTTACTCTGCTCCTCACTGGCATTACAATGCATTCTCTTAGATTACATGTTGTACGAAATCTACTTTAAGAAAAACTTCCTCTCCTCATGAGTGCTCTGTTTCCAGCTAGCCTCGTCTCCTCATAATGTGCTGAACGTTGTGCTTTCTTCTGGCTCTCGGTAGCCAACCAAACTCACTGCCATCCAGTCGAGGTTGACTCCCAGTGACCCTAGTGGAAAAGGTGGAGCTGCCCTGTGGGTGTCTGAGACTGTCACGCTGTACGGGAGGAGCCAGCCTCGTCTTTCTCCCTAGATGTGGCTAGTGGTTGTTGAACTGCTGACCTTGTGCTTAGCAGCCTAATGTGTAACCACTACGCCATGAAGGTTCCTTTTAATATTGTATTTTTCTCTCTTTTCCCTATTAAAAAGTCATGTTTAAAAAAATATGTAACATTCATAGCAAAAGTTCATGTTTTACGGCAAGTGAACAATGTGGGGACACAGTCCTGTTACCTGCCTTCAAGTTGGTCCTGACCCACGGGGACCCAGTGTGTGTCAGAGTAGAACTGTGTGTGTTCCATAAGGTTGCCCCTCCCCTCCTCCAAACAAACAAAACACAGCCGCTTAATCTTATGATTTGCATTGGTCTCACTTCCCTGCTCAAGTCCCCTCCATTTGTCACCAACCAACTCCAGTAGGCTCTCCAGGAGGCCCACCTGATTCCATTCCCACCTGTCCACTTGACGCTCATTCTTTGACATGACTCTGTGTTGCCTCCAGCTTCGTTGTTCTGAAGGCAGACGTTTGAACCCTTCATCCGAGCTTCATGCTTGGACTAGCAAACCGTTACCTGGGAGCCTGTCAGGAATCCAGAATCTTGGACCCCATTTCAGAACTACTGATTTAAAATGGCATTTTAACAAGATCGGGGTGAGATTCATAAGCACACCGAGCAGCAGGGACCTGGGCATGGGGGTTACCATGGAGACCAGGAACACAGCCTTCCTTCCAATCGCGATCACTGCACATTCTGGTAGAGGGGAGGAAACAGAAGACCCTCCATGGGAAGATGTGACGGCGTGGCTGCAGTAATGGGCCCAGGCAGAACTACCCTCGCGAAGCTGCTGCAGGACGGGCGCACAGTGTTTGGTTCTGATATTCTGATGTGCTTCGGGTCACTCGGCGTTCGATCTGACTCAATGGCACCTGGCAGCAGCAGCCTTGTGGGTCAGAACGGAATTCTGCCTCCTCCAATGATTACTTGTGGGAACTTGGATACATTACTTAGCTCTTTCTGTCATGGTCTTATTGTTTTTGAAACAAGGATTATTAAATATTTGGTGGGGTAGTGGGTTACAAATTGCTCTGGGAACCACATGGTCAGCAGCTCAAAACCACCAGCTGCCCCGTGGGAGGAAGGTGAGGTTTTCTACTTTGCTCTTTACAGTCTCAGACACCGTGTTCTGTCCCTAGGGTCACGGAGTCAGAATGGAGCGGGTGAATTGGGGGAGCCATGGAGATAGTGCGCAGATTCAGTGAGTCAATATATTTGAGGCACTTGAGACGGGCTGGCACACAGTAGGAACTACAACCACAGCCATTGCCTTTCAGTCAGTTCTGACGAAGAGCGACAGGGTTTCTGAGACTGCCCATTTCTCTACAAGAGCAGAGAGCCTCTTCTTTCTCCCATGGAGCAGCCGGCGGATTTGAACTGCCCACCTTGTAGTAAGCAGCCCAACACCTAACCCTTAGCAAACCAGGGTCCTTAGTTTTGTTTCTATGACAATCTCCATTACATGCTGCAGTACCTACACTAATCCACATAGTAATCTAATTTAATTCTAGTAGTTAGCAATAGCTTAAACCAACCCAAAACAAATCCACTGCCATTGAGTCAATCCCAACTCATTGACCTTGAAGGATAGACTGGACCTGCCCCTTTGGATTTCTGAGACTAAGTCTTCATGGAAGCCAAAAGCCCACTTTTCTCTAAAAAAATCAGCTGGTGGGTTTGAACTACTGAACTTCCAGTTAGCAACCCAATCCAAGGGCTCTTTAGGAATAACTCAGCAGGTTAAAAATGAAAATCTCTTTTTAATAATGATGGCTCTTGAAATTGAGCTTGAAAACAGCACAAGAAGTTATTGTTATCCAAGGATAATTGCTACTTGTAAAAGGCCACTTGAAGTAAGCTTATGTAAAACAGGCAAGTGTTCTATATAATTTTCCTTTAAACATTTTATTGTGAATTAGGTTGGGGTTTACTTATCAGATAATCAATTTTGCGTTCACCAATTTAAACCACTTATCAAACTTCCTCATTGCTTGTCTTGTCCCCCCCCACCCCCTGTGATAAGTAGGTTTTGTGTCACCTTGACTGCACTTGTGAGAAAGGTAAGGGTCAAGTGAAACTTCTTACTCAAGTCACAGCCTGATGACGTCTCTTGGGGGTAGGGTGAGGTGGTATTTTATATTCATACAGAGATGCTGCCAGGAACTCTCTCTCTTTTCCTGGCTAGTGTGGATCCTGCATCTGTTGCATTCACCTCTGGTTCATTGAACCTGAGCTAATGGCCTACCATAGTGCATGCCAATTGTGGGAGCCATCAGTGGCCTGCTGTGGCCCATCTGATCTGCCCATCCACCTCTGCATCCACCATAGCAGTTTTCTTCCTCTTGCCTCCTGATTGTCTTCTGGCTTCCTGACTAACCAGTCCTGGTAACTATTTGAGTCAGGAAAAGCCGCCATCTTTAACATCTGACATACAGATGTACATACAACTGTACTTAACTGCTTCTACACCTGTGTTAGCCACGTTTCCCTGATATAAACTTCTCTCTTTGTATACTACTGTCATTGGTTTAGCTTCTCTAGAGAACTCAGTCTAACACATTCCCACCGGTCATATTCTTCTTCGTTTAAAAAAACAAACCATTTTATTGCGAATTAGGGCTGGAGATTACATTTCAGATAACCCTATTCAACAATTTAAACAACTTATCAGACTTCCCAGTTGTTTGCGCTGACTCCATTTTTTTCTCTTCTCCCTTTTATAGAATATGATCTTTCCTTCATTTTAGTCAAGACTTTCCATATAGCATTTAATAGCTTATTTTTCAGAAGTATGTTGCTAAGCCAAGGTGTCTCTTGGCAAACTCAAATCTCCAAGCTTTTAGTAGCAACCAAGTATGCTATGTTGTGTGTGTGTACAACCAAAATACTCTTCAGCTGCACTAACATGGCCAAATCCTGCAGATTTATGCTGAAAGGGCACTTGTCTTTTAAGCTGTCATTTAATCAGTGACTAGGTTTATGTTCTCATGACTTTTTCTTCCTACCTGTACTACTCTAAATATCACAAGTGGGTGGATTTAATAAACAGAAAATTAGCTTCTGATGCCCCTGGATGCTCAAAGACTGAGTTCAGATTCTGGCTTTAGTGGAAGCCTTTCGTTCTCTGCTCTTGAGGAAGGTCCTTGGCTTGTTGCTGCTTGGAAAATTCCATGTATCACAAAATCTATCTTAACCAATCTCTCCTTTGCTTACTTGATTAATCTCTTTTCTATCTCAAAAGAGATGGAGTCAAGGAACACTCTACGTGAATTTTTGTATTGTTAATGTAACGAAAGAAGGACAACTCATCCTCAAGTGGGGTCATAATTCCAATGCTGTCAGTTCCGACTCATCATGACTCCAGGCGCAGCAGGAACACTCCCTGCCCTGTGCTGACCTCACCATGCCTCTTGCGTTTGAGCCCATGGCTGCATCTCGGTGTCAATCTGCCTTGCCAAAGGGCTTCCTTTTTGTGCTGCCCATCCACGGCACCAAGCACGATGTCTTTCTTTAGAGACTGGTCTCCCTGACAACATGTCCAACCTACACGAGACAATCACCATCCTTGTCCTTCCGGAGCCTTCTGGCTGTGCTTTTCCCAAGACAGATTGCTTGTTCACTTGGCAATCCATGCTGCTTCCAGCTTTGCCAGCACCACCATTCACATGCATTGATTCTTCTCTGGTCTTCCATGGTCAATGCCCAGCTTTCACATTCGGATGAGGTGATTGAAAACACCATGGCTTGGGTCAGGAGCATCTCACTCTTCAAGTAACATCCTTGCTTTTCAAACTTCATAGCGATCGTGTGCAGCAGATTTACTGAAGGCCTTAGTAGAGTCAATAAAACCCAAGTAAACATCTTTGAAGAATTCTCCTCTTTCGGCCAAGATCCATCTGACATCAGCAGTGAGATCCCTTGTTCCATGTCCTCTTTTGAATCCAGCCTGGATCTCTGACTGTTCTCTGTCAATGTATTGCTATAACAATTGTTGGATGATCTTCAGCAAAATTTTGCTTGCATGTGATATTAAGGATATTATTTTACAGTGAACATTATACTGCATTACCTTTTTCTTTGAAAGGGGTACAAATATGGATTTCTTGCAGTCAGTTGGGCAAGTAGCTGTCTTCTAGAATTTCTGGCAGAGATGAGTAAGTGCTTCTAGTTCAGTGGTTCTCAACCTTCCTAATGCTGTGACCCTTTAATACAGTTCCTCATGTTGTGGTGACCCCCCCAACCATACAATTATTTTCGTTGCTACTTCATAACTGTAATTTTTCTACTGTTATGAATTGGGTGACCCTTGTGGAAGGGTCGTTTGACCACTAAGGGGTCACGACCCTCAGGTTGAGAACTGCTGTTCTAGTTCTTTATCAATTTGTTGAAACATTTCAATTGCTGGCCCATCAATTCCTGGAGCCTTGCTTTTGGCTAATGTTTTTGGTGGGGCTTGAACTTTTCCTTTGGTACCTTTGGTTCTTGCTCAAGTGATATTTCTTCTAATATTATCATTACTACTTTTAATAGTCTTATTGGCACGTCATCTAAATATTATACAATTTGATAGTTCAATCATATCAAGAAGAGTTGTGCAATCATTACCACAATCAATTTTAGCACATTTTCTTCTTCCTGGACTCATTGTTATTCATGGAATTATTTTTTAACTGTGACAAAAATACACAACAAAACATTCTCCAATTCAATTTAATATCCTTTTCCACATTATTCCACAACTCTTAACATAAACTCAATGCCCCCTAAGCAAAGATCTTCCTCCTTCACCCGTGGGAACCATAGGTCTATGCTACTTATTGTAATGGTTGAATGCCAATGGCTTCTTTTTGGTGCAGTGACTCTGTGCATTCTCTTCATCTTATTTTAATGCTTCCTGCATCATTCAATACTTTTCCCAGAGAATCTTTCAGTATTGCAACTCAAGGCTTGATTTTTTCTTTCTTTTTTTTTTTTCAGTTTAAGGTGGGCGGAGTGTGTTCTTCCTTTTTGGTTTTCTGACTCTAGACCATTGCATATTTCATATAATATTTTACTTTGTCTTCTCGAGTTGCCCTTTGAATTTTATGTTCAGCTCTTTGACTTCATCATTTCTTTCATTTGCTTTATCTAAGAGCAAGTGTCAGAGTGTCTTCTGACGTCCACTTTGATCTTTTCTTTCTTTCCTGTCTTCTTCTGACCCTGTGCTTTCTTCATGCTTGATGTTCTTGATGCCCTCCCACAGTTCATCTGGTCTTCTGTCATTGGTGTTCAATGTATCAAATCTGTCCTTGAGATGTTCTCAAAATTCAAGTAGGATAGACTCAAGGTTTATAACTCATCGGTCAGTTTGTCCTTCTGTGGTGGCTCTTGTGTGACTGTGATGCTGGAAGCTGTGTCACTGGCATTTCAACTGCCAGCAGGGACGCCCCAACTGAACAGGTCTCAGCAGAGCTTCCAGACTAAGAACAGACTGTGAAGAAGGAATAGACTTTCCACTTGTGAGAAATTAGTCACTGAAAATTTTGTGGGCAGAATTAAAACATTGTTAGATACAAAAAATCTCATAAAAATAAGCAGAACATTGTTGGAGATAGTGTCAGACAGGTCAGAAGGCATTAAAAAAATGCCTTCTCAGAGTATAATTGACCGTAATTACATGGAGGAGGAAAAACCTGGAGGAATAAAGCCTTTGGAACCTTCATTTATTGATGGGGCAAACTCAAAATGAGAAGAAACAGCTATTAATAATGAGAATTTGGAATGAAAGAAATCTGAATCCAGGAAAATTGGAAGCTGTGAGAATGAGATCAAACACATACAAATTGACATTGTAGGCATTAGTGAGCTGAAATGGACTGGCATTAGCCAGTTTGAATCAGAAAATCATACCATTTACTATGTTTTTGCATTCATTGTCCAAAAGGACATTTAAAGCTCTCTGTTGAAGTACACCACTGTCTATGATAGTATATCTATCCCAATTCAAGGAAATCCAATCAATACAACTATTACTCAAATTTATGCACCAGCTACCCAATCTAGTGATGAAGAAGTTGAATAATTCTACCGATGTCTTCAGCCTGAAATGGAACAAGCAGGAAATCAAGATGCATTGACAATTGGGATGCAAAAGTTTGAAACAAAGAGGAAAGGACAGTGGTTGGAAAACATGGCCTTGGTGATAGAAATGAATCTAGACATTGCGTAGTAGAGTTTTCAAGACCAGTGACATCTTGATTACAATACCTTTTTTTTTGAACTACACAAATGAAGTCCAATATGTAGACTTCTCCAGATGGGATAGACAGAAATTGAGTTGATTACATCTGTGGGAAGAGAGCAGCTCTGGTGGTGTAGCAGTTACACATTGGGTTGAGATCCTCAAGGTCAGCAGTTTGAAACCACTAGCAGCTCCACGGGGAAAGATGGGGTTTTCTACTCCAATAAGCAGTTAGTCTTGGAAGCTCCCAGGGGCAATCCTGCCCTGTCCAATATGAGTTGGCATTGACCTGATGGCAGTGAATTTGGTTTGGTTTGGTTTGGTGGGAAGACATGATGGTGAAACTCAGTATTAGCAACTCAAACTGGACCAGGAATTGACTGTGGAACAGACCATCAATAGCTCATACGTAGGTTCAGGGTAAGCTGAAGAAAATAAAAACAAAGCCACAAGAGCCAAAATAACCCCCAAACAAAAACAAGTTCAGTGTCAAGTTTAGACTCATCGTGACCTTGTTGAAAAGAATAGAATTGTTCCAGGCACTTCCAAGGCTATCAATATTTATGGAAGAGATTCCCACATACATCTGTTCTTCGCTGAGTGGTTGGTGGGTTTGAACTGCTGACCTTTTGGTTAGCAGCTGAGTGCTTTTACCGTGGCGTAACCATGATTCCCCAGGCATCTAGGTGAGGATTTATAACACATTTTTAGGGAGATCTCATGCAATCCCTAACACTATTCAACCTGGGACAGTAGGGTTTCAGGAGCAAACCCTGTTCTCAATTTCTTGGCGACTTTAGCCAATAAGGTACTGGTGCTAATGAGAAAACGGTCATTCATTCCACACCATAATTATTTAGACTGAAGTTAAAATGGCACCAAGTGACACCCGGAAATTTAGAAAAGCAAATTTTAGAATGATAATCAGTTTTCTCTCAATTTTTTACACACCCACAAACCCTACTCTATTCCTACACAGTGTGAGTGAACTGTTATTCTGGAGTAGTCTTACTGGTAAGTGGGAATTTGACCATTAAGAAAAATAGTATTTTTGCCCTGGCCTATACCATAATGAACAGAATGACAGAAAAACAAATGTCGCTTATTAGAACATTGAAGTTTACTGTTCAAGTGATTAACTAAGAATCATTTATATGATTAAATGCTGGAAAATAATTTGCTTTCCCTATGAACCTATAGCTTAGATCTCATTACACAGAAGTGCTGCATATTAGTTGAAGCAAATTAACATCCAAACACTTTCTGGAGTGGCTGCTAATCACAGGCTGTTAATTACTGTCATTACATTAGGCTGCTGCAGAGACTACCCAAAGAATCATTCTCATGATCTTGGTATTTGAAAGTGATCTTCACCAATAAAAACACACGTCAGACATACAGAAATTGCAAATTGCTGAAATTGCTGACGGGGTTGAAAATTCCGCTGACTATAAGCACCCATCTAGTGATGGGTGCTTTCTTGACACAGTTTCAGTGTTTGGACTTCGGAAATAATGAGTATCAATGTCCTAGCCAGGGAATATGCAAAGATGAAGGGGCCCTTTTGTATCCTTAATTAAGGAAAGTGGTAGCAGAACTCGTTCACAGATAAGTGACTGTACATAATAATAATGTATTTATGTAAGGGACTGTTATGCTATATTACTGTAGTGGCAATTAGATTTTCACAAAGTCATTTTAATAAAAGGCATACTTACATAATAAATAAACAAAACCGCTCATTTTCATGGCAGGCTCTCTAATTATACATTGGCCTAAAAATAAAATGCTCTGCAATGCTAAGTTAAACATATAGAATCTATTGTCTCCCACAATGTTCCCCAAATCTGTATTCACCCCACAAACCCAGATGCCCCAGGAACTCCATTGAATGAAGAAGTAGTAATTGTGCATTTTGCTTGATCTGCATAAGGGAGACATCATTTATGAATGTAGAAGTCAAGTCAAGCCTTCAGGTGTTACTGTCCAGAAAGCTTGCTACCAACCTGGTAGCTGTCAATCACTGGGGTCAGTCTGGTGCCCACACAGTGAGGAGAACCAGATGACCAGCACATGTATGGGGCGGGTTGGCTTCAGCCACGCTAACTCATTAGCATCATTGTACTAGGGAAGCTCAAACCACTAAGCAGCCTTTGCTCCTGCATTTGTAGGTTTCTTAATTCTGGTTTCTTTTTCATGTATTGAATCTCTTCCTTGTGCTGGGTCCTTGGGAAGGCAAAGATAAATTAGGTGTGCATCTTGCCTTCAAAGAACTTAGAGTTTAGTATGGGAGAAGCGGCTTATTAATGTAAACTTCTGGTCCTGGGGCGATGGAGTGAGAGGTTTTTGGATGGCGTGAATGTTCCGATGGAGCTGTAACTGTGGAAACACCTCTGAGGGATTGCCTCACAACTTCTAAGTGTGACTACCTCAGCCCTGCAGGGCATTGTCTCCAAAGCACCATACTTATAGGGCTTCCCCCCTTCCCTGCCTTCCACCTTCCCTTTTTTTCTTCTGATTTCAATCATCCCTCGGTGTTCTAAATGCCTGTTTCGGGGAATTTGAAAATAGGCTTGATAGATATAATTTTAAAAATATATAAAAATTGTAATCTCATAGGGCCTATAGATAAGTTGATGCATATTTCTGAAATGTGTCCTCTGGTAAGCGTAACATGTAACGAGTACCCTCACAGACTTGAAGGGTCGGTTTAACGAGTATTTAAAAGAAGACTAGCAATGACAAGTAGGCATTTATAGGGGATTTTAACATGTGTGCATGGTATGTTGAAGGAACTCAATAAAGTTCACAATGACTAGTCTGTAGAAGGCAAATGGGGTCTCGTGTCACTTGTTCCTGGAGAGTCAGGGCTTGTGAAGAATCTGAGAGAGTTTAAGCTTGATCATAATTATTGCCTAAAGAGAACCACTGAATTGGTTGTGTCCCCACAGAAATGTAACATGCATACGGACCCCACCATGACACGCCAAACCAGGAGGGCAATGTAAAGCATGGAGGAATACACAAAGACTGGACCATACGCTGGCCCCAACCAGAATTAGCCCGACCCCCACAATCAAAAGGAGTACCACAGAAAATGAAAATAGATCGTCTGGTGTGGGAAAGGGACTGACCTACCACACCACACCCAGAAGGAAGCTGAAGCAAAGGAAGGAGGAAGAACAGAGCAGAGCACACCTGGGCCCACCAAGCTCAGAGGAGATAGGCCAGCTTGAAGGGCCCAATGTATAGAGAGGACCATAGAGCCGGTCTCATGGCGAGATGCGACATCCTGCACTGACCCATGGCCCTACATGGGACACCACCTGAGACACAGTGGGGGATGTGCGAGTGAGCTGACCCCACCACACTGAGACAAACACTGGGGGTGTGCAATGGAGCGGCGGGGGAAGTAGAGCAAGGAGGTCCCGAGGGAGTATAAAGGATGGATTTTGGGGCCAGGACGTGGCACCCCATCAGACTCGTCTGGAAAACACTCCTAAAGGTCAACAAACAGACCTTGAACTTCTAACAGGTTTGTTTTTTTTTTAATGTCTTTTTGTTTTGTTTTTTGTCTTCTTTTAAATTTTGTATGTCAGTGGCTTTTTGTTTGTTAACTTGTCCATGTTGCTGCTGTTGGCGCCATGTTCTTATGTGCCACATTGGTGCTATCAAAGCCATCCACATTTATATGCACATATTACTATATCTACAGGTCCACCTAGATAAGATAGGCTGGACAAACAATGTGAGACAAAAAATAACGGGACCAACGGTCCCAGAGGGACACGAGAGTATGGGAGGTAGGGGAAGGGAGGAGGTGTTGGCCAACCCAGGGACAAGGGAACAACGAGTGGTTCAAAACCAGTGGAGGGAGGGGATTGGAGGACTGGTAGGCAGTGACCAAGGGTAAGGTAACAGAGGAATTACTGAAACCAGAATGAAGACTGCACATGGTAGTGGGACAGGAGGAAAGCGTAAGGAAATAGAGGAAAGGAGTAGGAGGCAAAGAGCATACAGAGAAGCCAAAATACAGACATGTACATATGTAAATATATTTATGATTATGGGGGAAATAGACCTATGTGTATATATTTATAGGTTTAGTAGTAGGGTAGCAGGTGGACATTGGGCCTCCTCACGTGCATTCCCTCAATACAAGAGCACCTTGCTCAGCTAAACGGTCATTTCATGATACCCACCTTCCTGACATGATTGATCGCTCAAGACAGACATGTGCATAAGCAAATGTGGTGAAGAAAGCTGATGGTGCCTGGCTATCAAAGGATATAGCGTCTGGGGTCTTAAAGGCTTGAAGACAAACAAGCGGCCATCTAGCTTGGAAGCAACAAAGCCCACAGAGGAAAAGCACACACACACAAGGTGTTGAAGGGATCAGGTAGCAGACACCAAAGAACAAAAAACATCATTGTGTGATCACCTTCCGCACATAAACGCTGAAGACAAATGTGTGCATAAGTTAAGTGTGGTGAAGAAGGTTGATGGTTCTGGGCTATGAAGAGATACAGCGTCTGGGGATTTTAAAGCTTGAAAGTAAACAAGTAGCCATCTAGCCCAGAAGCAACAAAGCCCACATGGAAGCAGCACACCAACATGCGTTATCATGAAGGGCCGAGGGGACTAGGTTTCAAGCACCAAAGGCGGTGGTGGGGGGAAGAAATCATACCATCATGAATGAGGGGAGTGCATGACGGGGACCCAATACTCATCTATAGACAACTGGCCATCCCTTGCAGAGGGATAGTGGGGAGGAGATGAGTCACTCAGGGTTCAGTGTAGCAATAATGAAACTCACAACCTTCCTCTAGTTCTTAAATGCTTCCTCCCCCCAACTATCATGATCCCAATTCTACCTTGCAAACCTGGTTAGACCAGAGGATGCACAGCGGTGCAGTTGGGATCTGGAAACACAGGGAATCTAGGACAGATGAACCCCTCAGGACCAACGGTGAGAGTGGTGATACAGGGAGGGAAGCGGAGGGAGGTAGAAAGGGGGAACCGATCATGGGGATCTACTTATAACCTCCTCTCTGGGGGATGGGCAACAGGAGAGCAGATTAAGGGAGACACCGGGCAGTGTAAGATAAGATACAATAATAATTTCTAAATTATTAAGGGTTCATGAGGGAGGGGGAGCGGGGAGTGAGGGGGAGGGAAAAAAGGCAAATGAGCTGATTCCAGGAACCCAAGCAGAAGGTGAATTTTGAGAATGATGAGAGCAACAAATGTATAAGTGTGCCTTACACAATTGATGTATGTATGGATTGTGATAAGAGTTGTATCAGCCCCAATAAAATGATTTAAATTAAAAAAAGGAAACTACTGAAATATAAAACAATACATGCTCAATTTATGGAATAGAAAGATGACTGGATTTGTTGGAAGAATGAATTGGAAAGGGGCAAAGCTGAAGAAATAGAGCAGTTTAGATGCTGACGCAGTAGTCAAGGCGCTAGCCCAGGGCATGGCGGCACTGGAAAGGAGGGACAAACAACTTGGCTATGGAGATTGATAAGAGGTGGGGTGGGGTGGGGTGTGGTGAGGTGGGGTGGGGTGGGGTGAGGTGGGGTGGGGTGGGGTGAGGTGAGGTGGGGTGGGGTGAGGTGGGGTGAGGTGTGGTGGGGTGGGGTGGGGTGAGGTGTGGTGGGGTGGGGTGGGGTGAGGTGAGGTGGGGTGAGGTGGGGTGGGGTGGGGTGGGGTGAGGTGAGGTGGGGTGGGGTGAGGTGGGGTGAGGTGTGGTGGGGTGGGGTGAGGTGAGGTGGGGTGGGGTGAGGTGAGGTGGGGTGGGGTGAGGTGGGGTGAGGTGAGGTGGGGTGGGGTGAGGTGAGGTGGGGTGAGGTGTGGTGGGGTGGGGTGAGGTGGGGTGGGGTGGGGTGAGGTGGGGTGGGGTGGGGTGGGGTGGGGGATAGGAAGTCAAGATTGACTCATATGTCAGGGCTGCTGGCATTCTCACTACTGAAAGGAAGAACTCTGTCGGCTTTGGGCTATCAGCAATGAGTTTCATTTAAAAACATGCTGACTGTGACGTCGTCTACCGCAAGGGCTTCCAGATGGAAATGTCCAGCAAGGCTAAGTTTCAGAAGAAAGAGTCAGGGCAAAGAATTGCCCCTCTTACTGGCCCTTGTGTTTATTTGCTTGCTTTTAGTATATTTCATCAACAGATCCAGAGATTAAGTTTGTGTTTCACTCAATCGCATTTGTCTCTCAGCATGTGCATATACCTTTTAATTATCTTGCTTTATGTATTATTAAATATAGGAAATTGTGCTCAGATATCATGGGCTTAATTTAAACAGACAGAAGCAAAATGCATTACAAATTAAAGTGGCTCTTTCTCTTTAATGTATTTTAAGCTTCCATTTATTAAAAAGGAAAATTAAAACAGGAAGTTGTGGTATTCTTTTCCAGAAGTATTTCTGAAATACAGCCAGCCTTGAGGCAAGTTCTTGACATGGTGTCTAAAGGGAGTATATATAAAGTTGCAAATCCGCTTTTGGGTGGATGTACTCCCAATGCCCATTCCCTTTAAATCATATTAGCAGCAGATTTAGCTAGACACAATGCTTTAAGTGGAGGCAGCAGATTTACTTAATCAGATCTAATTTACCTAATAAAGACCTCTACAGAATACTGAAAAGCAAGGTTGTGACTTTGAGGACTAGGGCTTGCCTCATCTGAGCCACAGTATGTTCAATTTTGGATAGTGAAGATAGAAGGCTAAAGAAGAATCGATGCACTTGAATTGTAGTGCTAATGAAGAAAGTTGAAAATACCACAGGCTGGCAAAAAGACAAACAGATCTGTCTTAGAAGAACAGCCAGAGTGCTCTTTAGAGACAAGGATGGCGAGATTTCGTCTTACATACTTTGGACATATTGCCAGGAGAGACCAGTGCCTAGAGAAGGACATCATGCTTGGTAAAGTACAGGGAGCCACGATAGGGGAAGGACCTCAGGGGATGGATGGACACACTGGCTGCAACCATGAGCTCAAGCACAGCAACCCCTGGAAGGATGCTGCAGGCCCGGGCAGTGGTTTTGTTCTGTTGTACATAGAGTCACCGTGGGTCAGAATAGATTTGATGGCACACAACAACAACAACAACAACAACAACAACTACAGGGCAGGAGATTTTTAATCTCGAGACTATCGCAGGCACTGTCCTGGACAGGGCTGGAGTTGAGGGTGAAAGGTATACACACGTTGGATCGTGCAGGGGAAAAGATCCCGGTGAAAAAGTGGGAAGTCATAAACATGATCTTAAGGTGGCAGTCCAACTGTGTTGATAAAGAATACTCTAGTGACTCACATACGTGTATAAATTAAATTTAACACCAATAATGGATTTGAGTGTCAGGAACCTCCTCTTCTTCTTTTACATGCAATCCTACCTACAGCACAGCTCCCGAGACCCTGCTGTTTCCCCAGATCCAAGACTCAGATTCATCCCCATCACGCCACGAGTTGCCCATTCAAAGATAATCCACAGAAGGTGGGTCTCAACATAATAATGATCACGGTTATAAAGAGTAGCATGCACCTCTTTGAATGATAGGTTTCAATAGAGATGTAAATCTTAATGTCTCCTGTTTCTCCCAGTTGTTGAATAGCAAGGCCTTTGCAATTCAGCACAATTGAAACCAGGGGTTCGATTGGAATGAATCTGCGTGGGCCGTTTTTAGCGTGTTGTTGAGAGCCGCCCTCTGTCAAGCCTGACTCGCGGCCCCCCTTCTGTTACGGAGCAGAACAGCGGCGAGGGTTTTCTTGGCTGTCTCCTTGAAGGGTCTGCGGGCCCTTTCCTCTGCAGTGCCAAGAAGCGGGTTCAAACTACCAACCTTGGCTGACAGTCAGGGGCAAACTGCTTACGTCATCTAGGTTGTTGGTTGGAAGTGAGATAGCCAACCTCATATTGAGATGTTGTTACGCTGGTCATCCAGGTAAAGAGTGTGATTTGTAGGTAACCCAGAGGCCACCATATTAAAGACCAAGTCCTCTGATCACATCAAGCAGGAGCCAGGAGGCAGGGCAACGTGGTGATTATCAATGTGATTACAAATGCAGCCTTGGGACTTAGACCAGGAGAGGCTGAATCCTAGCCTTTTCTATTCCCAGCTATGGCATCTTGGCCAAGTTACACAACCTTTCTTTGCGATGTTTTTCTTGACATATGCTTTCCAGCTCTGCTCCCCATCCATCACCCACTCCTGGAACGTGTCACTAGCGTGTGAAGAAGAATCTGCAAACGGAGGGCCAGTGTGTGCCAGTTGAAAACGTAACCTAGGAGCCTGTGACTCCCAGCCCTGTCCATCGTCTTCCCACCATTCTTTATTTGGATGGAAAACCATTGACTTAGGATTAGTTGGAAACAACTGTTTATCAGTGAAAATGGTAGCTGTATAAGACCTCCAATAAGGTCTAGTGGCTTAAACATACTTATTTCTCCCCTTTGAAAGCCCAGATGATTGTTTCTAATTGGTGATAATTCAGGTAACCAAGAGTCTTCCAATTCCTGGCTCATCTCTAGTCTGAGCTTCAGCATGCAAGATCACCATGCTTGTCTGCATCAAGCCAGCAGAAGGGGAAAGAATCTGGAAGATGCACCTGAGAGGTTTTTATGAGCCACATCCAGGGGTCTGCTCTCCTGCGCTGTCCCAGGGGTGGAAACTTGAGCACATGGGCACACTTAATTGCAAGTAGGATTGAGACATGCAGTCCAGCTGTGTGCCCAGAAAGATGAGAAAACAGCAAAGAGCTAGCAAGTCTCTGTTATGCACTGCAGTGGTAAGATAAAAGAAAAGCTTAGAAGGAAAACAAAGCTTCACACTTGGCAATTCATGTTGTTTTAACAAAGTCAACAGCACAGTTCGCAGCCTCCTTCATTCTGACCCCCAGCCCTTCTGGCTGGACTCACCGATCTCTCAGTCCGGTCTGACTCTTGAATTGCTACAATAAAATTTTGCTATGGAAATTTTCATCAAGCAAATGTGACACTGGGTAAATGCTGCAAAAAAGTTGATCTAATGCCCACTATGTATAGATCAGCACATTAACATAATATCACCATTATCCAGAGGCTGCAGAGGCCACTGTGATAATGCTACTGCGCAAACAGCCCGGCGAGAGACGTTGGATCTTGTCTACTCCAGTGAGCAGAAAATACATGGCTGAATTTGACTCTAATATGTGTTAATTATGAAAACCACTCCAAGCACAGAAAGTCATAATAATTAAAAACCATCTTTTCATCTTAAAAAAACGTGCCCTCTCCAAACTATTTATACACTCTAATGAAACAAATAAAAATAGCTAAGGCAAAGTAATAACCTCTATTAAAGTAGTATATACACTCCATAATATGTAATTATGTTGCACTTAAATAGAAACAGACTAAGAAGAAATCTAATTCTGCACACGGCAACAGAATAGATATTAGATTATGAATGTTGCTTCATTCTTTATTGTCACTTTCTAATTTATGGTCTATATAAGTTATAGAAAACACTTTGACAAGATTCTTACCATAATTTTTCCATTTGAAAATTGTGATTTAGATGGAAATTTCCTAAGCAAATTGGTTTTCCACTGAACAATTCATAAGCACTTTGCTTTGTGACATTGATTGCAAACTTTATCAAGGAAGGTCCCTACTTTTTTTCTATAGTTATCATTTCCCTTTTTTTCCCCATCCTTTCCTGTCTTCTGAGATTTATTCCTGGAAAAATGCTGCCCTTTTGATTCTGGAATGACTTGTACTTCCCTGCCTTTCTGTTCACCTTAGAGGCCTGTCAATTCATTGACTGAAAGTTGAGCCGTATACCTTCAGGACCAGGGGTGTGAGGGGCGATGCTGGGAGAGTGGAGGGTGAGTGGGTTGGAAAGGGGGAACTGATTACAAGGATCCACATGCGACCTCCTCCCTGGGAGATGGACGGCAGAGAAAGGGGGGAAGGGAGACTCCGGATAGGGCAAGATATGACAACATAACAATCTGTGGATTATCAAGGGCTCATGAGGGAGGGGGGAGCGGGGAGGGAGGGGGAAAAAAAGAGGACCTGATGCAGAGGGCTTAAGTGGAGAGCAAATGCTTTGAGAGTGATTAGGGCAAAGAATGTACAGATGTGCTTTATACAATTGACGTATATATATGTATGGATTGTGATAAGAGTTGTATGAGCCGCTAATAAAATGTTTTTTAAAAAAATTAAAAAGTTGAGCCATAAGGGTCAGTTTGATTCTAGGCCTGAAGAGTATCCTCTATTGTCTGGGAGATTCCACCAGACTCTGTCAGACCAGTCACCCGGGTCTTATATTTCTTTATGATTTTGAGTTTTGTTCTGTATATCTTCCACAAACTATCAAGGACCTTGTAACATCATCCCGTTCAGAGCAATCAGTAGCAGCACCTGGGAACATCATATTCTTCTGGTCTTGGGGTCATGCAAGTGGAGATTCCCTAATTTTCTTGCTGCTTTGATTTTCTTCACTCTTCTTTGCTCCAGAACCAATAAGCGCACCACACATGGCTGCTCACAAAATCTAAGAACCCACTCTCCACCCACCCACGTAGGATGCCGAACATCGTCTTTGTGAACGATGGTATGCCAAATGACCTTGTGTTCACTAAGATTGTAGGCCTGAGCCCAGGCCCAGGCCCATCAACTCAAGGTGTTTGGCTATAGCTCACACGTTTCAATAACGTTGTCCATGCGTGTTCTGTTAGATTCCTGGATATTTTGGCGGGCTTGGTCTGAGTTGCCTTCCTACCTTGTTCATCTCGAGTATTTATATCAGCTTGTAGATTATTATTACTGTTACGGCAAGATTGTGTATCTAATAAAAGGCATTTCCCTTTGTGCCTTTACCCTTCTGTTCCTCACGGTGTTTTCCTTTGCCTGGATGTTTTGTGCTGACCTCCCTGATATCTTTCCTTCACTCTGTATCAGTTTCGCCAGCACTGTTGGTTAGAGAGAGTATCCCTTTAACAAAGATTCCCACCATTGTTAAAGATCAGCTATCCATGTGTATGCACATTTACTCCAGGGTTCTCATTTCTATTCCAATGATGTGTGCATCTCGTATCCTTCCAGTACCAGACGTTTTGACGGTTGTGGCTGTGTAGTAGGTTTGGGGATCAGGGAATACGAGACCTCTTGTTTTATTTCTTCTTGGACAGTGCTTTGCTTATCCAGGACACCTTTCCTTTCCACATTCAGCTGGTGATTTGTTTTCAAGTTAATTAAAGAAAGATGATGAATCTGGATCGTGGTTGCCCTGTATTTGTAGATCATCTCGGATAGTATTGACATTTTCACAATGTTGAGTCTCCTTATCCATACACATGGTATAGTATCACATTGATGTAGATCTCTTTGGGTTTCTTGCAGAAGTATTTGTAGTTTTCATTGTTCAGTGTGGTTTACTGAGGGACTGGATGAGAATGTAATGTAGCTTCCTCCTCTATGCTTGTAATTACAGGTCTGAAAAGCCGACTGTCATGGGGGAAGATGCTTACAGTTATGAGATATAAATAAATCTTAATACACATTCTCATGACTGTACACAGTCCCTCCAATAACCCCCCAGAAAGGAGTTGTTATTAAGGACCTACCATATGAGATGAGTCGTTCCTTTGTCTGGCTGTTTCCTGTGCCTGGAGGTTCTATGGCCAAACAACCTTAAAATGTAACAACCCTCTGGGGAGGGCTCAGGGGAGTTAGAGACCAACTAGCATTAGGTCAAGACGTGGACTCACCTCATTGCTTGTTTATTGTGTTACCCACTTATGATATTACCCATTGACTATGTAATATGTTTGCTGTGTGATGTGTATGCCTTTTGAAAGAGCTGTAAGCCCCATTATATCTATATACCCATTGGAAAATACATTCACTCTCTCAGTCCTGACATGGGACGAGGATCCCCTGTGCCCCACTGTCTGTCTTTCATGTTTTCCACAATCACAAAGTCACTCCTGAGGATCCACTTGAGTGTTAGGGACCCCATTACCCCAACAGTACAGGTTTTTCATTCCTTTGGTTAGATCTATTCCCAAGTGCTTAATCTTTTGTGCAATTATTATAAATGGTATTGTTTTCCTATTTTTCTTTTCAGAATTTTCTTTATTAAAGTAGAATAATCTGGTGGATTTTAAAAAAATCATTTTGGGGGCTCATACAGCTCTTATCACAATACATCCATCCATCCAGGTAATCAAGCACATTTGTACATTTGTTGCCATCATCATTTCCAAAACATTTTCTTTCTACTTGAGCCCTTGGTATCAGCTCCTCATGTTCCCCCCTCCCTCATAAACCTTTGATAATTTATAAATTGTTATTATTTTTTCATGTCTTACACTGATCAATGTCTCCCTTCACCCACTTTTCTGTTGTCCATCCCCTAGGGAGGGGGTTATATGTTGTTCATTGTGATAGGTTCCCCCTTTTCCCCCACATCTCCCTTCCCCTCCTGGTATCACTACTCTCATTATTGGTCCCAAAGTGTTTATTTGTCCTGGATTCCCTGGGTTTGCAGCTCTTATTTGCACCAGTGGACATCTTCTGGTCTAGCCAGATTTGTAAGGTAGAATTGGGATCATGATAGTGGGGAGGAGGAAGCATTAAAGAACTAGAGGAAAGGTGTATGTTTCATCTGTGATATACTGCACCCTGACTGGCTCATCTCCTCCCCGCGACCCTTCTGTAAGGAGATGTTCAGTTGCCTACAGATGGAATTTGGGTCTCCACTCCGTACTCCCCCTCATTCTCAATGATATGATTTTTATTCTTTGATGCCTGATATACCTGGTCCCTTCAACACTTTGTGACCACACAGGCTGGTGTGCTTCTTCCATGTGGGCTTTATTGCTTCTGAGCTAGGAGGCCACTTGTTTACTTTCAAGTCTTTAAGACCCAGACGCTATATCTTTTGATAGCTGAACACCATTAGCTTTCTTCACTACATTTTCTTATGCACCCATTTGTCTTTAGCGATCATGTCAGGAAGGTGAGCATACCAAGTTAATAGAACAAAGTGTTCTTGCATTGAGGGAGTACTTGAGTGGAGCCCAAATGAACAAAGGATATTCTTATCTAGGTTTTATTTGCATAGAAAATGTTTTGAGTACCCTCTTTATTGAGAATAATGTTTTGTGTATATGCCCTGCATTGTGTTGAAGAATTTCCCTCCTATTCCTATTTTGATCCCACTTGGTTTTAATATGTTATTATTGAATTTTTGATATATTGTCAAATTCTGTTGGCTAGGATTTTCTTCTGAGAATTTTTACATCATGAGAGATATTAATCCTTAAATTTTCTTTTTTGTGTGATGATCAAGGATTGTAGCCTTCAGTATTGATTACAACTCAATTTTAAAAAGACCAAAATCCTCACAACTGGACCAATAGGTAACATCATGATGAACAGAGAATACATAGAAGTTGTCAAGGATTTTGTCTGCCTTGGATCCACAATCAATGCCCATGGAAGCATCAGTCAAGAGATCAAAAGACAAAACCATAGAAAACTTTATTAAACAAAAATATAAAAATGTGAAGCTATTTCAAAATGTCTTCCATCTAGGTCTATGTATTTCTGTTGGTGGGTTTTACATCTCTCTAGCCCTACCTCCCCAAATTCTGTGCTCTTTGTTTTACATCACATCATATAGGTATTTTTGGCATCCTGGAGGAACTTAAATTGTGTTTTTTTCCCCTGAATTTCTTTGAGTTTTCATTTAAAAACAACAAGAACCGATAACTCTCAAAAATGGAGAGATCAGAACTGAGGGGAGCTGGGATGAGATTTCCCCACGAGATCCTCCGAGGACAGCCCTTGTTGAGCCAGAGGAATGAGCAGGTGCACTTTCACGATGCACATCCCTTGATGTAACTTTCCCGGCCTTTTTCTTATCTAGGCAGTTTTTCCATTTTCCTAAAACTTCTTTACAATAAGCTCCCTAATTTTCCTTTGAGAAAAAGTATCAAGGTTATCTCCTTGAATTTTTCCTAACCAGTCACCATGATCCTTTGAACAGATCTTTTTGCTTGAATTTAACTGGCCCAGGAAACCCCCATAGAAGTCACTGGTTTTATTGCACCTATTTTTGGAAGACACTCTAGTGACAAAAAGACAAGTACTGCGATAACTTGTCTGCCGCCCTCCATTAATCACAAAGGCATGTGAAAATATGTTTAGTTTGTCATAAATCCTTGCTTAATGGAACAAAAATAAGGATACCTTTGTTTTTACCCTGGTATGTATTTCTATTCTTTCTTGTCTTTGTGTTTATAATGTGTCTCTTGTAGACAGTGTATGGATGGCCCATGCTTTCTTATCCATCCCGCTACTCTCTGTCTCTTGACTGGTGCATTTAATTCATTTACATTCAGTAGGAACAAATTTACTGCCTTTATAATGCTGTGTGTTTGTATTTGCATATGTGTGGTGTTGATAATTTCTTTGCTTAATGCATTTTTCTGTGATGAGTTCTTTCTACGTGTTAGGCAGGGTTACTATCTGGTTGCTGTTTGCCATTGGTTCTTTATGCACAGTGTTCCCCCTTGCATATTTCGTAGCAATGGTAGACTTTCTATTAACTAGGATGTCCTGATTTCACCATCACATTTGAGGAATATTGAGTTCTTGTCTGGCAATTCTTATTCTTTCAGTGTTTTTGCATGCCATCTAATTGCCTTCTTGCTTGCTGGTTTCTGTTGAGAAATCAGAATTTAGTTGTATTGGTGCTATGGTAACTTTGTAAAGCTGTTTTCAGGATTCTTTCTTTGCCTTTGGTTTTGGAAAGATTAATTGTAATATGTCTTGGTGATTTTCTTTGGAGTCTTATTTTGGGTTTGTGAAATTTTTTTCATGTATCATAAAGGGTTTCCGTGACATTAGGGAAATTTCCTTCCAATTCCTTGACAATTTACTTGGTTTTCTTCTTGTTGTAGGATTTCAATTGCATGTTAGTTATTCCTCTTAATATGCACCCCATCATTCTTAGGCTTCTTTCTTACTCACTTTTTTCATGTTTTCTTCCGACTCTTTTCCTCTCAAAGATTAATATTCAAAGAGTTGTCTTCAGTCTTGTTAATTCTGTCATCTATTGATTCATTTCTAATCCTTTGTTCTTCTAAAGTGTTATGTATTTCTAAAAATTTAGTACTAATCTTTTGGATTTCTATTTTTTATATACAATTTCTAATTTTTCATTATAATATTGATTTTTTTTCTTACATATATTTTACAAGTCTTCTAGACCTTTGTCTTTGTTTTTCTTGATTTTTGTCTTTGCCTTCCTGACACTTTTTCCTCAATCTATTGAAAGTACCAAAATAAAATTCTTTTGAATTCCTTATTAGATAGTTCCAATAGCATTTTTTTCCTCTAGAATATTTACTGGCCCTGTAACTTGGTTACTTTTTGAGCTATCTCATCTTATGATTTTGTGTGATATAAGTTATCCGTTGTCTTTGAGACAGTACTGTGTGGGAGTGGGAATCTGTCTAGTGTGGAGAATAGGACTGGTGCTCTTGAATAGAGGTGTTGGGAGATAGGGCACTTACTCAGCTAGAAAAAAAGTGAGGTGTGGGTACTGATGCAAGTGTTAGCTGTCAATCATTATTACAGTGGGGATGTAGGGTTCACTCTCAAGGCACAGGTACTGTGGTCCATGGAGGAGCAAGATGGGCCCTGCTCACCCTAGGACATCTCCACGTAGCTGAATCACCAGAGTGCAATACTTTTTACTCACTTTAAGTTGCATAGTATAAATACTTTTTACTTCCATAAGTAAAAGCAAAAACAATATTATGACTGGCTAATATTAAGGGAAAAGAATTAGAAATTCAAATGCTCACTTGTTCTAACATTGAGAAACAAAACTGAGTTTGCCTGTGAAACGCTAATGTGAATTTTTTTTTATTTAGAGAAAATGCTAAAGAGCATAAAGTTTTATCTCCCACGCAAATGGGAAATAGCATAATAGGACTTCCTTTAGAATCAAAGCCTATCTGGGCAGAGCCAGAGGTGACCGTAGTGCCTCAGAGAGTCAGGGAAAGCATGCATCAGAGGCTCTCACTCTCCTTCTTACCACTTAAAAGAGAGGAGGCATATGTTTATGCAATTTTTAAAAATTGCTCACTTACGGTATTGGTTTGTTTGAGTAGGACATTTTTAACTGATCCTAAATAACCTACTTCTTCCTTGACTTTCCATCCTTTCACCCCTTCCTCAATGAATTCTTTTTGTTTAATAGAAGCACTTTCTGCATGCAGTTTGACAAATTAGACATATCCAGACTGTCTCATGTTGCGAATGTGTTTGCAGACCCACTGACTCCGAGCCTACTCTTTCCATAGCAGAAGGCTTCCCTGGCACACATCTCTGAATTCTCACTCCAGTATTGACCTCCTGCTGACCTTAAAGTTTAAATTGCAGAAAGTTCATTGCCATGAATTTGCTTAATATTTTCATTTTGCCAGGCTCACATATTCTGAGCTGCTTTATTTCTGAAAAGGAGAAACACCCCCTCTCCAGATCTTACAAACCAACATTTTAAATTATATTTACACAAAACAGTACTGCTTTAGAACACAGAAACACAATGATTTCTAAACAATAGACCAAAGAAGAGAGATTTTATTGTCACACATGGCTAAGTCCCCATTATTTAATTTTACAGTTTCATAGTTATTTACAAACTCATAATCTGTTTTCTCTCTCTCCTTTTCACAGGAGGCTAAAGCACCCTGTCCCTATTTTAGAGGTGAAAACCTTATTCAGATAACTTTTATTCCTCCTTTGGAAATAGTTTAAATAAGTTTTCAATCTTATCTTTTCCCTATGGAGAAATACAAATAGCAATGCTATGAGTAAATGTTATGAATGATAATTTAAAAATAACTAGTAGATTTTTAAAGTTCTATGAAAATTTAACACCAACCATTAAAGTCAAATGTTCTACCAAGTTCTGCAGTCCAAAATTGGTCAAACTTTCAGTCACGATGGATTGTTGATTACTGGTAAAAAATTTGAATGCAAAAAATTGGAAACAAAGAGGAAGAAACTGTAGGTGAAAAATATGGCCTTGCTGACAGAAATGAAGCTGTAGATATCATTAGAGAATTGTGTAAGACTAACTATTGACTCACTATAAATATCTACTTCAATAATATGCATGGTAATATACACGTGGACTTTGCCAATTGTAATGCTCAGGAATAACAATGACTTCACATGTGGAAAGATACCCTATATCATTATCCAGAAAAAGACCAGTGGTAGACTGTGAAATAAACCATCAATGACTCATGTGACAGTTCAAGTTGAAGCTAAAAAATTAAAGATCTGAGACTCAAAATATGTCATTGAGAATATCCCATAAGAATTTAGAGGCCTAGCATGAATGGATTTGCCATATTGAACACTAAGACTGAAAAATAGTATCGTTGTGAGATGACATCCAAAACATCTTACATTCAGAAAGCAAAATGCCGTTTAAAAGACAGGAAAGAAAGAAACGACCAAAATGGGTGTCACAAGAGACGTGGAAACTTGCTCTTGGATGCTGAAGAGTGAAAGGAATTGGAAGACATGATGAAGGAAGAGAGCTGAACAGAACATTTCAAAGGGCAGCTTAAGGAGATAAAGTATTATCACAAAAAGTGCAAAGACATGAAATTAGAAAATGAAAAGGAATCACACTCTGCATTTCTCAGGCTGAAAAAAAAACCCCCGAAGAATAAAAATTCAGACCTTAAGTTTCAATGTTGGAGGATTCTATGGGCAAAATATTGAGCCGTGCGGAAATCTTCAGAAGGAGAGTAATGGACTACAGGGACTCACTGTACCAAAAGGAATTGGCTGATGTTCAATCATTTTAGGCGGGGGCATATGATCCAAGGGAGACTGAAGGAAAGTTCAAGCTGCACTAAAGGCCATGGTGGAAATCAGGGATTGAGAGAATCTTGAGATGTTTCAACAAATTGAGGCAGATGATGGGTGCACATTCAACTATACCAAGAAATTTGACAGGCATCTACCCTGCTAACTGACTAGAAGAGATCCATATTTGTGCCCATTCCAAAGAAAGGTGACCCAACAGACTGTGGGAAGTACTGAACAATATTATTGATATTCCACAGAAGTAAAATTTTGCTAATGAGAATTCATAAATGGTTACACCAGTATATCAACAGGTGTCTGCCAGAAATTCAAGCTGGACTTAGAAGAGCACTTGGAACAAGACACACGCTGACCTCATATGGATCTTTGCTGAAAGTAGAGCCTATCAGAAAGGTGTTTATTTGTGTTTTATTTAGGATGCAAAAGCACTAGACTGTGTGAATTGTAACAAACTATGGATAGCATCTGTGAAGAACGAGAATTCCAGAACCCTTCAATGTGTTCATGTAGAACTTGGACATAGATCAAGAAACGGTCACTCAAGGAGAACTGTGGTTTGAAGTTAGGAGAGGTAGTGTCCGGGTTGCATTCTTTCACTACATGTCTTCAAGCTGTCTGCGGAGCAAATAACTGGAGAAGCTGAACTCTGTGAAGGACCCAAGAATGGGACTGGAGAAAGGCTCACCCACAACCTGCGGCATCCGAACGACATAGCATTCCTTACAGAAAGTGAAGAGGGCTCGAGCCACTTACTGATGAAGACCGAAGACTTCAGCTTTCAATATGGATTACACGTCAACAGACAGAAAACAAAAATCTTCACAGCGAGGCCGAGAAGCCACGTCATGATACACAGAGAACAGATTGGAATTGTCAAGGATTTTATTTTATTTGGATCCAAAAGGAATGCCTATGAAAGTAGCAGTCAAAACACCAAATGATGTCTTGCACTGGGCATCTGATGCACAAAACCTGTTTATTATTCTAGTGCCTCCTTGCTTTATTATGACACATAGACAGAGTTATACCTTGTGAATGAATATTATTGAAAGTTTTGCCCTATCAGCCAACCTGCATTATTTGTGTAAATAGTGTCCAGTTACTTAAGAGGCTAATCAGTAAAAGTCAACAATTCATATATTGTGGTTTGTAGCTGCCTTAGACTCATATAATTTCCGTCCCTCAACAGTGCTTTTAATCCTATACCATTGGCTAAATTAACGACACTATCCATAAAATTACCGTCTGTCCCAGGGGAATGATGGATAATGTTCTCTAACATAAAATGATAATGACATCTCTATGGTGGACCAGAGAAATATATAAACCATAGATATATGAATGGACTTGGGGCTTGCAAATAATTCTAGCTATAATCTAAGAACAATTAATTCTTATGACATGGTCCTACTTGCTGCTCACGCTCATGAAGAGATCATTGAAGATATGAGTGCAAAGTGAGCGGTCAGCAAAAAAGAGTCAGCTCGTCGATGCGATGGATTCACCCAATAGCGCCAACAGGACCAACTGTTTGATTTTGTTGTCTATGGGATGCCTATGCATTGGCGTAGACTCGATGGCACCTAACAACCCCCACCACAACACCCCTGGGTGTTGTAAATAGTTAGTGTACTGGCTGCTTACCAAAAAGTTTCGTGGTTCAAGTCTACCTGGGGTTCCTTGACAGAAAAGCATGGTGATCTATTTTTGGAAAAGTCAGACATGGAAAGCCCTATGCAACACAGTTTCACTCTGACTCATAAGGGGTCCATGTGTACTCGGACACACATGGCTTAATGGCAAATGGAAAATAACTGGTATCATTAACATGTCAATCTTCTCTCCACCCAAAACTAAAACATCACTAAGAATTCTCAGACACCCAGAGCACAAATTTAGCTAACAAGGAGAAAATAGGACTTGTAAAAGTTCAATGTAGAAAGTGACATTGTGTATAGCACCTTGGTTAAGCCCTGGGCAAAAATTTCTCCTTGAACGTCCTGGTCAGATTCATATATACATTAATTTCAGTTATGTATAATTGAATTTAAACATTTATGACTTAGAGAAACTATATCAAAACATAAAGTTCTAAAATTCAGCCAACACACAAACACACACACACATACACACACACACACGAGGGGGTTACAAAAAGTACATGGAAAAGTTCCATTCTCTTTTAATTCCATTTTCCACGGACTATTTGGAGGCCACTCATGATCTATATTTCCCTTCACTGCTGAATAAAGCTCCAATTACCTTTTCATATTAAATTTCTTCTGAATAATTGATTTTATTTAATTGGCTATTATTTACCAGTTTGCTTTTCATTGATAGTTCAATTTGCTGCAGGAGCAGGGATCTTTGTGGGGCAGAAGGTGGTCTTCTCTGTGGAAGTGATAAAGAGAGACCCAGTGCAAAGCCAAGGAGGAGCGAGAGACCAGCTAATAAATGGCCAGCAGCAAACCAGACAGAGGCTTTTAGCATCTCCAGACAATGTCCAAGCATGCAGATCAATAACAATTAAAGTAGATTATGAAAAGGCAATACTGGAGAGTTAAATCTTTGGACTTGATTTAAACTGGGTTAAATGCTTGCTGGAAAGGATTGTTCAGGGCTGTACGTGGGGCAAGGCTTAGACGTATAGCGAATACATTTTCTTAAGAATAACCGCGTGAGTTTATATCTGGGCTGTGAGTGGCATAAGCAGTTAGAGCTTGGCCAGCCACCTAAGGATTGGTGGGTTCAACCCACTCGGTGATACTCTGAAAGACAGGCTTCTTGATCTGCTAGGGCCAAGAAAAGCCTGCGGTGACACACAGGCCCCCCCATGGGCTGGGGTTGTGGTGCAGTGAGTTATTTGGCATGGCTCTTTTAGCCACAGTCTCTGTAACAACTCTCACCAAAGGACCGAGTCGGGGCAGCAGACTAGGCAGATTTTTCTCTTTTTCTGATGGGCCTGAGTAAAAGAAGCTGGGAGAAGTTGCTAATAGGACTGTGTGGCTCAGTTGTCAGTGAGTGTTAACAGGATCAATTGTGATTGTATGAACTTCAAATGTTCCCATGGAGATTGGTCAATGTGTTAGTCTGGGTAGACTAGGGAAACAGATTCACAGACACTCATATGTATATAAGAAAGAGGTTCGTATACAAGAGCAATTGAATATTGAGAAAATGTCCCAGCCCAGTCCAGATCAAGTCCATAAGTCCAATATTAGCCCACATGTCCGTTACCAATATATAAATTCTTCTTCAGACCCATGAAATACATGCAATGATGATGAATGTAGGAGGATCACAAGCCAGTGTGTTGGAAGTCCTGTGGATCCAGTGGTGTTGTAAGCATCTGAGTGCTGGCAGGGATCTCTACATGACTTCTCCGGCTCCAGAGGTCTGATTGCAGCAGGGTGGGTCCATGTGGCTTCTCCAGCTCCCAGGACATAGTGCCATGTGTCTTGTCAGTACAGCATCTCTCAGGGAGTGAGCAGAGAGAGAGAAGTATCTCCCGCCTCCAAGGAGGAAATACAGGAGCTCCCAGAATTCTCAGGAGAAGGACATGCCCACACAGAGGCCTCATTGGTTATATCCTGATTGACAGGCCAGACTCCACCCCATTCACTCATAATCCTCTCTAATAGACACCAGATGTTGTAACTATCCCAGTCGATTTTGCTATCCATCTCAGAAGCATTAGTAGGGGTGACATCAGAGATAGCCAAGAAATGGTGGCAGCAGTGCCAAGAGCCTGAGACAGAGCAGCAGGCTTCTTAGGCCACCAAGCACATAAAACTGAGTGCCTTCAGATAGGACGTTTGCTTGAAGAGTGGGATGCCTCCAGGCACTTGATTGGGTGAGCTAGGTTTGCTGACCCCTGGAGCTAGAGCCAAGTGCATTCAGGCTGAGGCTTAAGGCAGAATGACTTGCTCTGTGGGCTTCACTAAAAGAGCTTTGCAACATTGCTTAAGGAGGGCAGAGGCCACAGGCTGTATGGCTGAAGGTTGAGGACACGAAGAGAGCCATGCTGGTGGCCCTCTATTAGTGTTTCACCTACTAAGAAGTCAACGCTAGTCACATGGTCCCGCCCATCATTCGGTGAGAGTGCATAACCTTAGGGACAGAAGTGCTGTAAGTAATTTCACTTACACAGACACACACATGCACACATTCTTACAGTTATAGATAACATGTTGTTAAAGTTTGTATACATTTATTCATATGTCATACATATGAGCTTCTAAAAGTTCATGGGGAAAAGGAACGAAACAGAAACAGATTTTTTCCATGAACTTTAGAAAGCCATCTGATATTATGCTAGAGGCCAGCATACCAAAACTATACATATTTATATTTGGTGGAGAGTGGCCAGGTTGCAGGTAGGCAGTGTTGCTATGTCCTTTCCAACCTCCGCCTGATATGACAGTTATTTTATTGCTGGGCCCTGGAGAACACTAGAGCTGGACTTCAACTCAAATGGCCAACTTTACAAAGTCTTAGGGAATTAAAAATGAAACAAAACAACAAATGTACTTATCAGATCTGCAACACAGTCTGGACAACATAAGACATAGGCACTACTGCCCTACTATCTGGGCACAGGTAAAGGCTCTTTTCCAAAGACCATGCAAATTCCAATGTACCGATAATATGTAATAGACGTGAGGAGACCAATCTGTCAGTGAAGTTGCCAAGGTGGCAGACAGCAAGCCCCCGTGAATCAGTATGTGGGCTGATGGAATTTGGAAGCCAAGCGGTGGAAGCTGGCTATAGGGAGACGCGTAGAGGGTGGAGGAGACAGAGGCAGTTAAGAAGGTGAAAGGTCCTTCAAATTCCATTTTCTCATTCTGCTTGTCAGAAACAGAGGCGCCGAAGGTCTCAAGGTCTCTGCAGCGAAGGGCAGAATGATGGTGCACTTTCAGGAGAGGCAGATTGTCTACAAATAGCCCAGGGACCGGGGGCAAAGCAAAGGTGTTGAGGAGAGACGGCAAGAAGCAAAACATTCACTGAGCAACATCTACTGCACAGAGCTCACCATTCACAGGGCACCACCATTGCCTCAGCCCACCCTGACTCCCCCCGAGCGGCAGGCCCTGGCTTACATTAGGTCTCCTCACATCCAACCCACCCTCTCCTCCTGCCGCTGTCCACTGCTCTTCTGGCAACATCCCCCAAGCAGAGTTCATCTCTTCCGTCTCTGAGCATCTGGGCTCCCAGCCCTTGCTGCTCCTCACTGCCATCGGCTGAGGGCAGGACTGGCCTCGTCCAGTCAGCATTCCCTATATCCAGCATAGCACCAGATCCAAAGTAGCTATTCCACTCTCCCGGATCCTGCCCACTTCAGAAAACGGCAGCTCTGTCTTTCTAATGATCAGGCCAAGGGGCCGGGGGTCATTTTAGAGCATTTTCTTTCTCACAGAGACCCTTGCAGAATTAAAGATATCCTGACCTATGTACAGGGTCCCTGGGTGGTGCCAATGACTAATATAGTCAGCTGCTGCTAAGCAAAAGTCTAGCAAGAGGCACCTCAGAAGAAAGGGTAGGGACCTTCGCCCAGGAAACCCCGCATTGGAAGCCCCATGGAACACCGTTCTGCTCTGACCCACATGGCTTGCCAGAAGCCCACATCCACTCGTGGACACCTTAATAACTGGTCGACTTGGACCACGCAAACCATCATCCTCAACCCTGGCTGCGAGTTAGAAACCCTTGACTCCTTAGATACACTTGACTACTTAGAAACCCTTGGATAGTTGTGACCATTTCTGACAAGATACTGAAGCTCCACTCCCATACCAGACTACTGCAATGTGAGCTGTGAGGTGTGTGTGTGTGTGTGTGTGTGTGTGTGTGTGTGTGTGTGTGTGTGAAGTAAAAGCAAGGGTACTAAAAAGAAAAACAAACAAAGAAATCCTGAAAACCTCCCCTACTGGTTGCAATGGGCAGCTAGGGTTGAGACACTGAAACTCAGGTTCTCTACATATCCAGGGTGCATGAATTCCCACCCAACCCACTCTCCCTCCTGGCCTGACCTGCCTCACTTGGCAGCGGCATCTTCTTTGCTTGTCACCAGCTGCTGTGTTTTTAAGCTCTGTTTCCTGAATGTTTATTACGAGCAGATACCATGCTATATGTTATGTCACTGAACCTTCTTAGCAATCCCCCGGGAGGGACTATTATTAGCCCCTTTAATATGTGGAGGAAACTGAGGCAGAGAGAGCTTAAGTAATTGGCTCCAAATGAAAGAGTGAACCAAGGATCCTCTGTGGCTTTGGTCTCAGATTTTTTGCTTTCTCAGGGTTTCTATTCTTAACCACGGTGCGGACCTGTCTCCAACAGCAACCAGGGAAAGGAAGACACTGATCTTTCATCATGTCTCTTCGAACTATGTGAATTAGAGTCGTTCATCTAGCCACTGTTCTGGAGTATTGGGCTGAATAAGGAATGTGACCATTCCCTGAGTCTGTAGACTGGTCTCTGCCCTCACAGATGAGACTTTTTCATTTGGGTGTTCTAAGCCCCACACAGCACAATAATAGCACAGGATTATTTGGACAGAGGAACAAATATTTAAAAAGTACAGGTTTCTATACTTTTTCCGTGCCATTAATGAGATGGTGGAGCAACATCTTAAACATTCTGAAAGAAAAAGCTGTCAGTCCGGAGCTACACCCAGTGAAAAATCTTTTTAAAATGAAAGTGAAATGAAGATGATTTTAGACATATAAACTGTAAGAATTCATCACTAGTAGACCCATTAAGAAATACTAAAAGAAGTTCATTAAGCAGAAAGACAATGATACCAATCAAAAGATGAAGCTACACAAAGGAGCCAAGAAGGTCAGAAATGCTAATGACATGGATAAATATGCAAGATTATTTTCTTATTATTTAAAGATCTTTAAAGACACCCAGATGGCTCAATTATACATGACGGGGCATATAGCTGTATAGTATTATGAATTGAAATGGGAACCTCCCCTCTCCCCCAAGAGGTATGTTGAAATTCTAGCTCTTATACCTGTGAATGTGACCCTGTTTGGAATTACCAAAACCAAACCAAGCTCACTGCCATCGAGTCAATTATGACTCATAGAGACCTGACAGGACAGAGTAGAACTGCCTCTGTGAGTTCCTCAGGCTGTGTATGGGAGTAGGAAACCCCGTCTTTCTGCTGAGGAGCAGAAAGCTGCTGGTTTTGAACTCCCAACCTTGCAGCTCAAAGCCCAATGTGTAACCACTCCACCTGGAAATACTGTCTTTAAAGTGATATCAGGTTAATATCAAGTAACACTGGACGTAGAGGTGGATTAGTCCTAATTCTATATGACTTGGGTCCCTACAAAAGAAGAGAAGGCGCATAGACAGGGAGACAGGCCAGTCGCCATGTGCGCTGCGGTTGTAAGTTAAAGAACTAGCAGAAACTAGGAGAGAGGTATGAAACAAATTCTCCCTCAGTGTCTCAGAAGGAATCACTATGGCTGGCATCAGGATCTCAGATTCCCAGGCACCAGGTCTGTGTGACAAGACAATACATTTTTTATACTTATAAGGATTTTTTGGCATAGTGGTTATGAGGTGGGCTGAAATTTGCAAGGTTTGCAGTTCAAAACCATGAGTTGCTCTGATGGAGAAAGAAGAGGGCTTTCAACTCCTGTAAAGAGTTACAGTCTGGGAAACTTCCAGAGACAGTTCTATCCTGTCCTATAGGGTCACTATGAGTTGACATTGAATGGTTAGCAGTGAGTTTGGTTTGGCTTTGGATAAGCTCCTAGTTTGTAGCATTGTGTTAGGGCAGCCCAAGGACACTCATGCATAGAAGCAAGTCCCTAATATAGCAACACTAGCAAAAACTCAACAACCAAAAAAACCTCCTTGCCATCGAGGAGGCTCTGACTCATAGCAACCCTATAGAGCAAGGCAGAACTGCCCTCGTGGGGTTCTGGGCCTGTAACTCTTTACAGGAGTAGAAAGATTAATCTTTCTCCCTTGGAGCAGATAATAGTTTCAAACTGCTAACCTAGTGGTTAGCTGCCCAACACATAATTACTAACAGTTTGAAAACCACTAGCTGAACTGAGGGAGAAATAAGAGGCTTTTTACTCCTGTTGACATGAGGCCATTTACAGTCTTGGAAACCCGCACCAGCAGTTCCACCTTGTCCTGTAGGGTTGCTAGGAGTGGGAATTTAATTGATGGCCATGAGCATAAAGGGTAAAGGGAATAAACTGAAGTATATGTTTGTAAGGTTCTGATCTAATACGTTACACCTGAAGAGGTATGAAGGGAAACAGAGATACATCAGAAAGTGCACTATAAACCCTAAAACAAATGAAATCATCGAGTCAGTTCCAATTCTACATAGGGCTTCCAAGCGTATAAATCTCTATGGGAGCAGATAGCCTCATCTTTCTCCTGTGGAATGGCTGCTGGGTTTGAACTGCTGCTCTTGCAGTTAACAGCCTAATGCTTATCAGGCAGCACAAGCAGGGCTCCTTAACTATAGGACCAGAAGTCTGATATTGGGAAAGAATGAGTAGTTTCTTATACATACATCTGTATGGCCGGATCAATGCCAGGCCGGCTTCTAGCAGCAAGTGACCTTGAATCTCCCCCACCCATGCGGAGCTGACCAGAGCAGGCTGACACAACAAGCAGCAAGTGGCCTTGAATTTCCCACACACACCTTCGGAGTTGACCAGAGCTGGCTATGTAACCTGTCAACAGCTCTTCAAGTGTTTTCTTTCTTTTATTCATGATCTGTTTCATTCATGGCCCATTTGGTTCAATGTCCACTTTGTTCTCGGCCCGCTGCTCTGCACCCAGCAAGAATACACCCGGAACCAGGAAGATACCTCACATTCCAGAAACCCGGACATACCTGTATCTCCCAATCCCTGACTATTTTACCTCATATGGACTCAAAACAGCCCAGTCACATGTTCTCTGGCCATATAAGCACCACCCCTGTAGCCTGGAGTGCTACTCCCCCGCTCAACACTAAGGACACTGGGACTTGGCGCAGGCTGGGTTTTTCCCCCCAATGAAGCCTGTTTGCTCTAATTCGACTGATTTGGTCTCTGGCGCCTCTCAACTACCTTACAACATCCTAAACTGTGGGATTGGCTGAAGTAGAGTAGAGTGGAGGGTGATGGAAAGCCGCTCTCTGTTTTGGACTAGGCAGCTGGCTGTTCTTTTGTCAAAGTAAACAGTTGTTTAAACCACATCCTGTTTTCCTCGGGACCTCTGATCAAGTGCCTAACAAAACAATGGCAATCAAGGCCTTAGCACAGTCCTCCATTAGAACCTTCGAGAAACAGATAAATTTGACTTGAAAAGAAACTCTATGCTAATGAGTCAATTGTAACTTGTGGTGACCGTACAGGAAAAGATAGAACTGCCCCATACGGTTTCCAAGGCAGAATGGCCCTGAAAATAGAATGGAAATCTTTCTCTCATAGAACAGCTGGTGAGTTTGAACTGCTGTCTTTCAGTTAGTAGTCCCAAACTAGGCAACAGCACCGCCAGAGCTCCTTATAAACGCTACAGAACTCAACTCAACTCACTGCTATCAAGTCGATGCTGACTCACAGAGACCACACAGGGCAGGGCAGACTCAAACTGTGAGTTTCCAAGACTGTAACTCTTTACAGGAGTAGAAAGTCCTACTTTTCTCCCTGGGAATGGCTGATGGTTTTGAACTGCTGACTTGAAGTTAACAGCCCAACTCCTAAACATTACATCACTAGGGATGAGCCATTCAGCATGTAGTATAGTACCGATGAAATATACAACTTTCTTCTAGTTCTTAGCGCTTCCCCCCCCCACCTCCCATATCATGATCCCAATTCTACCTTACAAATCTGGCTAGACCAGAGGATATACACTGATACAGATAAGAACTGGAAACACAGGGAATCCAGTACAGATAAACCCCTTAGGACCAATAATGAGAGTAGTGATACCAGGAGGGTAAGGGTAAGGTGGGGGAGAAATGGGGATTTGATTACAAAGATCTACATATAACCCCCTCCTTGGGGAATGGACAACAGAAAAATGGGTGAAGGGAGATGTTGGACAGTGTAAGACATAACAAAAGAATAATAATTTATAAATTATCAAGGGTTCATGAGGGAGGGAGGAACAAGAAAAATGAACTGATACCAAGGACTCAAGTAAAAAGCAATTGTTTTGAGAATGATGATGGCAACAAATGTAAAAATGTGCTTGACACAATGGATGGGTGTATGGATTGTGATAAGAGTTGTACGGGTCCCCAATAAAATGAATGATTTTTTTTAAATAAAGAAAGGAATAAGTCACAATACACCACTTAGTAGAAGTTCAATTTATGATGACGAACAAGTGAATGGATAGCTGTGGTACAGATATGTCATGGGATTCTACTTGATAATGAAAAGGGACAAATTACTCATACATGAAACCATATGAATGAACCTCTAAAGTATGCTTAGTGAAATAAACCTGGTAAGACAATGTGTACTGAAAGAGTCCATTGATATAAAACTCTAGGAAATGCAAGGGGTCCTGGTGGTGTGAAGGGGTACTCATCAAGGTGCCAGTCACAAGGTCTGTGGTTTGAAACCACCAGTCACTCAGCAGGAGAAAGATGAGGCTGTCTCAGAAACCCTAAGGGCAGTTCTGTTCTGTCCACAAGTTAGAATTGACACCCACGGCAGTGTGTTTGGTGTGGGCTGGTCTACAAAATGCATACTAATCTATCACGAAAGCAAATATTTCAGCAATTTTATGGGGAAGAAGAACGGAGAGGGGCCAGAGCAGCAATTACTTATGGACACAAGAAAACATTGATCTTGATAGAAATGTCCACTGTCTGGATTTTGGTGATAGTTTCACAAGTTCAAAACATCAACTTGTACACTTTAAATATACGCATTTACTGTATTTATATTTCAATCAACAAGAATATTTTTAAATGGTGCCAAAAAGAAGTTTGTATCATTAAGGAGATACTGGAAATAAGTACATGTTTGGCTTTCTACTCTCATAAAGGGTTACCATCTTGGAAACTCACAGGGGCAGTTTTACCTGTGTTCCAGGGTTACTATGAGTTGGCTTCAACTCACTGGCAGTGAGTGTAGAAAGCAGCAATGAAGAAAAAGGACACATTGCACTGGTAAATCTTTTGCAAACGTATCTTTAAAAGGTTGAAGGAAAGGATGTCACTTTGAAGACTACGCTGTTCCTGTCCATGGTATTCCAATTGCCTAAAAGGCATGTGAAATTTGGATATTGAATAAGGAAGACTGAAGAACAGAATCATGATGCTGGTGAAGAACTGAAAGATTGAAAGTACCATGGACTGTGAGAGAGGTGAAATTTATTGTGCCAACCTGGCCGATAAACACATGTGGGGTTAATTGAAAGGCAGAAAGATAAATGGCTCAGTGAGCCTTGCCTTTATAGTTCTCAGGTCTCTTGCTTTCTGATGATTGGACCAGGGTGCAGCTAGCTGCCTTGGCCAGTTCCCTGCTTCCACTGGCAATGCTTACTTCCTGCAAGACATCCCTGAGGAGAAGCCGCATGGACCTACCTGATGCAGCCCTGAGTACTGGAGCAGCTGTGTGGAGACCCCTGCCAGCGGTGAGATGCTTACACATTCACTGATTCGGCTTTCCTCCTGAAGTCAGCATTATTACGTGTGTTGTGTGAGATGGAGGAGGACTTTGTAGATCGGTGTCCAACATATGGGCTAATGTTGGACTTATGGGTTTGGGCACCACTGATTTGGGATGCTTCCTTAATGTACACTTACCTTTTATATAAAACTCTCTCTTATACATATGAGTTTCTGTAGATGTGTTTTCCTAGTTTCCCAGACTAACACAGACTAACAATAGAACAGACAGACCTGTCTTTTAGAAGAAGTACAGCCAGAAGGGTCCTTAAAAGTGAGGATGGCGAAACTTCATCTCACATGCTTTGGACAGGTTATCAGGAGAGACCAGTTCCTAGAAAAGGGCATCATGCTTAGTGCGTTAGTCTGGGTTGACCGGAGAAACAAATTCATAGACACTCATGTGTAGGTAAGAGAGAACTTTATATCCACCAGTAATTGTATATTAAGAAAACATCCCAGTCTAGTCTTCAAGAACATAAGTCTGATATTAGCCCATATGTCTAATAGCAGTCTATACATTCCTCTTCAGAGCCACACAACACATGTAATGATGCCGCATGCAGGAAGATCACAGGCTGGTGGGTGAGGAGTCTTGTGGAAGCATCTTAGTGCTGGCGTGGGTCTCCACATGGCTCCTCTGGCTCCATCAGCATAGCTCCATGTGGCTTGTCAGCAGAAATGTGTTGCAGAGAGTGCGTGTCCCATCTCCAGGGAGGAAGACAGGAGTTCTCAGATTCCTAAGGAGAAGGCTGTGCCCACACAGAGGCCTCATTGGCTATGACCTGATTGACAGGCTAGACTCCACTCCTTCACAAGTTGACAGGAGATTATGTAACTGTCACACTTGGTAAAGTGGAGGGGCAGTGAAAAGGGGCAATCCACTTTTGTTGAGGTGGATTGACACAATGGCTGCAATGGGCTAAAACATGACCACATTTGTAAAGATGGTGTAGACTTAGACAGTGTTTAGTCCTGTTGTACACAGGATCATTACAAGTTGACCCAACTCAACAGTGCTAACAACAACAGAAACAAGAAGGACGAGAGAAGAATTGATGCATTTGCATTATGAGGTTGGCAATAAATGGTGAAGATGGCAGCAGAACAAAGAAACTTTCCTTGAAAGAAACACAGCCAGAATGCTCTTTAGAAGGATGATGAGACCTTGTCTCACATGCTTTGGACATGTTCTCAAGAGAGACCCTGGAAAAGGAAAGCATACTTGGTAAAATAGAGGGGCAAAGAAAAAGAGGAAGAATGTAGACGAGATAGACTGACAGTGACTTAAACAGTGAGCTCAAATATAACAACGTATGTATGCCAGAGCTTAGCCCCTGTTGCAGGGATACTGTAAGTTGGAACCAACTTTTTTATATCATTTTATTAGGGGCCTATACAACTCTTATCACAATCTATACATACATCAATTGAGTAAAGCACATTTGCACAGTCATTGCCCTCATCATCCTCAAAACATTTACTTTCCACCCAAGCCCCTGGTATTAGCTCCTCATTATTCCTCTCCCTCTCCATTGCCCCCTCTTTCATGAAATTTGATAATTTATAAATTATTATTTTGTCTTATCTTACACTGTCTGATGTCTCCCTTCACCCATTTTTCTGTTGTCCGTCCCCCAGGGAGGAGGTTATATGTAGATCCTTGTAATTAGTTCCCCCTTTCCAACCCATCTTCCACCCACCCTCCCAGTATCGCCACTCACACCACTGGTCCTGAAGGGATCATCTGCCCTGAATTCCTTGTGTTTCCAGTTCCTATTTGTACCAGTGTACATCCTCTGGTCTAGCCATAATTCTAAGGTAGAATTAGGATTATAATAGTCGGGGGGAGGGGAGGGAGGAAGCATTTAGGAACTAGAGGAAAGTTATATGTTTCATTGTTACTACATGGCACCCTGACTGGCTTGTCTCCTCCCAGAGACCCTTCTGTAAGGGGATGTCCAGTGGCCTACAAATGGGCTTTGGGTCTCCACTCTACACCCCAGTCCCATTCACAATGATACAATTTTTTGTTCTGATGATGCCTGATACCTGATCCCTTTGACACCTCATGATCTCACAGGCTGGTGTGCTTCTTCCATGTGGGCTTTGTTGCTTCTGAGCTAGATGGCTGCTTGTTTACCTTCAAGCCTTTAAGACCCCAGATGCTACATCTTTTGATAGCTGGGAACCATCAGATTTCTTCACCACATTTGCTTATGCACTCACTTTGTCTTCAGTGATTGTGTTAGGAAGGTGAGCATCATAGAATGCCAACTTAATTTAAGAAAGTATTCTTGCATTGAGGGAGTACTTGAGTGGAGGCCCAATGCCCATCTGCTACCTTAATACTAAACCTAAAAATATATGTTCATAGATCTATTTCCCCATCCTCATATATAAATATATTTACATATGTACATGCCTTTATTTAGACCTCTATAAATCCCCTTTGATTCCTAGCTCTTTCCTCTATTTCCCTTGACTTTCCTCTTGTCTTAGTATCATGCCCAGTCTTCAGTTGGGTTTCAGTAATTCCTCTTGGTTACATTACCTTTGATCACACCCTACCAGACCTCCTACACCCTCCTCACCACCAATTTGGATCACTAGTTGTTCCCTTGTCCCTGGGTTTGTTAACACCACTACCTTTCCCCCCACCTCCCCCTCTCACATGTCCCCCTGGAACTGTTGGTCCCATTGTTTTCTCCTCCAGATTGTTCATCCAGCCTATCTTCTTTAGACAGAACTCTGAAGATAATAACATGCACAGAAACAAGACAGAGCAAAACCAAGTAACAATATACAACAAAGCAACAACAACAAACCAATGACAAAAGAAAAAAAAAACACAAGAAAGAAGAGCTTGTAGTTAGTTCAAGGATTGTTTGTTGCCCTTTAGGAGTGTTTTCCAGTCCAGGCTGTTGGGGCACCATGCCTTGGCCCCAAAGTCCACCTTCAGCATTCCCCGGGGACCTCATTGCTCCATAAGTTGGAACCAACTTGACGGCATCTTACAACAGGATGAATGTGACTCCATCACAATGCTGCTGTTGTTTAAAGTATTAAAATATTACATCTAACACAATTAGCGTTAGGCCATACTCAAACCTCATTGCAGTTAATTAATGATTGGTTTGTATTTGCATTAGTGAATATCAAAGATTCTTATAAGAGCTGGACACTTTCCTAAATGGTGAGCAATTGAATTTCATCTGATTCAATTCAGAATGCAGTACCTATGTCCTTCCCGTGTTAGGGATTTTTTAGGACCATTCCAAGTCTTTGAAGCCAGTCCAGTCAGTGGTAAGCGGGGACCACAAACTACCAGCCACCCATATGGGAGAGCCTGGACAGCCATGACAGCAGAGCCGACCGGTAAAATGCAGCGAGCGAGCAAACAAAACCCTCACCAGCATAGCATCTGTGTGCATAAACTTAGCCTGGACCGATTCAGAAAGTGTTAAAAGCCGATCGTAACCAATGTGTAACCCCCAACTGCTTGTTGGGCACCCCCGGTCCTTTTAAGCTTGAGAGAACAAAACAAAAGTATTCTCGTGACACGTGTGGTGCTTATTTCACCATTGGCTTGCTATTGTCATCATTAATGTCATTATTGTTATTTTTAACTAAGATCGCAAGATGGCAAGTGTTTCTTTTCCACAGAGGGCTCTGTTTCCGCAGCAGAAGCAGGCGTAATGCAGGAGCGTGTACTGCCATCTGCAGTGGGGCGCTGCCTGCTGTAGTGTTTACCTTCGCTGGAGCTGCCTGGCTATTGTCGAACCAGTTGAAATGATTCATGGGTCTGACAGATGTCTGGTACAGCTGGATGTGTCCTTGATTATCCCAAAAGTGTGGACAGCACTGTCATTCACCATTGCCCAAATTATCTTTGTATTGACTGTGGAACCCTCTGTGACAGAACTGTAATGGCTAATTACCCAGGATACCTTGGGTACTCCCTTCTTAATGGTTTAGTGGCAAAGAAAAAGACCGTAATGAAATGAAGACCAGAGAGAGAGAGAGAGAGAGAGAGAGAGAGAGAGAGAGAGAGAGAGAGAGAGAGAGAGAGAGAGCAATAAAAGTAACATCCTATTTTTTTGGGCGGGGGGCTCGGACTCTCTTGTGATGATTCAGAATATATATTTATCTGATAGCATGCAGTTTATGCTAATGAATTCCAGGGCCACACTAGAAGAAGCATAGATTTCTCATGAAACACATAAGGAGGGAAATAAAATGGAAAGAACCCTGACAGTGATAAATTATGGACAATAGCAGGAGCTATTAGCTGTGAGAGAATTGTATGTATCACGTACTTGAAAAAGAGATGACGAGTGGCCATTTGGCTGCCTCATATGTTGCAGGGGGAAAAAGAACATGTTCTGTTTAGCAAATAACCTCCCAGAAATGGAGAGGAGGGGCGGAGAGGCGAGGGAGACCCTCAGTAAAGCCGCCTGAAGGAACAAGGATTGGAAAGCTGAGGTTTTATTTTCCCCCATAAAGTCATAAATTAGCGTCTTTGGACAAGCATAGCTCCCACAAAGCAGATATATATTAGAGGGTGGGGAAGATAAGGGAATCGAGGATACCAAATCCCATTTTGACTTTCAGTGGCGATGATGGGATCCCTGGAGGGTAGACAGAGCCGCCCTGGGAACAGCTTCACACATAAAGAATACAATGATTTGCCACATCCTGTCCACACTGCGTTTGAATGTCACTCCTGTCTTAATTACCAGACGAACAAAGCTATTCTCCGTTGTCCTGGAATCTCTGCCTCAGCTCCGCCATGCAACAGCCAGCGCCAGTCTGGAAGGATTGCTCTCACCTTACTAAGAGAGGCAGAGGCAGGCGGCCCATGGTGCCAAGTCATGGGGACACCAGGGAAACAGGGGCAGTGAGGGGAGACTCCTGTGTTCGCACTTGTGCTTGGGCGACGTGGGTGCCAGATTTGAGGTTGGCATATGTGTCCCTGGGTGGCTCAATTGGTTCACAACCACTAATAGCCGGCTGGCCGCCATGGTGTTTACCTTCGCTGGAGTTACCACCTGGCCATTGTTGAATTAGTGGTTAGGTGCTGACTCCACGGCACCTAACAACTACTAATCTAAAAGTTAGTGGTTCTAACCCACTCAATGGCACTACAGAAGAAAGATCTGTCTGTCAGATTCTGTAATGATTGCGGCCAAGAACCCCCATGGGACAGTCGGACTTGAAATCAACTTGATGACAATGGGATTGGGCGTTTGTTGTTGCTGTTGCCAGCCTGGGGAGCCCTGGTGGCATAGTGGTTACACTTTGGGCTGCGATTCTCAAGGTCAGCATGTTGGAACCACTACCACCTCTGCGGGAGAAAGACAGGACTTTGAAGAGTTACAGTCTCGAAACTCACAGGGCAGTTCTGATCTGTCCTATAGGCTCGCTGTGAGCTTGTATCGATGGACTCAGTGGCAGTGATCTGGCTTTTGGTTTGGTTGCTACTTGGCAAGGTGGAGGGTGTCAGCATATATTGAGATTCTGGGGCCACGGTGCTTTGGCTCTGCGTGCCCTCAAGTGACGAAGTGAATTTTCCCCATTTGTCTAGGGTGTGTCATCTTAGAGCCTATGGTGTCATGGTGGGCTAAATTTTGGGTTGCTAACCTCAAGGTCAGTAGTTCGAATCCACTAGGTACTGCGTGGGAGAGGGATGGAACTTTCTGCTCCCATAAAGATTTACAGTTTCGCAAAACTATAGGGGTAGTTCTGATGTGTCCTATAGGGTCACTATGAGTCAGAATTGACTCCATGACACTGAGTTTGTTTTTTTCTTTTTTTGGGTGTGGGTGTCTATGGTGTCAGTTTCATCCAAGCAACTTACGGAGTGTTGTGAGGCATTTTATAAGTGCAAACCCTATCTTAAGTGTAAACCCTTGGTAATTCTGGAGTTCAGATTCACTAAACTGCTCTTTCAGCTAAAGAAAAGATGAAAACTCTCATTGTCTCAATCCATGGCTGAAACACTTCTAAAACATGCCACTCTGCTCTGCTCTGTTTTTCTCAGCTGGCCCTTCATTGCCTCAGAGACCCCTTTCTACACACTGGTGTCGAGGGAGGGCTGCCATGGTGGCTGAGGGGAGGATGGTGCAGGAGTTTGGGGTGAACAAACACTGAGCCTAGTGCGACGCGCACCCTAGAGGGTGACTTGCTAGACACACACTAACTAGGCTGTACTCACTAGTGCCAGCCATGGCTGTCTCTCAGAAAATCACTGGCAGAAAAGCAATTCACTTAATCAAGGGCTCTCGATAGTTTTATTTATGCATGATTATTATTGGGGGGGCTTATATTTAAAAATAAGGTGTTGCATTAAAAACAAAACCCCTGAAATATCCAGGTTATAGACGTGCCTTGTGTTTTTTTGTCAGGCTTGGGGTATGTCGAATGGCATTGTGGAATAGAAATCCCTAGCTCCGCATCCGCCCCTGTTGAACAGCAGTGACCAGACCTCTAGCGTCACCAAGAAGGTGATTCAACAAAGGCAGATCCTCCTGATTGCATTCCTCTACAAGAACTAGGATTTTACTGCAGGAGATGGATGCCCACCTCTTCTTCAATGTCTTGTACAAAGTATGCAAATGATGAAGTAAACTGTTAATCAAGTTCAGATAATAAAGTACCCTTACTTATTCTCTCCATTTTCCCAAGAGTCTAACAAAGGACGAATTCCGAGCCACTCAATGCTTGGCTTCTCTTTTCAATTGCAGTGCCATTTGTTCCCAGGAAGAGCATGACAAAAGTCAATAGATGACTAATTCTAGATATAATGTGAAGGTGTCTTAAAGTTATTTCTCAAAAGGTAATAATGTTATCAAACTCCTGAAACCACTGCCACCAGCTGAAGTGAGCAGGATTTTAGACAAGAGATGAAAGGGGGGTCTAAAAATACAGCAGGTGGTGAAAGCTTGAAGAGGCCCTTATCTTAAGCAGACTATCTATACAGATAGTTTTTAAATTAGGGTTTTAAATTAATTTTAAAAGTGTGTTACAAATATGTCATCCTGTCATGCAAATGGTTTCTACTTCTCCTTAGAAATATGAGGCATTATTTAAAATGAAAAGTATGGTTTAAAAAATACTTTGGCTATTATAAGTGATCTCCCTGAAAGATTGAAAACTTCAAATTGAAACAAGGAAAAAGTCAGGGATAGAGATTGATGTATTGTTATAAGAGTATCTTCTTTGGAATGAAATTATTTAAAAGTATACATTTATAATGGTCTTCCTAGAACTGATTGCTGAGGATGAAATAGGACACGCATGTTTTATTCACTACCTCTAATCTAACCCTCTGACAATGATGGACCAAATTTCTAAACACACACGCACATGCACACACACAGAAGGGAAGGAAGGAAGGAAGGAAGGAAGGAAGGGAGGAAGGAAGGAAGGACGACAGTCCTCTATAGGGAGTATGCCTAGTCTATAGTTTTCTTTGACTCTGAAGATCTGAAAGCATTCGCTAGGTACCATGATTACAGTATTGAAATAAAAACCTAAGGCGCCAAAGGACCCCAAAGCTACAAACTGAGATACTCACAGGGGCTGGGCAGGGGCTGGGCAGGAGTTGGTGGCAATGTGACAAACTGCAGTGTGCCCAAGCTGACGGCACCGGCTTCCACATTGCTACCTGCTGGGAAAGCGAGTCAACTTTGCCAGATCTTGGGCTTGTCAGGAAAATGCAATGTCAGTTTGCGGAGTATGGATGGAGTGAGAGAGGGAAGAAAGCTGGGGGTGGTTGTGTGTTGTTAGCTGCCGTTGAGTTTGCTCTGACCCATGGTGCCCCTAACTAAAACGCAGTTCAACGATGCTTGACCCTGTGCCATCGTCACAATCATGGGTAGCTTTGAGGCCACTGCTGTGGGAATTGTGTCAGTCCAGTTCATGGAGGTTCTCCTTGTTTCCACTGACCCTTCACTGACTTTACTGAACCCGATGTTCTTTGCTAGCGATTGGCCTTTCCAGATGCAGTGGGGTCAGGCATTGGGCTGCTAACCACAGGATCAGCAGTTCAAACCCACCAGCCGTCCTTGAGAGAAAGATAATGGTGTTTGCTCCCATGAAGAGTTACTGTCTCAGAGGCTCTGTACCGAGTTGTTCGGAGGTGGAATAGCCCACCGGCGGAGGTTTGCTTGGGCTTTTGGTCCATGTCCAAAGTACTCTGGACTTACTGCGTGGCAGTTACTCAGTGAATCTTAAGAACCATCAGATGAAGAAGTACTTCTCCTGTTAGGCCTTGAGTCCTATTGCCCACACACAGTATAATGACGGATCGCAACGTTGTGCTTCCGTGTGGATCACGTATTTGGGTTAGGAACGCACTTTCTCGTGCAGTGTTGCACCTAATTCACCTGAGTCGAGAGCTGATGTTCCTTCTCTTGTTTGGCACCACCCATGTTTAGGTTTCTTCTCTTCTGCCGACTCCTGTTTAGTCTGCCATTTTCTCTCTTCTTCATCTACAGCACTCGACCCACCCTCCAGGCCTCCGATCGACTCTCACCCCCTTCTTCCGAGGTTGGAATCTTTCTCTGTGTCCCTGTACCTTCTCTTTGCAGCACTAGCACAACTGTGAATGCCCACGTTTTATTGCCTTTCCCCCCTTATTAGATGCGGAGCTCCATGAGGACCCCAAAGGGCATCTGTAGCCTAAGCTCCCACTTCAGTGTCTAGTATGTGTTTGTTTAATGAATGTTGACGGAAATACAGATATCGGAATGAGTCACACAACAATTTATCTTTATGAAAAAAGCTTATTCTTGTCACTCAGACCCTTTCTAAAGAGTCTAAATGAGCTACTTCTTCACCCACCATCAAGTAGAATCATCCATTTTTTCTGAGCCTTCTCCTGAAGCTCCTCTGCTGTGTTGGGAACTCTAATTTGTCCAGGGCTCTTTTTCTGACACTATGGAAATGATGCCGTTCTCCTCAAAAGGCTCCTTTAGAGCAGTGCCTTGCTCCTGCCTGACAACTAATGGGGGTGGGAAACACCAGTTATGATATGAAAATGGCCACAAATAATTTCCTCCTCTTTATCCACACCCCGGAAAATTCTCTCACATAGCTTGACAATCTGACTTGCTTTGCCCAAGAACAGGACAATGGAAAATATGTTGTAAGTCAGAGATGTAGGTACTAGAACATACGAGTATTCTTTCTAGCTTCTCTTGGAAATCTTGGGGTCATCACCATATGGATAAGCCTAGGCTAGCCTGCTGGGGATGCATGACCCCGTTACTATGATTTCTTTAGCCAACAGCTAGCACCTTCAACAGACACATGAGTGAGGCCATCCTAGATCAATCAATCTCTTAGCAAGCTTCCATCTGACGGTACTTGCATGAGTGATCTTGGTAAGGTCAGCAGATCTCTTGATCTCCTAGAACAGTGTTTCTCAACGTGACCCCTTTGGGCGTCAAATGACCCTTTCACAGGGGTTGCCCGATTCATAACAGTAGCAAAATGACAGTTATGGAGTAGCAATGAAAATAATTTTCTGGTTGGGAGGTCATCACAACATGAGGAACTATATTAAAGGGTCGTGGCATTAGGAAGGTTGAGAACCACTGCTCTAGAAGATCTCTTGAGCTACAGCTCAACCTCTATTGCTGGTCCATAGAATTGTGTTAATAAGTGATTGTTTTAAATGAATAAGTTTTAAGTAGTTTGCTATGTAGCAATACCTAACTGATGTAGTACCAGTGCTGTGGTACTTTTCCAACAAGACTAATACAAAACAACCTGCATCTCATCTACCACTCAACCCATCCACGCACTATTGTGATTAATATCTACGTAGCTGAAGCCATTCAACATTAGAGAGCCCCCTGTCAGAGATATGGAAGGTGGGGAGAAGGACAGAGCTCTAATCTCCTCTCCCAATAGCCCCTCTCCGGATCTCATTAGCACCAGAGTGTGGGCAGCAGACCGGAGAGGGAGGAAAGAGGAGGAGAAAGAGAAAAGAAGGTAGTGAGTGCCAAGTCACTGATAAAGTTTATAAAGAAGCAAATGGAAAGAATCCACTGTGCCAGCACTATGTCGCCATATCTTTATTAGGTCTACATGAATATATATTAAAACCCTGGCCTGAGTTTCTAGACTCTGTAGGCTAAAGAATGCAGCCAAGCAAATACGGAGACGGTGCAGTGTATCATTTTAATGTGGAGAAAACACAGGCATTAAATGTGTAACATTGCCTTTGTTTAAAGCCCTTAAGCCTTTCTTAGCATTTTTAGGGAAATGCATTGAAAGTAAACATTTGTTATTTTCTAAAATGCTGCTCTGGAACTTTTAGTATGTGTTTGTGCTGAATCTTGATATAATAATTTAACAAGGCAAGAACCGCGTAAAACGTAGTGTTGTGCAGAGTGGGGATAGAATAAGCTGAGTGTTTACTGAGTGATTACCATTTTCTGGGACTCTTGCTAGACATTAATTTAATCTTTGCAACTACTCTATGGAGTTAATCTTTATTAAACAGATAAAGAACCCGAGGCTCTGGTAGGTTAAGTAACTTAGCCACAGCACACAGTAGCTAGTAAGGTTGTGACAGACATCTACAAACATGAGATATTTTCATCATTAGTAGTAGTAGTAATGATTATTTAGTCCTTGTTGTAATGTATAAACAATGCACATTTTGATAGTAATAACAATAATAGCTGACGTTTATTGAAAGCATTGATGCCAACAATGTTCTAAGCATTTAACAAATACTAAATTAAAAAGACTGAAGTTGTCAAGAATTTAATTTTATTTGAATCCATGATCAAGGATTATGGAATCGGCCATCAAGAAATCAAATGACATATCACACTGGGAAAATCTACTGCATAAAGCCTCTTTAAAGTCTGGCAGAGCATGGATGACACTTTGAGGATTGAGATGCGCCTGGCCCAAGCCATGGAATTTTCTTATTTAATTAACAAATCATTTTATTGGGGGCTCTTACAGCTCTTATAACAGTCCACACATCAACTGTATCAAGCACATTTGTACATATGTTGGCATCATTATTCTCAAAACATTTTCTTTCTTCTTGAACCCTTGGTGTTAGCTCCTCCTTTTTCCCTCCCTCCTCCACCCTCCCACACTCATGGACCCCTGATAAATTATTATTATTTTCATATTGTACACCATTTACTATTTCCCTTCGCCCAGATTTCTGTTGCTCATCTCTCTTGGCTGGGGGACAGGGGTGGTTTATACATCAATTATTGTAATCATTCCCTATTTCTCCCCTTTCTCCCTACCCTCATGGTACTGTTACTCCCATTATTGTTTCTGAGGGGTTATCTGTCCTGGATTCCCTGTGTTGAAAGCTCTTCTCTGTACCAGTGCACTTGTTCTGGTCCTGTCGGATATGTAAGGTAGAACTGTAGTCATGATAGTAGAGGGGGGTTGGGTAGGAAGAAGTGGTGCATAGGCAAATCTGGTGAAGAAAGCTGATGGTGCTGCCCGGCTAACAGAAGATATAGCATCTGGGGCCTTAAAGGCTTGAAGGTAAGCAAATGACCTCTAGCTCAGAAGCAACATGAAAGAAGCACACCATCCAATGTGATCATGAAGTGTCGAAGGGATCAGGTATCAGACATCAAAGAACAAAAAATCAAATCATTGTGAATGGAGGGGAGTGCATATTGAGGATCCAAGACCCATCTGTAGGCAACTGGACATCCCCTTACAGAAGGGTCTTGGGGAGGAGACGAGCCAGTCAGGGTTCAGTGTAGCAAGGATGAAACATACAACTTTCTTCTAGTTCCTAAATGCTTCCTCCCCTTCCTCACTATCATGATCCCAATTGTACCTTAAAATCTGGCTAGACCAGAGGATGTACACTGGTACAGATAGGAACTGGAAACACAGGGAATCCAGGACAGATGATCTTTCAGGACCAGTGTTGAGAGTGGCAATACCGGGAGGGTGGAGGGAGGGTGGGTGGAATGGAAAGGAGGAACCGATTACGAGGATCTACATATAACCTCCTCCCTGGGGGATGGGAAACAGAAAAGTGGCTGAAGGGAGATATCGGACAGTGTAAGATATGACAAAATAATGATAATTTATAAATTGTCAGGGGTTCATGAGGGAGGAGGAAACGTGGAGGGAGGGGAAAATGATCTGCTACCAAGGGTTCAAGCAGAAATCAAATATTTTGAGAATGATGATGGCAACAAATGTGCTTGACACAATGGATGCATATATGGATTGTGATAAGAGTTGTAGGAGAATCCAATAAAATGATTTTAAAAAAACAATAAAAAACCTAGAGGGATGTTGTGTGTTCCCTCGGTGCTATGCTGCACCCTGGCTGTCTTGTTCTTTCCTTGTGACTCTTCTGTGAGGAAATGTCCAATTTTCTACAGATGGGTTTTGGGTCTCCTCTCTGACCTCCATCATTTGCATCAATATATTTGCTTGTTTTGGGTCTTCTGATACCTTATACCTGATATCATCAACACCTCATGGTCACACAGGCTGGTGTGATCTTCCAGGTGGGCTTTGTTGCTTCTGAGCTAGATGGCCGTTTGTTCACCTTCAAACCTTTAAGACCCCAGACACTACATCTTTTGATAGCCGGGCACCATCAGCTTTCTTCACCACATTTGCTTATGCACCCATTTTGTCATCAGTGATCATGTTGGGAAGGTGAGTGCCACAGAATGCTGGATTTTTAGGACAAAGTGTTCTTGCATTGAGGGAGTACTTGAGTAGAGACCCAATGCCTATCTGCTACTTTAATACTTAACATTTAAATATGTGTACATAGACCTTTTCCCCTATTAATCTATTTACATATGTGCATGCCTATATTTGTACCTCTATAAATGTCTTTTGCCTCCTAGTTCTTTCCTCTATTTCTTTTTATTTTTCTCCTGTCCCACTGTCATGTTTGCCCTTAATTAGACTCTCAGTACTTTCTCTCGGCTACATAACATTTGATCAACCCCCATGACATTCCATGCCCTCTTTTCCATTTATTTTAAATCTCTTATTGTTCCCTTGTCCCTGGGTTTGTTGGCTCCTCCCTCCATTTTTGCTGCCTCCTCTTCTCCCATGTCCCCCAGGATTCGTCAGCCCATTATTTTCTCCTTGGGATTGGTTACCTGCCTATTTTATATGGATACACATGAGAAAAAAGAAGGGGGGAAAAGCCTATAAATACCTCCAGGTCTGTCTGCTGACCCTTCTGGTTATTTTCCAATCAGAACTGGTGAAGTGCCACGCCCTGCCCACTGATTCTGAAGTCTATTCTTGGGATTCCTCGGGGACTTAATTATTTGCTCCCCTCGCTGCTCTGTTGCATTCCCTTTGTGTTTTGCTCTGGTGTGTGTGGGGATGGGGGTGGGGTGAGGTGTCAGACCAGGCACAATACCTGCACTGTGTCTCCAGTGCTGTCCGCCTTCTCACTATGAGTCAATGAGGGGGTGCCATGTCTCATGGTGGGGCCAGCCCTATGGTCCTCGCTGTGCATTGGCTGCTCCCAGCAGGAATGTTGTCCTCAGGGTTTGGTGGGCCAGGATGGGGTTCACTCTATCGCTCTCTTTCCCTCTTAGTTTGCTAACATGTGGAGCTAACCCATCTGGGCAGACCTGCCCCTCTCCCCAGGCTGTATCTTCTGGGGAGGGAGTCATTCTTCTGGGGAGGGAGTCAACTTAGCTGGGACTGGGGCCAACCCTGCAGACCTCCAAGCTATGGTATTTTCAAGAGCTTCATATGCATGTGAAAATTGGACCATGAATAAGGAAGACCAAAGAATTGATACATTTGGATCATGAGTTGATGAAGAATACTGAAAGTGCTATGGACTGCCAGAAGAACAAATAAATCTGTCATGGAAGAAGTATAGCCAAAATACCCCTTAGAAATGAAGATGGTGAGACTTTGTCTCATGTATGTTAGACATTATCAGGAGCTGCCTGTCCCTGGAAAAGGACATCGTACTTGATAAAGGGTCAGAAAAAAAGAGTAAGACCCTCAACAAATGGACTGGCACCATGGCTACAACAAGAGGCTTACATATAACCATTGTGATGATGGGACCGGACGAGGCGGTGTTTTGTTCTGTTATACAAACAGTTGCTCTGAGTTGGAACTGACTTGTTGATACCTAACCACAATTAATTTAATCCTCAGAAAAACAAAGGCAGAGAGAGGCTAAATAATTGGCTCAAAGTTACATAACATAGTGAGCTCAGTGCATTATCAAGGGTAAGGTAACCAAGAGGAATTGTTGAAACCCTGGTGGGGACTGAGCATGATAGTGGGACAGAAGAAAAGTGAAGGGAAATCAAGGAAAGAGCTGGGAGGCAAAGGGCATTTATAGAGTTTTAGATAAAGACATGTATATATACAAATATATTTATATATGAGGAAGAGGAAATAGATCTATGTGCATATATTTATAGGTTTAATTTTAAGGTAGCAGATGAACATTGGGCCTCCACTCAAGTACTCCCTCAATGCAAGAATACTTTCTTCTATTAAATTGGCATTCTATGATGCTTACCTCCCTTACACAACCACTGAAGACAAAGTGGGTGCATAAGCAAATGTGGTGAAGAAAGCTGATGGTGCCTGGCTATCAAAAGACATAGCATCTGGGGTCTTAAAGACCTGAAGGTAAACAAGCAGCCATCTAGCTCAGAAGCAACATAGCCCATATAGAAGAAGGACACTAGCCTGTGTAATCACGAGGTGCTGAAGGGTCCAGTTATCAGGCATCAAAGAACAAAAAATCATATCATTGTGTGCTCACCTCCATGATATGATCGTTGAAGACAAATGGGTGCATAAGCAAATGTGGAGAAGAACATGGATGGTGCCTGGCTATCAAAGGATATAGTGTCTGGGGTCTTGAAGGCTTGAAGGTAAACAAGCGGCCATCTAGCTCAGAAGCAACAAAGCCCACATGGAAGAAGCACACCAGCCTGTGCGATCACGAGGTGTTGAAGGGATCAGGTATCAGGCATCATCAGAACAAAATCTTACCATAGTGAATGAGCGGGGGAATGCAGAGTGGAGACCCAAAGCCCATTTGTAGGCCACTGGACATCCCCTTGCAGAGGGGTCTCGGGGAGGAGATGAGCCAGACAGGGTGTAATGTAGCAATGATGAAACATACAACTTTCCTCTAGTTCCTAAATGCTTCCTCCCCTTCCCCACTATCATGATCCTAATTCTACCTTGCAAGTCTGGCTAGACCAGAGGATGGACAGTGTTACAGATAGGAACCAGAAACACAGGGAATCCAGGACCAGTGGTGTGAGATGCAATACTGGGAATGTAGAGCGAGGGTGGGTTGGAAAGGGGGACCCGATTACAAGAATCTGCATGTGACCTCATCCCTGGGGGACGGACAACAGAAAAGTGGGTCAAGGGTGACGTTGGACAGGGCAAGATATGAAAAAATAATAATTTATAAATTATCAAGGGCTAATGAGGGAGGGGGAGTGGAGAGGGAGGGGGAAAATGAGGACCTGATAGCAGGGGCTTAAATGGAGAGCAAATGTTTTGAGAATGATGAGGGAAATGAATGTATAAATGTGCTTTATACAATTGATGTATGTATGGCTTGTGATAAGAGTTGTAGGAGCCCCTAATAAAATGATTTAAAAAAAAAAAGAAGAAACTTAATTGAGATATGCCGAAGTCAAAGCTTTCTGTATTAAAGTACACATACTTAATTTTAGGTGTCTCTCACAATAATTCTGTTACATTGAAATCATTCCTATGACCCTTGTTACTACACTAGGTTTCCAAAAAGAAGCAAGGCCACTGAAATAGAAGCTCCATGACTGCAGGGGGTCTGACTCTTGTCCCCAGGGTTGAATCCCTTTGGCAAAGCATGGTACCTGGCACCTTTGCATGCAAGTAACAAGTACCCCTTCTATTTCATAACCCTGATATTACCCTTTTAGATTGTTTTCTGATCCCTGACTCAAAGAACATGTCAAAGGAATGTGATTTAAGTCCCCCGAAGATGCCCAAAGTGCCACATTGACATGCTATACATCAAAGGGCACAGAATTCTTTGGAGAAGGATTTGAAGATGGAAACACCATCCTCTGCAGAGTATAGACCTAGATGGAGGAGATGTTGAGAAACAACAGCTTCACGTCTTGTTATTTTCGTTTAATAAAGGTTTCTTTGATTTTGTATCAATACTTTTTGACTTATTCTCTTCATAAGGGTTCAGTTACTATATGCTCTGAGAATGAGGTCGTTGGACTCATTCAGTTCAATTTCTGCTACTCTGTGCTACTGTGATGACTTGTGTGACGACCTTGTTGTAAGCGATCCCATAGGATTTCAGTCATGGTGGACAGGTTCCAGCTGAACTTGTAGACTAAACCACTCTGGAAAGTAAAGCCTGACCATCGATTTCTGAAAACCCTATCAAACTCAAACCACACTCACCACCACGGAGTCTATTCTGATTCTTCGTGATCCTATCCGGCAGCACAGAACCGGCCTTGTGAGGCTTCTAGATTGTAACTCTTCATAGGAGTAGAAAGCCCCATCTTTCTCCTGAGGAGTGAATGGTGCTTTTGAACTGCTGACCCTGCAGTTGGAGACACACCTGGAAACCACTCTGCCATCAGGGCTCCTGAAAATGTTATGGATTAGTATAAATGTCCCAAACAGTGCTGGAACAGCAGCCCCTTAGGTTGCAGGCACTACGTAATAGCTGCCCCATGGTCTCAAACACACCAGCCAGCATGAAGCGGTGCGGGGGCGGGGTGGGGGTGGGGTGAACTACCTTTCATTCTGTTAAGTCTAAGGTTGCATGGATTAGAGCTGACTTGGTGGCAACGAACAACAATGTGTCACAAGTAGTGTAAGGTAAGGGGTACACGGACGAATGACACAACACTAGCCCTGAGACGCTTTGAATAGACACTGTGCTCATTTATTTCCTGGTGTCGGTGTCACAGAAAGTCACAAGCCGAGTGTCTTAAAACAACAGAAATCCCCCCCCCCCCCAGTCCTAAAGGCTGGAAGTCCAAAGCCAGGGTGCCCACAAGGCCATGGTCTCTTTGGAAGGCTCTGTCCTTGCCTCTCCATCCTAGCTTTCTGTGGGACAGCGGCGGCATTGCTGGCAACCCTCGGTGATCCTTGAGATGTGACAGCTAAACAATTTTTGTGCCTGTCTGGTTCCGTTCGACTTCCCCTCCTCTTATAAGGACACCAATCCCATGACTAAAGACCAGATTGATCTTGGTCCCTGAGCCCCGCCCAGATTGGCCTTTATCTGGATTGGCTGGGGAGCCCTGCCAGTAGCTGGTGCTACCCAGGATTGACAGAGGCTTCCTGGGCAGGGATTCAAAACAGTACTTCCTGGTTCAGCCATGGCTGAGGGGGGAAAAAAAGCCAAAACAGACTTGACTTTTTAAAATGTGGGTGAATACAATGGGGAAAATCACGAGTTGAAACTCTGCTAGAAACTACCGTAATCTCTCTCTTGGAATACTAGGGCCCAGATTACATTGTATAACAACCAAATGGCTTGTTCTTGGGATTCTCGGCAGAGCCAGGCGCGCAGGGCCCTGCTCAAAGATGGCAGATGAGCAGACCTCTTGCCTGGGACTCACTCTTCACAGACTTGCCAACAATCAGTCTCACAATCAGGATCCCGAAAGGGCTACTGAGCCTCTTCTGAGTCTCCTATCTCAGAGCTTCAGCTCATACAGTGATTGTGCCAGATCACCTAAATATTAAGAAATTGGGTCTGATCCGGTTTGACTTTGTCAGTCACGATGGAATCAGTTTGAACCAGTTCAAAATCCTAGTCCTGACTGATATTGAATAAGGAAGACCAAAGGAGAAGCGATGCATTTGAATTGCGGTGCTGGTGAAGACCACTGGAAGCACCACTGACTGCCGAAAGAACAGCCAAATATTTCTTGGAAGAAATACAGCCAGAATGCTCCTTAGAACAGGGGATGGGAAGGCTTCATCTCACATACAGTGGACATGCTGTCAGACGAGACCAGTCCCTAGAGAAGGACATTATGCGAGATAAAGTAGAAGGGCAGCCCCACAGAGGAAGGCCTTCGACAATATGGGTTGGCACGCTGTCTGCAGCAGTGGGCTCAGGCATAAGAACCATTGTGAAGCTGGTGCAGGGCTGGGCAGTGTTTCATCCTGTTGAACATAGGATTCGGAACTGACTCCACAGCACCAAATAACACCACTGGTTTCATTTGATCATCCGTGATGGCATCGTTTCAAGTCACTTGAAAGGCTTGTTCTTGACTGAGAGGAACTAGGAAGGGAGTGTTTGCTTTGTTCAAGGGGGCCCTGCCCTGAGAACATCCCTGACAAGGAAAACCAGCTGGTAGAGGCAGGCAGCATCCACGACAGCACCAGAAGGGGCAGAGACAAGTACCTGCAATGGGTGGCAGCAGAATGGAGCAGGTGAGCCCTTGCTGAGAGCTATGGTGTCCAACCGGGAGGCCACTTGAAGGCAAGAGCTGACCAGATGAGCTGAAGTCATCTGAGAGGAGTGGCCAATATCCAAGCCCACCCAGTGACATCGTTGAGTTCAAACATCATCCTGTTTGAAAGTTTCCTGCCGGTGGAGCATGAAGAGTTTCCAGGAAGCATAACTGAGTCACTGTCAGTCATCCATGGGTCCCCTGGAAATATTGACACCCATGCAGGGACCCTTTCCAAACCTGGCCCTTTGCATAACTTTCTTTTTATATCCTTCTCCTTTATGTTCAAGCGACTATTGCAGATACTGTGTTTCCATGGGGTCCCTGTGATCTTTGCAATGGGTTGCAGACCCAGTACAGAAAGAGAGCTGTGGGAGGTTCTGCTGGTGTCAGACATGATAGGGAAGTTGAAGAACATGGGTGTATTTGATCTCCACCTCATAGGAACCAACCAGCTGCCAGTGACTCTCATTTGGGGTGATCATTTCTCACCAGTTACATTATGTTTAGGTGCTACCCCACTCTAGACTGAGTTCATCTTAACTTGATCACGTCTCCAAAGACTCTATTGCCGAATGAATTCAGAGTCACAGTTCCGAATGGATATGAACCTTTGTTTGGGGGGCAATATTCACTTCAGCACAGATGCTCTATGGATTTTAAATATGTTTTGATTGATGACACCAAACATAACAGTGTAGGGCATGCCTAGTCAAGGTTTGGAAGGACCTCCCCCATGCCCTCTGTCAAACAGCCCCAAATCTTCTTTGGCCACAGGCTTGACTGTCAAGTTCAAACATTTATGAAAGCAAAACATGGAAGACCCTACTAGCCACAATACCTTATTGTGAATAACGTTCCCTTCTCTGAGAAACAATTTGGAGATGCAAGAGAACGCACAAAAGCTAAAACCCAAACAAACAAACAACTCCCCCACCCCACCCCCCCAAAAAAAACGTGAGTAGCAGAAAGTCCTAGGGATGTGCCATTGACCAATGAAAAGGGAGCAAGGTTGCCCAATGCAGGAAGTCTTGATGGATCATTGCAAAGGTCAAGGAGATGGTAATCTTAAGGCAAAGGCAAAGGCAGTAAAAACAGAGACGTTTGGGATCATGGGAGCGGCATCTGGTGGTAGGCACCAAGGACTTACCATTCATCTAAAGATATAACATCTCTTCTGAAGATGGTAAAGGAAAAGAAAGAAATCTGCTAGGCATAGCTCCTGTAGCCTCAGACTCCCAAGGCAGGAGTCTTTGAGAAGCACTGGGCTTCCTGAGGGAAAGTTGTCATGGTGTGTGAGTTACTATTTTCCCAGTACTTTCTGTTCTAACTCCAGGAAAACGTTGGAGGTTGGACATTGTACAGTCCCCTGGGAAGTCACAGAAGATAAGTCACACTTGTTTCTTGGAGCTCTCCCAGCCTGGCGAAGAACCTATTCACGGTATCAGACCACGGTACAAATGCCACTGCACTGGGACAGGCTGGCAAAGCAGGGAGAGGAGGGCACCCCCTGGTGGTTGGTTGCACCACTGGGAAGTATATCAGTGAGCAAGGGAAACAATCAGGAGTCTAAGAGTCAAGCAAAGTGAGAGGCCTAGCGTGAATTACTGTACATCGTCTGGGCTACCATCTGCAATGAAAACACTCATGCAGAACCATGATTCCAGGCATATAGTGTGTGCTTAAAAATGGATCTCTTCTGATCACGTTTATTCTTCAGATAAATCTCTTCTGTGACCTCAGTTTCTTTAGTGGGGTTCAGAAATAGTAATCTTAATTGTAACTTTGTTTGCTTTATAAGAAACTCATGATTCACCTGGGGCCTGAAGTTTCATTGTAATTTTAATTTCAGGACTTGCATTAGGTATTTGGCTGGGATTGAGTGAAATATGCATTCTACAGCCTGGTGAATGGAATGCTGCTAGGGTTTAAATTTTGATTATGCTTACCCTTTATTATTCTTCCTAGTTCAATTTTGCTCAGTTGTGTGTTATAGGGCCTCCCCCCCCCCCCAAGACTTCGAACCCATTCCTCCCAGTTCCTACCCACTGCTGAAATTTGCATTCGTATACTGGCTGTACCAGAAATGGAATATTATGTAATTGGGGTATACATAAGAATCACGCAGGATCTTGCTAAAATAGCCCTTCTGATTCAGTATATCTGAGGTAGAAATGCAAATTATCAGTAGGGTAATCGTTTGAATGAAACTGGTTTAAAGCCCTGATTTCAACACACCCCTCCTCCCCCTCAGTGTTCTATTTTAAACCCAAGTTTCTCTCCATGGATACATTCCCCTCTCACTTTCAGATCTTCTTGTGCATGAAAATGGGTTTGGAGTTTGGTGTGGGTTAGGAAACAATCCCCTAGGCAAATTTGGTAATATTGTTAATGAAGAGTTCCAAAATGCTAATTAAATACCCTTATTTAATCACTCCAGACTTTCCTCGGGATGGTCACAATTCCGGTGGTTGGAAGTTGCAAAGGTATTGTCGATGTCTCCGGGTGCTATTTGTTTCAATAATGCAAATGATCCTTCCAGCTCTTGCAGCGTCATTTAAAAATGGATTTTGATTACTTCTAAGTGTGTAAAAAGGGGGGGGATCCTAAATGTGTTCATTTCCCACAATGGAGGGAGACGGATCGGGAGAGGAGCAAATGGATACATCACATTTCTAAGTAAGCAGTCACAAAAGACCTTTAAACAACTCAACTTCCTTCCATATTTTATTATCTTCTCTCAGTTTTACAGCATTAGCTAGCATAGAAATGCAGGGAGATTTGTAAAACACTATAGCATTTAAGTCATTACATTTTATAGCTAATTTCTAATGTGGATTTGATTTTTTACGAGCAGAAAAAGAATCTAATTTGCATTAGTGACAGTAACTAGAGAAATTTAACACCTGGCACTGGTTGTACCAGAAATTGAATATTAGGTACTTGGGTGCTAAAAACCCATTCAGATCTTCAAGGGGGATTTTTCATTTATGTGTGTGCTGCTCTCGTGTTTATCATTATAAAACTGTTCCTATTAGGACGGCAGAAAACTCGCTGCCTGCAGAAATTCTCTCTGTGCTTTATTCTGCCTGCAAGAGAACCAGAATTATTTACCCATTAGCAGGAAGGCACTCTGAAAAAGGCACCACTGGTCCCAGGCAGCTTGAAAACATCACAGTAGCCTCCTGGAGAAACGTGCTGATCCCTGCTGGCCTTTCAGGTCTCCTCCTCTCCCCAGCTTCCCTTTATTCCCCCAACCCCCCACCCCCACACTTCCGCCCTGCCGGCCCTCTCTGGTAGAAGCTTGGGTGCAGTGCATCCAAGCAAAATTAACCCTCTGCTAAGAAGAATCACACTGTTGTCACAGAAGCAATCCATATGTTTATAAAGTGTAGAAAATTAGAACCCGCAAAAGAGGCGAAGCTGGTGTTAAATGATATGGGAAGTGACACTTTACATAGCCAGTTACAATTAACACATTGATGCCATTTTGCTGGCTCCTAGCAGTGATAATGCTGTTGTCAAATGTGTTTAGTGCACCAAATCTCCTGGAGCCTTCAGCCAGGCAGCGAGCTTTTGACAGATTGAAGGTTCGGAGATAGGCTATCATGACAGATGGAAACTGGCACCGATGTTCAGCTTTCACCGATCACAGGGGACCTGCCCCCCTTATTCTGCAGGGCTCGGCTCTGCAACCTTCCCCCTTCTGATGAAAGCAGGGGCTGGCATTGTTAAATAGTGCATCTGTGTGAGTTAGACTCCTCTGATGAAAGCATAAGGCAGACGCGCCGTGAAGCAAAAGACAGCCTTTGCTCTCACTGCATTTTAGATAGACTTGAGGGAGACCCTCGGGAGCTAGGAGAAAACTTTGGTAAATTTCAGACAAAAAAAGGGGGTGGGTGGGAAGATCATCCGTTAATTCCTTCTCCTCTTGAGGGTTTAAAACACACCTCGGCTGAGGAAAAATAATCTCAATTAATGACTTTCATCAATAGCCCCCCCCCCACCCCCCACAGCACCCGGTATGGAGTTGTGTGAATGTTTTTAGTCTCGTGTCCTCATGAGTTCCTTGTTCGGAGTCCACTAATTCCCAGGCAATCCCAGGAAAGCTGTGAGGGGGTGCTGGGGCTGAGTGCGGACTGTCGGAAACTAATTCAATTACTCGAAGATGCGCTTCTTGACACTGGGCTGGTTCTGGAATCCAGATTTTAAATCCAGGGCAGGGGCGCACGGAGCTTTACACAGCTGGGCATCAACGGGCAGATTATATAGTTAATTAACCTTTCACCCTCTTCCCACCAACCTCCTTTTAAAGAAACAAAAAATCGTCCTTTTATTTCCAACGCTCCTCTATTTCAAAGGCTCTCACTGCAGCTCGGGTAGCTCTTTCTTCTTCTGGCGGACAAATGCCCCTCTAACTCCCCTAAACAGGCGGAGGAGGCCTGTTCCGGGGCGCCTTCATCTTCAATTCGACTCTGGCTGGCCAGGTTGGGAGCCGCAAGGGCTGCAGCCCATCGGAGGTATGATAATCAGCTGATTAGCTCCTGGAGTCCTTTTCCCTGTGGCTCCTTTGTGTGCAAACTCTCGCACTCACTTGACATGTGGACATCATAAAGCTGATGAAATGCAATTGTAATGAACAAGAGGGGGCGGCATCTGCAGCGGTCTAAATGAAGGACCCTTCCCTCTCGACATGCTAATTCAGAAAATCTGCTCTTAACGTGTACTCCCCCAGGGTCCCGAATGGAGGCGCATCTCCATGAATGCATATTCAAAGCAGGAATTAGCTGCTGTGGCAAGTGGGCGCCTGGTCTGGCCAGCCTGACTCTAATTTCCAGACAGATTATACTGCATCAGCCGCAGTAACCATCTGACAGTTCATTTGTGACCAGGATCCTACACTCAGGTTTCCTGCACGGACAGACACAGGTGCACACGCAGAGGGCCAGTGACGCCTCTCAGACAGGACCACGGGCTGCTGGCAAATGGTTCCAGCCCAAACTGGCTCGTGCACGAGCTACAGCGTTGAAAGAAATGGGATGCACCCTCGTATTGAAACCCTGGCTGTAATCATGGTCAGGGGGTGTTCCCGCCCCTATTACAGGGTCATGTACATTCAGCAGTTGTTAAATTAAGGAGAAAGCACTGAGATGTCCCGCCCACACACCCCTTTCCAGAAAGCCACCTTACTTGTTAAGAAATGTCCAAGCAAATGAAATTAGCATGCCAGGGTTTTTTCATCTTCTTCTTTCTTTCTCTCCGCCGTCAAATTGGATTTCACATGAATCCGTTTGTAGGGGTGGGTGGGGGGAGCTGCAGTCGGAGCGAGAGAGGATGTTCATACGCACTGCCTGTTTCTTCTGTGACAGTTGTTAATACAATATGACAGGTTTGTTCATCACTGTTTTGGATCACCTTTGGGTTTCCTGCACTACTCTTTCTATTAATAAATGCTAATTAATGATGGCGAGCAAGGCACGCCTTTATCTTGAAAAGCTCAAAGCACCTTCCCTGACATTGATTTATCTTTGAGAGTGAGAAAGAGGGCAGGCATTAGCGCTGTTATTTTTGCCAAGGTGGAAATAGAAGCGTCAGTGATGAAGTGACTCGTGCAAGGTCATACGGCGAGCCGTCCCCAGATCTCTGCCTTTAACTCCTTCTCACCCCTCTCCATCGTCCTAGACACAGAACAGACTCCAGGGAGAGGTGCCGATAATCCACCTAGAAGGAGCAGTCTTTGCCGACATCGCCAATAAACACAGCGCATGCCTGCAGAGTGGAGGGACCGTTGTTGCTGCTGGACAACCCTCTGGCGTCGGTTTGCACGGTTCACCCAGAGGCCCTTGTCAAGAGTCGAGTTTCCTGGATTACAAGAGCGCTCCTCAGGCTCGTATGCTTCTCTTCAGAACTCACATTGACCTTGATTTATAGCCTTTCAATTCAAGTTAACTCAATAACGGTGCAGCGAGGGCCTGTAGGCACGGCCATAGATTGTTCTGCTTCCTCCTGTGAGTCTGAAGGCAAAATTTGGGGTGGCTGATGAGAGTGGCCATCACCCAGCGCCCCCTCTTCTAGCGAACAGGAATACCCACCAGACCACCAGCTCCCCCCCGCGGGCAAGTGCAGTCAGAACCGGAGGGCAGTAAGAGGAATGAGACTCATTCTTCCCCAAACACCAAAGAGCCTGGCACTCAGACTTAGGGAAAGAGCTACGGATGCAAGCAAACAAGGCCAGAAGTCCCAGCCTCACTCCAGTTATGCCAAGACACGCAGGCAGCCTCCATCCACCCACTGGCTGTTTTCTAAAATCTGCTTGGAAACCAGTTGTTTTAAGCTCATGCTGCATTTTCCCATGGAAGCTGAGTTTGAAATGGCGGTTAGATTCCCAAGCCAGCTGTCAAAAGCATACCTTACCTATAACGTAGCTGAATGGACTACTAAGAATGCACGAAGTGTGATGGAAAGAGTGTCATTGGTGCGGAAGACTTGGCACCGCCAGCATTTGAGCTCTGGGTTCACATGGCTTCTGTCCAAATCTCAGCTCTGCTGCTTACCATCGTGTGACCCTCTATGACTTAAGCTCTGCTAGCCTCAGTGTTCTTGTCTTTGAAAGGGGTTGGACACAGTAAGAGGATTGTTAGAAGGCTGAAATGAAAGGAGGGACACAGTAAAATACTTCACCTGTTATGTTGTGATTCCCAAACCAAATCCATTGATATTGAGCTTATTCCAATGCCTAGTGATCCCATATAGGGATTCTGAGACTGTAACTCTATAGAGGAGCAGGCAGTCTTAACTTTCTCTTGTGGAGCAGCTGGTAGGTTTGAACCACCGACTTTGTGGTTAGCAGCCCAATGCCAACACCTGACCCACAGCATCTCCTTGGTAATATAGTAAAAAATCCCAAACCAAACTCACTGCCATCGAATCAATTCTGACTCACAGCGACCCCACAGGACACTGGGTAGAAGTGCCCTGTAGGTTTTAGAGCCTGGAACTCTTTATGGTAGGAGGATATCTCATCTTTCACCCAAGGATGGGCTGGGGTTTCCCAACCGCTCACCTTGTGGTTATCAGTCCAACACATAACCATTTTGTCACCAGTAAGACAGTGAGCGCTCAATCAATGCTAAACCCAACTCAAAATAAACCTGTCATTGTCAAGTCAATTTCAACTCAGAGTGACCCCATAGGACAGAGTAGAACTGCCCTGTAGGATTTCCTAGACTGAGAGCTCTGGTGGTGTAGTGGTTATGGGCTGGGCTGCTATCCACATGGTTGGCAGTTCAAACCCACTAGCAGCTCCGAGGGAGAAAGACTGGGCTTCCTACTCCCAGATGCAGTTACAGTCTCTGAAACCCATGGGGGAGGAGGGGGTGTCCCTGTGAGTCAGCATTGACTTGATGGCACTGAGTCTGGTTTACTTTAATCTTTACAAAAGCAGACTGCTACATGGGTTTTTTTCATGGAGTACCTGATGCGTTTAAATCACCAGTCTTTCAGTTAGCAGCCAAGCATTTTAACCACTGCACCACTAGGGCTCCTTCAAAACATGATAAGTAAGAATAATAAGATCCTTTACCTACCAGGAGCCTGGTGGTGTAGTGGTTATATGCTGGGCTGTGATCCAAAAGCTCAGCAGTTCTAAACCATCAGCCATTCTGTGGGTGAAAGATGGGGCTTTCTACTCCCATAAAGGGTGACAGTCTCAGGAATCCATGGGGGCAGTTCTACCCTGTCCTATAGGGCAACTAGGAGTTGGCAGTGACTCGATGGCAGTGGGTGACTTCACGCATAGTGGAGTCCCTAGGTGATGCAGCTCACCTGTTAACCAAAAGGTGGGCATTTTGAATTAATCCAGAGGCACCTTGAGCAAAAGGCCTGGATATCTATTTCCAAAAAAAGCCAGTCATTGAAAACCCTATGGGACATATTGGGTCATCCTAAGCCAGGGTCAACTTGAGGGCAATGGCTTTTATTGGATTTTACATTTATTATATTTTAGCTTAGTCTTCTTAGAAATGTAGGGTCCTTGTGAGTCAGAATTGATTCCCTGGCAGTGAGTTTGAGTTTGGAGTTTTCACCTCCTTAATTTCAAGGGTAGGGAGGGGGCTTCTGTGTTTTTATTTTAATTTGCTGAGAAATGGAGACATCCTCATTTGCTTAAGAGAAGCCATTCTTGCACAGAGGGCAGGGGCGCCATCTTCTGAAACCAGAAAGGGTTCAAGTGCTGGCCCTGGCGCCAGTTAGCCATGTGACCTTGATCAAGTTACTTTGCCTTTCTGCTCCTTGGCTTCTCATCAATGAAATGGGAATACTTTTAGTACTTTCGCATCGAGCTGTTGTAAGGAAGAAGTAAAAGAGCATATGCAGAGTGCCAGGCTTGTTATAAGCACAGCAGAAGTAGATGTAACGGTCCTGAGGATACCGTGGCCTGCCCTTCGACAAGGACAAATGAGGTGGAAATCAAGGCGCAGTTGGAGATTAATGACCGTCTCAAGATTACAGTGAGTAAGTGCTGATCTGGGACTCCAGTCCTGGTCGCCCAATCCCTGGCCCAGTGCTCTTCCAGGTCATGGTCTTCCCTCTTCCATTTATGGACGAAGCACCCTGGAGAGTTAGTTAACAGTTATTGAGTAGTCACCAGGCACATAGCACTGGGCTGGTGACTGTAGGGTTTTCTTAAATAGTAAGAAGTTATGGTCTGGCCTCTACACCAGGGGTTGGCAAATTCTAGTCCATGGGTCAAATCCAACCTACTACCTGTTTCTGAATGGCCTGTGAGCTAAGATCACTTTTCCCATTTTTATATGGCTGAAAAATATAAAAAGAAGCATATTATTTTGTGACACATGAAAAATACGTATAAAAGTCAAATTGGTCTCCCAACATGAAGTTGTATGTATAAGAATGTAGCCATGTCTGTCTGTGTGCCTATTGCCTCTGAATGCTTTTATGTTGCAAAGGTGGAGAAAACAAATTGTGACAGAGACTGGGTGGCCTGCTAAGTCTACAATATTTGGTATACCTGGTTTTTTACAGAAAAAAATTTTGCTGACTTCTGGTCCAGACCGATTCCATGGGGAACGTCTGACCCTTGGATCATACAACCCCCTGAAATAATCAATATCAGCTAACATCAGATCTTGGGCAGGATACATCCTGACTTTGGTCTTGTACCTTTCACTGGAAAATATTCACCAGGTAATCAACCACTAAGATTGCTTCTACTCCTCAAACTGATTTTGCCCTTCTAAAAACACACACCTAATTCCATCCACCTGTCGATAGAACCACGGCGATTGCTATAGTTTATTTCTATAGTTACTTAGGCTTTTGAAAAAGCTTCAGCTTTTCTTGTTTATAAATTGTGACCTAGGTGAAGGTTTGCAGAGCAGATGGTCAGTTTGACACGCAGCAGGTGCTACGCATTGTGCTGTGTCTCAGTCATCAGGCCCCTCTGTGCAGCATCGCTGAGTCCACTTCCTCCCTGTGCTTCCTCTTCCCATTCTTCCTTCTTTCCTAACCCTTCCGCACGTTATCCGTGGGTAAATCTTACTCTTTTGATCTCAAATGGTTTAGTATTAAAGTGTACGCTGTTTGAACGTGTTTGGGAATGAGAGAACAACGTGATCGCTTGAGGAATTGAAAACACTAGGATGAAGGGGGGGGGGAATAATCTCTAAGGAAGGCTGAGGCTGGAAAATAGGACGTAAATGATAGTGCTGAGAAGTGGAGGGCTGCGACCCACTGAATTTGAGAACAGTCACTGTGGCCGCAGTGTGGAACCGGGTGGTAGGCGTGGTGGTAGTGGTAGTGGTAGCGGTGGGAGAATGGAATTCAAGATACAGCAGTCCCCGGGGAGAGATGGGTTTGAGAGAGATTTCAGTCACTGAAGAGACAAGCTTTGGGCTCTGAGTGAGCACCTGGGCAAAGGGAGGGTCATTTATGTAATAGGCAACAAGAAAAAACAACATTTATGGCCACGCTTTTTGTTTCTTGTGGTGGATTTATTTGTGATAGAAACATCATGGATTTCTAAATTTGGGTAATCTCATCAGAGCCAATTGGTAGTGGTTAAAGCCTTGGGCTCTGGATTTAAATCTGGCCTCAGGCTGTGGATTTAAATCTGAATCCTAATTAGTTATGAGATTTTGGGTCATTTATTTTGCCTCTTTAAGCCTTAACTTCCTTTGCTGTACCCCCCAAGGTCATGGTGAGGATGAAATGCAATGATGCTTGCTTAGGTGCTTGTCAGAGTCCTGGTAAACATCAGTGGCTGTTATTACTAGAGTAGCTCTGATGGTCTAGTGGGTAACACGATGGACTGCTACCTGCAAGAACAGCAGTTCAAAACCACCAGCAGCAACTCAGGAGAAATATGAGGCTTTCTACTTCCGTAAAGAGTTATAGTCTCGGAAACTCACAGGGCCAGTTCTATGCTGCTCTATGGGGTCACTATGAGCTAGAATGGACTTGGTGGCACTGAGCTTGCTTTGGGTTCTTATTACTGGAGTGCTTTAGGTTTGTTCCAGCTACTGCCTCCCCCAGCCTTCAACTTGGTTTTTATCCTAGAAAGATAAATATGGGAGAGTCAGGCATAGACTCTTCTACCACAACTAGATTAAAAAAAAATTGTCAGGGAAAATAACACACAAAAAAGTTTAAAAGCACTCTTCTAAGAGGCTAATCCTTGGTAGCCCAGAGACAATTTAATGGAGTTACTTGGTTAAGACTTGAAATCAGCTTCAATGCACGGCTTGCTTCAAAAGAACTTCACTTGCCTGCAAACAAGGTCAATATTGATAGCTCACGCTCCAGTGAGTGTATCAATTTAAAGCTTCATCAGTGACCCTCGCTCATCTGCAGCCCTGCATGACTGTTGTCTTGTATGAACCGGGTGACTTACGAACCTATTAAGTAACTTCTTCGCTTCTGCCCTAATGAGCCTATTGTTTCCCTGGAAGAACACAAACACCTGAGTACAAGCACAAACTGAAGGCACAAATAAATAAGGGAGTGCAGATTTCAGCCTTGTCTTAGCTTGAGGCAGTTTTTGTTACGATTCCCAGTGCTTTCACATGGCTTTGCCTGCTTAGCTGGGTCTTGCCTCCCTCTCTCTGTGTTAGAGGGGATGCATGCTTTTGTAAGAAGAGCCGGGGAGGACCACCCAAGTCCCCTCACCTACTTCAGTGTGCCCTGGTTATGGCTGGTTCATCTCTGAGAACTTTTAGAGAAAGGCTTGCCATTCTCCCCAATTTCTTAGTGCCACACCGCACCGCTGCTCGTGGGGAGTGGGGTGCCGTGCCCATCCGCCAAGATTGAGTCAGGGATGCCAACCAACAGGTTTGCCTTATAACTCTGCCCTCAATGGCTTTCATCTTGTTTTTCTCTTGCCACAATTCAAGGTCAGTGCTTCTATGTGCCCTCTTTCTCTTATCTGCTCCTCAGTTATAGATATGGTTGGGTTCTAAAGACAAGTCCATCGTGTGAACATTATCATTAGGTGCAAACGGAGGATGACTGCATCAGATCACAAAATGCAGGGTGACCATTGTTAGGTAACAGCTGGATTTCATCATCCCTTAACAGCGACGTCTGTGTTGGGCTGCTAACTGCACGCTCTGCTGAAGAGCTGCAGTATCAGAATCCCGCCAGGGAAGCGCTACCCTGTTCTAATCCAGTCGATGGCATTGAGTTTGGTTTGAAATGCCAAATCACTGGGAACAGAGAGAGAGAGAGAGAGAGAGAGAGAGAGAGAGAGAGAGAGAGAGAGAGAGAGAGAGAGAGAGAGAGAGAGAGAACATAAATTAAGTGGGAGATGAAAGTTGAATCTGTCCTGCAGGCTTGGAGAACCAATGGTTTCCATGGAGATATAAAGTTGTTGAGTCCTCTCTGACTCTCCCGACTCCGTGGAGTCCCCCTTGGGTTTTCATTGGCTTGTTTCTTGAAGTAGAGAATCAGGCTACTCTTAGGAGGCAACTCGGTGGATTCTAACCTCCAACATTTTGGTTAGCAGCTGAGCATGCCAGCCGTTGGCCCAGCCAGGGTCTCCTTCCTGCCATCACAGGGGTAGGACTGAAAACTGGCTGCTCGAAGTAATGAAATCAACACGACTCTTGGGTTTAAGCCAAGCCAGAGCAGACCAGTTGGTTACTTTAAACTTTGAGCTTCTACTACTTGGAGAAGGACTTAAAACTTTCAGAGAAGTTAATAGTTTTCTCTGTGGCTGTTTTTAAAGAAAGTATATTTCGTCATTTCCACAGCTCTATGTTAATCTGTTCCGGTTTATGTTGTGTTCTTATTATTTGGGAGGAAGGAAAGGAGACTTAGACCTTCTCCAAGGGGTGGGTGGGGAGTGGCCTGTGGCAGAGGCAGCAGTTGGCACCCTGAGAATCCTCAGGGCATGGATCTGTAAGGGGCTTTGCTGATCCACACTGGGATCATCGGGAGATGTGGGGGTTTCTGAAGCCCCAGGAGGCCAGTTTACAAAGGGGTAGAGTGGGGTGGAGCCTCTGTCACTCATATCCACACCGTTTCTTCTGTGGGTCAGAGGGAGTGGTTCTAAAGAACACTGCTGCCTGACCGTAAAGGGGCTCTGGGGGAGGAGCAAAAGATATGCCTGTGACTTCATTGGTGGGGGATAGGCTGGCTTCCTGCTCAAAATCTGCCGCTCGGCTTCTTTGGAGAAGTCGTGGTAGAGACGCACAGGGGGAGAAAGCATAGGGTCACTGACACTGCAGCTCAGACGTGCAGAGAAAATGTGCTGTAATAATTTTGCGTACTGTTGAGTTCTAGGCTCCGCGAGCTTTGTCTGATACTGTCATTTGCAAGTATAGTGTTCTATCTTTTGAATGCCTCCCTGCCTCTGCTTATCTTTTTAAGGCGGCTTTCAGATGTAGCTGGTATGTGCGACCTCGGGGCATTAGGGAGGCGACAAATGTCCACCTGAGCTCCTTGCCCAGACCACCAACTTGGCCGCAGCAGGGCTGCCTTCTGCCCGGCCGGTGGGCATCCTGCTGGTGCTGGCCGTCGGAGTCCTTGACTAGTGCATTTTATGGCTTGATGTGAGCCTGGTGATTCTGTCAGGTAAGATCTATGGGCGATGTATCTTCTCCATATTTTCCTACTGTTTGAGGCTGTATAATGTCCAGTCTGAAGCAATTTAGCTACAGGGGTAAAGTTACATTATTTGGTGGAACACAATAGGGAGATACAAACATGGGAAATCATGTTCGCTGGGTGTATCCCATTGTTTTACTTCCTGAAATGGGATTCATAGAGTTATCCCCCTTGGGGAGAATACATAAATGTATTAATTTGAAAATAAAACCACTGCTTATGCCAGGTGATCGGCACCTTCCTCCTGCTCTGCGGAAGTTGACCCATCACGCCAGTATGTATGATGACAACCATTAAACGGCGATAATTGGGTTTCATGTCAACTTGGCTGGGCCAAGACTCTCAGTGGTTTGGTGGCAATTGAGGCTTAGTAATACCTCAAGATGTGACCTAACATGACACAGCAAACTTTATGATGGAATATGTTGTGATTAGCCAAGGATTTGTAAGATTAGGGTGGAGGTCAGCCCTGTGACTCAGGTCAAAGCTCTGATACAACTTAAATGAAGTTCCTTACATCCTATATAAGAAAATGCTGTGGAAAAACTTGCTTGCTTTTTGTTGGGTCTGGCTCCTGCATCTGGCTCACCAACCTTTGTTTTCTTGGACTTGTCATATTGCCTGGGGATCTCAGGAGCTATCAGCAGCCTTCCATCTGACTGGCTGACCTTCAATTCATTTTTTTCCCCCCAGTCACAAGCGTGACTTAAGGACCTTGGACTTTTCTGAGGCCATTTTCCTGTGGGGGCTAGGATAGGACTTGCTGGCTTCTAAAACCCTGTAAGGCCTTGTATTCGAGGGAGTTACCCGCCCCCCAAACAAACAACAACCCCCAAACCCGCCAAACAAACAGAAAAAAGCTCTGCCAAGCAGGGCTTTCATAGTGCACATTTTCCCCACTAGGTGAGCATTGAGCAACTCACTCTGAGTTAGTGCACCCAGTGGCCTTGCCTGGGAAGGTTCTCTCTGGTCACAGTGAATTTTTTTCATAAAAACAGTTTCACTCAAACCTTGTTTGTGTGTGTGTGTGTGTGTGTGTGTGTGTGTGTGTGTGTGTGTGATGGCTGATTTAAGAGAACAGCATGAGGCTGTGAAATGTTTCCTGCTCAGAAAAAATGCCCCAGAAACTGTTGAGATGTTGAATACAGCTTACAAGCACAGCTCTGTGGGAAAAACTCAAGTGTTTAAGTAGTTTTCTTGTTTCAAAAAAGGTGAAATATTAATTGATGACAAACCTCATTCTGGACATCCGTCAACTTCCTGAACGGATAAAAATGCCGACAAAATCCGTGCACTGTGCTCCAAGACTGACTAGGGACCACGGACGAGAGTGGAAGTAACCTGGACTCGTTTGGAGCTTGGGTCAGCACATTTAGCAGACGATTTGGGAATGAGAAGAGTTCCTGCAAAATTTGCGCCTCGGGTTGTGACCGATCAAGAAAAAGAGTGTTGAGTGGAAACATGCAGGGCTTTGAAAGAACAGTTCCGAAGCAACCCAGACTTTCCCCCCAAGGTCATTACTGGTGATGAGACATGATGCTCTTCTAACGACCCATAAAGCAAACATCATTCAAGCTAGCGGAAGACACCATGGTTACCTTACCGTACCCCCTGCCGCCTCCAAGCTCCTCAAGTGAAGTCAAAGATCAAGGCAATGCTCATTTGCTCATTTGTTTGGTTTTTTGATGTGAGGGGGATAGTGCATTTGGAGTTCATTCCACCAGGTCAGACTGTTAATCAAGCTTTCTATTTAGAGCTTCTGAAAAGATGGCATAACCGTGTGCGAAAAAAAAGGCCTGACGGAGGACTCGTTATGCCACCATGACAATGTGCCTGCTCACGCAGCCATCTCAGTGAGCCAGTTTTCAGGAAAAACACAGCATGGCCCTCTGGCCCCATGCACCTTACTCACCTGACCTCACTCTGTGCGACTTCTTTTTGTTTCTGAGAATGGAGAGAGACATGAAGGGATGGCGATTTGATGATGTAGAAGAGGTGAAGAAAAAAATGAGGGAGGTGTTGTCAGCCATCCAAGCAGATGAGTTTGAAAAATGTTTCCAAGAATGGAATCACATATTTGACAAATGTATTAAGTGTACTGGAGAATATATATATATATATATATATATATATATATATATATATATATATATATATATATATATATATATTCTCTAGAGAACCCAGCTTAATGCATAAACTTTCAGGTTAGACTATTATTATTATTAGTTGCCATTAAGTCATCTACCCATGATCATCCTGTATATAACAGAATAAAAAAATTTGATTATCATTGGCATACTTGGTTCTATTGTTGTGGTCATTCACCTCCTTGAGGATTTCTCTTGTCTTTGTTGGCCCCCTACCTTCCCAAACACAATATCCTTCTTCACAGATTGGTCCCTCCAGACAATGCATTCATGGTAAGTTAAAGTCGTAGAAAATATTTTGTGATACATAGGGTTTCCATTGGCAAAGTTTTGGAAGTAGATTGCTTGACCTTTTTGTTTATAGTCTGTCTTAGACTGGAAGCTCTGCTGATATCTGCCTACCTTGGATGATCCTACTGGTATTTGAAATATTGGTGGCATACCTTCACACATCACAAAAACACACAAGACACCAGTATGACAACCTGAAAGACCAGCTGTGGAGGCTGTTTATATAAACCTATGATTTTAGTCTGAAGTTGATCAAACATGCAATCATGATACATTGATTGGAATTGGTGATTGGAATGAAAAGTTGGAAACAAAGAGGAAGAAACAGTAGTTGGGAAAATATGGTTTTGGTGATGGAAACAAAGCGGGAGGTTGCATGATAGGATTTTGCAAGACCAACGATGTGTTCATAGCAAACACCTTTTTCAACAGCACAAATGGCAACTAGCCAGAAGAACTTCTACAGATGAAATACACAGAAGTTGAATTTTTTACATCTGCAGGAAAAGATGATGGGGAAACTCAATATCAGTGGCCCAAACCAGGCCAGGGGCTGACTGTGGAACCAACCATCGCTCATAAGGAAGTCCAAGTTGAAATTGAAGAAAATTAAAACAAGTCCACGAGAACCAAAATATGACATTGAGTATATCCCACCCAAATTTCTAGAACATCTTAAGAACAAATTTCATGCTTTAAACACTAATGACAAGACCTGGTGAGCTGTGGGATAACATCAAGAACATCCTACTTGAAGAAAGCGAAAGGTCATTAAAAAGACAGTGAAGAAAGAAGATATCAAAGTGGGTGTCAGAAGAGACTCTAACATTTGCTCTTAGTCATAGAGTAACTAAGGAAAATGTCAGAAATGATAAAGTCAAAGAACTGAATAGCAAATTTCAAGGGCAGCTCTGGAGGACAAAATAAGATATTATAGTGAAATGTATAAAGAACAAGTGCTAGAAGACCAAAAAGGAAGAACACTCTCAACACAACCTAAACTGAACGATATAAAGGACATATTCAAGCCTCAAACTGCAATATCGAACGATTCTATAGACAAAATATGGAATGACGCAGGAAGCATCAAGAGAAGATGGACAGAGTCACTGAACCAAAAAGAACTGGTTGACATTCAGCCATTTCAGGAGGCAGCATATGAGCAAGAATGACTGGTGCTATCAGAAGAAGTTCAAGCTGCACTGAAGGCTTTAGCCAAAACCAGAGCTCCAGGAATTTATGGAATACCAAGTGAGATTTTTTAACAAGCCAATAAAGCACTGGGAGCACTCGCTTACCTATGCCAGGGATTTTGGAAGACAGCTACTTGGCCAACTGATTGGAAGAGATCCATATGTATGCCCATTCCAAAGAAAGGCGATCCAACAGAATGCTCAAACCGTAAAACAACATCATTGATATTACATGCAAGTAATCATCCAACAATGCTGAAGATCATCCAACAATGGTTGAGGGGAGTTGCGAGAGTTTCTGTCCAGATTCAGAAGAGGATGTGCAACAAGGGATATCAGATGGAACTTGACTGAAAACAGTGAATACCAAAAAAGATGTTTACTTATGTTTCATTGATTATACAAAGGCATTCAATTGTGTGGATCATAACAAACTATGGACAGCCTTGAGAAGAAAGGTTCTTTCTTCCAGCCAAGGATAGGAGACATAGGATGATTGACCACAGGGTCTGTGGTTCGAACCCCTCCAGCTGCTCCTTGGGAGAAAGATGAGGATTTCTACTCACATCAAGTTTACAGCCTGGGAACGCAGAGAGGCAGCCCTACTCTGTCCGACAGGGCTGCTGTGAGTCAGAATCGAGAGTGGGTGTGGTTTTTACTAGGTGTGTGAGGGAATCTGGGTGCTGCAGTCCAGTAAGCACTGGGAGTATGTTCTCTGCTCCCACGAAGATTTACAAAGCCACAGAAACCCCACATGGGTGCCTAAGAAGGTTTCTCCCTGCCAGTGGGTTGGGCTTTTTAGAGTTTCCCACTAGGGCGATCTTCTTCCCTTTGCCCCTGGTGGGGGTGGGGGTATACCATGGGCCCTCCCTCCTGCTGATTAACACCAACAACCCACCAAACATTCTGGTATCAAGAATGTCATAAAGTTTAAAGGGGCCTATCTTGTAATTAACTGCATTTTAAGGGTTTGGAAGTGGGGCTCAATGCCGCACTCCAGCATATTAACAGTTTCACAAGGAGGAAGGAGAATTTACACAGAAGACTCAAAGGGAAAACAGGTTCTTTATTTGGTAGCAATGAAATCTGTTTCCATGTTATTGGATAAGAATGGCCTAATTTGTCGCTAGAATCAATGTCTCTGGAAATAAGGCCCTCAAAAATGAAGGAAAATTATTTTCCCACTAGCACAGAAAGTTCAGTTATTTGTGGTCATTTTGAGATGAACTGATTATTTTCTTCTTCTTCTTCTATGTCTTTTCTGAGAAGCATTTACTTTCTTCAGCATCACTTCCTTGTGTGTCTTAGTCGAGAGAAGATCTGGACTCTGTGTGAAGAACCCTCTGTGATATAGCTCAAACATTCCAAGTGCATGTATTCGGCCCCCCCCCCCACCCCCTTAATGTAGACAGACCACGCAACACAGCTCAGGACTCTTGTTTGGGGCCCTTGCTGAGCCTATTATTATTTTTTTGACTCTTACAACTTCTAAAAGTAAGTCAGATGCATGGGTGAACACATAGGCTGAACACAAATGGGTGAATGAGAGTATGTCCATGATTATATGTAGGTTTGATGGACGATATTTGTACACGTGTTTTTACCTTTGCTGCAAATAAATCCATGGGCAAAGTTATGAACATTTCTTCGACGTAACCAAACACCTGTGGGAATGAGTTGCTGAGCTTGGGGGCTCATGCCTGTAGTCCCCAGGGACACCCAGGTCAACTGGCATAACATCGTCTGAAAAGAAAATGTTCTACATTGTCCTTTGGTGAGTAGTGACCAGGGTATTAAAAGCTAGTGAGTGGCCATGTAAGATGCAGCCATTCCCCATCCAGAGAAAAGAAGTGAAGACGGTTGAGCGCCACAATTAGTGGAAACATGGAGACAATTAGTCGAACAGATTAACCAACCACAAAAACATCAGTCTCCACCACCAGTGACCAGAGAACTAGATGGTGCCTGCCTACCACTTCCAACTGCTCTGGATAGGTCCTGTACAGAGAGGGAATAAAATGTGGAAAAGAACTCAAAATCTTAAAAGAACCCAGGCTTACTGGCTGGAGAGAGATGGGTGGGACCCCAAGACTGTGGTCCTTAGTCACCATTCAGATTTGGACCAGCACTCACTGCAGTGTTAGAATAATCTACTGCTTAAGATCAGAAGGGGCAAAAAAATAAATAAAAATAAGGTAGCTCAACTGCCATTTGTTCATGGAGCTTTTCTCTGTCTGTATCTTACACCCACTTTCTCCAAATTAACCCTTCCATCCTTAGCTTGCCCAACACACATGATTTACATTAAATTCGGCTGAATAAACAAATAACCAATACTTATGTAAAGCTTGCCATCTTGCCAAACACATTTCACCTGCTTACAGAACTCACATTATAACTTGGGTCAGCTTTTTTTCCCCCCACCAGCATATAAGAACTTTAATAATGAGACCCCAATTTCCTATTTTTGTGTGTCCCCTAGATTCTGCTTCGTATAATTGGTAAGTGGCCCAACTGCTATCTATCAGAACAGGATGACTGAGTAATTCATACCAACCAGAAGGGATTTGATCCCTCCATGTGAAAAGACTTTCCTCAGCTCTCATCTTGCCCCAGCAGGCTCTGCTACCCTTGAATGTCACCTCGGACTTTGAAGTCTGGCAGCCACCTCTGAGTACTAATAGCGAACACTGAGACTAGCTGGCTAATAACACACTGCCTTGGAACACTCATTTTCAAATGAATCAACAACAGTAGCGATTTGCCTGATCTAATTAGCATCACCTTTTTTGAGCAGGCAGAAAAAGGTTGGCATATTCTGTATGATGCAACATGCAGCAAATTATATTGACAAGGCAACATCACAGGGTCAGGGACTCACCTCCAGAGGTGAGGTCTTTCTGGCAGTCTCCCTGCCACCTACCCCCACACCCCCGCCCCTTCCTACACTAGATAGATAAATTGCTTGCATCCTTTCAAGTATGAGAACAGAAAGGAAATCCTTAATTTGAAATTTAGTCCAAATGTGGTTTCTGTATTTAAAGAGACTTGGTGCACAGGAGCATTGTAAGAACAGATGTGAAATTCTCTTCACATCCAAGAATATTTGAGAGGCCATTCAAGCTGTTAAATTAGCCCTGTTCCTGTTCCTGGCAAGTAGAACAGGTGTGCCCACTCCTGAGCTAGGATGCTTTGGTTTCCACATCCTAGGCCAATGGACTTGAAGAAAGGGCAGGTAGAAGGGATGACCTATGTATCATTAGGAGAAAAAGGATTAACTATAATTATTAAGACGCTGTGTGTCTGGGGGAAGATAGTGTCTAATGGTTGAGCACAGTGCTGTCTTCACCAAGAAGTGGGCCCTTGAACAGTGAGGTTAGGGGCAATGGCTTCTAAAGTCGCAGTGTGCTGCCACCAGCACCCCAAAGACAAACGCTACCATCATAGAGCCATTATCAACCAATAGCTAACCTACATAGTGTTTCCAAGGCTGTGTTTCTTTATAAGTGCAGAGAGCCCTATCTTTCTCCCTCAGAAGAGCTGATGAGTTTGAATCGCTGACTTTATAATTAGTTGTCCAGTGCTATCAGGGCTTCTGAAAAAGCACAACTCTTACCAAATGTGATCATGGTGGCCTGAAGGCCCGTGCTTTCCCTATATATAAGGGGGTACTCCCTAAGAAATGGAAATAAGCTCCAATGGGCAGAACTTTCATAGTATACATTTTTCCCACTAGCTGAGCCTCAAGCAACTTGTTCTGAGTTAGTGCACCCAGTGGCATCACCTGGGAAGATTATCTCTGGTCGCAGTAAATAGCAACAGCTTGCGGCTGTGAAATTTTGTTTCCTGCTCAGTAAAAAATGCCGCAGAAACTGTGGTGATTTTGAACATAGCTTACAAGGACAGTTCTATGGGAAAACCTCAAGTGTATGAGTGTTTTTCTCATTTCCAAAAAGGTAAAATATCAACTGATGACAAACTTTGTTCTGGATGTTCTTCAGCTTCCCAAACGGAAAAAAAAATGCTGATGCATAGTGCATTTGGAGTTCATTTCACCAGATCAAACTGTTAATCAAGCTTTCTATGTAGAGGTTCTGAAAAGATGGCATGCCAGTGTGGGACCAAAACAGGGCCTGATTTGTAGCAAACAGAGGACTGGCTTTGCCACCATGACAATGCACCTGCTCACGCAGCCATTGCAGTGAGCCAGTTTTGGGAACAAACCAGCATGCCTCTCTTGCCCCCCACCCCTTACTCACCTGACCTCCCTCTGTGCGACTTATTTTTATTTCCACGGATGAAGTCATGAAAGGACAGCAATTTATTGATGTAGAAGAGTTGAAGGAAAAATGAGGGAGGTGCTGTCAGCCATCCAAACAAATGAGTTTGAAAAATGTTTCCAAGAATGGAATCACAGATTTGCAAAATGTATTGTGTGTAAGGGAGAGTACTTTGAAGATGATATGGTTATTTTGTAAAAGAAAGTTTTAAATACATAGCTTTGAAAAAAAATTCTGGGCTTTTTTTTTTTTTTTTTGGTATCCCCTCATATTCACTCTTGTCAAGACTCTAAAATGAGGAAGGGATCCTGCAGTGAATTTTTGGGAAGTAGATTCACCTGGAAGCTTCACTTGAACCTGTCCACCTTGGGTGATCGTGTTGGTATTTGAAATACCAGTGGCATGTCTGTCAGCGTTATGGAAACACGCATGCCAGCAATTCATTATTCAAAGGCTTGCGGTACTATGGCTTTTGATTAATGACAGACTTCTGAGATCAAGAGCTGAAAATCATGAACTGTTAGCCTTGAAGAGATCAAGTTTAACCCATAATTTTACAGAAGAGGAAACGGAATGCCTGAAGGATGTGATTAGCACAGTATCTCATAGACAAGCGTCTGAGCAGGCGTGAGGAACCAGCTAGTGCTTCCCTCCAGAAAGAGCAACCCCAAGGTCAGAAGACCTCTGCCACGGTGAGATTTCCAAAGTACCTTGTGTCACCAGGGGAGCTGGACCTGGACCTGGGAAGGTGTGGGCTCATGACAAGCAGGACTCTCAGTGAATCCTGGATTTGTTAACTAGGTGTTCTTGGACTGGTTACTTAGAAGTCAGGGGTTTGAGTCTACCCAGAAGTGCCTCAGAAGAGAAACCTGGTGATCCACCACCAATATATTATCCATGGACAACCTACGGAGCCTAGTTCTTCTCTGACACGCATGAGGTTGCCAGGATTCAGTGGCTGGAAGCGGTTTAGTGAAGCATCCAATACATTTCTGTCTTTCTCCTCTATACCCAGGAACTCCAAACTCACTTCCATGGAGTTGGTTCTGAGCCCTAAGCCTAGTGGATTATGAGTTGGGAGTTACACAAGGTTAAAGTTATGCAAGGTCAGCATTTGGAAACCACCAGCCTGGTGGGAGAAAGACAAACTTTCTACTCCTATAAAGAGTTAAAGTTTTATGGGTTGTGGTAAAGATTGCACAATTCTTCTTGATATGAATGAACTATCGAATTGGGATATGTTGATGAAATGCCAATAAAACTCTTTTTTTAAAAAAGAGTCTTGGGAACCCACAGGAATGATTCAGTCCTGCCCTATAGAGTCTCTGTGAGTAGGAACTGGACTTGATGGCTCTGAGTTTTTGGTTTGTTTGCTTTTTTTGGTTGTTATTGTTTAATTCCAAGAAGGCACCAGGTTAAGGACACCTTTTATGACTCAACAGTTTTGTGCCTTAACATTTAACCCAGCGTGATCATCCTTAGTCACTCTTTGCTTAACAAAGACCAATAAAAAGCGTTAGGGGAGACAAAGGCTCTGTGAGAGGAGCCTAGGATTCTGAATTCACAGTGTGGCGATAACATTAACAGCAGGTAAGCATTGCACACTGCCATTCCATTCCGTCTTCTCTGGACAGACTGTTAGTTTCTCCACGACGACGAATGAGGCTCAGGGATGTCAGCTACCTTGTCCAAAGTCATACGGCTGATGGGTATTATTCATGCTTTGAACCCCCACCTCTGAAGCACCCTGCCAATCATTCCTCTAAAGAGTCCAAAACCCAAACCACACTCATAGCCATTGAGTCGATGCTGACTGGCATGGTGCTTACTTGCTGGGTGACGATCTGCATGGCCTGCAGTTCCACACCATCAGCAGCTCAGGGGGAGAAAGAATGAGTTTTCTACTGCCAAAAAGTTAGTTTCAGAAACCCCTAGGGGAGTCGCTATGAGTCAGCAAGGACTCTTTGAGAGTGGTGTGGTTAGGTTATGGGGCAGAGTGGAACTGCCCTGTGAGCCCTTTCTCTCTCAGACAAAGTCACGCAACTTTCTCCTTCAGAGTGACTGGTGGTTTCAAACTGCTGACCTTGTGGTTAGCAGCCCCTGAGAAACATAACCCCTGCACCCCCTCTAAAGATTACACTTTAGCAATTCAGAAACAGTCCAGTCTGGGCCCCTGAGGAGTAAGACTAAATAAAGATGACCACGGAGGCCAAAATAAATACACTTACTTCTCAACAATAGTCACAGGAATGAAAAAGTTCTAAAGTTACACTTTAAGTTGTTTTTTAAATCTCCACCTCGCTATGTTAAAATTATAGAATTAAAGGGGGCCAGTGCTGGGGCCAGGGAGGTGTACACTGTGTGTGTATGTGTGTGTGTGTGTGTGCTGTGTAGTTAGAAAAAGAAAGAGGACAATTAAAACAGCAGGAAAACATAAAACCCAGAAAGCATGAAACAAGATGGGATCAGGCGGCTCCAACTTACCCACCCCGCCTGTGTGGAGAGGCCAAAGCCCTCCTCCCCCATTGCACTATAAATCTCCAACCAAGTGATGGAGAAAGGTTAGAAGGAAAAGGTTGAGCCGGGAGTTAACTTGGAAATGCAAATAAACGAAGATCAATGGCATGGCATCATTAATATCAAACACTGTACAAAGAAAAAAAACAAACCCAGCAAAACCCAAGCATGAGCCAGGACAGTTAATAAATGAAGGTCGGGGTCTCTGGTGAAGATATGATAGAGAAAGACCTTTTGTACAAGGGTGGCGAAAGATATGGATACACAGTTGTGTACAATTTGGCATGTCACGTACGCACTAGACAAACTGCAACCTAGTTTAATCCAGCTGCCCCAAACAAGGAGCCCGTTAGTTTAGCGAGTGTGTTTGAGAGCTTTGCCTACGGTAGCCTCTTGCCTTTGGGGCCCAAACCCTGCACACGCTTCTGAGGGATTTCTTTATTTGTTTTCTTCCCTGGCCCTTCCTTGCAATGCCAGTAAACACACCACACAATTACAAAGTCACAGCCGCATGCAGTATTGAAACACAGACACCCTGTTAAATCTGCCCCTGACAGCTGTGGGCCCCTCTTAAATTTCAATTATAAGATCTACAAAAGTAACCGCTGGCGGACCATTACCACCCGGAGTTCCGGGGCCTTCTGGGGACAGAGCACTGCCGCTCCCTGCCTACAGCCCAGTCTCCAACAGGAAGGGGGACCGGCTGCCAGCGAGGCCCTAGTTCTCTGTACCTGCCCAGACCTGTGTCCACAGTTGAAAGATCAAACTCAAGGACAAACGTGATTGACGTGAGCCGGTAGCAACGCCGGACACTGAGCTGGATCCTGCTAGCTGTGGCAACAGCCTGACCGATTTCATGATTATTGTTATTATTATTAGGGGGTCCTTTTCCTTCACTTCACTTTTCTGAACTTTGAAGGGAAAGGGATGGCTTACAGCGGAAGTGGGGGTGGGGCGGAGGGGTGCTGTCCCCTGCTGGTTCTTAGTTCAGCCTGTCTGCTCTAAAAATTCTCTTTGTAAAGAACCAGACCCGAGCGCTTCCTTTTCGAAGACCAGAGCCTCTTACTGCCCGGGTACAGCAGCCTGTCATTGGTTTCTTGTGGAAGCGACCACACTGGTTTTCAAACACAGCAGGGCCCCCCACGGTGCACAGGTTCAGGCTGACAAAGCAAGGCTTTGGGGTCTACTTTCAAAACATTGCCAATTGAAACCATATGGATCCAAACACCAAGTTGTCCTAATTAATCACCTGCTTGGACGCACATCATCCGGAGAGATCAGATGCTGGACGAGGTCATGTTTGCCAAAGTAGAGGGTCAGCAAGGGCGAGAAAGACCCTTGGTGAGATGGTGTGGTATAGTATTTGCGAAAATGGACGTCACCAAGCAGGCTGGTGATAGTGACGATGGCACAGGACCGGGCACCACTCTGCTCTGGTGACTGACAGCGGTAAGTTCAGAGTCAATACCACTGAGGTTGTTTTTCTATCCAAGATTCTTGCTCTGCCCTGGTCTCTGCTCTGCGGTGGTGCGAGGCTCACTCAAACCCTGACGCTGAGCTCCTTGGACTCAGTCAACAGGCCCATGTTCCTAGTTCTCTTAAGACTTTACCTGTGTCCTGCCTCCTCCAATCACTCGCCAGACCCACCTCCTGACAAGTTAAAAAAAAAACAAAACACCACCAAACAACTCACTACCATTGTGTCCAGTCTAACGATAGCACAGGCTAGAACTGCCCCCGTGGGTTTCTGAGACTATAAACTTCTATGGGAGTAGAAATCCTCATCTTTGACCTGCAGAGTGGTTGGTGGTTTCAAACTGCTGACCTTGGGTGTTAGCAGCCCAATTTATAACCCGTCGTATCCCCAGGACTCCTTCCGATGGGTTAGTGGTGGAAAAGACAGTTTCCGTTTAAATCTGCCTGACATTCTTTGCCTTTAGACTTAAATCCCTCTGGACTTTTGTGTTCAAAGTTTTCCAGTTTAAAGATCATTTGAAAGCAAGTCATTATTAGCAAATATTAATTGAACTTCTGAAAAGATCTGGTCTCTTCATTCTTAAGGAGCTCAGGGGGGAAATGTTTGTTACCTTTCATGTGTGTATTTCATGCACAGTAGTCACAAAGTATAGCTATAGGTAGTATCTTTTTCTGTTTGATCAAATAAAGCTCTTCTTTATATTCATCTCACATGAAGATTTGTAAGGTATTTTTTTTGCAATCATGATTTGACATTCGGATTTGATAAAGATGGGCTAGATGAAAATAACTCCCACAGTTCCAAGGGGTTCTCCATGTGCTGAACATCCATACATACAGCCAGCAGTCATATCAGTCCAATACTTCCTTATCTATAATTCATCATCACCCAAACTTCTAAAAACCAAAAGGTTTCAGAATTTCTTTGGCAGTACAACCTGACCTACAACAGCCTGAGTGTATTTGTAGTGCTTATTCTACTTTGTGTGCATAGCATTATGCATTGGACTGTGATCCCCAGGGTCAGCAGTTTGAAACCACCAGCGGCTTTGTACTCCTGTAAAGAGTTACTGTCTCTGAAACCTACAGGGAAGTACTACCCTATCCTGTGTGGTTGCTAGGAGACAGCATCCACCCAATGGCAGTGAGTTTGGATTTGGTTTGTGGTGTGCATATTTATCTCTTCCCTGCAGAAATACTAGGTTGATTTGGAGTGGGGACCTCGGGCCCTCTGGAGAGTAATATGGACTTGGAAGTCTATGTACCATGGAAATAGTCTAATGCTAAACAACGCTTCTGCATTTGACTCAAAGGTCTCAATAAGGAGAATGAACACTATGGCAACCTCCGACTGTAGTGGGTATCAATACGTTTGCTTTGGGGTCCTACCTTACTATGTCTTCTCATTGGAGGATCCATTTGCCCAGAGTAGTTATGAACAATCTGCCCTTGTTTGTCCCGTGATAGGGTCTATTCCCTGGAAATTATACACACACACACACACACACACACACACATTCTCCCCCCCTATAATTTACCCCATCGTTATATATAGTTAAGTATTTTACCCCCAGTCCCAGTTCAGTTCAGCATTGGTGGCTTGTCTGCTCAGTTCAGGCCTTGGGGTAGGTGCTTTGAGGGCTGATGATGGGAGCATGAGGCTATCAGTTGCTTAGAACAACCAGGGCTGAGTGTAGACACATAAATACCCAGCTCTAATGAAAGGTTAAAGGTCAAAAGGATAGAATTACAAACAAAATGCTGAGGGATCAGAGAGGAAGATTAATACATGTCACAGAAGGCTGTACAGAGGAAGGGACATCTGAGCCTTGAAACTGTGCCCTGAAGGATGTTGAAATTTTCACATGCTCATCCGGTGGAGAGCAGAGGTTGTGTGGTGGTTGTGACTGTCATTTTTGTTTTCGAGGATCCTGAGGTGTGAAAGAAAGGGAAGAAGGGAGAGACAAAGATGTTTGAAAGCAGGGTTATACAAATTGAAGTTGTTTGTTAACATTGACTTTGAATCTGAATGGGCCTGATACCTGATCCCATTGACGCCTCATGGTCACACAGGCTGGTGTGCTTCTTCCCTGTGGGCTTTGTTGCTTCTCAGCTAGATGGCTGCTTGTTTATCTTCAGTCCTTTAAGACTCCAGACACTACATCTTTTGATGGCCGGGCACCACTAGCTTTCTTCACCACATTTGCTTATGCACCCATTTGGCTTCAGCGATTGTGTCGGGAAGGTGAGCATCACAGAATGCCGGGTTATTAGAACAAAGTGTTGTTGCATTGAGAGAGTAGTTGAGTAGCGGCCCAAGGTCCATCTGCTACCTTAATATTTAATATATAAATACAGGTACATATATCTATTTTCTATCATTATATATAAATATATTTACATGTGTACATGCCTGTATTTAGATCTCTATAAATGTCTTTTGACTCCTAGTTTGCTCCTCTATTTCCTTTTACTTTCCTCTTGCCCCACTATCATGATCAGCCTTCATTTGAGTTTCAGCAATTCCTCTCAGCTACATTGCCCTTGATCAAGTCCCATCAGGCATCCTATACCCTGCTTACCATCAATTTTAGATCCCTTGTTTTTCCCTTGTCTCTGGGTTGGTGGACACCCACTTCCTTTCTCCTGCCTCCCCCTCTCTTGTGTCCCCCTGGAACCATTGGTCCCATTGTTCTCTCTCCACACTCTGGTTCTCATAGATTCCACCTGTTGTCGCTTCCACTCAAGTTGCTTTCATCCCGGCAAGTCACATGACCACACCTACCCAGTGTCTAAGGGAGTGGGGGATTGCAGTCCTGACCCATGGCTGAAAGACAGAGAGCCAGGATTGTCAGACTAAGAGTTACTAATGACAACTAAAGCAGGGAGCAGAGAGTTATACAAGGTTCTTCTTATTTTTTTTTTCCTCTAGAGAAAAAGAAAACCAGAGACATATGGTGGAGATAATAGGTAAGGTGTGAAGGAAGGCATAGATTATGGGAAATTGGGTGCTGGGGGAAAGCAAGCTGGAAACACACTGGGCTATGCCTAGGGTTCCCTAACAGTCTTTGCATGGAACCGTGCTTCCACATTAAGCAAGACTCTTGTTCTGGCTCCGCTTCAGGACCTCCACGAGGAAAAGAGACCTGGCAATGGTAACGGATACTGCCATCCTGTTAGTCTGAGGGTTAATGAAAGTTGGGGATGAGGCACTTAACTCACTGCTTCCTCTTCAATTCTGGAGCGAGTGGCCTCTTAAACAAAACGAGCCCTTTTTCTGTGCATCTACAGGCCATTTCCATAGTGACAGATTTTGCCAAGCTCACCAAAATTTGAGCTAAACCCGAATAATAAGTTGACCATTTATTTTATGAATTGGCTGCACATCCTGCCAGGTTTTCCAAGTGGTAATGACAACCGAATTCCTCATTTTTATACCTGCCCCCCACCCCCACACCTCATCTATAGCTCCCTTGTTTGTTCTGAGGATAATATATTGATTGAGCCTCTTTCCATGGCATTCTTTCCTTGCTTCTCACACGAGGAAGAATTACTGCCGTGTTTTTCCCCAGAGGACATGAAACGACTGCATTTTTACACGTGTTATTTACTGTACACATTCTAATATCAAAATGGTCGATTCATTTATAATCCTTTTAACGTGCCTTAGAGAATAAAAGGTCTGTTTCTAGCCTTCTGTTGCTAAGAGGGGCTTTTTGCTTTTGTTTTCTTTCTCTCGTAACTTTTACCATACAACTCATTAACTGATCCTGTGCCCATGAATAGTTAACATTAATTATGCACAATTAGCATATGATAATGCCTGACACACGTTCCAAGCAAATATTAGACAGCATAATTAGACTGAGTATGATTGCGTTCAGCTAGGTCGGTCTGCAAAATATGATGGATGGTGTGTTAGTCTCTGCTGAATCCATTTACCTGGCCTAAAGTGATGATGTCTGAAATGAACACGCTTGGAAATAAATGCCTATCAGTCAAATACGGGTAAGCACATTCGAGTACTTCCCAGCAGCAAGAGCTGGAGGTCAGTTGACCAGTAATTATTTTTTTCTCTTTTGCTTTTAGCTAGATTATTTCGGATGCACGTTGTAAGATGGGAGAGATCAGCTTTCAAGTCTCTCAGAATCCAAAGGCTTTTTGTGTAAAGTGTTCTGACAGGCAAAATGATTCCTTTTTGAAAGTATAACACACCTCTGTCCTGCAGGTTTACTAGGGGAGTGGGGTGGATGGGACCATCTATGGGGAGTAACAAACAACAACTTTGGGCCCATGTGGAATTTAAGGCACTTCATTGAGATGGGAAGTCCCACAACATTGCAACCATTGGCCTAAAAGCACCAGAGAAAATGGAATGAAGGGACAGAGAGGTCTCTTGGATGAATCCCCTCAACTGCCAGCAGTATTGACTATGGTTTGTCTGTCTGAGTGCTCTTTTGTGGTAGCATTCCGAGTTTTCTATTCAAGCACAGTGGGCTGAGTGGCTGGGCTATGGGGGAGCTTGGATTTTCTTGTGAAGAACTCAGTGTTTACAAAGTCTATCAGCCTCCCCGAAGTGATGCTTCCTTTTAAAAAGAACCATCACAGGAGAGAGGTTATGTTTCGCTCCCCAGGTCAGGAGCATGGAAAGTGACTCTGTTCTGAGTTGTCAGGCCAGCCAGTTTCTGTACCTGGACTTGATCCAGCTGATAGGCTAGCTGGGAAGGGCTCCCTCTTATTCTTCCACTGCCTCCTTTTCTTTAGGCCCTTAGCTTTGAGGACCTTAGCTTTGAGGACCCTTATCTTGTGAACGCTGTGATTTCCAGCTGGTGAACCTAGTGCAGTCTATATAATGAGTGCCCAGCTTGCCTGGAGCCTCTCAGGCACCCAGAACATTTCAAGGATCCTACGCGAGTGCCTCTCTCAACGTTCCACTGACATCTTTCTTATGGAGGCAGAAAATCAACTTATCCTTGGAAGTCTAGGGAACTATGGTAGTTATGTAATCTGGTGTCAATTCGAGGATTAAGTGTGTAGAGGTGGAGTCAAGCTTGTCAATCAGATCATAGCCAATGAGGCCTCTGTGTGAGCATGGCCTTCTCCTGAGAATTCTGGGAACGCCTGAATTTCCTCCTTAAAGGTGGAAGACACTTCTCCCTCTCTGCTCATTCCCTGAGAGATGCTGTACTGACAGGACACATGGTGCTATGCCCTGGGAGCTGGAAAAGCCACATGGACCTACCTTCATGCAACCAGACCTCTGGAGTCAGAGAAGCCACATAGGGACCCCTGCCAGTGCTGAGATGCTTAAGTCAGTGGATCCACAAGACTTCCAACCCACTGGCCTGTGATCCTCCTGCATTTGGCATCATTGCATGTATTTAATGAGTCTGAAGAGGACTTTATAGATTGGTATTAAATATATGGGTTAGTATTGGACTTATGGACTTGATCTGGACTGGGCTGAGATGTTTTCTCAATATTCAATTGCTCTTATATATAAGCCTCTTCTTATATACATATGTGTCTCTATGAATTTGTTTCGCTAGTCTACCTGGACTAACACACTAACTAAAAGAGAAGATGCTTTTGAAGTATTTTTGTTTTTTACCACAAAGTATTTGTATTTGTTTATATAACATAACTGAAATGTTTTTTAATTAAAAATCAACATTATAAATAATTTTTCATTGAGTCAAATGGATGGTTCAGGAAGACATAGTGCCAAGCAATGGCTCTGAACGTTTCCTAACCCATTGAAAGACCTCCTCTGGAGTACTAGAGCCTCAACGTGGAGGCTTAGTCTTTTCTGTGGAGAATCTTTTGATAATTTAGCACCCAGTGGACTAAATTAACCATAAAATGTTTGCAGGCAAACAATTCAGGGCAAGTCTATAGGATTTGGCTAAATAAATGACACTATATCCAGAGAGTGGACTAGCATGCAGCCTTTTAAAGGCTAAGCAAACGCTATCGTACTATTACGCAAAGAGGCCGGTGAGGTGGCGTTAAAGGGTCTTATGACAAGAGGAGTCGAGAATATGCTCCCATTTACAGACTTGTATTGGCAACATCATTCTAGGAGCTTTGTTAGGAGTTAGGCCTGGGGAAATGTCATTTTCCATAAAAAGACATCAGTACATTAAACAAAAATCTACCCTAACAGTAGGGTGCAACTAGAAAACAAGTCATATAATCAATTTTTGAAGGGAGAAAAAAAAAAGCTTGGTATATGCTATGCCCGTGGTTGCTGCTGGTCCCACTCTGAGGGGCCCCAGGTGACGAAGAAGTACTGCTCCATAGAGTGCGCGAGCTAGAATCGTAGTGGAAGTAGCTGGTCAGATATTTCTCTACTGAAGTCACCGCGTAGCAGCCGAGAGTGTAGCCACAGCTGTGCAGTTGATTCCGCCTCAGAGAGGCCCCACAGCACAGAGTGGCGCGCCTGAGATGGCTCCCGAGGCTGTGCAGCTTTAACAAAGCCGACGACCACTCCTTCTCCCAGAAGCAGCTCTTGGGTTTCAACCATCGACATTTTGGTTAACCAGCAAGTGCTTTAACTACTGCAACGTGGAGTCTCCCCTCAAGTAGAAATAAACCCTGATTATTCATTAAATGTATTATTATTATTCAGAGATTTACATAATCACTCTACCTGATAGGCTTTATATGACCTAGTTTGGGAATACTTCCACTGGATACCTTATGTACACAACCTAGAGAGCCTAGAGGCTTTCTTAAATTAAGCTGAATCTGGGCTCTTCTGTCTAATTTTGTCTGAAGCGAGAATGAGTCTACCCCTTCTTCTGGACAACAGTCTGAAACAGTGGTGCTCAACCTGTGGGTCACGACCCCTTTGGGGTCAAATGGCCCTTTCACAGGTGTCACCTAAGACCATCGGAAAACAAGACACTGCTCCTCTATCCATCTCTAGGCAGGTCCGCTCACATGCAGACTCGCCCATATACGAGTACCCGGCATGAAGGCTATTCCCCAAGCTACAACATGCTTTAAGACAAAATTTCATTTATTTGTAATTAGAAATAAATACTTCATAATATAAAATTACATAGTGGTTTTGTGATTGTTTACTATGCTTTAATTATGTTCAATTTGTAACGATGAAAATACATCCTGCATATCAGATAGTTACATGACGATTCATAACAGTAGCAAAATTGCAGTTATAAAGTAGCAACAAAATAATTTTAAGGTGGTGGGGGGGGGCAGTCACCACAACATGAGGAACCGTATGAAAGGGTCGTGGCCTGAGGAAGGTTGAGAACCACTGCTCTAGAAGTAGGTAAGCAGGTAAGGCAGCCTTTACATGTCTCTCAGAGTCCAGTGGGTGCTGCCAATGGAAATTGCGCTCAGTTGCTAATTGAAAAGGGGTCTCTATTTTTCCTCAGTGTTTCCTTCTGCTGTATATACAGTCTGAACCGGCAGGGAGGCACCTAACAACCACACAACAACATGGCTCAGGGATACCAGGCAAAAGCGGCTCGATTACTCTAGAGGACGATTCTAAAACTAGAATCTGCCTATAGAAGACAGTTTGGAGTCCAATGGCAAAGTACAATGGCCGCCAGGGGTTATTTTTATGAGAACCTGGGTCATAGGTGATTGAAGAGTCCCGGGGAAGTACCTTATTTAATGTGACTTTCTCTGCTTGACCTTCCTGTTGAAGAGCTGATGGCAGCCAGAGTCTTGGAGATGCTTCCACCGCCATTGGATCCACGGGAGTTTTTCTACCCACTGGTCTATGATCGTCCTGCTTTTGGCATCATTGCATGTGTGCATGAGTGAAAGGGGAATTTGTGGACTAGTATTGGGCATCTGGCTAATATTGGACTTACTATGGACTTGATTTGGACTAGGCTGGATGTTTTCTTAATGTACAATTGCTCTTTGATATAAAGTTCTGTCTTACACATATGAGTATCTCAGGATTGGTTTCTCTAGTCTACTCAGACTAACATGTTATGGTGTTAAGTCCCCCTCAAGGGCCCTTTTCTGAATGGGTTTGTTTGAGGTAGTGGGGGAAGACACGGATGGGCTTCACCTGTGAGTAATTGTTAACAGGATCCATTGGATTGTCATCCTTCTGGGTGTAAAACGAGTCTTCTGAGAAGCAGGAGAGGGGATTTCACTAACAGCAAGACAAGAGCCAAGAGTACAGTGTGTCCTGCATAGTGAACCTCCTTGGTCCTGAAGACAGCTGTGACAGAAGAGGGGCAGCAGCAGAACCAGGAGTCAAAGAATGCAACAAAACGGTGAGCCTTAGAACTCACAGAGCCAATAAAGCTGAGTGCATTTGAGCAGGAGGCTGGTTTGTGGAGTGGGGTGCCTCTGGGAAGTTTATTGGGGGCACTGGACCCATGGAGGTGACCCATGGAGGTGACCCATGGAGGTGGAGCTGAGTGCCTTCAGGTTTTGGCTTCCTGGAGCGGGGTGCGTCTAGGCGCTTAATGCAGGGTACTGCGCTTGTTGGCCCATTGAGCTTGAGCAGAATATCTTGGGTTCAGGCTTACAGCAGAGTGCATACCCTTTGGACATTTATTAGCAGTGCTGAAAGAACTTTGTAACCTGTCCTGACTGAACAGCTATAGCGTGCACCTTTCTCACCTGCATTGTAACCTATTAACTTCTTTAATAAACCCTTTGATCATGAATATTGTCTCTGCATTGTGTGTGGCCATTGCAATGAATTAGAGAATCTAGATAAAATGTAGAGAATGCTGTTTGAGGCAGAACATAACCAGTCTTACTGATCTGACAGGCATTAAAAGACATTCCACCCAATTCTAGTGAGGAAAGGGGGACAGCAACATAAAAATACAATTCTGAGATCTTCTTTTCAAAGTATTAGGAAAAATATTTAACCGAAGGCAGAGACTTAGCAGAAACCACCTGGCCCTTATAAACAAGTGCTGATGTTCTGAGAAACCCATATATTTCATGTCCTTATAAGGTTAGTAATTGTGAGTCAAGAGTTTATGTTTCATATTCCATGAACAGAATTGGGAACCATATGGTGATGAGCCATGGGGAGGTTAAAAAACACAAGATGCTAAATTTCAACTTAAAAAATATAAAATAGATCAGAATGCTTAGATTTATTTTTCTTTTATTCCACCAGCCTTTCCCCTTTCCCTGGGAAGTCAATCATACAGTACCAGTCACCGAATGGGCATTTAATAATAAGTTTGGTGGTGATAAATTGATGTATGTATATGTATGAACTGTGAAAAGAATTGTATCAGCCCCAATAAATTGTTAAAATAATAAAAAAAATATATGGTTATGCAAGATATAAACAAACACGGACTTCCTCGTGGAAAGTGAAGACCTGCATGACAAATACATCTTTATGAGCAATCAAACTTATATACGTTTTTATTCCTCATTCATACAAAATGTGAGCAAAGGAAAACCAAGCTCTCTCCTCTATTTAACCAACACCTTCTCCATAATTTAATTAATCATATACATGTTTAAAGATGTACCAAATATTCTCCTATTACTTAACATTTCAAATTAGTCTGTTTGGGCTTTATTCCTTCAACTAAAGACTAAAGACTGGTTAAAAAATTACCCACAAAGGGTTGCAATTTATCTTTTACACCACGATGGAACTCGAAGATCAGATGGAAGAAAGATAATAAAATGTCTCACATTACTGGGCATGCAGACCCCTGCAGAAAGAGAGAGATAGGAGTGAAAAATGCATCTGATAATCCAGCTACAACCATGCACCCAGATAATCTGCTACCCAGGAGGTATGATGGTGCCTGGCTATAACAAGGGACCACTCAGATCAGGAGCACAATACAAGATCCCAGAGAAAGTGGGAGAAAAATGCAGAACACAATTCAAATTCATAAAAAATATTAGCCCTACTAACCTGACTGAGACTAGTGGAAGTCCTGAGACTACCTTTTGGTCAAATAATAGATCGACCTATAAGATCAGCAATGATACCCATGAATAAGATCATCCTTAGAACAATCAAGCATACCAGGCCAGGAGAGAAAGACAATGAAAACGGAACATGGGGAGGAAATGGCAAGAGTACTGTGACATTGAGGGAATTGCTTCATGCCACAAAATAAAACAAAAAATGCAAAAATTATTGATTCAATAGCTAATTTGCTCTATTAGCTTTCACTCAAATCACGATCAAAACCAAACCAAACAGAAAGATATTAAATCTGTAGTTGAGGCCTAATGATCACACTTTAAGAATGAAACTTTGATGATAGACCTAAAGAAATTTTTGCAATTAGTCTCAAACCCAAACCAAATGCACAGCCACTGAGTTGATGCTGACTTACAGCTATCCTTTAGAACAGAGCTTATTTGCCCTTGCGAGTTTCTGAGGCTAGCTTCTTTACAGGAGAAGAAAGCAGCCCATTCTCTCTCACAAGGAGCAGCTGGTGGTTTAGAACTGCTGACTTTGCAGTTAGCAGCCTAATTTGTAATCACTATGCCACCAGGGCTCCTGCTGTGATTAGTATAGAGGGCTTATAGAATTCATGGAAAAAATGGAGCTGAAAGATAATGGAATTTTCCCATGAACGTTTTGAAGACCCCGAAGAGTCCTGGTGATGCTGTGAGCTAAACATCATGCTGCTAACCAGAAGGCTGAGGGTTCAAACCCACCAGTCACTCAGCAGGAGAACGGTGAGGCTGTCTGTTGCAGTAAAGCTGTAGAGTCTTGGAAATCTTGTACAGAGCAATCAACTTGATGGCAGTGGTTCTTTAAATTAGTTGTAAATAAGAAAAGAAAGAAGAACGGGGTGGCCATCAGCTTCCAGGAGGAGGACAGCCCTGGAAATGCTGCGAGCAGTTCTGCTCTGTCCTGCCAGGTTGCGAGGCGTTATAACTCACCTGAGGGCAGTGAGTTCGGTAGAATTTTATTGGGACGAATCTTTAGAGTTTATGTCCAGAGTTTAGCTTGGATTCTCCTCTTTCTTTTTTTTAACAATTTATTGGGGCTCATACAATTCTTTTCACAGTTCATGCATATACATACATCAATTGTATAAAGCACATCTGTACAGTCTTTGCCCTAATCATTTTTTTCTCTTTTCTTCTTTTACATTTTATTAGGGACTCATACAACTCTTACCACAATCCATACATATACATACATCAATTGTATAAAGCACATCCATACATTCCCTGCCCCAATCATTCTCAAGGCATTTGCTCTCCACTTAAGCCCTTTGCATCAGGTCCTCTTTTCTTTTCCCCCCTCCCTCCCCATTCCCCCCTCCCTCATGTGCCCTTGATAATTTATACATCGTTATTTTGTCATATCTTGCCCTATCCGGAGTTTCCCTTCCCCCCTTCTCTGCTGTCCCTCTCCCAGGGAAGAGGTCACATGTGGATCCTTGTAATCAGTTCCCCCTTTCCAACCCACTCACCCTCCCACTCTCCCAGCATCATCCCTCACACCCTTGGTCCTGAAGGTATCATCCACCCTGGATTCCCTGTGCCTCCAGCCCTCATATGCACCAATGTACAGCCTCTGTCCTATCCAGCCCTGCAAGGTAGAATTCGGATCATGGTAGTTGGGGGGAGGAAGCATCCAGGATCTGGGGGAAAGCTGTGTTCTTCATCGATACTACCTCACACCCTAATTAACCCATCTCCTCTCCTAAACCCCTCTATGAGGGGATCTCCATTGGCCGACACTTGGGCCTCGGGTCTCCACTCTGCACTTCCCCCTTCATTTAATATGATATATATATACATATATACACATACATATATACATATACACATACATACACACACTTATATCTTTTTTTTTATGCATGATGCCTTATACCTGGTCCCTTGGGCACCTCGTGATCGCACTGGCTGGTGTGCTTCTTCCATGTGGGCTTATTTGCTTCTGAGCTAGATGGCCGCTTGTTCACCTTCAAGCCTTTAAGACCCCAGACACTATCTCTTTTGATAGCCGGGCACCATCAGCTTTCTTTACCACATTTGCTTATGCACCCATTTGTCTTCAGCGATCCTATCATGGAGGTGTGCAGCCAATGATATGATTTTTTGTTCTTTGATGCCTGGTAACTGACCCCTTTGGGACCACTCGATCACACAGGCTGGTGTGTTCTTCCATGTAAAAAAAGAAAAGAGGAGAAAAAAATGATTAGGGCAAAGACTGTACAGATGTGCTTTATACAATTGATGTATGTATATGCATGAACTTTGAAAAGAATTGTATGAGCCCCAATAAATTGTTAAAAAAAAAAAAGAAAAGAAAGAGGAGAATCCAAGCTAAACTCTGGACATAAACTCTAAAGATTCGTCCCAATAAAATTCTACCGAACTCACTGCCCTCAGGTGAGTTATAACGCCTCGCAACCTGGCAGGACAGAGCAGAACTGCCCGCAGCATTTCCAGGGCTGTTCTCCTCCTGGAAGCTGATGGCCACCCCGTTCTTCTGCAGAGCAGCTGGTGGATTTCCACTGCTGATCTCTTGCTTAGCACTCCTACTGCTTCAGCACTGTGCCACCTAGCTGCACTTCATCCTAAGCAAAGGGCCTTCTTAATAACTGGGGAGTGAGCTCAGTAGATAATACTACATGCCCATTTTACTTATAAGGTCTCACTCACAGCCATGGAGTCGATTAGAGCTCAAAGTGACCCTACAGGACCGAGTAGAACTGCTTCTGTGGGTTTCTCAGACTGTTACTCTTAATGGGAGTAGAAAGTCTCCTTTTTCTCCTGAGGTGCAGGCGGTGGGTTTGAACTGCTGACTTTGAGAAATTCCATCAAGATTACCCCTTTGGACTCCCCCCAAACAGTCACTATAACCCTTTGAGCTGACCTCTCTGGCTGGAATTTAGCTTGTCCCACAGATCTCCTCGGGAGCTTGTTTGGATTGGACCTGGTTTTGAAGGCACAGGTGTGTTCCAGAGAGAACTTGTCCACAGCCATCCATTTGATTGCACAGGCATATCCGAACACTTTTTGTTTGGAGCAAATCCATACATGTGTGAAGTATAACACTCGTGACAATATTTTTGGACACTTGCTAAGGGGATACCAGCTGACCGAGAAAAGGGAGAAGAAACACTTCAGCTTCTCCTGCAAAAGCCTCCTTTTTGGTTGAAGTCCCTTATAGCCAGAGAGGAGCAACCACACCAGTGCAGTGCAGTTCCCTATGGTGCAGAGCCCTGGTGGTACGAATGGTTTAGGGTTTCATTTGGAACCAAAAGCCACTCCCCAGGAACAAAGAGCTGGCACTCTGCTCCCACGCAGAATACAGCCGAGCACATCCTATTTGCTTCTGTCATGGGGGTCACTATGAATTGGAATTGGTTCAACAGCACTCAGCAACAAGATACCGAACAGAGTAGGGTAGGCCAATGAATGGCTCAGACAGCCCAAAGATCAATGCCACCATATAGAGTGTATTTCACAATCTGGACATGATATTTATTGACCAAAGGCTCTTGTGGGCCTTACAGAGTCAGGTTACATTCCTTTAAAGATTATGGAGTAGTAATGCTTGCATTCCTAACCAAAGTGCGTGAATGCCAGTCTTTGTTTGTATAAACCAGGATTATTGTCGTGGTTAGGTGTTGTCAAGTCATTTCTAGCCCATAGCAACACTGTGCACAACAGAACGAATCGCACAGCCTGGTCTTGCACTGTCCTCACAGCATCGCTATTTGGAGGTCATTGTTGCGGCCATTGTGTCAGTCCACTCTGTTGAGAGGCTTTCTCTGTTTCACTGACCCTCTACTTTACCAAGCACAACATCCTTCTCCAGGGACTGATCCCCCCGATAATGTGCTTGAAACAAGACAAAGTCTCACCATCCTCCTTTTTTCCCCTTTCATTTATTGTTATTAAAAAAAAACATTTTATTGAGAGTTCTTACAGATATTATATCAATCAATCTTTGTTCCTTTCTCCCTGCTCTTTTGGTGTCTATCTATGTGAGATAGGCAGGATAAGCAATGCCAAGGAGACAGCAATGGGACTGAAGTTGGGGCTGGGTGGGGGGAGGGAGGAACCAATAACGACGGGGACAGGGGAATAACAAGGGATATAAAATCGACGGGGAGAAGGGTGTAGTGGTCTGGATCATGCTTGACCAACTAAAATATATCTGAGAGGAATAAAAATAGATAAGCATGGTATGGGGCAGGAGGCAAGAAAAAGAGGAAAGAACTAGAAAGTAATGATTATATGTATGTAAATATGTATATATAAATAAAGATAGGTATATCAGTATATATGTAGAGTGTGTGTGTCTGTATGTGTCTGTACATACACAATAAGGAAACAGATGGACTTTGGGCCTCTTCTTAAATCCTATAAGAATGGTTTGTTCTAACAATGTGGCAATGTATGATACTCACCTTACCGACACAATCACTGACAATAAAAGGGGTGCATAAGCAAATGTGGCAAAGAAAGCTGACGGTGCCCAGCTCTGAAAGGAAATAGCATCTGGGGTCTTAAAGGCGTGTAGTTAAATAAAGTGGCCCTCAGCAGGAAGTCCACAGGGAAGAAGTACACCAACTTGTGTGATCACGAGGTGTCGATGGGAATAAGTATCATAAGTTCAAAAACAAGTAATCAAATTGACCTGAAGGAGCATAGACAAAGGGGAGACCCCAAACCCACCTGTAAGACAATTGGACAGTCCCTCACAAAAGGGCCAGATGGGAGGAAATCTATATCCAGGGAGTAGCATAGCACTGATGAAGCAGTTAACTATCCTCTAGTTCTTTAATATTTCCTCCTCTTGCTATTATGGTCCCAGTTTTCCGTGATCCATCTTTTTTAGAAGCATTGTGGCCATGCTTCTTCCAAGACAGATCCGTTCTTCTGGCAGCTCCTGGTTTTCTCAATATCCTTGGCTAACACCATAATTCAAGTGCATCGATCCTTCTTCGTTCAGTCTTCCTTATTCGTTGTCTGACTTTCACATTCGTGTGGGGCCGCAGGAAATACCATAGTTTGGCTCAAGAGCAGCTGAGGACTCAAGAGGATAGCTGGGCTTTTTAACACCTTAAAGAGATCTTTCCTTTGTACTCAAAAATGACTTGCATAGTTCATAGTTTTGTCAAGGCAGGCTTAGCACGTGGGATTCTTCTCTGTCTAGATAAATGCTGCCAACAGCTTTAACACTGTAGACAGGCAGCCCATCTGACTATTGCTCGCATCATTTGCCGCCCCTCTTTGGCATATCTTTTCTGCTAACCCGTGGTTCTCTGTGAGAGGAACATATAGAAATCTGGGCGTCTCAGCATCGAGTTTGACCATGCCCGTAGGTGGAGACCCGTGAAGGGTGCAGGGAGGGCAGACCCCTCTCTAGGTGGATGGCCAGAGGAGGAGGAGGGAGAGGACTGGGGAGCAGGTAACAGCATCATTTGGAAGGACTTCTCTTCTGTGCAGAGACTTTTTCCAGGACTCAGTTGTTTATGCTTGCGTAAGGGGCTCTGCATTTCTGTGGCCAGACCTGCTTCATGGCTAATGACACAAGTCCTAAGAAGCATAGGGACTGTGCCAGGAGACACCAGAGACGCCAACCTTGTCAAGGTGGAAGAAGACAACACACTTACTGTATGGCAACACGCTCAGTTCCTAACTCCCTCAGGCCCCCGTGAAGCAAAAGACTGGATGTGGACACTTTTTGCAGCATCGCATAGTCTTCTTGCCAAAGACTGCAGCTCTACAGCGGACTACGTCAGTTCAGGTAACTCGGTGAGACCAGCAGGTAAGAGTGGGGATTACCCAAGAGCAGAGGCAAACAAGCAGCTGTGTGCACAATCAGGTTCACACTAAATCACCTCATCACCTCTCAGGCTGGGACTTTTAAGTGATAAAAGGTGTGTGTGTGTGTGTGTGTGTGTGTGTGTGTGTGTGTGTGTGTGTGTGTTGGTAGTGGTAGTGGTACTGGATGAAGCTGCTTCAAAGAGGTTTATGTTAGTTAGTGAATATAACCCATTGTTGTAAATGCTGTCACACCCTTTGAGATTGCCCGCATAGGATGGATACCTTTGGCCCAGGGAGCATTAAGATTTAGAATAGGGTTTCAGTCTTCATATCTGAGATAGTTTAGGTTTATTGTGCCAACCTGGTCAATAAACACATGTGGGAGTAATTGAAGGATGGAGAGATAAGTGGCTTGGTGAGCTTCGTTTTTCTAGTTCTTGGGTCTCTTGCTTTCTGATGGTCGGAGCAGGGTGCAGCTGCCTTAGCCAGTTCCCTGCTTTAGCTGGCAAGGCTCACTTCCTGTGAGACATCCCTGAGGAGAAGCCACATGGACCTACCCCAATGTAGCCCTGGGTGCTGGAACAGCCGTGTGGAGACCCCTGCCAGCGCTGAGATGCTTACATGCTCACTGACTCGGCTTTCCTCCTGCAGTCTGCATCATTAGTGTGTTTTGTGAGATTGAGGAGGACTTTGTAGATTGGTGTTGGACATATGGGCTAATGTTGGACTTATGGGTTTGGACAGCACTGGGTTGGGATGCCTTCTGAATGTCCACTTACCCTTTATATAAAACTCTCTCTTATACATATGAGTTTCTGTGGATTTGTTTCCCTAGTTACCTAGACTAACACAGTATCTACAGCTCTTTGCTTGTTTTGTTAGTGGGGTGGTAAGGTCCTCAGTCAGTCAGTATCTAGCATCTGTTAAGAGGAATCCAAGAGTAGTTCCTCCGGCATCATTGATTATGTTCATTTAGGCAGGACCTGTGTCTACACTTACAATTGTTCTCACCTTGGACTCCAGCACAGTGCTTGGCACATGGTGAGTTGAACCCATCTCTTGGATGCTCTCAGAGTTGGCACATATGACATTTGAAACAGATTTCCTGTCATCAGTGCCAATGCTGTTCATATTATTGTTATGTACTTAGCAAGTGAAATAATGACATGACTAATCAGCTCATCAAAGTCCTTCCTCAAATTCAGTCCTAGATTTTTGAAGTGGGGAGTCCCTCAAGGTCAATGCGGTCAAGCTGGTTTTGACTCATAGTGACTCCACAGGACAGAGTAGCGCCGCCTCATGTGGTTTCCAAGGTTGGAAATCTTTACAGGACTTCAAATTGCTGACCTTTTAGTTAGCTGTTGAGCACTTAACCATTGTACCACCAGAGTTCCTTCATTTAATTAAAAAATTAGGAGTTCACAGGTAGGGTTTTCAATAGCTCCTGTGGAGGCCACTGGGCCTTGTTCTTTAATTTAATTTAATACACCTGGGAACTGTTGCATTTTACAGTGTCCTTCAACATTGGTTGGTTCATTGGAATGACCCAGAGGACTTTTTTTAAATTAAAAAAAATCATTAAATTCTGATGCCCAAGTCTCGCCCTGGGATTTTGAAATAATTGGTCTGAAGCACAACTTGAGCATTAGAATGTTTTACATTTCCAATGACCCTAATGTGAGCCCAAGGCTAAGAACCACAGCCTGACTCCTCTCTTAGGCAGACATGGCAATTAAGGTTACTCAGAACGAGTCTCAGGCAACCCCCTCCCTGAGTTATCCTCTTAGCTACCACCAAAGGGAAATGTCTTCCATCCTTCATGAGAACCTGTCCAGCTGGTTCCAACTCATAGTGACCCTGTGTACAACTGAATGAAACGTCAAGACCTGCACCATCTCACAATTGTTAAGTTTGAGCCCAAGGTCTTCCTCTTTGCTATGCCTGTACTTTCCCAAACACGATGTCCTTTTCCAGGGACTGGTCTCTCCTGACATTGTCCACAGGCCAAAGTCTTATTCTTCTGGATTCCTTGTGTCTCCTCAATGTTACCCACATACACTCATGTATAAACTGAGTATTTCAGCACATTAAAATAAATCATTTTATTGGTGGCTCATACAAGTCTTATCACAATCCATATATACATCCATTGTGTCAAGCACATTTATAACTTTGTTGCCATCATCATTCTCAAAACATTTGCTTTCCATCTGAGCCTCTGATATCAGCTCTTCATTTTTAACCTCCCTCCACACTCACCCTCTCTCATGAATCTTGGATAATTTATAAATTATTTTTTTCATGTCTTACCCTGTCCAACGTCTCCCTTCACCCACTTTTCTGTTGTCCGTCCTCCAGGGAGGGGGTTATATGGAGGTCCTTTGGACAAGTTATCTGGAGAACCAGTCCTTGAAGAAGAACATCATGCCTGGTAAAGTAGAAGGGCAGAGAAAAAAGGAAAATCCTCAGCAAGATGGATTGACACAGTTGTTGCAACAATGCTCAAACATGATACCAATGTGACTATGGCACAGGACTGGGGGGCGATTCCTTCTATTGTCGCTGACAGCACTTAACAACATCATACACCTAAAAATGAAAACAGAAGAAACAAAGCTGCCTTCCCCTTGACAGTCCCTTGTGATTCCCATATGAGAGGAAGGCATGTATCTGTGGGTGTATTTGCAAGAAGAGGAGTGTCGTTGGCTATTTGGTACATTGACATTAACGTGGATGGAAGGTCTGAACTTGGAATGCTTTGCGCATCTCATTTCCTCCTTGCTGTTGTCCCTCCTGCCTGAGGACCATAGTCCGGAAAGCTAGAGAGTCTTCAGGTTTTCTCGGCTATGAACTTGCCTTTTATGAATTGCCAACATCAACTTTAAAATTACTCCCCCCTCAGAGAACTTCTCTTTAGAGAAAAATAATATGTATTTTGGAAGTATTAGCAATGTTACCCCAAATTGCTAATGAATACTTTTTATGACTCTCTTGAAGGATGAATCCCAGTTCCTGATTTTCGGAGTCATTTTTATTATTTGTTCAGATTCAGCTATGCTTTCCCTCAGGAAGAGTATGTGCACGTCTATGGCCCCAGGGGGTTAGGATGATCACAAGTCTATAAAGTAAGAGCCAATGCACCAGAAACAAACTAGACTAGCTCCTCCCACCCCACAAGAAATGTAAGATGGACCGTAGTGTGAAGCAACTACATTAGGGACCAAGGTGTCATGGAGTTGAATGTCCACCATTTCAAAATTTATAGGTCTATAATTTGTAGCTACAATCCCAAATTTTCTGAACATAGTAAACATTTACCCCTTCATCGGCAAACTTGGCCTGAGCCACTGTGATGTGATTTGTGGCCATTTAAAATCTCCTTTGCGTGGGTATCTATACATTTCAGCTGTAGACTGTTTATGTGTTTGGATATTGGGTGGTGTCCAGATTCTTCAAGGACTGTCACTAATGACAAGCACACACTATTATGGGAGCAATAGTGACTTCGTGGTAGAATGTTCACCTTTTACACAGGAAGCCCAGGTTCTGTTTTTGGCTAGCACATCTCATGTACAGCTACCACACGGCTGCCAGTGGAGGTTGGTTTGTTCCTATGATGCTCACCAGGTGTCAACAGCACTTCCAGACTAAGGCAGACTAGGAAGAAAGGTCAGATCATTGATTTCTAAAAACCAGCCAGGGAAAGCCCTATGGACTGCGACGATCTTATCCCTAACTCATCGTGGGGAGGACACAGAGCCGGGCAGCGTTGCCTTCTGCTTTTACGTGTCAGAGGCTGAGTCCATAGGAGCTAACAACAACATGAAAACAAAAAACGAAAGCCACTGTAAAGTCTGGAACGCATCAGGTCCCAACGATTTAGGAATGAAAGGTTGTGAATCTTTTTCCAAAGGACCCTTTGATGGACATATCAATTCAGCCAAACAAATCACTTAATTTCCATTTTAAAATCCACTCATTAATCTACTGAACAAGTGTTTATTGACTATTAAGGCTAGGAATATGATTGTGAGTAAAACCAGTAACAATCCAACGGGAAGACAAAACATTAAATACCTCAATTTGGGTGGATGTCTAAATAAGGTTCTTCAACTACTGGTAGTGCTTCAATTGAATGCATGGGAACCAAAACATGTTGGCAAGTTCATAACATGAAAGTACAGGGTAGTACATGGAAAAGCAATTTGCTCAAGGGAAAGTGAGCATTTTGGTGAACTAAAACACGCAGAATTCTGTCACCTGGCATTATTGGAATTTGGCATGTATGCCTAAGTGCCTAGTTAATAGAATGGGTGCATGCGAGTGTGTCAGATCTGTTTGTAAGCTGTGTTTGGTGAGAAACTGTTGGGATCGTTTAGTCCTTGTGTGTTTGTGACTCGTAAAGGGCGCCATGCTCCTTCTTCTTCCCAGGGCTGCGTTCTTAACAGAGATATGGCCCTGACCATTCACCAGACACCTAAATGTATCCGACCTTGCAATAAGTGCTTGACATGGGTTACTTGCTTAACCCTTGCATTAATACACAAAAGAAGTTCTATTAATTTTTGAAATTACCACCATTTTGTATGTGACTTAACAGGCATGGAGAGATAATTTTCCCAGGTCACATAACTCATAACTGGCAGAGCCCTAAGCTGAACGTTCCACTCCAACTCCTTGATTACTGACTATTCCGTTATCTGACATTGCATACTTCTGGAAACAGTAAAAATCCTACAACCCCTCGATTTTGCACATGAATGATGCATGCAGGGCAGTAATGAGCACCAAGGTGCATGGCCAGAGGAACACTGACTGTGATGGCTAATGCTCCTGCCAGCTCTGCTGGCTCATCATTTACAGTGGTTTGCCAGTCATGCAATGAGGTATTTATCCCCTATTTTGTGGTCTGGTGTGGTCACCCTCTGTTATCATACAATGACAATGTATGCATAACAACTCGGCCTTTGGAACCTAATCATGTCAATAAGAGGAGTGGGCAGCCCTGGAATCTTAATTGTGCTTCTAAATGTGGGGCCTAAGTCAATGGGTCTAACGTGGGAGAGGCAGCCTGTTATAGTGGGAAGAACACTGGGTTTGTAGGCTGGAGAACTGTGTGTAAGTCCTGATTTCACTACCTGCTTGGTGATTGTGACCCTCCCTGTAAAATGTGGGTAATAATGAACTATTTTTAAGATTGGTGTTAGATACATCCACTATATCGCCCAAAAGTAGGAAGCCAGAAAAGAGTAGGTGTGATAAAATTGTAGAATAATGAGCATGCTCCCCATACATGATGGGTAGAAATGTAAACTGGTCCTATCCTTTGGAAAATAGTTCGGCACTATATTGTCAAGTCAAATACACAGTTACAACATGACCCCCAAATTTTACAGCTAGACAAATTTACACACACGCACTCTAGCAGATATGTACAAATGTGTTCATGGCAGTGCTATTTGTAAAAGTCCCAGACTGGAAACAACCTAAATAAATGTTTACAGACAAGAGAATGGGCACATCAGCTGTGGAATGGTAATATCACAGACTGTCATGAAATACTGAAAGCAATTGAACTTCAGCCACACAGGAGAATAGGGTTAAATCTTATATCTGTTGTTGAGTGGGGAAAACAAACAAACAAACAAACAAACAAACCAAATCTCAGAGGTTATATTCAGTATGATCCAATTTTCATAAAGGAGGAAAATAGTGAAGCCAACTGAACAATATCTTGTTTAGAGGGGTCTGTTGGAAGTTACATTATTTTTTGAAAACTAGGAGTGATGTACTCAAAATTCAGATTGTAGCTGTCTCTGGGTAGGATGGGAGGTAGTTAAGAGCTGGTTCCTTCAGGAGCAGATTCGCAGCTTTACCCTTACCACTCACTGACAATTACCTACTATGAATGTTCTAGTTTTAGTTCATCCGGATGGCGAGGCCACTTAGGTTAGGTCTCAAAATCCTTTTTCAGATCATCTATGTTACATGGAGTCTTTTTGTAAGGGTCAAATGTTGCGCAATAGTCCTCAAAAATAAAAAGAAAGAAAGAAAAGAAAATCATTTTTTAATGAGACTGTGTTTTTGAGGAATTTCTGTTCTTGATCTTCCCACTCTAGTCCAGAAGTAGACACACAGAGTAGAGACCCGGAGAGGGTTGATCAAATAAACAAATCATAATTGGCAAAAAAAAAAAAATAATAATAATAAGATCTGATACTCATAAAGTGCTTTGCAAATGAAAAACTGTTATGCAAGGACAGACAATAGGAGGTATTATTAAAGGAGACAATTGATAGTGATGTTACTTGGGCCTGACTCCCTCAGTACTGAATTGCTTTAATTAATGGTCTTTCAAGGAAATACCTGTAAACTGTTTCTATTGTGGATGCCCGACACATTGAATTTGTGTCCTCAGACTCCCTGGTTTCTGACAGAATATAAAGTCAGAATGTATCTTCCCCTTTCACTTTTAAGAATGATGGTTTTCTTTGGTAATAGTTGGGGTGTTCGCAATGCAAGGACCGCCTGCTCCTCTGAAAAGACTGAAAACAATGAGGCAAAAAGAATATGCACTCTTCTTTCAAAATAGCGCTTTTCTGTACTCCCAGGGGGACCCGCAGGCCTACGAAGCGCCCAGCGTTTTCAGAGACAAGGAGGGCAATCTGAGTGCGTAAAGGCAACAGTGTGTGGTTACCACCCGGGGTCTGTGCCTAAACTTGATCTTCCTGTAGCTGCCGCAGAGGCAGAGTGTGCTCTGAAGACGCGCTTGGGTCTCTCCGCCAGCCGCCCGACTCTTTCCTAACACAATGGTAGCCATTTCATCTGCCTCCGACTTCGATTTTATATGTCGTTTTCAGCCCAAACCCTTTATTCTTGTCGAATCCTCTTCTTGTGCATCTAGTCATCTTTTCTTCTCTTAAAAAGATGAAGAGCTAAGATAGAAATCCTTTGTATAATGATCAGATCCGGACTCGCCAGGAGTGTGGGTGGGTGTGCCTTTTAACACTACTCTATTTTCCTTCCTCAAAAACAGAGGCAGCTCTGAAGTGTGGTTTTAAGTCTGTTTACACCACCCTGATATCAAATTGACTTGCTAATGGTAACTCTTACTTGGTATCCATGGGTTACTGTGTCATGTGGTTTGACATCAAGTACAGACAGTGCTGATTAGGAGCACCCAGCTCTGTCCATCTCCGTGCATCAATGAACCATCTGGCCATTTACTCACTAATAAGCCCCTAATGGCCCAAATATTCACCGGCCTGTCATTGTGACATGGCATAAAATGCCTACATCTTTCAACTCGCTTTGACATGTTGCTTGTTTCACATCAAAACCCGTCATTTACAGGAAAAGAGCTCAGAGGGGTAAAACTTGACCTAATCCGCAGTGTTAACACAAAGACAGAGGCGTGGTTATCTAGTAGCCTGACTGGAAGCATGTAAATGGGCAGGAATTCATTTTGTACTTTCCCCCCCTCCCATTCTCATTTTACAACATTCTTTAAGTTTGGTATCATTCCTAATATGGGTTTTTATGTGGGCTCTGCTTGGATGTATCTATCTATCCTCTATCTGTTTAAATAGCAAAGAGCTCTTTAAAGAGAAAGTCTTCCTGGAGGTGCGGCGGGGCCTCTTTCCATTGAAATGGGCACAGGAGAAATTAGGTGCATGGTCCCGAGAGCAGCCTCCTGTCCAAGCCTCAGAAGACATCTTAAGGCATGTGATTCTAACCCTCTCTCATTCTATATTCGTGCTCAGCCTAAAGTGCTTCCTTTCCAATATGTCTGTATGACCACGAACATGTGAGATTACCCGCACTGGGGGCTTTTGCTGTTCTCACCGGAGGACTAACCAAAGGCGGGCCACCCCGGTCAGTCACAACCACGAGGAAAGAGAGGCCACGGGTCTAGCAGCAGCCATATCAGCACAAGCGGAGTTAGCACGGTGGCAATCAGAAGGGGGTGATCAGGAGCGGGAGATGCAGTGTTCCGATCCTTTTGTGGGCATTACACTCGAGCTAAAAGACCTTGTAGCTGAGGGCCGCTAGCATGGGTTAGGGTCTTTTTGCAGCTCAGATTTTTGCAGCTATTATTTAAAGAATATGTCCAGCACAACCTCTAAGTATCTTCTTTATTTTTTTCTTGTTGCAAAGAACTTTTAAAAAATCATGTGCACGCATAACTTAGGTTTGGACCATCATTTCCCCCTTTGTCTTTTCCTTACAGTTTACTGAGACTAAACTTCCCACCTCTTCACTGAAGCGTCAGCTAAGAGAACTAGAGGACCTTTCTGAGGATTTCTCCCAGTCCTTATCCAAAGACCCAAGGAAACCAACCAAATTAAGGTGGGAAGGGCAGAGGCAGAGGCAGAACTTTTGAATTTGGTGCCAACACTGGTGGAGGCACACTGGTTCATCTGCAGCCCTACTGACTTTCTTTGCCGGTGTGGCTGGAGGAAAGGCTGTTGGTCCGAGGATGACTTTGGGAAGGTAGACTCAGCTCTGACAGGCCCAGTTAACCTTCAGCTGCACCCAAACCAGCGCCCCTTTCCTCTTTGTTGCTTCCTAGAACTGGACCTTCCTTTGACTTGTGATGGAGAAGGTTCATCAGAGTATCTCTCCCTACTCTGGCTTGCTGATGGACTGATGGAACTGTCCACAAAGGGCAGCCCCCCAGGCGGCAATGTTGGTTTGAAGAGGACCAAAGCATCCTCTCCCGTGTCTCAGCAGCAGCAACCTTTCACGTTCGAATCCTCTTCTTTTGGCCTCTAGGAAACAAAGAACCCTGTACTGCTCATCTGTTTGTAACCTCTCCCTCTGTTTTCAGACTCACGGAAGTTGCAGCACAGATCGCGTTCATCTTTAGCATTCCCCGGGACTCTGCATGGATGCGTGCCTCCCTCTGCCCCAGGTGGCTGTGCTATACAAACTGAAGGGAAACGGAAACGCCCCTTGTTTCACTCAGGATCTTACATTTCTGACTTTCTGGCACATGTCTCCCTGAAAATATCCCTTCTTGTTATTCCTGCAGTGAGCTTCAAGTCCATCCAATCATAAGACTTGTTACATCGTTCGTGGAACATACATTGACATTTATTTATTCACCCATTTAACTCACAAACATGAGTTAATGAGCTTCAAGAAATGCAAAGATGATTAAGACATTGTCCCGGCGTGTAAGGAACTTACAGTGGAGTGGTGCTTTTGGAATATGGAGCCTAGGGGAAAATAAAAAAATATGGAGCTTAGGAGCAGGTGTGCAAAAATCAACCAACGAAGGTCTGAGTGAGGATGAAGCAGGGGGCTACCAAAGCTTGGCCAGACAAGTGACTACAAAAAAATGAAGGACAGGAGAAGGTGGGAGGTGCTATAAAAAGGTGTGGGGTACGGTTGGGTTACCTGTGTGTTCTTATACTTTAATTTTTCTCCTCTAAGGACCCACATGCGTCACTGTCATCTTCTTTATAGTCTGTCTTCTGTTTCTAAATACCCTTTTCTGCCAGCCTCAGTAGAGACCAGGTGCCTGCACAGTACAAAATGACTCTAGCCCAGATGGAAAGAGAGGGGAAAGGATGGGAAGAGAAGGAGGAAGAGGATGGGAAGAGAAGGAGGAAGAGGATGGGAAGAGAAGGAGGAAGAGGGAGAGAGACTCCTGGCAGAGGCCCAAGCCCACTGAGCTCCAAAGCCTCTCAATTACATCTCTAAATGCTCACAGTAATATGCGATCTTTCCGACCAAGGGCTCACTGCTCAGGCTTAGGCTGTCGTCCCCAAGGTAGAAGAATTGCCCGGCCCATACACGTTCCTTCTCTGTCTCCTGGGACACACACTTTCACCTCTCCCCATCTGGGGACTGTCGTAATCTAGTTGTCATGGCCACCGGTTATCTGCCGTCTCTCTTTTCCTTCATAAATGTGTCTTACGTGCCTTTCAGAGATGGGGAGGGCAGGGTCTCATTAGGAGTGGCTCTGTGGTGGGCCTGCTTTTTCCAACCAGGAGAAAGGGCTCTCTCAGACTCATGCCACAGAGTCCATCCGGGCGAGTCGTGACCTCTATAAGGGGTTTCTTGTGATAGTTAGGATTTGGGGGCCAACATGGCTCCCGTAGGAACACGTGGGCAGAATTTAGCCTGTCAATCAGGTTGCAGCTTGATTGGAGGGCAACAGAGATAAATGGCTCTCCGCTTCATTTTCCTCTTGATGACCTGCTTTGAGCTACACCGATGGCAGCCAGAGCCCCAGGGAGGCATCCACCACCATTGGACCTACAAGAGTTTGCACTTACTGGCCTGTGATCTTCCTGCATTCTGCATCATTGCATGTGGCTGCATGAAGAGGGATTTATGGGCTAGGATTGGACTTAATGGCTAATATCAAACTTATGGACTTGGTATGGAAGGGGCTGGGACGTTTTCTTAATATACAATTGCTCTTTGATAGAAAGCTCTTTCTTATACACATATGAGTATCTCTGGACTTATTTCTCTAGTCAGCCCAGACTAACCCAGTTTCCAAGACTGCAAATCTTCACATGAGCAGAGAGCCTCGTTTATCTCCCTCAGAGCAGCTGCTGGGTTCACACTGCTGACCCTGTGGTTACCAACCCCATGCATACTCCACAACACCCCCAGGACTTCTTGGATAAAGTTCCAGAGAGCAACTTATCTCCAAGCCCAAGATTCAAAATAGATTACAAAACTGTTTTCTGCCCTCATCTGAGTGTCTAATCGTGAGAGGTGTGGACTTGATAATTGGTCCCTGTGTGTGTGGACACTTTGGGGAGCCAAAAATATAACACTAGTGTAAAATACATGGTGTCTTTCAAAAAGTGACATAGGCAGGCTAACCGAAATCATTGGGACACACAATCCATTTATTTAGATTAATGAAAAATCTTCACTTTTTATACTATTAGAATATTAGCAAATCATGCTCATCAAAACATGGGCTAAAATGTCAGTATCTAATTAGTAAAGTACAACAGCCTAATGATGAAGAACTCAATTTTGAGTGTTATCCTGGGTTTGAACTCCAACTGTCTTTTACCATTAATCCCATGACCTTTCTCGCCAAGGACTCATTGCTCACTATTGCCCTTACCTTGAGTAGTGTATCTGATCTGTAGGATGAGCACAATAATTATACAGATTCCACTAGGGTCCTAGGAGAAGTAAATGTAATAATGTTTACAAAGCACTTTATATATTTCTTTTGTGTATTGTTAGCACTCAATACATAGAAGACATTGCATTCCTTAAATGAACTGTGGAAGGCAAGTGGCTGTTGTGAGCTGAGGTTTGGGAGAAGGTAGGCGAAGGGCCTTCACGGAGGACCTCGGTGATGAAAATAGCTGGAAACCACAGGGATTTTGTGTAAAAAGACATGTGGCATCCTCGGACTTCACAAAGGGGGAAGGAGAATCAAAGTCAGCATCGGCCCAAGTTTAACTTCTCCGCAGTTGAGGTAAGACATTCTGGCACCAACTGCATATCCCGGGTTGGATGCACTAATCATCTCAGTGACCCACCGAACTTAGAGATCACACTCACAATAAGGGGGCTTACGAGGGAAGTTAATAGGGTACAGTTCAGGATCAGAAATTCTCAAGGCACAATTCTTTGATCGGGACACCATGTCCATAGGCAGGCCTTTCTCTGACCTTTGGCCCCTCAGTCACACCCTCCTTGGGCAATGTCACAAAACTCTCAGAGCAGTGGATGGTTTCAAACTGCCGACCTTTTGGTTAGCAGACCAGCATGTAACCCACTATACCACCAGGGCACCCATCTGCATGTCTCAGGTTGCTAATAAACTTTTCTCCAATCCTAATGCCGTTTTTCGTGACATAGTCCAACATCCCAGATTATATGCTCAGCATATAGATTGAATAAGTATGGTGAGAGGCTACAGCTCGGATGCATTGCATGGGCACATCTGCTGCCTAAGAGCTCTTCAATGTGTTGAAAGAGCAAGGATGTCACTTTGAAGACTAAGGTGCACCTGACGCAAGCCAGGAGATTTTCAATCCTCTATATGCATGTGGATGTTGGACATTGAATAAGGAAGACTGAAGAATGGTTGATGCATTTGCATTGTGGTGTTGACAACGAATCTTGAAAGTCCCACGGACTGCCCATAAAACAAACATACCTGTCGTAGAGGAAGGGCGGCCAAAGTGCTCTTCACAAATAAAGATGGTGAGGCTTTGGACATTGCGATAGTTTATTGTGCAGGCCTGGCCGATAAACCCAAGTAGGATTAACTGAAGGCGGAGGGATAAATGGCTTGGTGAACCTCACCTTGGTTGTTCTGTGCCTCAGTTTAAAGGGGTACACTACCTGTGGGATGCCTAGCCTGTGGACTGTGTCGCTGTAAGTTGAGGTCCCTTTAAGCCCACACGATTGGAATGTTCATCTCTGGAGATGGGGACTGACAGTTGATGACAGTTGGGGACCTGCCTTGCTGTTTGCTGCCTGGGTCTATATAGCCCAGCTCTCTCTACAGAAGGGGACTGGCAACTGGCAGCTCTCAAAACTTGAAGGACTGCTAGTGTCTCACTGCTTTATAATTTAACTGTTACTTTATTGTATTATCTATCTGTATATAATTTAACAGTTTATTTCTTGAATTATATATCTATCTTTATAAATATATTTATATATAATTACTAGCAATCTGATTTGTCTCTCTAGAGAACCCTGTCAAATACAGACATGTTCTCAGGAAACCAGTCCCTGGGGGAGGACATCAGGCTTCCTAAAGTAGAAGGACAGTGAAACAGAGGAAGACCCTCATGGAAAGAGATGGACACAATGGCTGCAGGCAACCACCATGAGGATGGTGCAGAGCCAGGCAGTGTCTTTATTCTGCTGTATGGGGTCATTATGAGTCAGAACAGACTCCACCACACTTAACAACAACAAAGTGTATCATTAGGTTATTTTTTCCCCGCTTTTTTCCAGTGATCTAGAACAGAGGTTCTCAATCTTCCTAATGAGGCGTTCCTCATGTTGTGGTGAACCTCCCCCAAAACATAAAATTATTTTCATTGCTACTTCATCACTGTCATTTTGCTACTGTTATGAATTAGAGATGCCTGTGAATGGATTAGTAGACCCCTTAAAGGGTCATGACCCACAGTTTGAGAACCGCTGATCTAGAGGCAGGAAATCAAGTATTTTAAAGCTTGAGAGACGTGTTCTCTTGGCTCCTCTGCAGCTGCCTTTGGTTTACGAGTGAGAGGTGTGGGCAAGCACATCACGTCGATCCGAGATGAACAGAATTCCAATGACATTGTGAACGCCCATCTGCTTTCATGGTGCCTGCCACAGCCTGACGTGGGGATTAGATTAGGGAGTTTTAGAACTCCATGGATTGGGATTCAGAAGTCAAATCTGCTTGGGTTTTTCGGTTTGGTTTCAAATTGTAATTGCTTCAACTATACAATGTTATTCCTGAAATCAGGGCCAGGAGTAGTTGCAGTATAGGACTCTCACCTTCTGTTCGGGAGACCAGGTTTGGTTCCTGGCCAATGTCCTTCACCGTACACCCAGCAGTCTTTCTCGGAGTCTGCATGGCACCTATGATGCTGAAGAGACCTCCCCAGAGCTTCCTGACTCAGAGGGCTAGGACTGGCAGTGCGCATCTGAAAGTAAACCAGTCAACACAACCGTCAGCGCTCCAACCAACTATGGGGGATGGGGCAGAACTGGGTAGCATTTTGTTCCACTATTCATGGAATTTTCTCAAGTAGGGGCCAACTCTACAGCAACTAGAAATATCCCCGAAGATAAGAAAATATTGACCAACTCCTTAAAGCTGACATAGTAACAATTTCTTATGTCACCAGCAACTTGTAGCACAGAGAAGGAGCCCAGGAAGCACAGTGGGTTAAGTGCCGGGTTGCTACTAGCAATATCAATGGTTCAAACCCACCAGACACCCCAAGGAAAAATCATGAGGTTAGCTGCAACCATGAAGATTTAGTCTCAGACATTTCATGGGACAGTTCGACTCTGTCCTCTAGGGTCGCTCTGAGTCAGACTCAGCTCTATCGCAGTGGGTTTCTTTGTTGTATTTTGCTGTGTTCTGCTTTATAATTTGATGGCTAAACCTACCACTCTGCCTACCATCTACCATTCATATCAGAAATGTTGCTGAATCCTGAAATGCAATTGACTCTTTCCCATATGCCTTTGTGATATGTCACTTCAAGGCCAAGGCAGTTTAAGATGAGAGTGGACCTTCTTTACTCTGTTGGGAGTACATAGAATGGAATAAGTAAATGGGGGGAGGGCGGTGGGGGGAGAGCTTTCACGGTCATTGGGCTGTTAAATGAGTAAATAATACATTTCCATTGTGTTAAAACTGAAATTCTGAAGCTTATCTGTGAGATCATTAGCCATACCCTAACTTTAAGAGCAGTGGTAGTGTAGTAACTGCAAAGTCCGCAGTTCAAAACCACCAGCATGATCCATGGGAGAAAGACAGGGCTTTCTACTTCTGTGCAGAGTTACACCGTCACAACCCCACCGGGGCAGCTCTATCCTGCCCTACCGTGTCTCTGTGCGTCTGAATCGACTTGACGGCAGTGAGTTTGACGTTTTGAAGCTATTTGTTCCTGTTGTTGTGCGCCATTGAGTGGGTTCCAGATACAGTGACCCTATCGCATAAAACAGATGGGCCTTGTGGGTTTCTAGACGGTCATCTACATTGAAGCAATCCGTACGGTCTTTCTCCTGCAGAGCAGAGCAGCGGTGGGTTCCAGCTGCCTACCGCGCAGATAGCGGTCAAATGCTTAACTTTTGCTCCATCAGAGCTCCTTGTGTTCTGCTAGTTGGTCATGGTGAATGAATCAAATGTTGAAGACATTGAGCAGTTTAGGATCAATTGTGCTATCCATGTAGAGTTTTGGGATAACCATCTTTGACACTCAAACTTTCATTCATTTATTTCATTGTTAATTACTGAGCGTCAATCCAAAGCCTCTCTTCCAGAGGCATTTGTAATGCTAGTTAAGTGGGAAAAGATATATGAAAAGTTAAGAAGTCATTCAAAGCAAGATAGAATGAAATCCAAATGAACGAGAGAGAAACAGTGCAGGAATTCAGAGAAGGGCTAATTTGATTGGTACAAGATTTGAGAGTGGAGCTAGAACTTTATGAGCACCTTGAAATTGGATAGAAAGAGAAAAGGATATTCAAATGAGTTAGCAGGCTGAAAGGGGCATAAAAATAGATGGGAGAAAAGCATATTGAGAGGGCTGTAAGTTGAAGGAATCAGAAATTGAGAGGATGAGATTTGAAACCCATTCTATGTAAAATTTTAAAATGTTTATCCATCTTGAGTCAAGTAGCTTTGCTTTTATTGAACTAAACACTAGAGTGTAAAAATAGACTCGGTCTTTACTATCATCAAATTAAAGCTGATTGACACAGATAGCCCTAAGCTGAACGTGCATCTTCACCAATTATTACCTGTTTGAACCTGGGAAAATCATTTAACTTTCTTTGTAATTCCTGTATCTTGCTGCCTACGTAATGAGAATGATAACCACCTGGTTATGAGGATTACATGAGATGATACTCTGATGCAGTTACCACTGTGCCTCGCTCGTGGTCAGCTCGCAGTTTTAGGTGCTACTGTGTGATGTGATCGCAGTGGTGGTGGTAGTAGAGAGACCAGTTGTGGGTGTGGTAGGACTCATGATCATAGATCATTCAGGCAGGAGCAGACAGAGGCTGTTGACATTAGTGGGAGGTGAAGTTGGGTTGGAGTTAAAGGGCTCTTGAATACCAGGCCAAAGACCATGTATTTTGTCCTTAGCAATGGAGCCTTTCTGAGCAGAAGAGTGAAAATGGTAGCAGTGGACAAAAGGGATTGGAAAAAGAACAGAGGCAAAAAATCTGTTAGATTACCACTGCAGCTAAAGTGAATGCCGACTAAATCCATGGCTGGAAAATCAGGTCTGGCTCATAGAGACCCTTTAATACAGAGCAGAATTGCTACATCTGGTTTCCAAGGATGTAATTTTCAATGGAATTTTCAATTTTCAATGGAGAGTGAGTGACTGGTGGGCTTGAACTAGCAACCTTCCTTCTAGCAAGCAGCTGAGCACTTAACCACAGTGACACCAGGACTCCTTGGCAGTGGACTAGAAGAGTGAACAGGAAATTGATACCATGTCCCAGGATCAGGCAAGTTTGATTGACTGAAAAGCACACAAGATGGAACAGGGTGGGAGCATAACATATCTAATTTTAGAAATTGCTGAATCTAAAGAAATCATGAAACATTCCGATAGAAATGTCCAACAGAGAGCTGACTAAATGGATTTGAAGTTTGAAAGGAGTGAAACTCTACAGGTTTACAGGTGTGAACACTGAGATAACCAGCATTACAGGTGGGAAAGATGGCAACATAGGCAGGCAGGTTACCTGGACTTGATAAATAAAGACCTGAGAAGCCAAGTGAAACAAAATGGTTGATCATCTTAGGATCCTGAGAGTCAAAAGAAAGGGGAACAAGTAGGTAAAAATCAAACTAGAAGAAGACACTGACCGAAGACAGTGAACAAGGAGATCTATGGAGCAGTTAATTGTCAGCTGGCCAGGTACTGCTGGCCAGTTTGCAGTATTGCAATCCCCATTCTGATCTGGGTGGGAACCAGATATCCAGCTCCACTTACCAGGAACTTCCTGGTGCCCATTGGTGCCCACACTGGCGACTGGTGTGGCTGTGGGCCAGAGAGGTAAGTCTGATCTTCCTCTTAGTCCCTACACCTGTGTCAGTCCCCCACTTCCACCCATGTGGTGGCCAGAGAAAGCCCACTCAAATGGCCCCTGTCCAGTCTGATGGGTCGCCTGGTCTGCCTCCCACCCTCAACCTCCTGTGTCCACCGTCACTCCTCTCCCCAGGTGGCCAGAGCCTTGCACTCACGGAAGACCAATTGTGAGCTCTCACGATTTGGCCCTGTGTGCACATAGCCAGGAGCCAAAAGGCAGCCACCCTAATCTCAGCTTCTTTCTCTCTTTTGCTTCTACCTCTTCTCTTTCTCCTTCCCTTGTTTTCGTTTCATTTTTCCCCTCCCTTGTTTTTTTTTATTATTTTTCCCTTCTTAAAAAAAAATCACTTACTTTGGTCCCATCCAATGAGAGACAACAGCCATGTCCAAGCTACCCAGCCACACCTGCCCTTCACAGCCTAAGTACATTGTCAAACATAACTCAAAACACACAAACTGGATAAGGCAAGCTAGATGACCGGGACCTCCCGAGTCTTCCGCGGTTATAGAGACACTGCAGCTGAGCAGGAGTGAGCGGAGTATGGGTCTATACCACGAGGAGAAAAGGAGAATCTACAGATTGGGGATGGGGGAAGTGAAATTGGGCCATGACATATCAAAGTATCCGAGCACTTATCTGCATAATTAATAGAGAGCTTCAACACCTCAACAATAAGACAAATAATATAGTTTTTAAATAGGCAGAAGAATTTTTAAATAGGAAGAAACACTTCAACAAAGAAAACATCTAGGCAGTCAACAAACTCATGCATAAATGCTCATCATCATTAGCCATTACAGAGACACAAATCAAAACACCAATGGAATATTAGCTCCCTCTGGTATTGACAGCAACATTCAAAAGAACAGAACATAACAAATGCCGGTGAAGGAGTAGAGAGACTAAAACCCTCACATACTGTGGATGAGCATGAAAACTGGGGCAACCACTGTTGAAAACATTGTGGAACGTCGTCCTTAAAAGTTGGACATAGAAATACCATGTAAATGACCAATCCCACTTTGAGGTAGATGTCCTCGAGAAATAAGAGCTGTGACCCAAATAGACAGCCCCCCCCCATGTTCATCACAACACTTTTCGCGAAAGCAAAAAGATGGAAACAACTTAAGTGTCCATCGGCATGATGACGTCTTGTGAATCGTTAAAATATTGTATGAGGTAAATATTTGATCTACAAGGAAAGTGTATCTCACAGAAAGGACCATCTTTGCTGTTTACGAGAGGTGGGAGGGGAAGGGAGGAGGAGCCACTAACTATGGGGGTGGCATAGACTACCTTGGGCGAAGGATAAAGAGGGTGCAATAAGAGGGGCGAGGGGTCGGCACAGAATGGTCAAGACCATTGTGGAAGGAAGACCCTGAGAAGTGCCAAGAGTTAAAGGCAACAAGAGTCAATCGTTTCAAATGTGTAACCCTTCAGGAACAGTCACAGTGATCGTCTAAAGGCGCTCCAGCGTAAGAGCCATTGTGAGGACGGGCAGGACCAGGCGTGGGGCCGCCATGAGTTGGAACCTAGTCAGCCACAGCTAACAGCAATAGTCACAGTCTGTAAGTGACTACCTGGACAGATACGCAAACTGAGGAGGTATAAAATGTTGAATGGGACTACACCCACACATATAAGTAGGTTTGGCAGAGGATATTTCTACATATATATTTACATGAGTGCCACATATATATCTTGAAATAGATATGTTATGAAAAATTCTAAGTCATAAACCACCTCCTTGAGGGAAGGAGTCATTGGACCTGGGGCCTCAAGAGCTTCATCGCAGGGGATAGAAACATAACAAAAAAGCCCACAAAGAAAATGTTGTACATTCTCCCTTGGAGAGTAGAGACTGAGGCCTTAATAGCTTATGAGCGGCCATCGAAGGTGTCTCTCCCTGCTCGGAGCAAGGAAGAACGAAGCCATCAAAGGGGCATGGAAGCAGTCTCCGATTAAGGACCATGTGAACCTCTGCCTCCAGGATTGGAGACCAGAACTAGGTGGGGCTTGGTGACCACACTTGACAACCTCTAGCTTGGGTCAAAGAAGGTGACAAGATCAATGGCTAAAAATTTGAGTTAGAGAGAAAGAAGACCAAGAATAAGTCACTCCTTGGTTTTGGTAACTGACATTTGGTTATTTTGAGATGGAATTTACTAGAGTTGTGAAAATCACAAAGGGTTTTGAATACACAGCTTTTCCTATGTATTGGCATAGTGTTGACTGGGTGTGGTGATTAGTAGGATGTAGTTACAAAGTGAGCCCTGGTGGGCTAGTGGGTTGTGCATTAGGCTGCTAACCACAAGGCCAGCAGTTCAAACCCACCAGCTGCTCCTTGGAAGAAAGACGAGGCAGGTACAGTTACAAAGATTTATAGCCTCAAAAGCTCCAGGGAACAGTTCTACTCTATTTGATCAGGTAATAGTGAGTCAGAACCAACTTGCTGAAGTGGGTTTGTCTTCTGTTTTGAAATATGACATGGCCATACGTTGGAATCAGCTCAATGACACTATTCTTCCTTGTTTGTTTTCTGTATGAGGGATGAGGGAGCAGAGAAAGATGACTCTTCAGTGCCATCCGTGACAGTGGGTCGGTGGTGACGTTTGTGATTGAGATGGGATCCTCCATAGGAAGGTAAGGTCTCTGGTGAAGTGAAGAAGATAATGAGCTAGTGTCTACAACGATACAGCACTAAGATGATGTCAATGTACTAAAATATACCAATGCCCCTACTTAGACTCACAATAGCTTATCATAATCGTGTGCCTTCTAATTCTTCAAATCTTTCATAAAATAGCAGAAGACCAAAGCAATGAGTATGCAGATTTCATATTGTTTCAATGAAGTTAAAAGTTTATTTTAAATTTTAATGGAAGCATATTGGTATCACAGGGGAAATGCTAATTGCTTTGCTTGAATAATGTTACAGTGTCAATAATTTGTCACCTTGTAAAATCATAACCAAAGATCCTCCAGACCACAAGGGGCTTTGTGAGGCCACAGAATAAATTCCCCCTCCCTCATGAGGAAATGCATCATGGGGATGGATTACAGAGTCAATTTTCAATTTCCCGTACTAATAGAGCAGTGGTGAGGGTAATCCCAAACTGTGGTCAACCAAAATATCACTTACATCTGGCTTTGGATCACATTATTTACACTACCTATAGCAGTTATATTTCTAGCTACATTTTGTGAGTGCTAGGATGAAGTTGCACCTTCTGACTTTGCACTTAGTTTTGGTAAATGATAGTGGCCCATAGATGCTAAACGAAAAGGGTCTATCATTTTGGGATTTTGTACAACTTACACATCATCTGCAAAATTGATAATTCACTTAGATGTTTTGGTAAAACCTAGAGAGTTTAAATCTCCCTTGATCGCCCAGTTCACTATTTAAGAAATTTTACTAATGGGAAATGCTTTTCCCAAAGCTAATCTCAACCCTTGTTGAAACACAAGCTAATCTCTCCTTTTCTCAAGAGGAAAAAAGACAAACAGGACTGTCCTCTATGGATTTAGCTGTAAATGTTACAAACTCCCCCTGAGTCTTTTCTCTTTTGACCGGAACCAGCACCATTCTATTGGTTGGCCTCTATGTCTCTCAGGTTGGTCTCTATGTCTCTCAGGTTGGCCTTTATGTCCCTCAGGTTTGCCTTTATGTCTCTCAGGTTGGCCTTTATGTCTCTCAGGTTGGCCTCTATGTCTCTCAGGTTGGCAGATTTTAGTGGCTCTCAGAAGTCAAAGTTCCTAAATGCTCACCTTAGCACACTTTATTTATTTATTTAGCACACTTTCTAAGAAACAAAGTAATCTGCATTTTACCAATTAGAATTCAAGTTTCCACTATAAGAACCCAGTTTTTAAAACTTTTTTTAAATTTAAGAAATGGTACATATTTATTTTAGAAACTATAGGGGTGGGGCATAAAGGCGAAACTTAAAGTTATCTATGTTTCTATCATCCTGAAGGGACCACTGGATTTCTGAATCACCTGGTCTCCCACTGCAGTCCTCAGTTATTAGAAGAGCTACACAGGACAGGCTTTACACACAAACATCATTCTATTGAGTTATAATGCTTAAAAGCTACATTCTTACTTAAAGCTTTTAGACTCAGTGAATGGGTTGGAATCACAAGGAAACCACAAGACCCCTTTTATGCTTTTAATGCCAAGTCTACACTAAAAGCATGTGGAACAGCCTCTCAGTCCATTTCCTCTATGTAGACGCCTTCATCTTGGTCCTTAATCCTTGATCCTCCAGATGTTATTCATAGAACAGCTGTGCTGGCCTTACCTAGAAATTTGTTAGCATTACAGAATATCACACACACCAGCCAAGGTGATCCAGGATTATAAATAATGAAATCTGAATCCAGAAGAGGGAACAATATCAGAGCTTAAACTCTGAAAACTCAGTCCGCAGAAGGCTAAATCCATTCGCAGTGAGTCAAATAGCCTTACTGTCAGAGAGAAGGCATTGTAAACGGACTGTGGCAGAGTCAGTTCAGCTAAGGTGTTAATGCTTTGTCATTCGATCTTCGCTTTGACTCATTTTAAATTTGTTCTAGGTTTTAATATTTTACGCTTTCTTTTCAAATGAAAATTTTCTCTTATTTTGTCATTGTTGTTGTTGTCTCTTGATTTTTGTGTGTTTTTTCAGTATGTAAACCCCAGGCTAGGTAAATCTACAGATTAATAATTACCTAGGGACATGGCAGGGGGCATTGAGAGGAAAGAGGCCCTAGCAGTACTGAGTATGAGAAAGAAGAAAACGTTCTGAAATTGATTGTGGTGAAGATTGCACAGCTCTTCTTAATATGACTGAACTATTGAGTTGTATGCTATGTGAATTATATGTCAAATAAATAAATAAATAGTTGCAGTGTCTAAGCCTCCCACCCCTCCAACCCCCCCTGCCCTTGGGTCAATTCCAATTCATAGAGACCTGTGGCAGTCACCTAATCTGGTGTCAATTTAAGGATTAAGAGTGTAGGGGTGGAGTCTAGGCTGTCAATTTGGAGATAGTCAATGAGACTTCTGTGTGGGCATGGCATTCTGAGAATTCTGGGAAATCTAGTACTTTCTCTTTGGAGGCAGAAGACACACACACTCTCTCTCTTTGCTACTCCCTGGGAGACATTGCAGAAGACAAGCCACATGGACATAACCACACCTCAGAAACCAGAGAAGCCACAGAGAGATCCCGGCCAGCGCTGAGATGTTTCCAGCGCCACTGGACCCAAAGACCTTCTACCCACTGGTTTGTGATCGTCCTGCATTTGGCTTCATTGCATGTGTTTCATGAGTCTGGAGAGGACTTTATAGATTGGTATTGGACATATGGGCTAATATCGGACTTTTGGACTTGATCTGACCATGCTGGGATGTTTTCCCAATGTTCAATGAATGGCTCTTGTATATAAATCTCTCTTTTTTTAATTAATAAATCTTTTTATTGGGGCTCATACAACTCTTATCACAATCCATACATACATCAATTGAGCAAAGCACCCTTATCATTCTCAAAATTCGCCTTCTACTTGGGTTCCTGGAATAAACTTGGTTTCCTTTTTTTCCCCTCCCCCTCCCTCTCCGCTCCCCCCTGGTCCCTTAATAGTTTATAAATAATTATTTTATCTTATCTTACACTGCTCGGCGTCTCCCCTCACCCACCTTCCCATTGCTCATCTGCCAGAGAGGAGGTTACACATAGATCTCCAAAATTGGTTCTCCCTTTCTACACCCCCTTCCCTCCTGGTGTCGCCACTCCTACCGCTGGTGTTGAGGGGTTCATCCGTCCTAGATTCCCTGTGTGTCCAGATCCCTACTGCACAGCTGTACATCCTCTGGTATAACCAGGTCCGCAAGGTAGAATTGGGGTCATGATAATTGGGAGAGAAGGAAGCGTTCAGGTACTAGAGGAAGGTTTTGAGTTTCATTGTTGCTACACTGAACCCTGAGTGACTCATCTCCTCCCCACTACCTCTCTGCAAGGGATGTCCAGCTGTCTACAGATGGGAATTGGGTCCCCATCATGCACTCCCCCTCATTCACGGTGATGTGATTCTCACCACCACCCCGCCTTTGTTGTTTGAGACCTGGTCTCCTCTGCCCTTCATGATCACCCATGTTGGTGTGCTGCTTCCGTGTGGGCTTTGTTGCTTCTGGGCTAGATGGCCGCTTGTTTGCTTTCAAGCCTTTAAGTCCCCAGACGCTATATCTCTCAGTAGCCGGGCACCATCAGCCTTCTTCACCACACTTGCTTATGCACACCTTCGTCTTCAGCGTTTATGTGAGGAAGGTGATCACCCAATGATTGTTTTTGTTCCTTGATGTCTGCTACATGTCCATTCAACACCTTGTATTCACTTAGGCTGTGTGCTTCTTCTCTGGGCTTTGTTGCTTCTGAGCTAGATGGCCGCTTGTTTGCCTTTAAGACCTTTATGCACATGTGTGTGTCCATGGATTTGTTCCCATCGTCCACCCAGACTCACACAAGACCCAATAGGGTAGACCGGGACTATCTCACAGGGTTCCCAAGGCTATAAATTTGTAAAGGAGCAGATTGCCCCATCTTTCTCCCACAGGGCAGCTGGTGTGATTGAGTCACCAACTTTTGATTAGCAGCCCAATAATTAATCTAGTGCACCATCAGGATTCCCTACCCCAGATCCCTGAGTCTGATTCCGTGTTTTAATAAGATCCCTGAGTGCAACCAGCTTCTGAGTCATTGCTCCTGCCCCTCAGCTGAGTGGTATTGCCAGAGTTCACCAATCTGGGCATAAATAAAGCAGGCCTTCAATTGGGTTCATGCTGGTTTGCTCCTCTGCTGAGCATTTGCCTTTCTACTTCCAAGTATACTGAATCTGAATTTCCCTTTTAAAGGGATCCTGTGTGTAAACATAAGAATCACCAGGGGATCTATAAAATCACCTGAGGGGTCATTTTGAAGTGTAGATTTGAATCCAGTGTGTATGAAGTGAAGTCCAAATTCTCACCAGGGCATTGGACTGGAGTGGACTGGCTCGAAGCTCTGTTCGCATCTGATGCTCTGCAATGCAAGCTCTGCAGAGTTGTGGGGATAAGAGTGTCTGCATTTGAATTTCAGACCTGTAAGGATGATCCAAGGAGCCCTGGTGGTGTCATAGTTATGCATTGGGCTGCAATCTGAATGGTCGGCAGTGCAAGACCACCCGTAGCTCCAAGGGAGAAAGATTGGGCTTTCTACTTCCATTAACAGTTACAGTCTCTGAAAACCAAGAGATTGCTAGGTGGCAGTGAGTTGTTTGTTTTGCTGTTTGAAAGATCATCCAGTGACCCTGTTGGTACAGTGAGTTGAGTGTTGGACTGGGAACCTCAAGGTCAGCAGTGTGAAACTACCAGCCACTCTGAGGGGATGAGAGGAGTCCTTCAACTCCCACAAAGAGTTACATTCTGTGAAACTGACAGGAACAATTCTAGCTTGTCCTACATGTTCACTATGTCTCACTCGATCCTGGCATTGAGTTTTGCAGATGATCCATTTGACTTATGGTGCAGGTGAAGAACGTCGAAGGTGCTGTGGGCAACCAGAAGAACAAACAAATCTGTCCTGGAAGAAGCACAGCCAGAATTCTCCTTGGAAGCAAGAGGGGAAAGACTTCATCTCTCTTACTTTGGCCATGTTGTCAGATGAGACCAGATCCTGGAGAAGGACATCATGCTTGGTAAAGGTGAGGGTCACAGACAAAAAGTAGGATTATGAGGAGATGGATTGGAACAGTGGCTGCAACAATGAGCTCAAACATATCCATTGTGAGGGTGGCCCGGGACCAGAGAGCATTTTGTTTATACATAGGGTGACTGTCGGCACCTAACAATAACACATACGATGCGCAGTGTACAGAACCAGGATCAGTCCGTTCTGTCTTTATAGACTTGCATGGTAATGATCAGCAAATGACAAGTGGAAACAAAGGAAGCAAAATGTGCAATAAGAGTGAGACTGTCAGGGCGAGAGTGACGACCTGTGTCCCTCATCTCCAAAATAACAAATCCGATTGGAAATTCACAGTTAGAGTGGTTTGCTGTCACAAAAACTAAACACTAGGCTGAGCAAAGATTTTTTTTCCCCCGCTCAGCTCATTATTACACACACACACACACACACACACACACACACACACACACACACACATCCTGTGGCCCTGACCACACTCATCCATCCACCTGAACCCATTCTCACTACCTCTTGGATTATGAAAATCTAACTAGTCCCCCTGGTTCTACAGGTCAGTAAATTCAACTGGTTTATGCCTGTGTCCCCCAAATTTTTGGTAATGCTATACTATAACAGCTTAGAAATTTTACTTTAGTGTATTTCTATTATTGTATACTTGTAATTCTTTATAGAAGTAGAGCCTCGTCTTTCTCTCACAGATTGGTTGGTGCTTTTGAACAGCTGACCCTGTGGTTAAAAGCCCAACACCTGACTCACTGTGCTACCAGGGCTCCAATATTGATGCTCTAAATGAAGAATAAGCTCTTGCTGGACAATGGAAGGCACACATGTAATACAAGTTAAATATGTAACAATTGAAGTAAAACATATTGCATCCAGGTAGCATTTGTATTCTCTGTGTCCTTCCTGTTCTTTTATATCACCTCCACATATATGGGGTTACAGTCCCCCCAACTCCAATATGACCTTATGTTAACTGACAATATCTCCAAAACCCCTAATTTTCAAATAAGATTGCATTTACGGGTACCAGAAGACTTCAACAAGGTTTTTCTGGGGTCACATCGAATCATCAGAGAGGCTAAATTCAGGTTGTAGCTCCTTCCATGGGGAACAAGAGTAACTCTCTTTCCCAACTGGCTTCCTTGTCCCGGACATCCTCAGGCAGCCTCCAGGCCATTTCCCATGCACTCTGTCAGAAGTACGCTCGCCCACTTGGGAAGTACTAACCTGTAAAAGCACACATCAACCTCTGTGATATTTCAGCTCAGCCTCTTAAGGAGCTCTTCTACTGACATTTATTTTTAGAAACTACTCATATTTTGCCTGTGTCTTCTCTCTGGCACAGAGCTAGATGTTTTGTAGATGTCCAATAAGTATTCACCAAGCCAAACCAAACCCACTACGTTGACTCGATTATCCACTACAGTGGTCGTATAGCATGGAATAGCATGGCTCCATAAGGTTTCCAAGGCTATCCATCCTCACAGAGGTGACCACCTCATCTTTTCCCCATGGAGCAGCTCAGCGCTTAACCTGATGTGCCACCAGGGAACCTTACCAAGTCTTTTGAACCATACCATTTTAGAACTGTGAGAAAATCAAGAGCTCATTCAGTCTAACTCCTCATTTCTAAATCAGAAAACAGAGGCCAAGAAGTTAAGTGACTTGTTCAAGTTCGTACATCCAATTAGTGACCCATGGGGCAAACATCCCTATCTATTGACTCTCGATGAGGTACTTTTCCAATACTGAACAATAGGCAATCAACCTTGTTCTTTCATCAAACATGAATGGCCCACCCCCTGCCTATTATGCCTTTACCAACCCATGGAAGCATATTATATGGGAAATCTCTTTAAACCAAATTTACTACAATGCTCCCTCCTCTAGAAGTATTTACTAAGTGTTTATATCGCCTACGGAGGAAAGTTATTTATAAGTAACTTATAAAGAGGGCTTACTTGACCAGTCGCGGTGATTTTTCTTCTGAATTACATCCTAATATGTATAGCTTTTTTGCTCTCAGCTTATTCCACTTGGAGCTCTGCCCAGCACAATTTACGTCTATGAGCTGCTGAACATTTAAGCAAATTAAGTGTCCAAAAAATCAAACACAAATTGTATCTTGGTGATTTATGCCTTCATAAAGCAAAACACATACAGTGTGCCGAGCAGAGGCCAGATTTATAGCTCCACTGGTTAGGGGAAATGAATAAACATCTCCCAGAGAATGTGTCGAGATCTGCATGTGTGTGTTTAATCCTTGACCACGGGGATTTTTCCCCAATGATATTTGTCTTACAAATCATCTTCCATGCTAATATGCAATGTGAGCTGAGAAAGATGTACAAGGATCCTGGGTGGACATTTAGAAGCTAGTTAGCTTTCTTCCGAAGCCTCCCCCACCTCCCACCCCCCCCCCCAAAAAAAGGCAGGCAAATGACTACTCCGGTATGGTCCACATCAAACTCAACACCCGCAGGTTATCCCACCACTATGTATTAGTATCAGCTATGCAACTTCTTGCAAACATGACATGTGGAGTAGTAAATAATAGGGGAGGAAAATGAGAAAATAAACAAAAGAGGGCAAGTCTCTACTGGTATTTCTAGGACCCCATGGACTTCACTAAGTCCTGAGTGGTGCAAATGTTTAATGCAACAGTTCTCAACCTGTGGGTCATGACCCCTTTGGGGGTCAAACGACCCTTTCACAGGGGTCGCCTAAGACCCTCAGTAAACACATATTTCTGATGGTCTGATGGTCGGAACCCAAGACACCGCTCCTCTATCTGTCTCCAGGCGGGTCTGCCCACATTGGCTTGTTACGCATACTGTTGCAAAATGCAGCAATGTAGTTTACTGCTGTTATATTAAAACTGTTACCCATGCCACACCATGCTTCAAGACAAAATTTCATTTATTTGTAATTAGAAACAAATATTTCACAATATATAATTACATATTGTTTTATGATGAATCACTATGCTTTGTGTTCAGTTTGTAACAATGAAAATATATCCTGCATATCAGATATGTATGTTACAATTCATAACAGTACCAAAATTACATTTATGAAGTCGCAATGAAAATAATTTTATGGTTGGGGGTCACCATCACAAGGGGAACTGTATGAAAGGGTCTCGGTGTTAGGAAGACTGAGAACCACTGGTTTTATGCATTCTGGTACAAGCTGAAAGGTCAGGGTTTCAAACCACCCGCAGGCTCCTGGGAGGAGAGACCTGCCAATCTACTCTTCCCAAAATTAGCCATGAAAAACCCTCTGGAGAGTTGCCATGAAGCCAAACAGACTCCAGGGAAATGGGGTTTGGCTTTCTATGCCCTTTGCAATTGGAGTCTTCCTGAAAGCATGGTGTGTAAGCAAAACCGTAAGAGCTGAGTCAGAGGTACATAGGTCTGAATCTATATACCTTCACCTTTTACTGGCTGTATCTCTGTTTCTTTATCTGTACATGGAAATCACCATACTTTCTCCAAGGAATGCTGTCTGGATTAACGATTCAATGGTTGTGTAGCTTATAAGTGTGTCCCCATAGCTGCCACCTCCTCATATTCCTGTCCTCAGCTGGAGTTGGACTGAATCCCTTTGACGCTGTCGCAGACGGCCAAAGTCTCCTTTCTGCTTTGTGGACATTTTCTTGCCTTCACACTTGTTTGCTTGATGACAGCAGCTACGACCTTGTGAGGAGCTGTCTCATAGACTTCGACCGTGGAGAGACCCAGGGAGCAAAGAACGAAAGGATGCTTTGAGCCAGTCACTAACAAGACATGTAGGTGAGTGGTCCGCAAGTCCAGGGAAAGCTAAATCTTGACAACAGCCATACGAGCTTGGGACTGAATCCTCTGAAACCTTTAGAGGCTAACAGCTTGGTTCCTTGCCTGTAGCCTTATGGGGCACACCGACTTAGAGGCACCCAGCGACACTGCATCACGCTTCCTGACAAACCGACATGATGAGATAGTGTGTACTGTGTTGAGCTTATACATTTTGGGATATTTTGTTACGCAGCAATATGTAACTAATACAGGTTGAAAAATGCTTGGTATAGCACATAGTGCATTTGCTATAAATTATGCTATTATTGTTATTACTGAATTTTTGTCCACGAATATTGAATGTTGATAATTTAATTGTTCTGTTTAGGCTTCCAAATAGACCACACGGGTAGAACCCTTGATTGTTTGGCTCATTTATGAACAATGTTCAGGCCTAAAATCACGAACATTTTACCTTGCAAAAGAACAAAGCTTATTAAAGTGGAATAAGATAGTATGTTCTCTCTCTCTCTCTCTCTGACTGCAACACGGTGTGTTTATTTTCATTCATCATGCAAGTAATTTTCAATAGCATAGACTGGAGATTGTGTCGGTTCCTTTGGAGACCCGCAGGTTGGTGGGCGGCAGCTCGAGAAGGCCGGGGTTCCCAGTACAGCCTGTCTCTCGGGTACATCTTCTAGGTGACTCTCCCTCCACATCACGGCGGGGTCTCAAAGATGAAGGAGGTGGAGAGCCCTTCAAGATAAGGTTATTTCACTCTGCTTCTCCTGCTCAGTGGCAACATGTTCTTCTGTGTCTCCGTGTTTTTCAGCTTGGCCTGATCAAAGCAGACCGGTCTCCCATGTCCGGCGTGTCTGTCATTTTCTTAAAATAATCCATGGCATGTTGCTCCACTAAGCTCCAGGGCGCTCTCCCTCTCAAAGAGCATCCTGCCATAGGTTCGAATCCTGTGGTGGTGTTGTCATGGGTAGTCGAGTCCACTCTGACTCTGACCGACTCTCAAGGATGGAACACAGCTGCCTGACAGCTTTTCCTACGTTGTAATATTTTTTTTGTTTTTTCAAGTAATAGCTTCATATACTTAATTGTTATTATTTTTAATTCAAACTTAATTTAATTAATTTATTTTTAAAAATCATTTTATGGGGGGCTCGTACAACTCTTATATCCATCTATACGTCCATTGTGTCGAGCACATTTGCACATTTGTTGCCCTCCCTAGGTTGTAATTTTTATGTGAGTAGATGGTTCCAGTGCAGCCAGTGGCAGGTTCAAATGCCAACCTTTTGGTTAACAGCTGAATGCCCCACCTGATGGAATCATAGATGACTTTAATGTTTTTGCTTTATGTCCCCTCCTCATATTGCCGATAGCAAACATGGGCTACTTTTTAATGATTTTAGCAAGGTCGATGCTTTTTACACTAGTTCCTGATTGGGGGAATTCCTGACGTACTTTGGAGAAAATCTGGCCTCTCTGAGCTGGGCAGTGCAGATTATTTTTATGAGAAGTCAATCTGACAAAAGTTCTAGGTAGCCGTGGAAGAGTCAATCTTAGGGAACTTGTTAAATTAAACCCAGACTCAGACCCCACAATAACTTTTCTTTTGGAGGAAAAGGACAATGTACTCAGATACTGTACAAACAAAAACATTTCGATCTAACATCAGGTCGTTGACTGTTATCAAAATAGAATGAATTTTTCCCCTGAGCATGACAGGAAATGCACAGCATTGCTTACAAACATGCAACCAAAAGGGAGACCCTGTAAATGTCCCAAAACAGGGACTGGCTGATAATGTTTATATGTTGGAATACTGAGTCTACTGAACATGTTTTGTAGGAAAGTTAAAATACCTCTGTCACCTCGTCTCCGAAGACCTTATAACTTATCCCTTTGAACATTTTAGTATAATGTATTAAAAAAATACAGTATATATGAAGTAGGTGTGTGTGTGTGTGTTTTCCCTTTCTATTTAGTCCTTAAACTGACTTTAAAAACTCATAATTTTTACTAGCTAGAAAAATTTCACTATATGAAATAACCTGAGTAGTTTCGAAAGTGAAAAATCATTTGGAATTCAGCCAAACTTTTCTTTTCCTTCGGCAGCAGTGGAAGTTCTCCAGGTACACTTGACTGTGGATCCAGGACTCGTGCAGTTGGGAAGGACCTCCGAGGTCATGCACGAATATTCCAAGACTCAGAGGAACTCGGGACTCAGCTCATCTTTTCTAGGTAGCAGAGCCATGATAACAATTTGCTTTATTCCAGAACTAGAGGTAATTCTCTCTTGCTACAGCCATAACTCTTTTTTTGTGTGTATGGTATGTTTCGGATGATGGATGGCTGGTCTCAAGCAAATGTACATTTATCCAAGATAGAAAACCTCATTAGAATTTTTGCCTGAAGAAATTCACATTGAGAACATTTAACTCTGAAGCAATTAGGACCAAACAGTAAAAGAGGAGCCCTGGGTTATTCCTCATTAGACCTTCCCTTCAGAGTTAGCGACATTTGAATTCTTGGGAAAACTAAGCGTGAAAGCATCTGATAACTTCAGCAGTTTCTAGCTTCACCTCAATAGGTATTCCTGAGACTCCACGTTCACAGATATGCTAATTATTCTCTATTATCCCGCTCTCCCCAACGCTACCCCTTTGATCTGTTCTGTGAGTGCGGTTTGCTGAGAGAGCAAAATAACAAACACAACCGCCACACAACCGCACACCTGCTCTTCCCGCCTCCTTGAAGTCAGTTCGGTGGCCACAGGGGTCCTGACGTCAGTTCACCAGGTCGGTTGTTCTGTAGGTACTGCGTGAGCGCTTCCGACTCGTGGGGACCCCCGAACACTGCCTCGTCCTGCGCGTGTCCCCCAGGAGTTGCTATGTCCGAGCCTATTTTGCAGGCGCTGTCACAATCCTTCTGGCTGAGGGTCCGCTTCTTTTCCTCGGACCCGTCACTTGAACCAAGCAGGTGTCCAGCTCCAGCGACTGGCCCCTGCTGGCCACTCGTCCAACGGCAGCGAGCTGAAGTCTCACGCTCTTGTCATTCCCGAGCAATCCCGCTGTGCTGCTTCCCAGACGGGCTTGTTCGTTCCTCCGGCAGCCTGTGGCCCAGTCAGTGGCCTTCGCCAAGTCCACCTGGAGAGCTTTACAAATATCTCCCAGACTAGGTGGCCAGGCCAGCTCACTTGAATCAGCGGCTCGGAGGGAATTCTGTATCGCCCTACTGTGCAAACCTTCTAAGGAGATGATAATGTGAATGTACTTGATAACCACGAATTAGAAAATTTACCAAAGAAATGATACTTTCCAAATTTCCTAATCCCTCCCCAGCCCACTCCTTCAGCCACATCTCTACCCGGTTATTGATTTGTCTATTGCATTGCTCTGATAAAGGGCAGCGTCTTGGTGAGGCTTTCTCTGGTTCCCCGTTGCCTTCTATTCCTTACTCTAGTGGAGGAATCCCTTCAGATTCAACCTGTGGGTTGTGGCCCCTTTGGGGGTTGAATGACCCTTTCACGGGGGTTGCTCGATTCATACCAGTAGCAAAATGCCAGTGATGAAGTAGCGACGTGAACCATGGTACGGTGGGGGTCCCCACCACCTGAGCCGCAGCGTGAGGCAGGTGGAGGACTGCCGCCCTAGGACATGATGCTCTCCTTCTAACCTGGCCTGTGCCAGTTCTCTTCCTAAGAGAAGCAGGAGCGTGCCCGTCCTGGTCTGGCCACATTTCTTTGTTCATGTTGTTCCTGACTGGGAAGAATTTCCTTGACTTTTGGACTTCTCTACTCACCTGAAGGTTGGAGGTTTGATCCCAGCCAGTGACAAATAGAAGCAAGCCTTGGCAGTCTCTTTAAGTAAAGATTACAGCCCAGAAAACCCGATGGAGCCCTTCCGCCTTATAATGCATGGGTCACCGTGAGTCAGGATCCCAGGCAGTGGGCAACTTCCCATGGGATGAGTTGAGCTCTAGGTGGCAGAAGATCCAATTAAACGTGATGCGGCACGTAACAAATGATCTCCTGTGAAAACAGAAGCTTAGAAGTATGGCGCTCTGAGATCGGTGCTTATGTGCAGAGTGGCTTCTCTGTGAGTCGTTTGCTTTTTCCCAGATAACAAGATGGCAGACATAACTCTAAGTATCACAGCCTCCAATGCAGGGAAGAAGCACTGTTTCTATTCCTTCGTTCAATTATTAGGAAATGATGAAGAAGAAAACTTTTCCCCTCGAGACCCCCAGCAGACATCCTTCAACACTGCGCCAAAAGAGCAGGTTCTTTCTCTAAGGGACACTGGGAAACTGAGTTTCTAAGCTGTGAGGGAAGCTCCTCGTGGCAAGAAGAGGTGAGGTGGAAAGAAAAACCGCAGTGGGAGCACAGGCTCCCCACATTTTGCCTTGTGAAACACAGTGGTGTTGTTGCTAGCTGTCATCTCGTTGATTCCTGTTTCTGATGGCTCCATGCACACCGTCAGAACAGAATGCCGCCTGATCCCATGCCATCTTAATGACTGCCGGGTTCATGTGCGTGTCCCCTGTTCCCTCCATTTTATCAATTCATCTTGCAGAGGGCTCCCCTTGCCTTTGCTGCCCCCCCACACATTAGCAACTGTGATGTCCTTCTCTAGGAATCGGTCCCTCGCAAAGTAAGCAGGGTGAAATCTCACCCGAGTCTATGATTCCAAGGACTTTCATAGGCTAATTTTAAGAAGTCGACCACCATACCTTTCTTCCTAGTCTTTCTTAGCCTGCAGACTGCTGAACCCTGTCAACCTTGTGTGACCCTACTGGCATGGGAAGTTCGGGCGGCCCCCCTTCCAGCATCGGAGCAAGATGCTAGTAACCACGGTGCCACGGATGGATAGACAGTTGACAGTGACAGTTGACGTCTCCAGAAAACCTGGCCAATCCTTACCAGGCAGAAGCCTTCTGCTCTCTTTGAACTCCCTGGCCTATTTCATTCTTTTCCGTTGCTCTTGGCTGCTTCCTCTTTTATCTCCCTTGTGTACGTGTCTTATTTCCCATGTTAAGTGATAATCTCCTTGAGGGCAGGGGCCACGACTGAGTCACCTTTTATAGACTGTAGGGCCGAGTCGACCTAAAAGATTTTGTTGGAAAAATGATGTTCTGGCAGTTATGTTGCTTACATTATTTACTTGGCTGGTGCCCTTTCTCACTTATTCCTAACTTGCTTTACGAAGACTGAGTGACATCTATTGATACCGAGAATCCAGGGATTGCTTTCTCTCCTGGCTCTTTCTTTCCGTCTGCGTGGAGTGGCTGCCCCTTTTCCATCTCTTTCTTTTTTTTTTTTTTACACCGGAATGTGAGTAAATCCTTTTATTAGAATGTTCTCAAGAATGGATTGGCTCACATGAGCACTGCCCCTTTGCCCCTTTTCCATTTCTGCCAGTTTCACACAGAAAAGATCCAGGTGGTTATGAACTAGCTGTTACTGTCTGACTCCCTCTAGCTAATTTTTAGTAAACGATTTGGTGTTTTCTGCTTCAACACCAAAGGCAGGTCAGGCTGGAGAGATGCGCGTGCAGGGCTAATGAGCGGCATCCCTCCAGGCGGTCATTGACCACTAGGGGGCCTTTCCCCCAGGAGGCTTGATCAAGCAAAGGAGGGTGCTACATCTTGGGGAGATGCCAGTTTATAAAAGCGAGCTCTGTCTGACAAGGGGACACGTGGAAAGCGTGGTAAGGGGCGGCACTGCTGCAGTACAGGCTTCTCAAGAGAAGAGTAAGACTTCATTTTCAGAACTTCATTTGAAAGCGAAAGCACAGGGATTCCATTGGCCTAGATGGCCAGCAGCTCGCTTGCTGGGGAGAGTCATCAGGACCTGCGTGGATCTTTATTGGGGAGCAGATTCTGGGAAGGGAGCGAACTGCTTTAGATGCTGGTGATGTGTGCGCTAGGATAGGATGTCACCTGACATTGTAGGGCTGCCCTCCTCCTTGCTAGGAGCAAAGGGCACATATGCTCCAGGTTGGTGAGTCTGCGCCGATCTGGAGTGTGTACACATTCTCTGTGTGTGGGTGGGGGGTGTACTTTACACTAGTCTGCCCGTGGACACCCCTTGGTCTTGGGCTCAGAGGTGCTTTTCTGTGCTGGCAGAGAGGCTCATCTGGTGCAGCAAACAGGGTCCCCTTGAACTGGGATTTCCTGGAGCGCAGGGCCAATGCTAGCTAGCATCCTGGCAGAATTCAGTAAAGCAGTGGGGGGCTGGCTGCTGCCCCTCAGGAGGAATGTGGTTTTTGACCAATTTTAAACTTGGTGAATCAGTTAAGCGGAAATCAATTCAAAAACTTTAAATGTCTTAATTGGCTGTTTGAACACCGGGGCACCAGAGCCATTTGATCTTGTCAGAGAGCGCTGAGGCGCCTTTTTCACTTGAACTTCCCTTTGGGGAGCCGGCTCCTTATAGGCCTTTCGCAGAGGGCTGTTTCCATTTGCAACACAGAGTGACCACTGCCTGCAAGCCACGGTCTCCGGAGAGTGCCCAAGAAGTAGCCCTCGTGTGGTAAATTTGTACTAACAATTAAGTGCTTGACTATTAGCCCAAAGGTTGGCAGTTCACAATCCACCTACAGATGCCTCCCAAGTCAGGCCTGTGGTGGCGATCTGTTTCTGAAAGGTCACATTCCTGAAAACCCGGTGCAGCATTTTCACTGGACACACAGGGGGCTGAATGGTGACGACTTGGGAAGGGTTTGGCCTGGCTCAGAAAACTAGGAAATTTAGATGGACCAAAGGAGTCTGTTGTGCCAGTAACCGGAGTGCACCATGGGGTGGTGCCATTGCTGGGGATGCGTTAGAAAAGTCGCTTACCCGTGCAAAGCAAACTGAGATTGGCTATCAAGTTTTTGCTAATGTCTTTAAGTACACAATAGGCACACGGCTCTAGACTCAGCATTGCATGCATATTAACTCATTTCATGCTTAGAGCGGGCCTTCGAGGGTGGTCCTGTTCGCCCTGTTTTACAGACGAGGAAACTAATTTCGAAAGGTTACGTCAATGGTTCTAGGCCCGCAGCGCACATCAGCATCCCCTGAAAAGCTGCAGAGAACAGCCTGGTGGGCCGTCCTCCAGAGTTCCAGGTTCAACAGCCCCCCACCCTCTCACAAGCCCCTAGAGATACTTAGGTTGCTGCCTGAGGCTCACACTCAGAGAACTCCGTCCTTAGGCTGAGGAAACACAATTCAAACAAACCTTGTTGTGACTCCTAACCCCCAGTTTCTGCTTCTAAGCCTCTCCCAAGAGACTTTAGTTTCTCTTGAAATGTGCATTTGCATTGCCATGTTCTTGAGAGGGGCGGGGGCAGACCGTTCTGTCAAGGTGCTCACAACTCGATCTGGATGCCAGAGACGGAGCGAGACATGAAGACAAGGGATCTCACTGGCGTGCGTTTAAGTGCCTGTACCGGTTTCTGTGGGGGTGAAAACAAGACGATTCATCTGAGAGGAGACCTGTCAGAAAGACTTCACAGAGGAAGGAAGACCTGGGTTGGGGAGTGGAGATGTTCAGGGAGGCCAACCTCTCTTTACTTCCTCTTTTCTTCCCAGCTTACACTGTTGTCTTTTTGACGCTGCTTGTGGCCTGGCTGCTCTGGGTGGTGTTTTCCATACCAACCTTGATGTGTGTTGGCTCTCTCTCTCTCTGCCAACTCTGTCCCCCACACCTAGACCGCTGGGGCCTATCCACGATGCACTCAGGCGCAGTGTGCCCTTCCTTGTCAGCCGTTCGGAGGCTCCCCGATCTTTACACCCAGGGAAAATTGTCACCAGCTTCACAATCCTGGCCAGCATGTCTACACTTTGAAGTCTGGTTGCTGCCTTTTACAGTTCTATTTTTAAAATGTATTAAAGATGTTTAAACGTGGCAGAGACTTCCAATAAAAGCCGTGCTGCTTGAGAATCAGGATGCTGGTCTCAATTTAAAGCTCCTGTTAAATAATAGGATACCCCTGGAAAAGGAGGCCTGAACGACCGGCCAAAGAGCGCTGGTGGGAATCAGGCTCACTCACCGTTGCCTCTGGAAGGATGTCTGAGGTTAGCGTGGCCTGTGTCTACCCCTTGCTTATAACTTTTGATTCGCACAAAGGCATTGGGGTTTTGTTTGAATCAGCCACTAACACAAAAGTACAAAACTGAACCAGGAAAAAGTTTCCAGTAAAATCTGTAGGCATAAACTTTGATTAAAAATCAAGCAAGAGTCATCGGTTCCACAGGCTCAGTTTCCCTGAGGAGGAGTCAGGGGCCAGGTTATACTTTCATAGAGTCACCACGCTGGAGCTCCCTTGGGGCCGATGGCTGTTGACAGTCCATTTTGTCTTGAGAACTGCATCAGACCCTTCAGAAAACGGCAAGATAAATGTGGTTCCTGACCTGTGTTTGCTCCATCACTCCCCATCTTTAATTACTCAAAGAACATCGCTGCTTTCCACTTCAGTGGGCCCACTTTTCTCTTGTGGCTCTTGCCTTCTTCAGAACGTTTCCTTGTCTACCAAATAATGTAGGTTTGTTCAATTCTCCCCCTCCCCCCCCCGCCCCCTGGGCCTTTAATTTCTCCAGTGTCTTGCTCTACTTTAGAATCTAGATGACCAATATTCACCTAAGGCTTTGGAAATTGGGAGTGGTCTCGTGCGATGAAGTTTTGGCTGATGCAATGAAAACTAAGGTGGGCTGGGGATTTCTGGAATTCGGCTGCTTTCACTGGCACTTTCTTCTTCCCATTCTTGCCTCCTTTCTGATGTTGGGGATGTAACAGGCTTGCTGGATCTGTAACCACCGTCTTGTGACTGTGAGGGAAATCCCAGGATATGGCCAGGTGTGGTTGTTGAACTGATTTCCGTCTTAGCCAACTTCTGAACTGCTCCTTGTGGGACAGAAAAATAAAAAAAATCCTAATTTGGTTAACTACTATTTTTTAGTACTTTATTCATTAAAGTCTAATGTATGGAATTACCACCTGAGCTATTGCAAAGAATCATTAATGGACTACCGTGAACTACCTGTAGACAACCTCTAAAACTTATCTCCACTGAACTTTCTTCTGTGACTCCCTCGGACATGAGTCTCTAACTAGATTGTAAATCTTGTCATGGTTCGTGCTCTAGGAGAAGACAACTTCTTAGACTTGCCTCTCCCATGCCTCTGGCAGGTTTCCCTTGAGTAGAACTCCTTTGGGGAGGAGTCACTGGAAAGATTCCCCTTCATTATGAAGACTCTCAATGATCAGGCAATCAGGCTCTGATTGAGCCTAGAGGAGTGTAGTCCATCTTTGCGGTGGCCTGATAGAGACATGAGTGCATGGGTGGGAAGTACGTACTCATTGGATACCATCAAGTCAAGTCTGATGCCCAGAGACCATATGCAGAGCAGAATGAAGCACTGCGGTAGCCTTACCATAGTACGTGTGTATGTTTGAGTCCACTCTTGTAGCCACTGGTAAATCTATTTTGTTCAGGATCGCCCTTCTCTCTTTCTTTTCTTATTTTGCTCATCCTCTATTTTATCTAGCATGATGCCATTCTCCACAAATTGTTCCCTTCTGATGAGGTCTCCAACGTAAGCAAGAAAAACATCTTGCCGTCTTCATGGCTACTGAGCATCTGACCGTACTTCCACCAAAACACACTTGTTCGTTCTTCTGGTGGTCCATGGTATAATAAGTATTCTTCATTAATTCCATATGCTAGCTCCTCCAAATAACAACTTGATGCGAATCTCTGACCATTGTGGGGGAAATTCAGAAATTTTCAGATATCAACAAATCTCGGGAGGATATAGCAGCACTTTCAACTTCTGGTTCCTCTTGGTAGTTACATAATCTGGTGTCAATTAGGGACTTGAGATGATTAACAGTGAAGGGGTGGAGTCTAGTCTGTCAATCAGATCATAGCTAATGAGGCCTCTGTGTGGGTATGACCTCCTGAGAATTCTGGGAAGTCCTGTTTTTTTCCTCCTTGGAGGTGGGAGAGACTCTCTCTCTGCTCACTCCCTATGCGACATCCCTGAGGAGAAACCACATAGACCTTCCCTGATGTAGCCAGAATCCTGGAACTGGAGAAGCCACTTGGAGACCCCTGCCTGTGCTGAGATGCTTACAAAGCCACTGGATCCAAAGACATTTTAACCAATGGCCTGTGATCATCCTGCATTCGGCGTCATTGCATGTGTTTTGTGAGCCTGAAGAGGACGTTATAGATTGGTATCAGACATATGGGCTAATACTGGACTTATCGGCTTGGACTGGACTGGATTGGGATGTTTTCTTAATGTACAATTACCCTTTATATAAAACTCTCTCATATACACATATGATTATCTATGAATTTGTTTCTCTAGTATACTGGGTCTCCTTTCAAGATTCAACATCTTTTTGGCTTAGAAAGTGAAGCTCAGAAAGTGTAGTGTATAAAGTATCACTGAGGTCTATCAGAAAGAAAAGAAAGATCTTCTAAAAAGACATTTCCCAGGAGTCTGGAGCAGGGTCCCTGACCCACCAATAGCAATACCTAGAGTGTCCGGAATACAGACTGGTTCTGACACACGCGGGCCTGCTTTGAGAATTAGAAGGAAACATTTTATGACACAAGCACTGAGGGAGTCTGTATACCAATCTGAACCAGCAAGAGAAACACAGCACAGTCAAGGATGCCCCGAAGTTGTAACACCAACAACAAAAGTAAGCCATTCGTATACTGTGGCAGCTTGGTCTGGTTCTCTAAGGCTCTCTCTGAGAGGCACTTGGAAACAAGAATAGGTCTTGTTTGCATGGGATTATTAAGGAAACCTAATGATCAATTTTAATTCAGAGCATACTGAGTCCACTAACTCATATTCAAAGATTCCTTTTCCCGTCATGATTTCCCACCGTGGTAGAGAGTCTCTGACATCATGGGTAAGCCTCTGGGAAAGTCTGCCTTAAATTTTTTTCAGCCCCATTTGTTCAGTATGACTTTCTGCATCAATTAATACTCATCATTGGCAAGAAGCAAAGGTAATATTCATCTCTTAGCATAGCAGGAGAGGGCAGCTTTGGTCTTCATATGATGTTTGCATCATTTTCCAGGATCTGAAAACCTTAGACCATTTTAAATCACAATAGGAAGAAAGATGAGACTTCCTTCTCCCACAAAGATTGACCATCTCAGAATCCCACCGTAGGCAGTTCTGCTCTGTCCTGTGTGATCACCAGGATCTGAAATCACTCAATGGTAGTAAGGATGAGTGGAAAGTCAACATCATTATGTGAAAAATATAAATGTTATATAGAGGACAGCAAAAGTTAAACTTAGCAAGGAAAGATTGGGTGGTTCATTAAAAAAAAACTTTTATTGGGAATTAGGTTGGGGTTCACAGCTTAGACTAGTGGTTTTCAATCTTCCTAATGCTGTGACCCTTTAATACAGTTCCTCATGTTGTGGTGACCCCCAGCCATCACATTATTTTCATTGCTACTTCATCACTGTCATTTGGCTACTGTTATAAATCGGGCGACCCCTATGAAAGGGTGGTTCGACCCCCCCAAAGGAGTTGTGACCCACAAGTTGAGAATCGCTGGCTTAGATCATAATTTTAGCATTCAACAACTTAATGGTGGTTAATTTTTAATGTTCTACCAACTGTAATATTTACAGTTACAGATGCAGTGAATGTTTATAGAAAAAACAAACAAACAAACAAAAATCCAGTGAACTCTTAGAAAAATTTCCAAAAGATCTTAAGGTTCCAACATCAGGGGATCCTAATGACAAACATTCTATGCCTTCAAATAAATTGAATAAGGAGGGTTCTAAAGGTTTTGAAGATGTACGGAATCATGCAGAGCATTGTGCTGAGCACTGAATATTCCTCCTTACAATGTCCACAATAACCACATAAAGTGCTGTTGCTGAAGTTGTTAGGTGCCATCAAGTCAGTTCTGACTCACAGCCATTCTGGGCCCAACAGAACCAAACACTGACCATTCCGGTACCAGCCTCACAGTTGCTCTGAGGTGTGAGTACATGGTTGAAGCCACTGTGTCAACTCCTCTTGTTCAAGGCAGTCCTCCTTTTGTGCTGCCGCTTCACTTTACCAAGACTGATGTCCTGCAGGAACTGGTACCTCTGATAACATGTCCAAAGTACAGGAGGTGAAGCCTTGCCATCCTGGCCTCTAAGGAGCATTCCGGTTGTACTTCTTCCAAGACAGGTTTGTTTATTCTTTTGGGAGTCCAAGTCAATTTCAATATCTTTGCCAACACCATAGTTCAAAGACATCAATTCTTCCTCAGTCTTTCTTATTCAATGTGCATATGAGGTGATTGAAAATACTGTGACTTGGGGCAGGTGCACCATAGTCCTCAAAGTACCATCAGTGCTTTTTAATGCTTTGAAGGGGTCTTGTGTAGCAATGTATTGTTTGATCTCTCGACTGCTGCTTCTATGAGCATTGATTACGGATCTAAGCAAGATGCAAACCTTGACAATTTTGATCTTTCCTCAGTTTATCATAATGTCGCCTATTGAGGTTTGAGGTTTTTTGTTTTCTTTATATTAGTTATAATCCATACGGAAGGCTGCAATCCTTGATCTTGATCAAGTTTATATGATCTTGCTGATGATATTCATATGACAAAGATCACATAAATTTGGTGGTATTATTATTATCCCCATTATGTAGCTCATAAGAGGTAAAGGTTTTAAATTAGAGCTGACTGTTCCTGTTTAAGTGCCTTGTTAAGTTTTACCTAGTACCATCCTCCACCTTCACTTTCCCAATCTCCTCCCTACAGATACTTCTTAATTAAGTTTAAAGAATCATTCATAACCCATAGGCTTGGGTATTAGTCAGAAAGAATAATGCACATGACTATATAGTTACATTGTCACTCCTATTGTACAAAAAAAGGAAATACCTGCTGAAATTCTTTTTTTGTGTGTTTTTTTAATTTTTATTTATTTATTTTTTACCTGCTGAAATTCTAATGGCTAACCAGTGTCATAGAATTGGCTTGTGTCTAATGGGTGGCCAGTGTCATATGATCTCTACCATAATCGCAGACTCCTTGAGGCCAGAAGCCTTAGTAAACCTTGAATCTCTTAAATGCCTGACATATTACCTTACCAGAAGACACTAAATAAATATTAATTGAATGGAAGGATTGATACTTGGGATTGGAAAAAGAAAAGGATATCAAGCTCCTTCAGTGTTGACCAGGGCCCTTCTCAGCCTATGAATCAAAGATATATTTGGGGGGTCCTGTGCTGGGAGACATGCTGGTGGCTATTGCTGTAGCCTCATAATAGGAAGGCTATTCTTCGCTCTCAACTAAAGTCAGTGAAAAATGATGGAGGAAGGGGAAGGCACTGGTAGGAATGCAAGAGTTAATGCAACAGAGGCAAACACTTTTATGTACACAGTTCTGCGGCAATAGCAGTGGTTTGCAAGTGAATCATGAATAGATGCGCAGGCTGAGTGGATGTGGAAATGACAGTGATACGATGCCCACAAATACGTATAGGTTTTACATAGGATATTTCTACATATGTATTTAGCGTTCTTCAAATACATTCATGAGTGTAGTGGAATTATAAAAACTTCCTAGGTATAACTAAACACCTTGAAGAATGAACCACTGGTCATAGGGTGTCAGGGATGGTCCCAAATTACACAGCTGGTAATAATTGCATCTGTGGGAAGAGACAATGGAAAAGCTCAATATCAGCAGACAAAAACCAGGCCAGAGGTAGACTGTGGAACAGACCTTCAATTGTTCATATTTAAGCTCAAGTTGAAGGTGAAGAAAATTAGAACAAGTCCATGAGAGTAAAAATACAACCTCGAGTATATCTCATGTGGGTTTCAAGAATATCTCAAGATTAGATTTGGCTCATTGAATGGCAGAAAACTGATGTGGTAGTTACATAGTCTATTGTCAAGTTGAGACTTGAGAGTGAAGGGGTGGAGTTTAGCCTGTCAATCAGGTCACAGCTTGATGACCTCATTTAGAGGTGCTAAGGAGATAAATAGCTCACTGGAGGTGGGACACACTCACTCCCTGCGAGACATTCCTTTTGAGAAGACACATGGAGCTCTGCTAAAGCCCTGCAGCTGCAGGAGCCACGTGGAGACCCCTCCCAGTGCTGAGATGTTTACAATGCCACTGGATCTACAAGACTATCTACTCACTGGCCTGTGATCATCCTGTATTTGGCATCATTGTGTGTGTTGCATGAGTCTGAAGTGTAATTTATAGATTGGTATCAGAAATATGGATTAATATTGAACTTGTGGAGTTGATCTGGACTGACCTGAGATGCTTTCTCAATACACAATTGCTATTTTATATAAAGATCTTTCTTATACACCTATGAGTGTCTATGAATTTGCTTCTCTAGTCTACCCAGACTAACACACCTGACAAGCTGTGGGAGGACATCAAGAATATCATCCATGAGGAAATCAAAAGGTCATTAAAAAGACAAGAAAGAAAGAAATCAAAGTGGATGGCAGAAAAAACTCTGAAACTTACACTTGATCATAAAGTAGCTATATATATCAACTGGAAAAAAATAATTAGGTAAAATTGCTAAACAGAAAATGTCAAAGGGCAGCTCAAAAAGACAAAGTATTATAATGAAATGTGCAAAGACCTAGAGTTAGAAAATGAGAAAGGAAGAACCCACCATATCTCAAGCCGAAGGAAATGGAAAAAAATGCAAGCCTCAAGTTTCAAAATTGAAAGATTCTGTGGGCAAAGTACTGAAGGACGAAGGAAGCATCGAAAGACAATGGAAAGAACACACAAAATCACTGTACCAAGAAGAACTAGTTGACATTAACCATTTCAAGAGGTAGCAAATGATCAAGAACCAGTAGTACTGAAGGAAGAAATCCAAGTTACACTGAAAGCATTATCAAAAAATAAGACTCCAGGAATTTACAGAACACAAATTGAAATATTTCAATATGCTGATGAAGCACTGGAATAATTCAGCAATTTGTACCAAGAAATTTGGGATAGAGCTACCTGGCCAAATGACAGGAAGTGATCCATATTTATACCCAGTCCAAAGATGACCCAACAGCATGCTCAAATTAGAGAACAATATCCTTAATCTCATGTGAAAGCAAGATGCTGCTGAAGGCTCTTCAACAGTGGATGGAGCGGGGTATTGATAGGGAGCGGTCCGACATTCACGCAGATTCACAAAAGGACGTGGGCCACGGGCTATCATTGCTGATGCCAGATGGGTCTTGGTTGAAAACAAAGAATACCAGAAAGACAATTGCTTGTGTTTTATTGACTATTCTAAGGCATTCAACTACATTGGCCATAGAAAATAAAAACTAAAAAAAAAAAAGCTATGGATACCCTTGAGTAGAATAAGAACCCAGACACTAGATTTCACTCACATGGAACTTATATCTGACTCAAGAGGCAGTTGTGTGAAGAGAACAAGGGCTACTGCATGGTTTAAATTCAGAAAAGGTGTGTGCCGGGTTATGTACTCTTGCCTTACTATTCAGTCTGCATGCTGAGCAAATACTTTGAGAAGCTGGACTCTATGAGGAAGCACATGGCATCAGGATGGAGGAAGGCTTATTAACAACCTGCATTATGCAGATGACACAACCTTGCTTCCTGTGTTGGTCTGGGTACGTTAGTGAAACAGATCCACAGAAACTCATGTATAGGAGAGAGTTTTATATAAAGGTTAAGTGCGCATCAAGAAAACACCCCAACCCAGTGCTGCCCAAGCCCACAAATCCAACATCAACCCATATGTCCAACACCAGTCCACAAAGTTCTCCTCCATCTCACAAAACAGATACAAAGATGCTGACTGCAGGAGTCAGTGAATGTGTAAACATCTCAGCGCTGGCAGGGGTCTCCACACGGCTGCTCCAGCACCCAGGGCTGCATCGGGGTAGGTCCATGTGGCTTCTCCTCAGGGATGTCTTGCAGGAAGTGAGCCTTGTCAGCTAAAGCAGGGAACTGCTAAGGCAGCTGCACCCTGGTGCGACCATCAGAAAGCAAGAGACCTCAGAACTGAAAGGCGAGGCTCACTGAGCCATTTATTCCTCTGCCCTTCAATTAACCCCACATGTGTTTATTGGCTAGGTTGGCACTATAAACTAACGACCTCACTTCCTGAAAGTGAAGAGGACTTCAAACAATTGCTGATGAAGTAATGATCTTAAATTGTGAGGATAGCAATCAAGGATATGAAACAAAATGTATATAGATTGTTGAATGGAAAACTGATTTGCTCTGTAACTATCCAATTCATGATGGAAAGTTAAAATAAACTTACTGCCATTGAGTCAATTCTAACTCATAGCAACCCTATAGGACAGAGTAGAACTGCCTTTGTGAGTTTCTGAGGCTGTACATCTTCATGGGAGCAGAAAGACTCAGATCTCCAAGTGGCTGGTGAATTGGAACTGCTGACCTTTCATTTAGCAGCCCAGCTCATAATCCACTCTGCCATCAGAGTTCCAGGACAGTCCACTGAGCACTACATTGCTGTCAAAACAAAGACTTTAGCAGTTGTATTCGTTTTCTCTGTCTGCCATAGCAAATTCCCGGACGTTTAGTGGCTTAAAGCAACACACATTTACCAGTTCATAGCACTAGTTAGACAGAATTCCAGAAGGAGTTTCACTGGAATAAAAAAGGAGGTTACATTCCCTTTTGGGGGCTCTTAAGGGAAAACTATTTCCAAGCTCCTTTAAGTTGTTCTTAAAATTCACTTCCATGTAGTAGGACTAGGGGGTTAGTCCTTGGTGAATATTCTCATCTTCTAAAGCCTGCTGTCATTCACTGGCTAGTGATTCCTAGGCCCTCAAGAGGACTAGTGTCTGAATAAGCAGCTTGGGTGGCACGTTGGTTAAAAGCACTTGACTGCTAACCCAATGGTTGGCAGTTCAAACCCACTAGCCACTTTGGTGTATGTGTGTGTGTGTGTGTGTGTGTGTGTGGAGGGGTGGGGTAGGGATTGTGGTATTCTGCTTCGGTAAACATTTCAGCTTTGGGAACCTTAAGGGGCAGTTCTACTTTGTTCTGTAACTCAGGATTGACTTCTTTGTAAATAGTTTCTTTTCAGGTCAAATTGACCTGTTTCTCCTCCGGGCTTATGGAGGCCTGTGAGCAGTCCTTTCCTGCCTTTGCTTTCTCAGGCACCTGATCAGAGTGCCCAAGTGTAACAGGATGTAGTTTTAAAAACGGTTTAAACTGTTTACTATGGTAAAAGAACAACCATTTACCTAGTTCAGAACAGTGAGTTCTTCATTACCCTCCACCTTACTTCCGTTAATTCCCTATTTAGGAGCTGGGTAGCAAACTGCTAACTAATTGTCTCCTACTGTCCAGCTTCTCAGTCCTACAGTTAAGGAATCTAGACAAGGGCATTTGAAACCCACCAACTGCTCTGTGGGAGAAAGGTAGGACTATCTGCTCCCGTGAACATCGACAGTCTCCAAACGCTGTCTAGGGTCCTTGTTTTTTTGGGTCCTACAGTAATAGAAACTTATTTTTGGCTGAGGATGTAACCTCTCATAATAAAGACATACTTTCTTAGCAGGTGGGTGTGGAATGTGACTTGAGTTCTAGCCCATCAGCTATATACAGCAAAGGGATTGGAAGCAACATATGGAAGTTTCCAGAAACTTCTCTTGAGGGCCTCATGTGATGCATCCTTTATCTTTTCTTCTCATTTTCTCTTTCTTGTTTAGAGTGCACATGTGATGACTGAGCGCCATGCCAGACCGTGGGAAGTTCTGGGTTGCCTATTCCAGATTTACATGAGAAAGAAATGAATGTGTTTCCGTTATTTTGGTTCTCTTTGACATTCAGCAGGAAGGAACTCTAATGTACACAAGCTGTTCTAGTTGTAATAGCTCACTTCTCGTTACCAAATTCTCCACTAGGATTGTTTCAGATGGGAGTAACAGAAAGCCCAACTGGATTAGGCAACTATTGTTTAATACCTGGAAATCCCAAGGATGTGTGAGATTCAGGTTGATTTGATCCAGTGGATCTTGTGACGCTTCACTGTGATTCTCTTTGCTCTGACTCCTTCTGTGCATTGATTGCATCTTCAGGTTGTAGTACGTTCTCATCTGAGCATGACAGGCTGAGGAAGAGAAGGTTATTTCCTAAAACTCTCTCAGCAAAGTGAAGAGCTTTCTCAGAAACGTAGAAGATAGACTCCTTACCTATCAACTTTCTTTTTACCTGATAGTTTAGTTATAACAATAGTAACAACTCTACTGTCTGACTATTTTTCACATTAGCAACTTACATTTAACAGTAACACTGGCTGTGATGGTGAGGTTATGTGTCAACTTGACTGGACCAAGATTCTCAGAGGTTTGCTGGTTATGTAATGATGTAATTTGGCAGGTAAGTGGTGATGTAATTTGGCAGTTAGGTAATGATGTGGTCATCCTTCATTATTTGTTGCCTGATGTGGTCACCCTGTAGATTAGTATAATGATGATATGAGTGGGTCTTTATCAGGTTTCATGTGTCATTGGCTCTACAAGGGTTACATGACCCTTTCTTAAGCCACCTCTGAGAAAAAGGATGCACTAGGATCAACTCTGACGACAGGGAATGGGGAGGTAATAGTCAGGGTTCATTTTTTAAAATGGGAACATTTAGGAATGAATTCCTGAATAAACTCTAGGATCTGCTATTAAAAAAAAAAGGAAGTTGCTAAATAACACAAACGTTTCATGGGTTTCCTGTCTTTGCTATGCAACTTATTAAGTGTGACATCGTGTGCTTCAGTTTCCTCATCTATAAAATGGGAATAATTATGGTAACTACCTCACAAGTGGTTTAGAGAATTATACTAATTTTATGTGTAACATGCTTGACACCGTTTCTGGAATGCATTAAGTGCTATATGAATAATGCTTTCTATTTTATACTATACATAAAAATGTGAGGGGTATTCAAGATGTTCATGGGAAATTCCATTATATTTTAATTCAATTTTCAACACCTTTTAGAAGGCCCTTGCAATATACTTTTTCATGTTTTCAGATATTCTTTTAATCCATCAACAATGCTTGATAACGTTCTCCATAAAATTGTTACATGGTCTTTTTTTAAAAATCATTTTATTGGAGGTTTCTTACAACTCTTCTGACATTCCATACATGTACATATATGCTACATATTTTTGTTAGCTTTATTCTTGTTTATTTTTAGTTTTGTTATTAAAGATATCTTTCTAAAATTAAAATTTCCAACCAGTTATTACATACGCATAGGAATTTTAGTAGCTGGATCAAGTATTTAATAGCGCTGTTGAACTTTTTTCTGACAGCATTTCTTAAGACCAACATTTTACTAATCAAGGAAGGATGAGGAATCCATACAGTTTCAGAAGTTCAATATACATTTGCTAATGGGACTTAATTTCAAATGATCTTTAACCTGGAAAACTCAGGGAAGTCTTCTTGGCACAAAGTCAATGTGATTTAAATCCTAAAAGCAAAGAACATAAGGCAATTCGAGTGGAAAATGTCTTTTCAGCTATCTACCTTGTTAGAAGGAGCTCTGGTGGCATAGTGGATTCCTTGCTGAGTTGCTAACTGTGAGGTCAGCAGTTCAAAACCACCAACTGCAAATGTTTTGAACATGATGACGGCAACAAATGTACAAATGTGCTTGAGTTGTATGAGCCCCCAGTAAAATGATTCTAACACAAACACACAAAAACATCAGCAGCTCCATGCACGAAAATGAAGCTTTCTATCTCGTAAGGAGTTTCAGTCTCAGAAAACTCAGAGGCAGCTCTACTCTATCCTGTAGGGTCACTACGAATCAGAGTCTAGTTGATGGCAGGGAGTTTGCTTTGTGTGTGTTTGAGCAAACTTCCAACAGTGTTTTGATCGGGATATGTTTTCAAGCTTCTTGGCAGCCAGATAGAAAGCAATATATTATTTTCCCATTTTATTTTTTGATAACAGATGCCATTGATTTTCAACTGCAAAACCCCTCCAGGCCCTTAGTTTTGTTTTTTATGGTAGCACCATTGGCGAAGCTACAGTGTGAGGCAACCATTTCCATATACTAGAAATAATAATCACCTCTACCGTCCCAAGTGGAGGGGCCCTGGTGGTCTGGTGGTTTAAATGGTTTAAAAAGGTTAGGAATCTGTCCTTTGTAAAAGCACCAATCAATCAAGAAGATATAATAATTATACAGGATGTGAACCTAACCACAGAGCCCCAAAACATGAAGTGCAATGAATAAAATTGAGTGGGAGAAATAGACAATTCAACCATGAGAGTTGGAAACTTAGATATCCTGCTGTTAATAATGAGACTTACTAGAGACAAGAGCAGCAAGAAACTAGAAAAGCAGCAACTCTCAAGGTCAAACGGACCCAACAGCTACCTCTGGGACACCCCACCCCACAAGAGCAGAATTCCTATCTTTTTATTTCTTAAGTGCAGGTGGAGCATCCCAGGATAGACTGTATTATTCCCTCATAAAACAAAGTTTAATGGATCTTGAAAGTTTGAACCCAAACTTGTCCTCAGGAGAAAGATGAGCCTTTCTGCTCCTGCGAAGATTGACAGCCTTGAAGCCCACAGGGTTATAGAATCAATGCAATGGCAGTATCGAGGATTGATGCTTTGTTTTTGTTTGGTACCTTTCCAAATATTTAGGAAGTACTATTAAGTTTAGGGGGTCGGAATTCATAATTTTGTATATCTCTCTTCATGGATATTCCTTGAGAAAAGTTGGAAGAAGCCTGTTCAAACCTAAAGTCATCTTAATTGGAAACCTAAATCTCTATAAGCAGATCTGGGCTCTTGTGCTGCTGCTGGATTTTTGCTTTGTTTTAGAGGGTTAACTCTTCTAATTATCTGTAGATACTCAATATTAAACTCTCTTCATACATAGAGTTCAACCCAAGGAAGTTCTCTGTGGAAAAACTTCTAGAAGTTATGTTGTTTAGAAAAATGTTGAAAGAGTAAACTGAAAAAGAGAAATGGAAAAGTTACTCTAAAATGTACTTGTATGAATGAGCTCTGCCAGTGGTGCCATCTCAACCATGTAACCACTGTGGGTGTGGGCATCAGATGAGGCAAGAAGAACGGGAGTTGGGCCTCCTGAAGGAGCCAGGATGAAGAGCCCTCGCTGGGCCAGGTAATGCATTCCCCAGAGCAGGAGGAGCTTGAAAGAGTCTTGGAGGGAGGGGTCAGAACAAGAAGATGCAGCAGCAAAATGGGGATCCATTGGGGCTCCGTGAAGCAGCTTTGGGCCAGCACACAAATACTGCAGAACATTGAGCATTCACATGGTGGTAAAGCAACAGCTACGGAGTCTGTTCTGAATCATGAAACCACCACAGCCTTAGAGTAGACCTGTTGTGCTCCATACATACATGCCATACATTCTGCTCCAACGGCTATGTTACAGTTTTCAATAGCTACTTTTCAGTTGTAAACAAGAAGATCTTTATTCCAAGGCATCTACACATATATGGACACTGCCAGCCTGTAGCTGGTAGCCAACAGCACTGTCTGCAGTGCTCAAGGACTCTAGCGTGATGCTGTCATTTGTCCTTAAGCATACTCTGACTCATGACAACCCCATGTGGACAGGCTGAAACTGCTTGCTCCCTATGGTTTCAAACATGCTAACTTTTCACAAACACACCATCAGGCCTGTCTTCCAAAGATCCCCCGGGTAGATGTGAACGACCGACCTTTTGGAAAGCATCTGATTACATGAATGCTTGCACCACCCAAGGACTCCAGCATAAGTTTGCTACCCACCCCCATCCAGCTGATTCCTACTCATAGCAACCCTATGGGAGAGAGTAGAATTGTTTGCTAGGGTTTCTAAAACCTGGAATCTTCGTGGAAACAGACTGTTTTATCTTTCTCCTGCTGAGGGTGCCTGGCTGAGATTGTGGGTTTGGGTTAGCAGCTCAGCACTTGAGCCAGTTGTGCCGTGAGGGCTCCTCAGCATGGGAGTCATAGTGCATGCAAGTTGAACAGCAGCCTCAAAAGTCCCCGGATTCTTACCGCTGTGTACAGTAGGACCACACTTTCATTTCCCTTAGCGCCTACCTAAGTGTCTGTTCCGGTGGGGAACAAATGAGCGAATAAACAACAAATATGAAGATAAGTTAAAACCAAAGCATAGAAACATTGTTAAATAAAAATACCCCATGTAAAATTATCACTATCTTTTTTTAATTAAAAGATCATTTTATTGGGGGCTCTTACAGCTCTTATAACAATCCACACATCAACTGTATCAAGCATTTGTGTACATACATTGCCATCATTCTTTTCTAGACATTTACTTTCTTTTGAGCCCTTGGTTACAGCTCCTCTTTTTTCACTGTCCCCCCCTTGTGAGCCCTTGATAAATTATACATTATTGTTATTTTCTTATCTTAAACCGACTGTGGTCTCCCTTCCTCCATGTTTTCTGTTGTTCGTCCCCCTGGAGGGGGGTATATGCGTGATTATGTGTCGATCATTGCAATCGGTTCCCCCTCTCCCCCGCTTTCTCCACCTTCCCCTGCCCCTTCTGTTGAAACAGAGGAATGGTCAAGTTATTATATCTCGACATATCCTCCAGCTAGGTCTATGAACGTCTGAAGGCAGAGGTCCCGTCTTTCTGACCCTTCCCCAAAGAATCTGCACTCTGACGGACACTACGACCAAGCAGCAGTTTGGGAAGGACTCAAAACATGCTCTTTTCTGTCCTATAAAGAGTCTCTACTAGATGCAGTATGATCACTGGAGCTTATTGGGAAGAAGTTTTAGGAAACTTGGAATGAAAACTGCATTAGAGAGTAAATGGCCAGGAAATTTGCACCAAGGAATTTTGTTTCTATCATGAAAACACATCTGCTCACCCTTCAAGGCCAGTAAAGGCTGTCCTACCAGAATTTCATAGGGAAGCCTTACCCCACCCATCGATGCCCCTGATTTTGCATCTTCAGATTTCTCTTTGTTCTTGAAGCTCAAAGAACATTGAAAAGAAGCATGTTTGGAGACCCCCAAGAAACAACCACCCTAACCCTCTGAAATGACCTCTCTGCTTTGAATGTAACTGGACTAGCCGATCCCCATGGAAGCCACTCTTTTGATTAGAACTTGCACTTCGGATTGTATCAGTAAATTCAAGATTCACCCCCAATTACAATTTGCTCTACAAAATCATCTTCATGAGCTTTAATCTTGCTTAAAAGACGGATGGAAAGTTCAGCTCTTTGAGCTAGTTGATCTTCATGCAATACTTGTTTTTAGTTTTCTTTTTTCTTTTTAGGGCACATGCGTGAGCTCAGCTAAGTTTATTACTGAGAAACTTGTCTGCAGGCATCCACTGATAGCCAAGTCCAGACTGACTGTCATCAAGCTGGTTCTGATTCGTGTGGCTGTGGTTAGGTGCCATTGACTCAGAGCGACCCTGCGGGCAACAGGAGACGCTTCTGTGGTTTCTACGTTGGAACCCATTGTTGCAGCCACTAAGTCAATCCATATGGTTGAGGGTTTTTTGCTGCCCCTGTATTTTACCAAGCATGATGTTTCTGGGGACTGGTCTCTTCTGACTCACAGGGACCCTTTATGACACAGCAGAACTATGCTGTGCGTTTCTGAGACGGTAAATCTTTACAGGAGTAGAAGCCTACATGTTTCTCCCACAGAGTGGTTGGTGGTTTTGAACCGTGGACCACACGGGCATCAGCCCAACACATAGCACACTGTGCCATCGTTGATGGCAGGTGTGTTTCAGTCGGTTATGTTTGGACTAAAGCCATGCATATCTGAAACACTAGCACCATTCTTCTGACCTGCCCTTGTGCACATGGTAGGGCATACCTAGTCCAAATGGGAGTATTTGGCCACAATGGGGGAAATTTTTCTATCAAGGAAGCAGGTCTTTGATACTTGTCCCTTTTCTATTTCATAGCGAGAACTATACATTGATACTTAGGAAACTCGGTTCATTTTATTGTCCTTAGTCCTCAGGAAAGAAACTTGCTGTCTCGCTCCTGGGTGCTGCTGCTGACACGACGCTGGGCGCCCCATGGGGAAGGGGCAGTGGGGACCAGCAGTGAGGCTGATCTTGGCCATCTCTTTCCAGTTGCTCATTGACTTTCTCGCCCGAGTTCATAAATAAAGCAATCACCTGAAAACGACTGTTCTTTTTCTTCTGGCAAATATTTCCAGTGCCTCTCGGTGAATTGAAAAGTCAACCATAGGCAAGCAGACATTCCTTTTAGGTGTTGCCTGGTTTATACCCAGCCCTCCATTACTGCAGCACTCCGGCCGAATCCCATGCAAATTGCACAATTAGTGTGTGACATGGGCAAGGCACACACACACACACACACACACACACACACACACACACACACACACACACACACACCACCAGAGGAAATTCTTGGAGCAGCGGCACGCTGGCCTTAGCAAACCAGCAACTGTGTGCTCCTTTCTCCAGTCCCCTACTTGCCTCCAGTCTTCCCAGCCCGTGGGGTAATCATGGCACTTCATTGTCCAGTACCATCATTACAATATTGTTATCATCTGAGCTGGAGTCTGACACTTTCTCTAAGACCTTTCAAATAACCCCTTGACTAGGCTTCAGTACCAAACCATTCCGGGCAAATCTCTGCTTTGTGCTTGTCAGCCTTAATAGACTGGATGTCACTTCAGCCTGTAAAAAGTGCCTGCTCCTCAGCTGTCAGTCAGTCCTGGGGGTGTCAGCCGAGAGCATGGCTGGAGCCGGCTGGATTAGAGGGTAGTTACCATAGCTGTCAGATTACTGACAACCTGACGCCCACACTCCCAACTTCCTCTTACTGTGTTTGGTTTCCACTGAGTTCTCTGGGCCTTTCTTAAGGTGGATCTCGCTGGTGGAATCCGATCATGATTGGGCTGGCATCTTGTGAAGTTGGCTTCTTCCCGACCCGTTTCTGATTTTTAGAATGCCTCAGGCTTTGAGTGGCTTTTCTCTCTCAGTCCAGCACAAGCAGGCTCCTTCCCTGCACTCTCTGAGACTACCCAACTCACATGCAGAGTGTGTGTGTGTGTGTGTGTGTGTGTTTACGTTTCTTTATCCCAGTGATTCAAGCATGTGACCACGTAACTTTTGCCTGATATGTCCCCTCTTCCCTCCTCCCTCAACTACAGTACTGGCTCCCGCTCTTTGCTCTTAGTGTTGCTCTGGAGTTAGTGTTGGTGCTCGATGATAGCAAGCTCCGTTTGAATGTGTGTTGTGTGTGTGTGTGCCAGGTGTGCGTGTGTGCACATGGACACTTGAGGTGTTTTTTGTGTACGGAACTGTTGACTTCTCTCTAAATGCTAGTGTATCTATATTCATCCCTAATGAAAGGCAGTCAGCTAACAGCCAGGGCAAGAAGTCCAAATTGGCTCGCCTCCAAATTCTCAACACAGCCAATTACCTTGTTCTCCCCTCTTTTGGCGTTTGCTCCACTCCTTTTCTCTCTCCCTCCTTTGCCTTCTTTGCACACCGACGAAGGGTTGACCAGGCTGCAATGCCAGGCTGGACACCAGGCCAGTGTGAACAACGGGTCCCCACCCTTGTGCACAGGTTCGCAGCTGTGCGCCCACATTGTGCAGATATGTTTGGATTTCACCGGCTTTTATTCCTGGCCAGGGAGCTGAGCTTAATTAACACTTTCATTTACTTAAGCAATAATCAAGGCTGATTTGCTTTTATTAAACCAGGCTTTGGGACCAGAAATGCAACTTTTGCACAATCTTAAATTTGCTTACGGTTCTAATCTGCTAGAAGTGAAACTTGTGTCTGCATTCTAAGCACGGCTTTCAGCTCATGTGGACTCACCCATGAGCGCTGCTGGCCGTTTATGAGGCACCCCCCCCCCCTATTTGAACTATGGGGAAGCCACTTAATCTTGCTGAGCCTCAGTTAGCTCTTCTCTGAATTGAGGATAATGAGCGTTATCTGCCAAACATACAGGCTTCAGCTATATTTCGGACTGGCTACACAGGAGAGAACATTCAAACGGCACAGAATGACAAATGTAAATCATGATCCCAACAAGGGATTACTCCACATGGCTACATACAGGATGGGAATCAGAACTTGCTTTTGGACTGTCTTACTCGCGCTTACTGCCTTGACCATACATGAAAGATTTTGCTTCTATGTTTCTCATTCCAGAACCACGGGAGTGGAGGGCAGAATGCTGCCCAGTAAGAATAATAGGCTACCTATTGATGATACTTCGGAACTCACGTTCAACTCAGGAGCCTACTGTGGGCTTTCCCAACCCAGGGTGTGCGTTGGTGGGGGTGGGTGTGTCAAAGAAGCGGTGGCTTTGGAGGCCATTGCAGGCTGTCAATGAACGTGGAAAGAAAGCAAGTCGGCATCTACCCTAATCTAGGTTCCTTCATGTTCCTTACAACTCCAGAAACTTAACAAAATGAAGTTTCAAGTCTAGTCTGAAAAAAAAATGCAGCAAACATGTAAGGAAAGTTGGGGTCGGGGAGTGGGAGAGGAGGCACAAGAACTTTATGTTTTCGGTGCCAATACCAAAGACACATTTTTTCCCCAGCACTTCCTCCCTATTCCAAAAGAAAAAAATTTAAAAATAAAAAGCCCCTTATATTTCACCCAATTAAATGTTGGAAAACAGCCTTTCAATATTATTTACAAGCATCCAGAAGTTTTAAATCCAACCAACGCTCCCCCATTCTGGCTGTGCCCTAACACAGATTCTTTATATTGTGTGCCCTGGAGTTGGGAGAGCCAGAACCACAGTGACTGTGGCTCAATTATGCAACCCATTTAGTGAGAAGCATCACATCTAACAAATAATAAGTGGGTTGTGAAAGGGCTTTATTTGCAAACCAAGTGTTCTGGCCACATTTTTCTGGTTGTTGTTGAATTTCCTGGGCAAGAATTCCAATGTGCACCAGCAATGAAAATGCTTTTCAAACCCAGTTCCTTCCTGAGCACCACTTAGGAATGAAGGGCGCTGTTTCGCCTGGCGGCCATCATAGGCAAAGGAGTTGTCTGTGGACCCAGGACTGAGAACGATAACTGATGGAAGGAGAAATAAACCCCCAGCAAAGATTGATCCTTCTAGTGAAAACTTTAATCCATTTTTAGCCATAAAGCAATAAGGCTTTTATATATATATATATATATATATATATATATATATATATATATATATATATATATATATATATATATATATATATATATATATATATATATATATATATATAATGTTCTACCATTGTCTAAATTCCGAACTGTGAAATCCCCAATACCAGGCATGTGGACAACACAGGAAGTGTTAAGAGTCTAGAGTTCCCTGGTATTGACTGCAAAATAAGGCAAGTCTTCCTGGATTTCTATCCTGACTGAAATCATATATCCACAGTATGATCCCAAGCTTCAGTTTCTTCATCTGTGAATGACTATCATTATAAGCTTTTTTATTTGGATTGAGTGGGATAGTTTCTATATGACATCTGACATGGCATCCGGCACACAGTAAGTACCTAATGAATGGCTAACATTATTTTTACGGTTGTTGTTAATATCATTACTAGGTGCAGATGAGTTCTGACGTGAATTAAGGTCCATAAGACTGTGCAAAGCTCCTGAGACTGCCAGGACCATTCATCTTCCTCCTACCTGTCCTTGTGCACAACTGCGGGACTATTCATTCATTTATTCACCCTTGCATTCATTCATTTGATAAATATCGATTGAGTCTACTGTGGGCTTGGCATTGTATCGGGTAAAGAATTATAAACATGAACCTTGCTAGTTCTCCAGGGGTTTTCCATTAAAAGGAGTCAAATGGAAGGGACAGACATGCAGACATTCATAGGGAGGTGACTGGAGCTCTGATGGAAACATGGAAATGGAGTGCCGGGAACTCGAAGGAAGTAGCATTTTCTTCTGCTGGAAATGTCAGGAAAGGCTTCCTAGCAAAGGAGGCACTAGAGATGTGTCTTGGAACAATGACACAGTGGAGAGATTAGGGAAGGGGCACTGGGGAAGCTGCCACCCACGGTGCTGGGGAAAAGGGATGGAAAGGTCCAGAAGAGAAGGCCGTTGTCAGACCAAGGGAGCCTTACGTGCCAGGTGTCTCAATATTTGGGGATCCGTGGAAGATTTCGAGCAGAAGATTGACAGGGTGAGATTTACCTCCTAGTAAACGATCACTGATTTCCCGGTGAAGGCGGCATCTGCACCCACCAGTAGCACAGCAGCTAGACTTTAAGGCCTCCTTTGAGGCAGAAACAAAGGCGATGGAGTGGAGGGAAAGAATCCAAGGACAGGAAGGCAGTTTCAAGGAAACCAGACTTGGAAAGCTCAAAAAACTGGCAGCCGTCCAGGTTAGTTTCAGCAGTCCAAGTGGAGAGGGGAGCTTTCCCTGACGTGAGGATGACAGAGAATGACCAGGTGTAGGGGGTGTCCTGTGCAGGGTTGGACGTAGGTTTATAAAGATAAGATGTTCACAGGGCCCTTAGGGAAAGTGTTCAATAAACAGGTGGGGCTGAGGTAAGAATGGTGGGAAGAGATCTGGACATCTCTAGAATCCCTGCCCATCAGCGGTTAATGCTCTTGGCTGGTAACCAAAACATAGAAGGCTTGCTTCCACGAGGAGGTGTCTCAGAAGAAAGGCCTAGTGATCCATTTCTGTACAGGCAGCCGTTGCAAACCCTCTGGAAAGCCGCCTGTCTACTTGAACACACAGAAGGTCAACAGGAGCTCGAATCAACTTGACGGCAACGGGGAGAGTGGTGTGATGTTGGAGCCTTCGGTGCGGGCGAGATTTGCACAGAAGGTGGTGGTTGTGGAGAAGGGCCTGAATGACAAGAGACAGCATACAGAATGTCCCTCCGCGACTTCAGTGCCAGGCCCAGTGCAAGGGAGAAGAATCTGGAAAGAGTCCAAGAAGGAGCCCAGGGAGAAGTGGAGAAGGTGTTGAGGAAGCCATGGGGGTCGGTGTCTGAAGGTGGTGGAAGGGACAGCAGCAAGTGGTTCTGTTGAGAAAAGTCAAGCAAACTTAGGATCCTTCAGCATAGAACATTCTGGTAACCTTCTGAGAGGGGGTGCTGTTATTTTCAGAGGATGAGGAGGGAGTGAGAGGGTGCTAGCTAGAAGGGTCGTAGAACAGAGGGGATGTGTACAAACAGAGATGAAGGGGGTGATGGGAAGGACTCATTAAGAGTGGGAGTTTGGGGATTATAGACTTAGCAGCTTCCCACTTCTGTCTCAGGTCACACCTTTTTCGATGTTGTTTCCTTTTTCTTACCATGGTCTCAACTGTGGCTCGTAAGTCTCTAAGCCTGCTCCCATGCCCTCAAGGCAAGACCCAGTTCAACAAAAATCTAATAAATGCAAAGCATTAGCATTTGTCATCTCTGAGAATCCTAGGTGGTTCGATCAAGTCCTGAGTAGGTTCAGTCACATGTTTTTGTTCGAACCCTTTCCTTTCAAATGAATTGCATCACTGCCTTCTGCAAAACCCGACAGGTATGATCGTCCCCTTGCCTAACCCCGATTTCTCCCTTTCAGCAGGCAGGAGTGACGAGCTTCCTGGAACCGGCAGCTGAGGCACCCAGAGACCCCATGTCTCTGAGCAGCATCTCATGCTTCCATCCCCCAAATGCACCAGCTCATGCCTGGGCCAGCACGGTAAGAGGGAGACAGCTGTGATATCTGATGACAATCATTTCTGATCAGTTTCACTGCATAGCACAGGTGAGCTGGGGCCACAGCTAATTAGCTACGTGAGGCCAGCCTGCTGCTTACTGGAACGGTACTAACAAGTTGCAGATTGCTTTCTACACAGAAGCATCCTCCCACAAATGCCATCCAGGAAACCCCCTCACTCCAAGAGTTTAGGGGCCGAGCTGCTACCTCGCGTGCTTCACTGAAAACAAAAAACACGAATGTCTTTGGGCTTGAAGTCACTTTTACTTTAGACGCTCACCTTCTGTCAGCTGTCACTTCAAGAGAATGAGGTGTTTCCTAGAATCTGATATTATTCCAAGTGAGCTTGTACTTTTAAATAAATATCTCCTATTTTGGCTTTTTTTTTTTTAAAAAATAGCATCCTTAAGGATTGAGCTAAATCTAAAAAATGTTGCTCAGATTACCCCCTGGGTTGAGTTAAAAGGACAAAAGAGGCGGACAAAGGCTTAAAACTTTGCGCCTAATGATGAGGGCAATGAATGTTCAAATGTGCTTTACTCAATTGATGTATGTACGGATTGGGATAAGAGTTGTATAAGCCCCTAATAAAATGTTTTTTAAAAAGTTTGGGCCTAGCTTATTCCATTAGTCTTTGACTTGAGGGATTATTCATGAACATAGTGTATTTAGTTATGCATAACCAAGTTTTGTGGTAGAACCAGCACTGTTCAAATGATAAATAGAACCTTTTTCTAACTCTTTTTTAATATAAAAGGGGAATTTTAAAAAAGAGTTTTATTGGCGTTTCATCCACATATCATATCCATTTAATAGTTCAACTATATTAAGAAGAGTTGTACAATTTTGACCAAAATCAGTTTTAGAACATTTTCTTTTTACCAATACTCATTGTTATTCATGTAACTTTTTTTTTAATTTTGGCAAAAATATGCACAATAGAACATTCACCAATCCAACAACGTCTACGTATAAAATCCAGTGCCATTGGTGGTACTCTTTGTGTTGTACGACCATCATTGTTACCCCTCTCCACTTTCACCCACAGTAACCATCAGTCAAATTTGGCTTCTTTCTTTCTTTTTACAGTTTATAGTTTTCTTGATATAATATTCACACATATACTTCCATAGTTAAGCTGTTTCTAGAAAGAGGTGTATGTACATGCTCATATCAGCTGTAATGCTCCCCACACCACTCCTGCATCCACTGACCACTCCCCAATCCCCACCCCACCCATTCCCAAGAAAGGGTTGCACCAGTCACTGTCTCTATGCATCAACTCCTTTTGTGCTTCCTCAAGTGAGAGACCTGACAGAAACAATAACAACCAAAACAAAACAGAAAGAAGAAAACAATGAAATAAAGATAAAAATAAAGAGTAAGAAGTAAGAACCACCAACCATATTTAAAAATCCATAAAAGAAGTTTCTGTCTTAGAATGATTGAGAAAATTTTGAGCATAGGACTAATTCAGGTTGCGTTGGGTAAAGAGAGAGATCAATTGACCAAGTATCACTGGAAAACTTTCATTCACCCACTATAAAGATTTCTCGAATAACTTGAAGAAATGATATGCTATCTTATGCCACTCAGGACAAATAAATTGGGAACCATTTGGGGGTTAATGCCAGCATATGAGGGTGCTTCATAACATTTGTGGGACATGGAATTTAAAGCTAGTGTAATTTTCCCACTGACTTCTTTTCTTGAAGCCCCTTCATATCTCTTGACATTATCATTATTTGTGCATGATTTTCAAAAATTTTAAGCATCTTGGCACTTAAGAAGACTTTAAAACATTTTTCAAAATTAATGAAAAATTGTATCCGTACTCTCTGGATTATATCAGCTGGAAGTCCAAGCCTCGCAAATAGAGTCAGTTTTTCTTATCTGGCACATCTACTCCTTTGCTGAACAGTTGCCGATTTCAGGTCATAGTGAAGCCTGCATTCTCACTCTCCTCCTAAGCAAACCCAGTTTGTTCAGAGTCTTTCAGGGGGTGGGCGAGGGATATAAGACTGATTTAGAATACTACCTGTTATATAAATGGGTGACTTTCCCCCAGATTCTAGTGGTTGATACTGGTAAATATTTTTATTCATTTCCCAGTAAAAACTATGGATCACGCATCTTGGAAATAAGTGTGGGGCGCCTAGCACCATTGTGCAAAAGGTACCCTATTGGGGATAAAAATGATTTCAATAAAGTCTACTCTGGATATGGTCTTTAACTTGTGGTGCAGTTTAAAATTCATATTTATCATCAAAAGCATAATTCAGAGTGGTGTTCAATAAATCTCCATATTTAGAAATTCAATATGCGTCTTAAACATGTCCATCCATTTTGTTTACATCCATACTTTCAAACAAGCAACCCTTTTTTCTTAATAAAAGTGCTGTGCTTGTGTGTGTGTGTGTGTGTGTGTGTGTGTATTAACTTTAAACAAAATCCCCACTCCAGGTGGAAAGTTGATTACCAATCTTTGGTCTGGAAGCACATTTTACAGTTGTTTTAAACCCATGAAAGTCGGTCTTATATTGAAAGTGCTGACATAACCTTATCCACAACGTATCGACATGAATTATACCGCTGTAATAAGCAGTTATTATGTATGTGTAAAAATAATGAGAGGCCGTGTCTGAAGAGAGTTAATGTAAAATGCTAAGCAATTATAGTTGGTTACACAGGATAGGTTAATATTCCTTCATATAGCTGCACTTTTTTCCTTCTTTTGTCCTCCAGAACTCCTAATGAAAATTTTGAGACCTGACTGTAATGATAAGCAGCCGTTCACACGTCCTGTGTGTCAAGGCTGCTGCATTAATGCTTCCCTTCATATAACATTTTGCATAGCCTAAAGCATCTATTAAAATCCTTTGTAAAATTCATGAAACAAAAGTGGTGGGTTAAGTCTAGGGGGAGTGAAAGTAAGCTGCTTATTAGCAAAAAGTCAAAAACACAGGGCCAATTACAGATCCGAACGAGAAGGGCTGAGGAACTGCGCCGGGAGTAATTCTTGCCTCAGCCCAATGGGCTCAAGCGAGGGGCAGGTTAGAAGAAAAGAGAGCAACAGCCTGGGCAGTAATTACACGGAAATGTTTGGAGTTAGAAACGGCTCTATAACAACTGAAGGAGATGCTCACCCGAGCAATCGGCGGCCTCGCTGTGATGCTGAATCGGAGGGATTTAGGGGGGCTCCCTTAAGGAGAGGCTGGGGGTAGTGAAGAGGAGCGAGGCTCAAGAGATATGTAAAGAATCTGTTTGGTATTTCAAATGTTATAAATTAGATTGTGAAAAAAAAAAAAAAAAACCAAGCCCACAACAGGGAAAGGAATGGAGAGCCTTGCTATGGAGCAAGCAACCTGAAAGTGAATAAACCTAATAAACCACAATAAGAGTGCCCTTTTTCTGTTATAAACTTGGCATTAAGCTTGTCATGTTCAGTGACAGCCTGCGAGGCCTCTTGCCTTACCCTTTGGAGTTTGAAAGATTGGCAGGTGTCATGATTTCCCTAACACGAAAGACCTTGCAGATAATGTTCGCTGTGCGCATGTACACTTTTGTAACTCCACTTTCCCCGCTCCAGAATCACGGGGTGAGCGGTCCCCCCAGGCTGTTGGTGCTGGGGTTGCCCAGACGTGTCTGGCCCGAGGAAAATGTTTACTGCCAGAGAAACCTGTGCGGGAGGCAGGGTTTGTTTTTTATGATTCGCCTAAACATGGCCCACATCTACAATTAGGAGCTGCTTGGTCGGAAGCCGCTCTCAGAGAATATTGTGACTTCTCTCTGAAATGTGGACTGCCACCAGACTCCTTCTCCTTTGACTTAAGGCGAGAAAACAGGGTTCCCTTGAAATAATTCCCTCTTTCTCTGTTATGGCCCACCCCAGCCAGACACCTTCCAGTAACTCCAAGTGGGTGGGGGAGGGAAAGCAAGCAGGAAAAAAACAAACAAACAAAAAAATGATCAGACAAACTAACAGACCTCCACAGAGGGAGACACAAACTCCCACTGAAGACTGAGAGATGCACTTCAGTTAGCATCTCCTGTGTCATGGTAAATGCAAACCCATCAGTCTTTTCAGGGGATCCATTGGCCAGAAGGAGAATCTGACACCCACTTTTGCCAACTCCCCAAACTAGCATGAGTATTAGTGTTAACTTCAACAAGATATTATAACGGTTAAGAGCTCTGGGGCTTGCAGAAATGTGGGTCATTGGACCTCTTCCAGTGTTCCTGAGGCAAAAGACCTGGGGATGGGTTTCCACGGAGATGATAGCCAAGAAAACCCTACTGGGCACTGCTCCGTCAATTGGAGTCTCCATTCCCGGGCACCCAACAGCAAGATCATTCAACAAGATAGTCTCATAAGACAATTTCAATCAATGCGCTCCGAGTATTTAAAAGGGTTTGTAGTAAGATTTCAGTTCACAAAAGAAGACACTTCCCATGCATTCATCACCCAGCTTCAACTAATATTTTATTTTCATGGTTGTGATGGTGTGGAATTATGTCAACTAGAAACATCTGGGTAGTGGTAGGGACAAAGCCTCACTGAAGAATTGGGTCTCATAAGGCCTGATGACACCTCCTTGGTGCCATAAGCCTTTGAGAGAGAGAGAGAGAGAGAGAGAGAGAGAGAGAGAGAGAGAGAGAGAGAGAGAGAGAGAGAGAGAGAGAGAAAGAGAGAGAGGAAGCAGAGAGTCAAATCCCTTTCCATCATTTGTCTTCTGTTAGACCTGGATTTTGCATCTGTCTCCCATTTCCTGTTGTGTCATTGGCCAATCTCAAGAGTTTTTGTCAACTACCAATGGTGGATTCATTCTGCCCATCTCAAACCTTGTGTCCACCAGCTTGTGCCAGCTGCTCTCTCTGCTTCATCATCCTTCTTCCTGTTCACTAGCTTCCATGAGTCAGGAGAAGCTGTCTTGAACCAGGTTGGACTTACCTATTTCCACAAATGTGTAAGCCATTTCTTGATACAGTCTCTTTCTATACACAACACATACAAACACATACTGGTTTTGCTCCTCTAGAGAAGTCAACTTAACACAGTAGTCACTCTGGTTTCTCTGTAACTCTGCCACTAACCCACCTTGTATGATTCTGAAGCCAATCCCAGGCATAATTTCATTTATATTATCTGTGGCCACTCCAGCACCTCCACCAGCTGCCATTGAGTTGACTCTGACTCACGGTAACCCCCTGTTTGTCAGAGTAGAACTGTGCTCCAGAAGATTTTTGATAGCCGGTCTTTCAGAAATAGACCACCAGGCTTGTCTTTGGAGGTATCCCTGGGGGCCCTCTCAGTTGGCATCAGAGATGCTAAACATTCTAGTTGGTAACTCTAAAAGGCCGGATCCTTTGACATTATTTGAATATCTTGGGAAATAATTGAGCCTCTGGCTTTTTAGAATGGGGTGAAGAGGGTGGTATTTTTTCAGGAGTTGTGTTCAAAATAATATCTTCTCACACGTTGGAATTAATAAAAAAATTCAAGAGCATTACCAGTCTCTGGGTCGTTACAGAGAAGTGTTTTACTCTTTTATCTGGGGGCATTTAGGTAACTAAACAAATCTTCTGTGAATTATTGTCATATTATTTATAAATGATCATCTTTAGCATTCACATATCATTTAGCATTGTATATTTCAAGACTGATATCTTCTTAGAGATTGGTTCTACCAGAAGCAAGACTCAAAGTCTGGGCTGAGCACACACTACATGTCTACAGTTGGGGTAGACACCAAAAAGCAAAGACAAGGCGCTCTCAACCGATTTTAACTTATGGGGACCCACTGTTTGTCATGTCATTTAGAACTGTTGCATAGGGTTTCCATTGGCTGATTTTGGGGGCAGTCGCTAATTGTCAAACTTTTCTTCTGAGATACCTCTAGATGGACTGGAACCTCTAATTTTGGGGTTCAGATCATGCTGCTTGAATAACTTAGGGACACCCATCCCCAGTGGATACAGGAAAAAGGAAATAACCCAGCAAAGAAATCAGGACACAAGAAAGGAATCAATTCCCCTCTCACTGATCCCTCCCCAAACTTGGTTAGATATATCGCAGACATTATGATGTCCTAGTGCCTTATTGAATATCGGTAAATGCTGTTATCTAAGGACTATATCACATTTGGGGGGTATTTTTTGTGTGAGAGTGACAGAGAATGTGCTCTTTCCAGCTCTTACACTGCTGTTGTCTCATTAAGTGTCACAAAAGAGAACACTGCCTCGTAGATGTAAACAGTGAAGTACTGCCACTTACTAGTGCAGAGGACTCCTTAAGCCACACAGAGAGACGTGTCTCTCACCCTTATGAATAAATCATCAGCATACAAAAGTGAATTATTGTATTTTTGAAAACAGTCTACATAGATCTTTCTTTTATGTAAGAAAAATATTTCTATTGCTTTAGTTCCTCATATTGATATTTTCAGTGCTCACAACCTATTTCTTTGGGGTCAATTTTGGCACATTGTGACCCTATACAACAATCTTTAAGCACTTTCCCCCCGATTTCTTTAGAAAGCCAAACAGGCAGATTCGATTATGTGACTTGGCAAGATGTGGGTTCTGTCTTTTGTTAAGGAAGCGGAAGACATATTTGTCCTCCGGTAAATCTTTATTGTCGTTTCTGACATGTATAAAAGAAGCCCTGGAGACATAGAGGTGCGTGTTGGGCTGCTAACTATAAAGACCAGCAGCTCAAAACCACCAGCCATTCCTGGGGAGAAAGACAAGCCTTTCTGCCGTACAGACTCGGAAACCACAGGAAGCAGTTCTACCCTGTCTCTATAAGGCCGCTAAGAGTCATAACACACTCTATGGCGGTGAGTTCAGTTTGGTTTTGGTCAAAGGACACCTGTAACGTATGCGATGGTAATTCAAGAAGGGTTCTGGTTCATACACACATGAGTTTATTCCAAACAAAATGTGTTCAAATACGTCTCTGTGATCAGCGGGTAATCCATCGATGTTGGTGTCATTGTTGTGGGGTCAGGGGCTGTAGAGTTGGTTCAGACAGAGTCAACCATGCCTGCTCCTGCTCCTGCGCACCCTGGTTTCCATTCCTGATCCATTGAGCAGCCACCGTGTCACTATCTCATGGAGGGTCCTCCTCTGTTGTGCTGCCCTGTTACTGGATTTACCAAGCATCATGTCCTTTTCCACTACCCGTGTCTTCTGATAACACGTCTGAAGTATGTGAGACAAAGCCTCGTTCTGGTGCCTTCGAGAAAAGACCAGTCAAAATGGTCGTTTCTGAGGGAATCTGGTGGGCCTTGCATTTAAGGCACAGAGGTTCGTCCAGAAGCTTACAGCGACTGATTTGGTGTGGGGAGGGGTGTTTGGGGGGGATATTCTATAGCTATCTTTGTAGATTTTCTTTGAGAACACAGAATGGTCAGCGGGGCTTATATAGGTCGCTATAAATAGGGCATTGTCCCAAGGCAGGGCATTTGAGTTTTTATTATGGAGGACATTTTAAGAAAATTGAAAACTGCATTGGTGAGAAAAAGGCCATGGAATTACACCAAGTAATATTGTTTTCCCCCGTCACGGCAATGCACCTACTTATTCCTTAAAAGTAGCAAAGGCTGTCTTAACAAGACTTTCTTTGGGAAACCTCACTCTACGCATCCTTCGACTTTGATCTGACCCTTTCAAACTGCTCTTTGTCCTCAAAGAACATTGTGCCTGAGTCCCTCAAGGGTGCCCAAGTGCATGTTTTTGTGTCCAATATAGAAGAGCTCAGGAGTTTTGGGGGTGGGGTGAGGGTGGGGGTAGGGGGTGGAGAGTGGGATTAATGGGCAAAGTGGTGAGTTTTGCCCTCGGACAGAGGGTTTTTGCAAATGGATGACTGCCATTCCCCTAGCCAACCCCGAGAAGAGCAGGCTCACGCTCAGGGAATTGCCTGGGTGTGCCTTTGATGGACACAGGGCACTAGGGTCCCAAAGTGATGAGCCAAACCCTGATTGCTCTGGTTGGAGGACCCGGAAGCAATCTGTGTGCGTTTCTAGCCCCTAACAGTATAGCATCCCAATCACCATCCCTTTCTCACGTCCCACCTGTGATGAATTGATCTTCCCTAATTGTGATGTCTTGACCTTTCCCTTTGTTTTCCATGTCCCGCTGAAGTGTCCACCCGGCTGCGAATCCTGGGTCATCATTGTGGCCTCAGGAGGATGGTCTCCTCCACCCAGAGGATTCCTTTTTGTCTTGCCTTTGTTCTGTTTAAGGCTTAAGAAATTAGGATCTAAAAAAAAAAATTCTTTGGGGAAAGGTTAGAGAGAGAGAAACACAACCTTCAAAAGTCAACAGATCTTGATGGCAGATATTTTGAAGAACAATAGTTTTACATCTTGATATTTTTGTTTAACAAAATTGTCTAATTTTATAGTAATGCTTTTTTGCTTGCCTTTGCATTGACTGATGAAACAGAATAGTAAAATAAGCACTAGTGAATTCACCACTCAATTTAAAAACTATTAAAACGTTTGGCACTTCTTTCTTATGTGCCCCAAACTTTGTATTCCTGTATGCAGATATTTTAAAAAGTATCGTTTTGTTCTATATTTCTGATGTGTTTGTTTGGAGACTTTGGAATGGTGATTATATCAGATATAGTCTTCTGATACTTGCTTTATCCATTCATTTATATTTCTAAAAACCATTCACTTACACGACGGAGTATTATACACTAGGGAAAACGGATGCCTATAAGTTATATAACGCAATCATTTATCCACTGCTTGTCCATAGGCACTAAAGTGCTCTCCGAGTTTGTGGTGTTGGTGGTGATGGTGGTAGTTTGGGTGTATGCGATTTCAGACAGTGATGAACATGCCTCTTCTTGTCTCCTGGAACGTATATAGGTTTGTTTGTTTTTCAACATGGATTTGTTTTTTTATTTTTCTCTTAACAATCTCCTGAATGGCAGTGAGGAATGGTTTGGTTTCTTTTCTCTGTTAGTAAATAAAGCCCTATTAATTTCTACAAATTAAATTAATTTCTAGTGAAAAAATATTATATTTATGTTCATGGTCCAATAGGACGATGACTCAACAGCGGGAGATTTTGCATGGAGTCATCCAGGTGGCCTTGGCACTGAAGAATGAACTCAGATGGAAATGCCAAAAGTTCCTGAACTGAAGGACAACAACAGCTAGAGGCAATCATGCTGTTAATGGCTCCTTTGCTTTTACTAAAAGCGGTTGGGGTTAATCTAAAGAGAGCAAGCAGAAAAGTAAATGGAGTCATTTCAAGCCAAATGGTTGTGAGAAGTTTGTTTCCAGGACTCCTTTTCACCAGGAGGGCCGGAGAAAGGGAATGAAGTGCCGCACGGCTCCTATGTCTGGAATATTAAATGAAAATGCATGTTTGGCCAAATACCTCAGAATTTTCTAAACTATTATCTCCCTATAGTTTCACGAACATGTTAACCTACTTACAGCAATTAGTGCTTCATTAGTAAGGCTAACTAACTGTTGCCGAGCCCTGTAATGATTTGCCAGGCTTTCCAGATACAAGTGCATAATCAATGTTTTCCAATTACTTCTATAGTGCAACCACTATTTCAAATAAACTAGATAATAATACAAACCCATTACTGGAGCTGAAGTAGCACAGGCATTTAATTGCAAGGCAGTTCTCCTCAGCTTTTAAAATTTTTCACACTAATGAAGTGTCATACAAAAAAGTTGTATTGATTTTTCCACCACATGGCTTCAACCACAAATATGTAATTATCCCTTTTATATCTAGCTGGGGGATTAAAATAATCTATAGTATAGAGCCTTTACTTATCCCTGATGGGTTTGGTAGTACTTTTACCCTTTTCAAAATATGCAGTTCTTTGATGAATGAACTTTAGGCAAAATATTGCTTTATCTGTTTCAAATATTTGCTTTTTAAAGTCCATTTGTGAGCAGGCATTAAAGTCTGAAATCCAAAAGCTCCCTATGCCCCCTGAAGAACACATTCTGATATAATTTAATTTACTGAGAGCATCATAGGTCTCTTCCTTCACCCACAAAAAGCCCCACCTGGGTATGTGGCAGTGCACATGTACAGTTGCCACATTTGCATTTCACTGTAGTTACATTTTTTATTCATGGCTAACATTTTATTAACCCTGCTGTATTTTCACACAAATAAAGTGGTCTCTGCGTTAATTGGAGCCAATTCTTTCCCAGGTCTTTAGGAAAGGGTTTTAAAAAAAGGAATAATCTGTTCAAATTAAATTTCTTATGTTCTCATTACAGTTTTGTCAATCAAGGAGGAGGCAAAACATATTTTCTTTAGCAAAAAAGAAAGTCATTATAAGTATAAAATGGATTTTGCAGAGCTCTGGGATTAATGCTGGAATCAGAGAAAAGTATATGTAAATATAATTAGCCCATCTTTCTTGATCTTTTTATACATAAATTGGTCCCTTTCAACATTCTTGCCGAAAATTCTCTTGGTTACACTTTAACATTATTTCAATTATGGTCAGTGTAAAAATAGATCCAAAAGGGTAAAAAACGCAACTTAAATGTCTCTAAAACCTTGCTCTGAACATTCAGATGTCAAAAACTGTATCTCCCTCTAGTTTCGGTCACATGTTAACCTACTTACCACCCTGAGTTTTCCCAGATGCGAGGATTTTTTGTGGCTTCCTGCCTTTCTGTGTTTTGTGGTTTAAGGAAAAATTCCCAGTCAAATTAATACACTATATTTCAGAGTCTGTCAAGTTGACTGTGGATATTAAAAAAAAAAAGTTGTAAGTCAACATTGGAAATTCTTCAAGCAAAACTCTAGTGGTGTAGTGATAGAAACTTAATTTTTAAATGTTATTTTAAACCTCAGTCTTTCATGTTATCTTTGACAATTTTTTTCCACGCTGAGAATTTATGGACAAATATCTGACTAAAAAGAAGCCATTTGTAGCAAGAAGAGCAAACTAAAAAGAAAAACATACCCAAAGTTACACTATAATATGTTCATCTCAGTATCAAGCATAGTATTAGTAATCTGTTTTTAAAGAAAACTTGCAAAGAAATAAAAAAAGTTAATAAGCCCTCTTAGGCTATTGGTTTTATACATTGTGCTCTAATAGCCAGATTTCCAGAAAAGCAAAACGTGAACAAATGTATCATTAAAATAAAAGGGATGTAACAGTTTAAATAAAGGCTAGTTGGATATAAGATGTGGATCTCACCTGGGGCAAAATATCCTTCAAGGCAGAAATCATATCAGCAGATGAAGGATAAAAGGTAAATGAGAAAACTGATAAAGCAGGGCAGCTTGGATACTAAGGAGAGCTACAGTTTATTTTAAAATTAATTCACACACAAAATGTTGTATTATTGATTTTCCCCCACCCCACTCCCCAAATGCCCTTGAGATTTATTTCCTGCGGTTACTTCTATGTGTAGGATTCGTTTTCCTGCCCTTCTATTGTTTGCTTTATTATATTTTTTAAAACATTGATCTAATTGTCTGTAGGGATTCAGAGAAGCCGTGGTCATGCCCAGGCTGACAGGGTTGGAGCTGAAATAGTCCTGCTAAGGTAACATTGACTATTAGTTTCCGCTGTGATCTCCACGGGCTGTATGCTGAAGGACACCGGCAGCCTTATGCTGGGGCAACGTGCTAGTAAGAAATACGGCGGTATTAAAAACAGATTATCATCAGGAATTGTGAAAAAGATAAAACGTGAAATTTCTGTCAAGAGGGAAGAAAAAGATGAGTACCACGCCGTGGATCCCGATTCGCAAGCACGCGTGCGACTGGACTGGTGCATGTTTCTGGGATACTGAAACGTCATTACCTTGACCGTCAACATGAAGCCATCAGAGTCATATTTATTGATGAACCTCTCAGCTCCCAGCCTGCCTCACTGAGTGTGCATCATACGGCTGTCAGCTGAGCCGGGGCACCACGAGGACGAGCACGCGTGACATCTCCCTTTCATTCATAATTTATGGAAACAAAAGATCCTGAAGTTTGAGGACACTGGAGTAATTTTAAAATAGTCTTCCTGAAGGCTCTATTGTGATCTGCACAAGAACCGCTTCTCTGGCTCAGGGTTTGTGGGGGAAGCCACCGCAGCCTGAATTAGAGCCGTAAGCTCGGCTGGTATTTTGAGAGGATTCTAACCCTGACACGAGGGTTACAAGCACAGCCAGCGATTTGGGAGGGCAGTTAATTACTGTAATACCAAGCATAATTCCCCTCGCCTGTGTACATTGTCATGGGTGCTTTGTCCAAGTGTAAGACCCTAAAATGCCTCACAATGCCTTTACTGCTCCAAGCTTGTGTTTTGCATCTTTGGCATGGTTCGGTAGCTGGGAGATGCAGTCGGGGCTACAGCTAAATGCAGTGCACAAAGAGCTAGGATTCGAGTTTCTGGTGCCAACTATCCTATAACAGGAATGAGCTCCAATTCTAATGTTGGTGGCAGTGAATGTCCCAACATCAATTTTACCCATGACAGAAGAGTATCTGATTGTACAACGTTGTGCAATTGTTCATGTATTAAAAAAGGGAGAGAGCAAGCCATTGGCAAGTGGGATTAGTTTAAATTGTTGAAAGCAAAAAGTATAATCTTTGTAAAATCCCACCTAATTCACACACAAAAGTGTACAAGTGAAAAAACATGTGTGTGTGTGTGTGTGTGTGTGTGTGTGTGTGTGTGTATTCTGGAACCAGGAATAGCCTGTGCACTCAGGTTGTTCAAGTGGAAAGTTAACCGAGATGAGATCTGACAGGACATTAACTCTTTTTAAACAAATGGATGAATGAATTTTGGTGTCGGGTAGATGGAGGCAGTGGAGGAGGAGCGGACTGAAGAGCAGAGAGGAACCATCACTTGACGTGCTCCATGATTCATCTCCTTATGCGATTCTGCCTGGGATACATATGCAGCTTTTCAAGAAATGGGATGACCAAACTGCATCAAATGGAAATGGAATATCTATAATTTTTTCACTGATACAATGAATTTATCTGAGTATCTTTTTTTCTATTCTGAACAGGAAACCATTTGTGGATGATTTCTAAAGCAGAATAGTCCAGTAGATGAGAATTCCTAAAAATAACCTTGACGTAATTAAGGAAATGCATCCTTATATATTTAAAGCCCAGGAAAGACCTTAAGCCCCATGCAAGGAGAGAGGCAGAGAGAAAAGGTAGTCAGTCTTACGTTATGTATATGGAGGGTGGGGGCAAACTGACATCAGGCTCCCCCACCAACAGAAATGGGTAGTGCATTTCTGACAGGTATTCCAACATAGAGTTTTGTGGCCTGCTGCATGACCAGAAGGATGGCTCAGGGTCATCTCTCCTCCCCAGTTCCGTCACTCCACACTCCAGGCCATGGTTTTCTTCTCCCCCTCGGCTCCCAACTGGATGAAGATGCGGGGATGGAGAGGGCCCCTGGGCACCATGTAGCACTGGTCCCTACACTGGAGACACAACTCCATCAGTAAGCCAAAGCCTGATACAACTCTTTATGAGCCCCAATTGCTAAAAAAAAATAAGTAAAAATTCGTGTTTGTGAGGGATTACGTATTGCAGGCAAAATTGAGAGTAAAATCAGTTTAAAGCAGAGAGATTTTGACCTGGAGGTCATGGACACCCCCCCCCCGCCCCAGGGATATATTTTTGAAAAACTGTATGCACCAGTTCTATCAGCTTCCCAATTTGTAAAGCAAATCGCAAAGAGATGGCCTTGAGAGTAATCGAGGCACTGCTTTGTGAAGCATGGGCCACAGGGACCAGAACATCGAGAGGCCACAGTAAGTGGCAGCTGTTACTGTTAGCACAGCGGCTTTAGTGGCCGCTGTCTGCCAGTCCGTCATGCAGTCGTGGCTTTCTGTTCCTGTGACATGGGGACTCCATCAGCGCTCTTCTAAAACCAGACACGTCATCTAGGGTAGCCGGGTTTCAGCAGAGCTTCCAGACTGAGGCAGACTAGCAAGAAAGGCCTGGGAATGGACCTATGAAAATTAGCCAGTGCAAGCCTCTGGATCCCAACAGAATACTGTCGACTGGAAGACGATGCTCCCCCTGAGGCTGGAAGTCACTCAAAATACATAATCCCACAACAATGTGTCTGCACATGCCATGTCATCCGATCGCACACTGAGTGACCTGACAGCCATAAACAACAGCAACCATCACTATCACTGCTCGATGCCCGTGTGTGTGTGTGTGTGTGTGTGTGTGTGTGTGTGTGTGTACACTTGCCATTTTGTCTCCTAGTTCCCGAGAAGGATAAGAAAGAGAGAACTGAGTTTAAAAATCAAAGAGTTAGAGAAAAAGAGAAAGGGGAGAGAGAAAGAGAATGAAGGAAGTTGGGGACATGAGAAAGGAAAAATGTTTTCCCCCCTCTTTTTAAAGGTCATGGTGCCAAGTCCGGAGCCACGAAGTGGGTGTTCTTTCCATCCTCCTCCTCAGCACCCTCCAAACCGTGGTCCCGAATCTGCGGTGCAGAGCGAGGCCGTAAGATCTGTAGTCAGGAGTCAGGAGGCGTCCAGCCCCGCTCCCCCTGGTTTGAGCCGCCCACTTTGCACCCGGGTTGAGATGAAGCCTGTCAGACAGCATCGGAGCTGAAAATTACAGCTGATTAAAGAAAGAAAGAAAATTCCTCCAAGATAATTTGGTATTCTCACAATCACAAGTTAAGGTGCTGCCCCTTTAAATGTCTGCTGGCTCTCACAGCTTAAAGAGGAAGCTTTTTTCTTTCTTTCTTTTTTCTGGAGCCAGTTTACAACCCTGAGAAACAGAGAGGCAGTGAACTTGCCGCCTTTGATGAAGTTTTAAAAGCTTTTTTGTTTGTTTGTTTGTTTTGGAATGTTAAAAAGACAATGAAACACACACAAGAAACTTTAGTGGAAGCATAAACCGCACATTTTCCTAAGGTAGTAAAGCTTCCACAAGCCTTCGAAGCGGGGCACTGAAGGCGCTGGCAGTCGCCGTTGATCAGTCCAGCAAGGTTAAAAAGCTGCCAAGCCAGGCTTCCTTTCCCCCTGACCTCCTTCCCGGGGGATACAAACCCGCCGGGGTCACACAGAGAGAATGCCCCCTAAACAGCCTGCAAGAGCCATTCAGCGAGGGGGTGCCAGGGCCCCGTGGACACCCGTGTCCTGCTGCCTCCAGTCTCCCTACTGCTCCGTGATGTTTGCGGCGGCTCCGGATGGAAGCGCCCCTTCTGGTTTTATCTTATGGATGCTAAAACATCGATAACTGTCAATACAGGAAGCTCTGCTTTGGCACTAAAACCGGGCAGGGGCCACGAGGCAGGACACTGCACCTGAAGGCAGCCGGAGGGAATGGCGCAAACACGCGGTGGCATGTGTCAGGGTGGCGGATCCCACGGGGGTGTTTGTTTGTTTATTTGTTTTCTTGGTAACCTCAATTATAGGTGCTGCTGGGGGGACGGAGGGGAGAGTTTTGATGGTGTCCGTTCAGTATCATCCCCCCTCCCTAACCCCATCTTCTCACACATTTCCCAAACTCACCCCAACCCCCCACCCCTACCCAAGTGATAGTTGTCTGTGTCCTGGGTGCTGCCTGGCACTTTTACTGAACGACAGCGACTTTCCTGTAGCCTAAACCAGGGTTTGTTCACCCCAGACAGGGACCTTCACTGCCAATTCTTTTTCTTCTCCACATGTTACAATCGACTTGCAAACCAGCTGCAAGAGCATAGCCTACTAGCCTTTAGCCGTAGGGCCTTGGTTCTTGCAAGTTAAAGGCTCTCAGTGAAAGCAGATGGACCCAAGTGAATGAATTAACAGTGCTCGGAACCCTGAGCACACAGGGAGTTGAATGGGAGATTGGAGAAGAGCCTGTTTAATATCCCAGGTTTGCCCGCTATTGGCAGCCCATGTCCCCAAAGAAGGCTTTTGGGGAAGACCAGTAAACCAAAATTCTAGTCCCAAATCGCGCCATTGACGAGCTGCGCGACCACCACCCATTCGCTCCAGCTTCCAGATCACCGGTGCTCTGCGCTATAAAGTGGACTGAAACTGCCTGCCCTGCTCAACTGAAATGGAAAGTACCCCGCAAACAGTGGGCTGTGCTCTGACCATTCGGCGATGGTAAAGTAAGCAAGCATACCTGTTCAGCAATCAGAAGACCAGGACTACTAACTGCTTCTTCACTGATCGGGTTAGCCTCTCTGTCCCCATTGATTGATCCGTGAAATTGCTTTGCTTTCCAGAAAGACCCCCGGTGGCACAGTAGTTAAGTGCTCAGCTGTGAACAAAAAGGTCGAGGGTTCGAACCTCACCAGTCCCATGGTAGAGAGACGTGGCTGTCTGCTTCCACGCAGCCTCGGAAACCCTATGGACAGTGGTACTCTGTCCTATAAGGCCACTGTGAGGTGACACCCACTCAGAGACAGTGGGCCTGGATTGCAAAAGATAGACTAATGGACTACTTATGAAAAAGCTTAGAAAACTACCAATGCCCTACAAGATAGTATTATTATTTCTGTTATGCATTTTAAACACTTATAGCAGAAGAAAAATGTGATCCTGATGTTTGCAGCTGACATTTTTAGGCACTGTTCTCCTTAAAACTTAACGTTTTCATTAAATACACCCACCAGCATTTAACGCTGTCCAGTGATCCAGTTGGAGTCTCAACATTTACAGTTCTTCATTCACAGATTTCTCTTTTCAAAATGGCATATACTAGGGTGGTCTTGTTTCTATTATTAGCACAGACTTTAAGTCAATGTCTAGACCATGCCAATCATTCAACTGCACAGCAAGTAGCTCGGGGTTTTGTCTGTGACTGGAAACAAAGAGCCCGCCGGGTTGCTGAGTCAGTGAAGGAACTGGTTCAATGACAGGTCCTTTTATTGATAATCTAAACAGACAGCCCCCAAGAGGTGCCCTGAGATTGTAGACATGCCCTTGCCCTCAAGAGAAGTCTAATCTAGTCTGACAGCGGGACATATACACAAACAGAGAATTAAACATCTCTGTCATGTACTCAAGAGTGGCCTTCTGCTGCATTATCATCAAACCAAAAACCATTTTCAGAAGGATAAATTCATCTCGGCACTCATGATAACTGTTGGCAGTATCCCCAAGTCCTCTGACCTTTACCTGTTGCACTGGTAGATGCATATGGGACTGAGGGCAATAATTTATGCCCAGCTTTTTGCTTCTTTTGACTTTAGTTTTGATATCGCATCATGATTCAAAGCTCGGTGCACCATAAATTTTCTCCAAATGTGTAGTAATTCCTTGGTGCAGTCCAAAGTTATGATTCATTTATATTGGAGTGACAGCATAATACCTAGGTGTCAAAATCCATTAAAACTGTTCAATGTCTTCTGTTTATTTTTAGAACCAATTGAGACTTAACTGATGGTGAAAAATATACAGTCAAGTGTGTTTACTTCACCTTTACAAAGAATCCGTTATAGTCCCAATTAATTTGTTATTCCTGTCACAACAGGTACTGGATACTTCAAAACTGCCAGTACTACTTCTGCCTTTCTTTTGAGGGCCTGTGTTTATTTTTAACCCATTCAGAGACATCTGCCATTTGTGAACTAAAGATCTCTCTCTCTCTCCTATGTGTTGGGGGGCAATGAAAGAACAGATATCTAGGTAGGACTGCATGGTTTTATGTTGCTTCCCTATTTTGCATGTTGTCATTAAAATAATAGTATATGTTCAGAATAATATACCCTGATATAGATTATGTACTGGAAATCCTTTTCTTCTTAGCAAAATGATGTGTTCCCCTTCTTATTAACTTAAGGGTGCTCTCTCAGTACATGAACTTATCTGGAGACTCAATCCAAATATGATAGACCAGAGAGACAAGAGTGAAATGTGACATTTGTGAATGTCATCGTTATGAAGTTCCTCCTTCCTGAATTGGCATTGTTGTTCATGATTTATCTCCAAGCATTGTGCATACATAGCTTCTAATGGGACAGTCCCCAGTGAATGGAGAGGAGTGGCTGTTAGCTGTTCCAGGCAAGAACCAAGGGCCTGTGTGTGACTGTGGGAAGGGACCAATTCTCATCTGTAAGGATTCCATCTTTGGTAGTCTGGAAAATGCAAAAAGGCTTTCAAAATCAGATTGCCATAAATAATATGAATAAGACAATTTTCATCTCAACAAAGTCCATTTGTACTTAAAGAAAAAAACAAAGGTTAAAAGAAATTTAGATAGAAGTGTGTGAGAAAACGCTCACTTGTCCCCCGTTCCAGTAAGGTGATGGTCTACTAACACAACCAGCCATGGGATCAGAATTCTGGAGTGACCACTCCTTGATGTAGGTGCACCTGAGGGCCAGGGATGCCAGAGGCTATGAGTGTGCACTCACGGATCAGACGACCTTCGTTAAGTCTGGGGACTTTGGAGAAACAAAGCCACAGAAACTCATGTATAAGAGAGAGTTTTATATAAAGGTTAAGTGCGCATCAAGAAAACATCCCAACCCACTCCTGCCCAAGCCCACAAGTCCAACATTAACCCATTAACCCATATGTCCAACACCAATCCACAAAGTCTTCCATCTCACAAAGCAGATGCAATGATGCTGACTGCAGGAGGAAAGCCGAGTCAGTGAATGTGTAAGCATCTCAGTTCTGGCAGGGGTCTCCACACGGGTGATCCAGCACCCAGGGCTGCATCAAGGTAGGTCCATGTGGTTTCTCCTTGGGGATGTCTTGCAGGAAGTCAACCTTGCAACCTGAAGCAGAGAACTGATAAGGCAGCGGCACCCTGGTCCGACCATCACAAAGCAAGAGACCCAAGAACTAGAAAGGTGAGGCTCGCTGAGCCATTTATCCCTCCGTCCTTCAATTAATCCCACATGTGTTTATCGGCCAGGTTGGCACAATAAACTAACTAACTCTCTAGCATAACCAACCATATGATCAGAATTTTGGAGTGATCACTCCTTGATGTAAGGTGCACCTGAGGGCCAGGGATGCCAGAGGCTATGAGTGTGTACTCAGGAATCAGACTATCTTTGTTTAAGTCCTAGTTCAACTCTTGCACCCTTAAATAGGCTACTTAACCTAGGTGAGTCTATTTTTCATTCAAAAAATGGGAATGATGATATTTCTTACCTCCAAGTTGTGTTGGGAGGAGGGCAGGGCGGCAGGTGAAGCTCTGGTGGGTTATTCATTGGACTTCTAACTGAAAAACAAGCAGTTCAGAAGAGCCAGAGAAGGATGAAGCTCTCTGCTCCGTAAAGAAGTACAGCTTCAGAGACCCACAGGGAAGGCAGTTCTACTCTGTCCCATAGGGTTGCTGTGAATTGGTACTGACTTGCTTGTTTGTTTCTTTAAAAAGAACACCTGAGAAATATAACTTTAAGGCCACCTGAAACTGGAAAGATTTGAGGACTCATTGGATCCAGAGCAATCAATCATCTCTTTTATAACAGAAGAGCAAAGAACAAGAAGAGACCTCTTAGGTGGAAACAGGATGTCAAAGACAGAGACTTTCTACTGGTTGGGGAGAAAGCAGAGACAAGAATGTCAAGAAGAGGCTTCGGTGTCTGGAGACCTATAAAATCTGTACTCTAAAAGGTTTATGGAAAAGTGCAACTCATCTAAGGAGAAAAAAAACTGTTAACCTCAAATCCAGAAAAATAAACAAGAAAATTCTCCTAGAACCGCTTTGCTAAATATGGCCGGTGGGGAATGGGAAACTAGCAAAGACAGATTCAGGCTGGTGACGGAGGTGGGGAGGTGGCTGCTGACCTCTTCCCACCGGCCTGCTCCTCACAGCAGTAGAACGTGCAGACATCTGAGGAAGTGCATAAATGAGTTCTGCTATTATCTACTTTCCACCCAAGTCCGTCTGATATCAGCAATAATATTCCTCATTCCATGCCCTCTTCTGAAGCTGGCTTGAATTTCTGTCAGTTTGCTTTCGGTACACCACAGCAACTGCCTCCGTGTGATGTTAATGATACAGCTCCATACTTCTCACATTCTGTTCGATTGCCTTTCTTTGGAATGGGCATGGAATTGGTCCTTCTCCTGTTGACTTTCCAGGTAGCTCTCTTTCAAATGTCTTCAATGAGCGCTTCCAGCTTTTGATCTGTTTGTTGAAGCATCTCAAGTAGTATTTCATCAATTCCTAGAAACTGTTCTTTTGCCAGGTTCTTCAGTGCAGCCTCAACCTCTTCCTTCAGTACCATCAATGCTTGGTCTACATCACTCCCGACCCAGGTGAACATTGACCAATGCTTTTTGGTACAGTCACTGAGTATTCCTTCCATCTAATTTTGCTGCTTCCTGTGTATTCACTCACAGAATCCTTCAACTTTGCTATTTGAGGGTGAGGTTTTCCTCCATTCTTTCAGCTCCAGGAATGCCATGTGTACTGAAGGTCCTGCACATATTGCAGTGCTTTTCTTTGCCTGCTGGAGGTGCCCTCTGCCACCTTCTCTTCTGCTCTTTGACTTCACCGTTTCTTCAATTTGCTGCAGCTGTTCTAAATTCAAGAGCAAGTTTCTGGGTTTCTTCTGGCATCCATTTTGGTCTTTTCTTCCTTGTCTGTCTTTTTAATGACGCTTTGCTTTCTTTGTGTAGATCAGTGATCTCACCCCACAACTGGTCTGGGTCTTCTGTCATTAGTGTTCATTGTGCCAAATCTGTTCTTGAGATGGTCTCGAAATTCAGGTGGCAAATAAATGCTCTCGGTCATATTTTGTCACCCTGGGCTTGTTTTAATTTTTTTCATTTTTCAACTTGAACTTTCATATGAGCAATTGATGATCACAGTTGGTCCCTAGTCTTGTTCTGACTGATGATATTGAAGATTCTCCACAAGGCCATATTTTCCAAAGACAACTGATTCTTAGTTTTTGTCTCCACATTCCAATCATCAGTAATTACCAATGCATCTTGATTGCATGTTCAACCAATTTCAGACTGCAGAAGCTTGGGAAAATCCGTACTTGTTTTCATCTATGACATTCATGGTGGGTGGATAAATTTGAATAATAATAATATTAACTGGCCTTCCTTATAGGCATATGGATATTTTCCTATCACTGACAGCATTGTACTGAAGTACAGTTCTGTCAACTCCTAAATATTGATTACAAAAATCAAGTGCCGTCAGGTTGATTATGATCAGGTCTCCACTCTGCCTGCTCCATCTCCACGCTTCTCTTGGATTCAGGCTCCTGGCGTCTCTGGCTTCATCTGTAGCAAGGGTCGCTCATTGTCAACCTCAAATCTCAAATCTCCAGCCTTTCTACTATTAGCTGTAGGGGGAGCAAGCCTTGACATGCTGCTCCTGGGCCTCAGAGGTTCTGCAGGGTGTCCCATCAGCTACAGAAGCATTGTTCCTCCAAAATGCACAAAAGGTGCTGTATGACTTGGGAGTTGACCCTTTTCCCAAATCGGACTTTCTGTCCTATCTTGCTGCAGCTCCCCAAAATGCCCCTTCAGCCGTGTCCCTCTGAACCTCTCAGGTACCCTACCTGGAGGATGGCCTGTGTTGCCATCATGTCCTTCTCAGATGCACCTGAAAGACCCATCCAGCAGGGCTCCCTGTTCAACTCTCACCCATTTTGGGAGACGCTGATTGATGGCCACCTATTCTCTGGCACCCCCTGTGACCTTAGTCCCTCCCCTCTGTTTCAGAGCTCATGGATATGACTCGTCAGCATGCTCATTACTTTCTGTTGTAATTATTATAATCTATGCCTGTCTTCCTCATTTTAAGTCTTTGAGGATGGAAAATCCCCGACAGTAAGTGTGCCAAGAACCTGTTGCCAGCAAGTCGGCTCTGATTCAGAGCGATCCTATCTTCAGAGAGACAAGGTAGCACTGCCCATAGGCTACCATCTTTACGGAAGAAGACAGCCACGTTGTGTTTTCCCTGTGGGATCACTGGTGGGTGACAAGTTTAAGTTCTTGAAAATATTGATGTAATACATAAAAGAAGGAGGGCTGACCTAATGGATATTAAAAACAAACATGAGACTGTTCATTTGGATTGAGCTTTCAGTTTGCTGTGAAGAGAGGCTGTAAGTACCAATATGGCTCTCCTAATCATGAGTGTCAGAGCTCATTAGCTGTTTAGAGTCCCTGGGGGAACTTGACATAACCATGAGGACTTATTCTACAGGATTAGGAAAAATATTAGCAGTGTTTCCTGTCTGGTCACTCCTTGGTACACTTGATATTTCAAAGAGATTGCTTACAGCTGAGCTCTGGAAGCACAAGGGCTAAGCACTCAGCTGGTGTGTGAGTCCGGGTAGACTAGAAAAACAAATTCATAAACATGCATATGTATATAGGAAAGAGCTTTATATACAAGAGAGCAATTGAATATTGAGAGAACATCCCAGCCCAGTCCAGATCAATTTCATAAGTTCAATATTATTAGCCCATAAGTCTGAAACCAATTTATAAAGTCCTTTTCAGATCCAGGAAACACATACAATGACACCTAATGCAGGGAGATCACAGGCCAGTGGGTAGAAGGTCTTGTGGATCCAGTGGCAGTGTAAGCATCTTAGCACTGTCAGGGGGCTACTCCGGCTCCAGAGCACTGGCTCCATCAACCTCTCTCTATGTGTCTTCTCAACAGGGATATCTCACAGGGAGTGAGCCTATCTCCCGCTTCCAGCAGGCTATTTAATCTCGATAGCACCTCCACATAAGGTCATCAAGCTACAACCTGTTTGACAGGCCAAACTCCACCCCATTCACTCTCAAGTCTCAAATTGACACCAGATTATGTAACTACCACAGCTGGTAACTGGAAGTCAGCAGTGTGAGCCCAACAGATATTCCACTGGAGGAAAGAACTTGGTGATCTTCTCCTACAAAGATGACAGGTTAGAAACCTTTCTGAGGCAGTTTCTATTGGGTCACTATGAGTCAGATCTGACTCAACAGCATCTTACAACACCACACAGCCTTGGCAGGTGGCTAAAGTTTTCTGAGTCTGTTTCCTTTCCTGCAAAAATGGGGGAAACATGAGAATCCTCCTCGTGGGATTGTGAGGATTTGATTTGCTGCTCTTGTTGCTAGGTATCATGGAGTCTCTTCTAACGCATAGTGATCCTAGGTCCAGATGAGCCTAGGATCCTATGTACAGGTCCAGTGGTAGAAAACACTGCCTAGTCCTGTGCATCCCACCATTATTGTCATGCCTGAGCCCATTGTTGCAGCCACTGTCTCCATCCATCTTGTCAAAGGTCTTCCTTGTTTTTACTGCCATTCTACTTTAACAGGCATGAGGTCTTTGTCCACGGACCGACTTCTCCTGATGGCATGTCCAAAGTATATGAGACAAAGTCTGTCGCCATCCTCACTTCTTAAAACAATGCTGGCTCATAGTAATCACTTAGTAATTGCTGGCAATGGTTGTTGTTATTGTTATCATTTTATGTCATACTGAAAGTGTTACCGGTCTCTACTAATGGTGTCTGGGGTTTTTTCCCTTTGCTTGGCAAACTACAGAAGCAAGAATGCCCTTGTGGGTCTTTTAGCATTAGCATATTTAAGGAAAAACCCAGCACTGGGCTTCTAACAATGGCACTGAGCATTCCTGTAGAGACCAGTGTACTCCTTTCTTCAGGTTTCCACCCATGAGACTATCAGGCAGGTGGTAAAGGTTTGGGATTTCTTGGCCAGAGCCGAATGCACTGACTGGCGGCAGACGATTCCTTCAATTTTGAATAAAATGAGTGGAAGGTATCTGAGAAACGCTGCTCTTTCTGCTTGAGTGAATATCTGTCATGCTTCTTACATCTACTGAAGCAATTAACACACAGAAAGCTATATTTGCTAAGCCAATGCTCCCCAATGGGGGTGTTAGCCTGTACCAGTGAATAGTAAAAACCTCTCTGAATTTTTCAGCTAGCTGGCTGTGCCCTGAGTCCCTGTACAGACAGCCTTGGGGCAATCCCTGCACATTTGCTTGCATCTTCTGCTTGCCTCTCTTTCCCCCTTTTGTGTAAAGGTTTCCCCTATGCAGGCTTCCTGATGTTCCTCTATAGTTGCAACCAACTTTGATGTTGATTCTATACTTCCTTTGGAAGCTTCCAGTAGTCCAGGGGTTCCCAACAGTGGCCGCACATTGGAAATATCCAAGGAAGTCTTTTAAAAAGTGCCTAACCCTAGGACCAATTCCAAGAGCCTTCTTGGAATAGTAGGTTCAGTATTGGGCTGCTAACTCCAAGGTCAGCAGTTCAAACTCACCGACTTCTCTGTGGGAAAAAGATGGCGCTTTCTGCTCCTGTAAAGATCTACAGCCTTGAAAACCCTCAGGGGTCAGTTCTACTCTGCTCTATATGATCATTGTGAGTCAGAATGGACTTCATGTCAATGTGTCGGACCTATTTCATAACATTTATGTCTGAAGCTAGGGGTTGAACATAATCAGCAATGATTTGACCATGGCAAGCAGGTGTAGTACCGTGGGGGTAGATCTCATTTGGAAGCCCAGTTCCCCTCCGCTCTTGTATTCTGTCTCATGCTGCAGTTTCTGCCTGTCTCTCAGTTTGAGTAACTGGTGCTTGGTCCTATACTTTGGTGCCTGATATTTTAGTTTGATAATTAGGCGTATCCCCAATTTCTCCTGGAATGGGGACCCCACCTTACTCTGGCTGTCTATCCATCTCACCCTTTGCAGGTGTGTCCCTTTTGAGAGGAGTCGTGTTCAGGGCCCTGGTCTGTTTGCTGACGCTGGCCCTGGCCTGACTGCTTGCTTAGCCACAGCTTCCTCACCCATGATGTCCATGTCACCTCCTGTTAAGTTGACATCCAGAGTCGTTCACTCTGGCTGGATGCCATCATGCAGACTTCTTGCCCAGATCATCCCACATCACCAGTCCACACAGCATCGGCGTGCCATCCTGTGCCTTGACCTGATGGAGTCCCTTCCATCAACTAAGGGTTTTCCTATCGCCAAACTGATTATATTCAATGTAATTGGCCTTTTAATTGGAGGTTAGTAGCTACATCCTTCTGACTTTTTACTTTTTGCTGTTGTAATGTCCCTTCTGTTCAGAAATGATGGTGACAGTGGATGCAACTGAATCTAGGGCAAAATAAAATAAAAATTGGACAACCTTATGTATGTTCCACATTTTTGTTTTTTTCTTTTCACTTAGTGAACCATGAAATCCCAGACTTGGGAACTAGTGAGCTAGAAGAGCTCCAGTGATCTCCATTCCCAAGTGACAGCTCAACCAGTAGGGGTAAGTCTTGTGTCCGGACCCTAGGACCACTCTTGCTAGTTGTCTCACTGCCTCTCGAGGTCTGCGCCCTCTTTCTGCACCCTCCTGCTTACTCCCTTCCTTAGATCACACTTGCCTGGATTAGAGCCTCTCTGATAACATTTGAAGGACTAAGCTGTCTTTTCAGCAAACAAGCCAAGAGAAAAAAATATCATGGTTGATACTCCGATGGGCCAGAAATTTTACCGCTAAAGCTCACCTTGGCTCAGTGGTTCCCAAGGCTGAGGATTTTATGGTCTAGTAAGTTAAAGAACTAACACAAATGTTGGGGCAAACATAGGTTGCTGTGTGTGTGTGTGTGTGTGTGTGTGTGTCTGTGAACTCAGGACACATCTACTCTTAGCACCATCATTTCTTAATAGAAATTACATGAAAATAAAACTAAGCTCATTGCTATCTAGTCAATTCCGACTCACAGAGACCTTATACAGGGTCCCTGAAGCTATAAATATGGTTGGAGCATAAAGACTAAAGCCTAAGGAGCAGCTGGTGTATTTGAACAACTAACCTTAAGGCTAGCAACCGAATACCCAATCCACGCCACCACCAGGGCTCCCTTAGAAAGAACATTATTGTGCACCAAAGTCAGGAAGTACAGAACTCAGAGAAGAAAAATCCATTGAATATCATGAGTTGAGCATTGTGAAAAAGCTGCAAATGGTGTCGTTATTCAATGTACGTCAGTAAAACGTTAGTCATGGATAGCGTTACTACCCAGCTTGGTGTTTGAGAATGTGAATTGTATGTAATCAAATCCTACATTTGACTGAAAGTGGATCTGAGACTCCGGGATTTCAATATTTCCCCCAGCTCGCCCAGCAGTTCAAAACCACCATCAAGGGACAAAGGCAAGGTTTATTGTATTCCTGTAAAGAGTCTCAGAAACCCACAGGAGCAGTTCTACCCTGTCCTATGGGGTCACTATGAGTCTGGATTTACTCGATGGCCATGAATTTGGTTTTGAGTTTTATTCAGCAGGCCAGCATTAAACCTGGGCTAACACTCAGCTCTCCTGATTCCTAGGCAAGGCCAAGCCAGGCCCCTGCCCCTGCGTGAGCCAGACCCTTCCCTATCTATTTTTCTCCCTTTTTCTTTGTAGCCTCTACACTGTACCTGGCCCCTACTCTGTACCCACAAAGTTGTGCTCCTCTGCTTCTTCTCCCCTCTTGCTGCTTCAGCTAAAACGAGAAGCAGGGTTGAGGAACTGAATAATAATAACAACAGGTGTCCTTCATGAACTGACCACCAAGTGCCAGCTTCTCCCTCTGTCTGCCAGTGTGTGATGCTGTGGTATCTTCTGTGCTAATCTGGTGCTAGGGTCTGGGCTACCTGCACAGAGGGAGGGCTTCAAAACACCTGTGGAAAAGGTTTATGGTGGTTTTCATCTGTTTTTCTACAAGCCTTTCAATGCCTCTTCATATTTCAGATGCCACCAGGGCCACGCAGGTGTCCACTGAGCTTCCAATCTAAAAGTGGCTAGAGAGGATGACGTGGTGAGAGACTTCTGAAAATGAGCCCGTGAACGCCCCGGAATATAGTAGGAGAAAGGGCTGGGAGGTGAGCCCTGGAGGGGGTCAGGCACTCAAAATACACAGCAGCCACAGCCACCCACCTGCGTGTACCCGTCGTCATGATGAGAGCGCGCCACTGGCCCCGTATTCCGTTTCAATATGTAGCAGGTCAGCATGAATCTGATCCGACTCAATAACCACTCACAGGGGAGTGCCAGGTGCGGGGCCAGGCACGTGACCAGGTTACAGATGGCAGTTCTAACCGTTCTTATGCCGGATCTGTAAGTGTTAGGATCTCAGTTTTTCAGGTGGGGAAGCTGAAGCAACAGAGGAGACTTGACCCTAGTGGCTGTGGTTGGTGTGAGGGGCCATCAAGTGGGTTGCCACTCTTAGTGTCCTCTGTGCACAGCAGAAGGAAACAGCGCCTGGCCATGGGCCATCGCCACTCAGGTTCTTAGGTCTGAGCCCATTATTGCAGCCGCGGTGTCGATCCGTCCTGTTGAGGGTCTTCCTCTTTTTCGCCGCCCCTCCATTTTGCCAAGCACGATGTCCTTGTTCGGGGACTGATCTCTCCTGACCACATGGCCACAGTGCAAAGCCTCGCCATCCTGCCGCCCTTGCTTCTAAGACTCCTGCTGGCTGGACTTCTTCCCAAACAGATTTGCTTGTTCTTTTGGCAGTCATGGCACTTTCAATAGTCTTCAGCAGCTCCACCATTCAAATGCACGGATTCTTCTCTGGTCTTTCTTATTCGACATCCAATGCTCACAAGCATCTGAGACCCTTGAGAACACCATGACTTGGGTCAGGTGAGTCTTAGTCCTCAAAGTAACACCCCTGCTTTGTAGCATGTTAAAGAAGCCCTGAATTGGGTGGGAATAAGTCCCAGAGCCTTGGTTCTAAATCAGACTCGTCTTATTCCAAGCCTTTTGGTGTATGCTCCATTTCCTGTCTCGGAAGCAGGAGTAGGGAGCCTGAATCTCAATGACACAGTTCTAGACCCTTCGCTTGCCTTCATCTTCTGACAAACACAGAAATCATCGGCTCGCTTCTAGATCTTCAGCTGTTTGCTTTGGTTTTTGTTTCTTCCCTCCCTTTTCTTTCTTTTAAACATAGAGCACTCAGTGCCCCAACCATAATTCTTGCCCCAGGATCCGCAAGTATGCCCTAGAGCCCCAACAAGATGCAGTGCGGCATTTAGGCTCAGCCCTCACAGTGCACCCAATAAACCACCCATGTGGCTGAAGAAAGCCTATCTGTGTTTGAACTTAATGATCTCTGTGCTCTCTGAAGGTTTCCACGGATATATTCCCAGAATCCCTTTAATCTGCACTTGTGTACCTTGATTAGTACTTGCTATCCAGACTAATCCAACCAACACTGCCTAATCACTACCAAATGAATGCTGGCACATGCTTTAATTCCCAGGCTATCTAATTATCTAGAGATATTTGTTCTTAGTGGTGTCATTCGAGGGAGCCGGTGTCAGAAAATGGGGAGCAATTTGCCAATCCTGAGAAGAAAGATTGAAAGTGGGGGTGGCATAAAAACCACAGACGTCACTTGGCTCACAGTTGTACAGAAATGATTCTGCTGGGTAGAGGAAGAACCATAGGAAGGGACTCATGTGGAATGTCAATCCCAGAGTAACCCAAAGACATCCTATCATCTAGGCACATAAGCAAGCGCTAGAGCATCCTTTCTGGAAGGGAAGGGGCTCTGTCTTGTTTACCTTGGTCTCCCACCCCAGCAAACATGAGTCCGGCACGCTGCACGTGCTCTTTACAAGTTTCTAGATTTAAGTAAGATATTTCTGAGGAAAATATAAATAGCTCGGGAAGGCAATTGAGAAATAATGCTCAGAAGCCACCCAGAAAGCATGTATCAAACATTCGTATAATTCATGTTTGGAGAGTTGTAGACAGAGGAAACCAATTTGATCACCACCTATGTTTGTTTCCTGTGAGAATTGATCACCAGGCTTTTCTTCCTGGTGATCTTCAGTTTGAAAGTTTCACGGAAACCTGATCACTATAGGTGACCCTGCTGACATTTGAATTACCAATAGCTTCCAGCATCATAGCAAGCCACAAGCCACCATGGCACAGTAAATCAGCAGTCTAGAATAGCCACGAGCAGAGAGATGTTTCTCAGCTTCTCCCCACCTCCCTCCAACAGTTTAATTGGCATATAATTTGCGTATCATATAATTCAATGGTTCAGTCACATGAAGAAGACTTGTACAATCACCACCACAATCCGTTTTAGAACCTTTTCTTCATTCTTGTACTTGATGTTCTTGGCTCTCCATTTCCCCCAACCTCCCCTGCCGAGCCCTTAAGGAACCAGCAATCCAGTTACTGTCTATAGATTTGCCTATCATGGATTTCACATACAGAAAAACATGAAAAGCAAAACAAAAACCAGCTACAATAACAAAGTAAAACAGATTTTAAAAGCCTGAATGGAAAAGAAAGCGGAAAATATTAAAAATTAGAAGCAAATTGACATGGTTCATAAGGGAGATCAGATGGTAAGATGCTACATGTAAACTACCTGCATCTGCAACAATCCACTCTCCAGTGCACTCTGCATGACAGCACGGCTAATCATAGTCCTGGTCCACGTCAGGGCATTCATCAGGGCTTCCCATGTGTATTTCCCACTCACTGTTTGTTATTTTTAAATAAAAACGGGTCAAATGGGAGATCCAATGATAAGGCATTTCATTTGAACCCAACTATGCTCAGCTTCTAATTTGAGACAAGAGAAGGAGACTACTTTATCAGAATCTGTCACAACATCCAGGAGCGGCTACAAGGCCAGGTAAAGAAAGCCTGTTAGCCTGAGCGTGTTTCCAGATGAGTGAAAGTGCCTACAGATCTGCTGTATGCCGTCAGGAAGCTAGTGAAATAGCAGTGCTTTGACCCAGAGGATCTCCAACTGGAGACAAGGAGTCAGGAAGCCATGGTCTATGGAACAGGTTTCCCAGACTGGGACTAAATGGGGGACTCAATAGAGCTCAGGGCACCCACAGTGATCACAACTCCCAGCACAGAGAGGGCAGCACATAACAGACCACACACAGGTCCTCAGCCACAGAACCAACCTTGAATGCCAGTCGAGCCCCCAGGAACTGGGAGGACACGGAATCACCCTTTCTCCAGAAGGAGAGGATCATCAAATGATGTGGACCTGCCACAAAGGACCCCTTCCTCCCCACCACCAGAAGGTTGTGTGGACCCTTCATTCTAGATACCCGCAAGCAAAACTGGGGGGAGTACAGGAGGAGGAGTAGGAAACTGGAAAGTGTGAGTAACTTAAATAGACTAGTAAAATTGTTGGTTGGGAATGAGTTGAAGAATCAGTTCAATCTTGGTTGATGTCTCCCATCCCCACCCTGATCTGAATGTCTAGTAGGTTAGTCATGGGAAAGGAAAAAGCTACCATGTCTATGCCATGCCTTGCAACCATATACAATAACTCATAAAGATGAGTCAAAATCCATTTTAAATTTATGGAAAAAATCACTTTTGAGCTTTCAGATCACATATCAGTTTAGTCTCAGACAATTACTCTTGTTGTCAGCGGTCTGGTCCTGGACCATTCTCACAGTGGGGGATGTGGCGGAGCCCACTGCTGCCACCACTGTGTCCGTTCATCCCATTGAGGGTCTTGCTCTTTTTTTATTGACCTTTTACTTCACCAAGCATGATGTCCTTCTCCAGAGACTGCTTCATCCTGACAACATGACCTGAGACATGAGACAAAGTCTTGCCACTCTCTCCTCCAAGAAGCAGTCCGACTGTGCTTCATCCAGCACAGATTGTCCATTTTCTAAAGACCCAGAACAGTCGATATTCTTCACCACCTCCATGACGCAGACATACCAGACCTGTTCTGGCCTTTCTCATTCATTGCCAAGTTTTCCCATGCATGTGAGGAGACTGAAAACACATTGGCTCGAGTCAGATACCTGGTGTCTGTCTTCAAAATGGCATCTTGGCTTTTTAATACTCTTAAAAGTTTTTTTTCGGTAGCACGTTCTTCTGGCTGTTGCTTCCATAGCCACCCCTTATTGTGGATACAAGAAAAATGAAATTCTTGGCAATTTCAATACTTCTGCAATGACCACAATGTGGCTTATTGATGTGGTTGTGAGGATTTTGATTTTCTTTTGTGTTGAGGTGTTTGCTGTTGTTGTTTTGTTTTATTTTCATCTTCTTCAGAGTTTCAAGTCCTCTTTACTTTCAGTAAGCCAGGTAGTGGCATCTGTACATTGCACGTTGCTGTAGAATCTTCCTTCAATCACTATGCTTTCTTCACGTTGTCCAGTTTATCCGATTGTGTGCTCAGCATACACATTGAATAATTAGAGTGAAAAGATAAAACCCCAATACATACTTTTACTGATTTTTAAACCAAACAGGAGCACAGTTAAGTGTTCTGCAATTCCCTCTCTTTCCAAGTTATCCATAATGTGTTATAACCCATACCATTTGACTGTCTTTGCATTGTCAAAAAAGCACAAGTAAACATGTTTCTGATGTTTTCTCCTTTTAGCCAAGGTCCAACGGACACCAGCATTGATAGTCCGTGTCCCACATTCTCTTCTAAATGCAGTTGGAATTGCTGGCATTTTCATGGTGATGCCCTGCTGCAACTAGTTTTGAGTTATCTTCAGCAAAATTTGATTTGCATGTCATATTAGTGATATTGCTCAATAATTCCCACCTTCTGTTAGATCCCCTTTCTTTGAAAGAGGCATGAATATGGATCTCTTCCTGCCACTTGTTGAGCGAGCCCTTCCAGCTGTGCATCCATTTGTTGAAACATTTCGAATGCTGTTCCATCAAGTCCTGGAGCCTCGTTCTCACCAAGGCTGTCAGTGCAGCTTGGCTTTCTTGCTGCAACATCATTGGTTCTGGACCACAGCAGTATAATGCTGCAAAGGTGGAAGAGCATGGATTCTCTTATTCACAGAAGGTATGTCCCAGACTCGGCACTGCATTTCATTTCCTATCCCATTCCATGAAATCAGAAAATATTCACAGAGCACCTTCTGTGTTAGTCTGGGTGGAGTAGCGAAACAAACTCATAAATGCTCATATGTGTGTAAGAAATAGCTTTATATCAAAGAGCAATTGTATATGGAGAAAACATCCCAGCCCAGTCCAGATCAAGTCCATCAGTCTGATATTAGCTCTTATGTCCGATACCAACCTATAAATTCCTCTTGAGACTTATGTAATACATACAATGACACTGAGAATGCAGGAAGATCACAGGCCAGTGGGTGGAAAGTCTTGTAGGTCTAATGGCGATGGAAGCATCTCAGCACTGGCAGGAGTCTCCACGTGGCTCCTCCAATTTCAGGGCTCTGGCTCCATCAGGCTTGTCAACAGGGATGTCTGGTAGAGAAAGGAGAGTGTATCTCACCTCCAGGGAGGAATACAGGAATTCCCAGACTCCTCAGGAGAAAGCTATGCCCACACAGAGTCCTCATTGACTGTGGCCGGATTGACAGACTAGATTTGACCCCTTTGCAAAGTCGGCAGATTATGTAACTGCCACATTGTCTTTGCCCGCGGAGCCCTGGTCATGCATTGGGCTGCTAACCACAAGGTCAGCAGTGTACAACCACCAGTTGCTCCGGAGGAGAAAGATGAGGCTTTCTACTCCTGTTAAAGAGCGACAGACTCAGAAACCCACACGGGCAGTTCCACTGTCCCGTAGGGTCACTCTGAGTCAGCAATGACTAAAAGGCTGTGATTTTTTTTTAACTTTCTTTACACTGAGACAAGTCGGAGCATCTGTGGAATACATCTATGATGCTCAGTCTTTCCCTAAATACACAGTTCAAAGTCTTGGTTCTTTGGTACCAAAGTCCAGAGGTCCTAACACTTCTGAACATCCCCTTGCCATGCTCCTGTTCATTAGACGATTGTTAAACCACTGAGTCTTTAATGAAGGTGCTCCAGTTCTGTTAGGCCCTGACTGAACCCCACACTGCCACTCTTATTCTTTCCCTGACAATACGCGTGCTGTGTTTATTTACAGAGAAGCTGGCCTTCATTTATAACAGACAGAATATTTAGGTCATGCCTAGCATTCTTATATTTTCTTTGTCTGATTACTAAAAAAAAAAGGAAGGGACTGAACAGCCAGCAACCCGATAAATAATGTGCAGAGACCTCTTTCAGGAGGATGGTTCTGCAGAATTATTCAGGCTCCACAGTGCTGTATCGAAACAATGGGGGCGGGGGGTCTCTGCACCATGCTCCATAATTACTCAGCTATTAATTCCTCCTACTTATTAGTCTGGGTGCACTTCTCAATCCATGCTTAACATTCTGAGTAATGACTCCCTCTGTAACGAAGGCATTATTAACGGTCCATTTTAATACAATTAAAATAAATTCCCATTTATTTCGCCCCCGCCCTCCACCTGGGAGTTCTGCTGCAGGCCAGGTGGAAGGAGATGCCGAGTGTGAAGTGATGGGACAGCTGGACAGCAGCTGTCTCCTTTGAGAAGAGCTCCGGGTCCCAGCCAGTCGGCGTGGCCTTGTGGCGGCCGCGTGTTGTCAGCGCTGAGCCACAGGACTTTTTCGATGGCGAATTTTCCAGACATAGGCCCTAGATCTTTCTTCTGAGGGGAAGAGTCTCTGACTGGCCTCCAGCCTCCGACCTTTCGAAGCCTTAGATTCCCCCGGAGAAAGAAGTAGCTTTCTACTCCCTAACACAGGTCGTTCTCCTCTGTCCTGCAGGGTGCCTGTGTGTCGGCATCGGCCCAATGGCAGTGAGTTTGGATGATGGTTTAGATTCCCCCGAGAAGAAAGAGGATCTTCTTAGTTACTCTTTTAATATATTACAACCGGCCCTTTTGCTTCTCCTCGGCATTTTAAGTTTCTTTCAATTTTTTATATTATCTTTTAAAAAATACTTAAAACATTTTATTGGGGGCTCGTACAGTACTTTCCAATGGCCAGTCTGGCTGCAGCGACACAAACAAGCGAAGGGGATGGGGTCCCCGTGTGCGCAGCGAGCATCAGGAGCTGTCTCCGGGTGGGTGCGGGCGGCATGGGGCCAACCCGTCTTCAGCCCCGCCTGGCCGCCTCGCACACCTGACCTTGGCAGCAATCATGCCGCATCAAGTAGGCCAGCTCCCCAGTTTAGCAGCCGAGCAGAGAGTACACGCAGGAGGCTGCTGCAGGCTTCCATTCCCAGGGGGTCCCTGGGCTGATGTGTTATTGATTGAGAAACTTTACCAGTGAGTATCACAAACAACAATAGCCCGGCCGACCCTCGGTGATGCCTGAACCGGAATCCCCAGCGGCGCAGGCGATGGCGGCGCAGGCGCTGCCATCATGACGCCTGAGCGCAGGTTGACTAAGGTTGCGGAGGAAGGCAAGAGTGAGAACCTGAGGCTGGCAGTGACATTTCAGCACGTCCACATGGGGACAGAATGAGAGACAATGATGTAATTATCCATGCCCCAGTCTCCCACGGCAGGCAGAAACCTGTCATCTCGGTGTTTGTATGTTCTCCCAGCCTTTGCTTCGTGCTCACCAGGCCCAGACCCAGGATGCAAACACAGGCAACAGCACTCAGATTAGACAAGAAAGCATAGACGCTGCTTTGTGACAACAATGGGCTCTTTCGAATCGGGAAAAGAAGACGGCGACTTTTAGCGTATACTGCCTTCACATCATAAATAAAAACATATAATGTTACCTTTTATGGGGAGGGGGGAGGAGAAATCCTGAGCAATGAACATATATTTGCCAAGCATATTTTATATGCAAATACTATTTTGGGGGGGGAGGGGAAGGCCAACAGTTGTCCTCAAGTTGATGCTGACTCGTGGAGACCTCATGTGTGTCCAAACAGACCTGGGCTCCAATGGGCTTTTCAATGACTGGCTTTGTAAGTAGATCGCCAGGCTTTGCTTTGGAGGCACCTCTGGGGGAGCTGAAACCTGACAATCAGCAGCTGCACGCATTACCCATTTGCAACATGCAGAGGCTCCTTGGAGGAGTAGGGTTTGCACCAGGGAAAGAAATCCACTCCTAATGCCAACTGCAGGCAGTCAGACTTCTGGGTGGAAACGGGTTCTTATGTTTGAATGGGAACACGGTCCTCACGCTCTCTCGTCACATGCATGCAGATGCGCTGTGCCTCAGCGTACACACAGAATCTGCTCTTTGGGAGAAATCTGATGCTGCCCGTCTCTTTCCAGTGTTTCTGCTAATATGGCTCTACCTTCTTTGTTACCCTCCCCAAGTTGACCACTCCCAACTCTGAAGTGTTTCTGTCTTCTGCACACAGTTCTGTTTTTGTACCAAGTGGTAATTATGGTTTGCTAACTTGCCTTTCCTCCTAGGCTACAAGTTCTTCATGGGAAATGCTTCCCCTTTCTCTTCCTTTCCTCCTCTTCTTCCTCCTCCTTCCTCTCCTCCTCCTCCCCCTTTCTCCTCCTCATCCCCCTTCTCCTCCTTCTCCCCCTTCTCCTCCTTCTCCCCCTTTCTCCTCGTCATCCCCCTTCTCCCCCTTCTCCTCCTTCTCCCCCTTCTCCTCCTCATCCCCCTTTCTCCTCGTCATCCCCTTCTCCCCTTCTCCTCCTTCTCCCCCTTCTCCTCCTCATCCCCCTTCTCCTCCTTCTCCCCCTTCTCCTCCTTCTCCCCTTCTCCTCCTCCTCCCCCTTCTCCCCCTTCTCCTCCTCCTCCCCTTCTCCTCCTTCTCCCCTTCTCCTCCTTCTCCCCCTTCTCCCCCTTCTCCTCTCCTCCTCCTCCCCCTTCTCCCCCTTCTCCTCCTCCCCCTTCTCCCCCTTCTCCTCCTCCTCCCCCTTCTCCTCCTCATCCCCCTTCTCCTCCTCATCCCCCTTCTCCTCCTCATCCCCCTTCTCCTCCTCATCCCCCTTCTCCTCCTTCTCCCCCTTCTCCTCCTCATCCCCCTTCTCCTCCTCATCCCCCTTCTCCTCCTTCTCCCCCTTCTCCTCCTTCTCCCCCTTCTCCTCCTCCTCCCCCTTCTCCCCCTTCTCCTCCTCCCCCTTCTCCTCCTTCTCCCCCTTCTCCTCCTTCTCCCCCTTCTCCTCCTCCTCCCCCTTCTCCCCATTCTCCTCCTCCTCCCCCTTCTCCCCCTTCTCTCCCCCTTCTCCTCCTCCTCCCCCTTCTCCTCCTTCTCCCCCTTCTCCTCCTCCTCCCCCTTCTCCTCCTCATCCCCCTTCTCCTCCTCATCCCCCTTCTCCTCCTCATCCCCCTTCTCCTCCTTCTCCTCCTCATCCCCCTTCTCTCCTCATCCCCCTTCTCCCTCCTCATCCCCCTTCTCCTCCTCATCCCCCTTCTCCTCCTCATCCCCCTTCTCCTCCTTCTCCCCTTCTCATCCTCATCCCCCTTCTCCTCCTCATCCCCCTTCTCCTCCTCATCCCCCTTCTCCTCCTTCTCCCCCTTCTCCTCCTTCTCCCCCTTCTCCTCCTCCTCCCCCTTCTCCCCCTTCTCCTCCTCCCCCTTCTCCTCCTTCTCCCCTTCTCCTCCTTCTCCCCCTTCTCCTCCTCCTCCCCCTTCTCCCCATTCTCCTCCTCCTCCCCATTCTCCTCCTCCTCCCCCTTCTCCCCCTTCTCCCCCTTCTCCTCCTCCTCCCCCTTCTCCTCCTTCTCCCCCTTCTCCTCCTCCTCCCCCTTCTCCTCCTCATCCCCCTTCTCCTCCTCATCCCCCTTCTCCTCCTCATCCCCCTTCTCCTCCTTCTCCTCCTCCTCCCCCCTTCTCCTCCTCATCCCCCTTCTCCTCCTCATCCCCCTTCTCCTCCTCATCCCCCTTCTCCTCCTCATCCCCCTTCTCCTCCTTCTCCCCCTTCTCCTCCTCATCCCCCTTCTCCTCCTCATCCCCCTTCTCCTCCTTCTCCCCCCTTCTCCTCCTTCTCCCCCTTCTCCTCCTCCTCCCCCTTCTCCCCCTTCTCCT